>NC_083720.1:93136485-94336485 GCF_028564815.1 Eubalaena glacialis | reverse complement strand
ACTTGATGGCCATGATATTCCTCAGTGATGCCTACCCTTCAGCACAAGTCAGGATCATTCATGGAGCTTGTTAAACCTACAGATTCCTGGGTTCCCTGTAGAGATTCTGATGCTGTAGGTCTAGGGTGCGGTGCAGATGTCTGTGTGTCCCATGACTTGTTACTTTAGCTAAGTACCGCTTACTCTGGGCATTTCATTCACTTCTCTGAATGGGGATTTACAGAATTCAATCCTCATCGCTTATTATTTCATGAGTGCCTTTGGGACATACTTAGTGTATGACATTTTTTCCTCACAGAAAACCAAATTCAGCTTTGCTTAAATTTCTCTCAAGTTCTCTTTTCCCATTCACTATTGTATCTCATCTCCTCTTAGGGACATCAGTAGGAATTCCATTAGCTCTCTAATGCAAGCTAGGTGTATTAAATCAACAGTAGGAATTCCATTAGCTCTCTAATGCAAGCTAGGTGTATTAAATCAACAGTAGGAATTCCATTAGCTCTCTAATGCAAGCTAGGTGTATTAAATCAACAGTAGGAATTCCATTAGCTCTCTAATGCAAGCTAGGTGTATTAAATCAATCTGTTTACTGTTCACAAGGTTGACCTGAGTGAACCTGCTGGGTTTCCTTTGCAATCCAGCTTTATCCACAAAGGCTCCATTCATCCCTGGTGGCACATTCAGGCCCAGGAGCTTAAGGAGAATCTAGTTACTCACGTGGACAGCTGTCCTCTTCTCTGGCAGCAGTACTTGACTGCAGGTTCTAGAGCTCAAAGGAAGAATTCAACCTACTCATGCCATCCTGCAGTACACGATCACCCAGCACAGGTCCTGGCAAAAGGAGAAGCAAAGGCTGCCCTTCGGACTGGATAGTCAGCACAGTCCTGGGTGTACTGTGATGGGGACACAAAGCCACAGGGATAGAAGGAATTTGGGGATATCAAGCAGTGACCACCACCTGACATGATAGTATGTAGTAATTTTGTGTGTGTGTTTCTTCTCCCCAGTTATCATCTAGTTCATCTCTTTTTCTGGATGAGGACACTGAGGCCCAGAAAGTTGACTTGCCTGAGGCCACATTGCTGGTCAGGGCAGTTCCAGGCCCAGAACCAGACTCCTGACATCCTGTCTATTGTTGCAGTATCAAAATGTCCTCCCCACCCTCTGACCCCTGCATCATCCCATCCTTTTTTTTTTTTTTTTTGCATTTGAATGTGTTTTTTTTAACACAATTTTTAAAGGTTACTTTCCATTTATAGTTATTATAAACTATGCCTATATTTCCCATGTTGTACACTATATCCTTGTAGCTTACTTTATACATAATAGTTTGTACCTCTTACTCCCCTTCCTCTATATTGCCCCTCCCCCCTTCTCTTTCCCCGCTTGGTAACCACTAGTTTGCTCTATCTGTGAGTCTGCTTCTTTTTGGTTATATTCACTAGTTTGTTGTATTGATATTTTTTAGATTCCACATATAAGTGATATCATACAGTATCTGCCTTTCTCTGACTTACTTCACTGAGCATAATGCCCTCCAAGTCCATCCATGTTGCTGCGCATGGCAAAATTTCATTCTTTTTTTATGGCTGAGTAGTACCTGCACCATCCTACTCTTCAAGGATGCTGTAACCTTGCAACCTCCCCAGTTTACATCTCTTTCTCAGAATCCAAACTTTGCATCTCTACACATGTAAATGTTTTCATCAAAAAGTGGGAATTCCAATAGTCCTCCAGTGATTTTAGTATAAGTAATAGGTAAGAATGGAGGAGGGATGGGGGCGGGAATGGGGAAAAGAGCACCCCGGCCAGCAGGGAGGCAAATCCTTCCTACTGGTGACAAAATATAGTGCTTTCCCTCCCATCTTGTCCCCATGTTACAGTGGGAGAGGCTCCCCCCCACCTCCCCCCACAGGCCCAGGGAGTCCCACCTCACAGGCTTGCTTCTCCATCTGTGTCACAGCCTTCAAGGCAGCGGCCCTGATCCAGAGGTGGTACCGGCGCTACATGGCCCGCCTGGAGATGAGGCGGCACTGCACCTGGAGCATCTTCCAGTCTATAGAGTATGCTGGGCAGCAAGACCAGGTCAAGGTGCGACAGGATGTGGGATGGGGCCACCTCTAGGTCTGCCTTCCAGGCCCCGCACAGCAAGGCCCAGGTGCCTAGAAGGTGCAGCTGATCTGGACCACTCCTGGGTTCTCTTTCTATCTCTAAAGCCACGTCTTCTTGGGTTTTTCTGCAGCTCCACAATTTCTTCAGCTACCTTGTGGATCACTTCACCCCCAGCAGTCACAACGAGAGTGAGTATGAACTGCCACATGGCCAGTCCTCCTGTCTCAGGGTCAAAGACACCGGGGTGAGGTGTGGGATGCACAGGGAGGGGAAATGTGAATCTGGTGACAGCCAGGGAATGAGCGAGGAGGCTGACAAATAAATGGTTCTCCTAGAAGCACACCTGGAGACAAAAGTTTGGGTGCAAGGAGTTTATTTGGTAAATACAGGAAATACTGGGAGGTGGGGAGGGAGTGGGGAAGGGACTCAGGAAAGGGGAGGCAGGCAAAAAAGGGTGGGTTACTAAACCTGCAGTGTACCTGGGAAATAGTGCAAAATGCAGCCTGGGAAGTATCCCGCCTGAAGGCAGGGAACTGGAGTCTCAACTCCCGAGAGTCATTGGTAGAAGGCTGCTGGGAGGGGCGGACGGGAAGGGTTGTTCACGCAGGTCTGGCCTGCCATGCAGGGCTCTCTGCAGATCCAGGGACAAAGCCCTCAGGCAGAGATGCAGGGGCAGCGTTTGGAAATGAATTGCCTGAATGTCTGAGGCATCTGCCACACTCACTAAGTACACCAGAAATGCCCGTGAACTTTTTTTCCACCGCAGTTTTCGCTTTCCTCCTGCTTACCAACCTAGGCCCATAAATTTCTGTACTTTCTAAGGCAATCTTTTAAAATAAAAGTAGAATGGAATTGACATAATAACGTAACCTTTCTCCCGCCCATCCTAATTTGTCATCTCTTTGCCCTTTACTTTCTTCTCTCCTGTGTTGGAGCCGAAGCCAGACTGGCCAGGACCCACTTCAAGTATGGTCCAGGGAATGAATTCTATATTGCCCGTGCCTGCAGGTCTGATCATAAGCCGGCCCACCCTTTCTGTCCTGACTAGGGGACTTCCTGAACCGCATGTTCACTGAGGAGAGATCCCCCCAGGACTCCGAGATGGAGAATTGCAGGGACTATGAATCCATCGAGGTACCGGACAGTTACACGGGGCCACGTCTCTCCTTCCCGCTCCTTCCCGACCATGCAACTGCTCTGGTGGAAGCTTTCAGAGTGAAACAAGTAAGCTCACCCCGGGGGACCTGGGTCACCACCAATTCCACGGAATGTGTAGAAGTAGAGCAGACACAATGCAGAAGGAATGGCCCTGGATTTAGGGTGTTTGTGTCAGGGATCCGTCAGAGAGATCCACTTGCCCTTTTCTTAGCCAGGACCTTGTAACTGATCAGCTAGTTTTTACATATTGAAAACCCCTCCTCCCCATCATGTAATCTCTATGTTCATTCGTCCCACAGATGATTACTGAGTGCTGCTATGTGCAGGTACTCTTCTAGGCACTGAAAAGTGAACAAGACAGACACAAATCTCTGCCCTCATGGGGCTGAGATTTTAGTGGGGAGACAGATAATAAATAAATAACAAATAAGTAATATTTATATATTAATATATTAGGTGACAGAGCTATGTCAAAGCATAAACTAAGTTCTAGGTGGGAGAGATGGCAATTTTACAGAGTGGTCTGGGAAGGTGTCACTGAAAAGGTGATTTCTGAGCAAAGGTCAAAGGTGGTGAGAGAGGGTGCTATGTGGATGTCTGGGGAATGCGTTCTAGGCAGAGGGAACAAATGGAAAGGCTCTGAGGCAGGACCTTGCCTAGACTGCTCGGGGACATCAGGAAGGCCATTGTGGCTGGAGAGGAGGGAACCAGGGAACAACTATTAGAAGATGGAGATGGAGAGGTGAGTAGGGTGGACTTTCATTCTGAAAGAGATGGGGAGACAATGAGCACAGAAATGATATAATCCAGCTTTCCTTTTAATATAATCACTCTGTTTGCCGAATAGAGTATAGGGAGCAAGGGCTGAAGCAGGGAGGCCAGTCAAGAGACTACTGCAATAGTCTAGGCGAAAGATGATAGTGGCTTGAAACCCTGGTGGTAGAGGTGGAACTGGTGAGAAGTGGTCAGATTCTGGCTCTTATGACAGATTCCAATCCTTCCCCTTTTTCATATGAAGATAATTCACTGCAGGAGGAGCTGGGATGATTTTCCCAGTAATGTCAGGATCACCGATACCATCGATATACATGCACTTATTCATACTTTGCTGAGACAATCATGTGTTTCTCCCAAGCTCAAGGCAAGCAGGGATTACATAAAGTAGGTAGGAAAGAGGACATCCGTTCAGTATTTGGGGGATGATGCAAAGCACAAACAAGGGCAGAAGATGGGTGAGAAAAAAAAGGATCTGTACATAGGGTCCCAGGAGCAGTTTACTGGGGTCACTTTTGCGGTCTTGGGGTCATTAAGCAGTAAAGGTGAGGCCCATCTTCCCTCACAAGTATGTGTTGTTTTGTCCCCTCCCTCCTCTTCCTCCTAGTAGAGGCTCCATGCTCGCTATGTCTTGAATCTTTTGTATGAAGCCAGGAAACATCTGGTACAACTGCCAAACATCAACCGGGTCTCCACTTGTTACAGCGAGGAAATCACAGTATGTGGTAAGAGCCAGTCAGAAACGGCTTTTCACGAAGCAGAAAACTCTGCCTGTGATCAGGGAGGGGCAGGAGGGCTGGAGGGGACCCGATGGCCACTTGGGCAGGCCGGGTTCACGCCTTCACACTGATTACATTTACATATTTACTCCACAGTTATTGAAGGTAGGGGTGGTGCCGTGAAGGAGAACTGTGGGGTAAGAGGGCCCAGCCTCTGCTTTATTTTTCCCAGAGATTCAGATTTGGCCCCAAATTCATCCTCTCCATTCAGAACAAAATCCTAGCAAATAACCAGACCTTCCCTTGTTAGAAGACAGTTTACTTACTTACTGTATTTGAACAGGCCTAAATGCCTAGCAAATTATTCTTTCCATCCACATTTATTCTTCTTCCAGAGAGAAATCCTATTGATGACAATCTTCTCCATCTCCTTATGTTTTCAGTGATGTTTTAATAACCATTATAGACTGATGCCCCGCACTTGAACTTAGGGGAGACGGTGATACACCAGGGATTGTAAACTGGCAGCCTGCAATATGTCTTGTCTGCCTCAAAATGTTCTTAAATTTCTAACATTAGTTTCCAACATTTGAAAATTGGAGGATTTCATATTAAAATCCAGATTTCCAGCTTCTTAAAATGTTGTTAACACTGACCCGTGAGTAGCAGCTTCTTGCTTTAGGTGGGGCAAAAATCTCTCTAGTTCTCATCCAGGTTTTCAACCCTGCACTATTCGGTCCCATTTTTGCTTCAGTAAAAACGTAAGTCATTTACTGTTCATGATAATCGCACAGGAGAAATATCGTGCTTTCTGCTTTCAATATTAACTATCCCTGCAACAAGGGAAGTTAATATTTATCCCTATCTTATATATGGAAAAATGAGTAAGCATAAGTTTGTCAGGTTTTCCTGGGTATTTTCCTTTTATTTAAATTGAGATATAACTGACATAATACTGTATTAGTTGTAGGTATACAATGGGTATTTTCCTTTTTATAATAAAAAATTAGAAACAATGGTGAAGACCAATCAAAACTGATGTTTTTCTGTCTTTGTTAGGAGATTTACACGGCCAGTTGGATGACTTAATATTTATATTTTATAAGGTATGAATGCTCAAATTATGTTCCTGTCTTGCTCTGAGGTTTAATTTAGAAGTTCAAATACAGTCTCCATTAAAGAAATGCTTAAGTTATTACTTGGATTTTAAAATATTTTAGAATAATATTTGCTACTATGTAGCAAATGTGTAATGTAAAAGTCATCACTGCATTATATTCTAGTGTATTTTTATAAACTGTTTAAAATACAAAATCTAAGGTTAACAAAGAGAAAGAATCATTATTTGGGAAAAAGAAAATCAATTACTAAATAGAGAAATTGTTTATTATCAAAGCAACCAAAAGCTATTTTCA
This sequence comes from Eubalaena glacialis, assembly GCF_028564815.1. Taxonomy (NCBI): domain Eukaryota; kingdom Metazoa; phylum Chordata; class Mammalia; order Artiodactyla; family Balaenidae; genus Eubalaena; species Eubalaena glacialis. Next base: position 94,330,307 of record NC_083720.1, on the reverse strand, counting down.
TATCTATTTTTAGTTATCAAATACAGAGCATATAACAAGCTATATAAATATTCTATTAATGTAATTAACACAAAGCAGTTCCTGATGTATTGTCTTGTTAAATCCTGAGAAATCTATGGCAGCTATTGTTCTTATTGCTAGTTAAGAACAGAGTGGCCAGAACTTAAAACAGGCCTTGGAATTACAAGTTCAGTGCCCTTTGCACAGACCACCTGGCAACAGTGTGGCTTTGGATAACGCGTTTATTTCGATGAGCATCTCATAACCTCAGCCTGGCTAGAAAGGAAATATGAGACCAATACAAAATATTTACAGTATTTCCAATATTCCCATCTTTTACTGACATTTCTTGTTTGGAAGAGAGCCAGACAGCACAGAATTGGCTTTCAGGCCTGATATGACTGTCAAATGCACACTGTCTTGACCTAATTTCCTATTCCCTTCCTTCCACTGCCTCTTCTTGGACTTCTCTCCTTATTGGGAAGAACGGCCTTCCATCACCAGAGCGGGCCTATGTGTTCAACGGCGACTTTGTGGATCGAGGGAAGGATTCAGTAGAGATCCTGATGGTTCTTTTTGCCTTCATGTTGGTTTACCCAAAAGAGTTCCATCTCAACCGAGGAAACCATGAGGACCATATGGTGAACTTACGGTACAAACCAAAACATGCTCGGGGATTTGATCTTTACTTGTGATTGTAAAGTTATTTTACCAGAGCTTCTTATTTGTTAGATGCCTTTTTAAAGTAGTCTTCCAATTTTATAAAGTAGAATACACAATATATACCATTTTAAAAGAGTTTTTAAAAATTTATACAATATCCTACTGTTCTAATAAAACCATTACATTTGTTTTCACATAGCCATACACTTTATCATAGAAACAATAAGGGTTCACTATAGAAAAAGTAGAAAATATAGATAAGCAAAAGAAAATTAAAATATCCCACATCTCTACCCACAGATAATGGTATGATTTTAAACATTTTGGCAATTATTTCTCAGTGTCTTTTCCATATATTTAAGTAGATGCATCAAGAGTATGCATTTTTATAAAAATGCAAGCATGCTATAACTAATATCACTAAATCTAAAATCTGTTTCTGCTTCTAACTCTAGATATGGTTTCACAAAGGAAGTGATGCATAAATATAAGGTACGCTGCCTTTAAAAGCAAAAGCTTCTCTTAGTTCAGATAAGTTGAGTAAATTATTTGAAACTTAATATCATATTAATGTCATTTTTTTAGACACATGGCAAGAAAATACTAAAACTGCTGCAAGATGTGTTCTGCTGGCTTCCGCTGGCCACTCTGGTTGATGAGAAAGTCCTGATTCTTCATGGTGGAGTGTCAGACATGACTGACTTGGAGTTCTTGGCTAAACTAGACAGGCACAAGGTACTGACTGAGTGCTAAAATAATGCAGATTTCACTATAATGCCAGGTGTCACTGCCAACATAAAACAAATGTCATCTTGACTCCATGCTGACTCCAGTTGACTAATAAATCCATTAAATCTTTGAACGGAGGATTGGGAATCCACAGCTGGTGCAAGCGTGCTGGGATCAATTAATGTTTGCCGTGGACGTGATAGTAGGGAGTGGCAGCTAGTGCCATCTGTTTGCCACTCCTGATCTAGGTAATTCTAATCACTACCCCTCAGTCACTGCCACCTGATGTGCCTCCATTTCCTAAATAATTCAGATCATCTTCAATTAAACTCAAAGGTATATTGAGGGCCTACTACATGCAGGGAGGATGCTATTGGCAGATACGAAGATGAAGATCAGTTGCAGTTAAACTCAACAACCATGTTTTAATTGCTTACTCTATGCAAGGAAAGTGCTAGCAGAAATACAAAAATAACCAGAGATGGTACTTGCCTTAAAGGAACTTACAATAACCAGCAGGGGGAGGGTGAGAATGAAAGACAGAGTACATTATACCACAATATGAATAGGTCTTGATTTTCTTTTTCATTTTGGAAGTGGAAAACTAGAAAGCAAAGATTCTAGGGAGTTCCCTAGTGGTCTAGTGGTTAGGATTCGGTGCTTTCACTGCTGTGGCCCAGGTTCAATCCCTGGTCTGGGAACTGAGATCCCGCAAGCTGCACAGTGCAGCCAAAAAAAAAGCAAAGATTCTGTTTCCTTTTAATCATAGACTCTTACACTTGGATGGTATCTTCCTATAGCCTCTCTCCTCCACTGCCCATCCACACAGGAATGCCAGCTATGACATCCTTGACAACAGTAGCCTGAGCAGTTCCAAAGACAGAGAGGTCATTACACACAAGCCAGTCTACTTTGGGCAACTCTAATTGGTATAAAAGTCTATTTTATGAGACATAAATGAAAGAGTGTTTCATTTATGAAACCTGGGTTTGAATCTGGGAACATGCACTTCTTGGCTGGTATGGCACCTTTGTTTACTAGATTGTCCAGGGACCAAGGATTCTTAGGTCTTGTTCCCTGCCATCCTTAGCGTGTCATCCCCGCGCCCTCATCTGCACAGCTTGCCACCACATCTGTGTTCCAGGCAATACAATAGAGGAATGAAGGGAAGAAGAATATCCTACCCTTTAAAGACATAATGAAGACGTTGCATACATCTCTTCTGCGCTCATCCCATTGGTCAGAATGTAGTGTCAATACATTCCTGTAGCCAGGATGTGGTGGCTCCATTGATCTCTGTGGGACCAGCTTAACTTGAGTGTGATGGATCCCTGGCTTAATCCCTTCAACTTCACCAGGGAATGGGTCATGAGTAGCACCTCATAAGGTCCAGTCCAGCAAGGATGGAGATAGCCTTCTGGATGTTTATTCTTCCAAGATTTCAGCAGGACCCAGTCTCCAGGACAAAAGTGGCACAGGTGAACATCTGCGGGAAACATTAACCTGCTAGAAGCAAACTTATATAGAGCAGTTAGAGTAGCTTCCAGTGATTCTACACACCTGACATTATCTACGTTCCTTAATTTGAGTTCCTTCTGGATCTCAAACCATTTCTGGAACAATGGCAGGGTCTCTCATACAACATTTCATAGTTGGCTCAACTGGAGCCTGCTTGTAGGGTCTACCTTCACTCAAAGCAGGACAACTGGTGAGGCTTTATCCCAGGTTAAATTAATCTGACAAATTTTAGTTACAGTCTTTTTAAGAGTATGATTCCTCTTTTCCAGTTTGCAAGTAGATCGGGGTCGCCAAGAAGCAGGTACTTTCCAACAAAGGTTTAAGACTCTAGATACTTCTTGAGTTATTCTTGCTATAAAGGCCCCTCCATTGTCACTCTGAATGAACACAGGTGACCCAAACCTAGGAATTATTTCTTTTAGGAGAGCTTTAACAACCTCAGGCTTTTTCAGACCAGCAAGGAAATGCTTCTACCCAACCAGTGAAAGTGTCCACAAATACTAATAAGCACCTAAGGTTTCCAGTGGCTCTTGGCATCACAGTGAAGATCTTCTCCCAGTCCAGTACCTGGCGTCTGAACTCCTTTGATTAATGGCAGTGGCCCAGTTTTAGGATTATTTTTAGTACATACCATGCATTTCTGTATCACCTTTTGAATTGTCCTTTGCATGTTTGGTCCTGTAAGGAATTTCTGAATCCACTAGAGGGTGGCATCTCTCCCACAGTGGGTACTCAGGTGTATATAACGTATTACATCTTCCATAAGGCGTTCAGGTACAAGGATCTTGCTATGTCTGTTGTAAACCCACCCTTCCTAGAGTCAGCATCCTGAGAATGGCCAGGACTCCAATCAGATCCCCATTCGTTGACCTTAAGTCTTCAGGAAAATACTTTGGATAGCATCTTGTCAGATCCACATCAGGGGATCAGGGCCAACATTGGGGATCTAGGTGTTTTAGTCCTGGCTGCTAGCTTTGCTGCTTGATCTGCTAGATTATTCCCTTGAGCAGTCAGACAATCTGATTTCTGATGTCCTGGACAGTGGACATTCATTCTTTTGGCTCCATGACAGCTTCTAATAAGGTTAAAATTCCTTTGGCAGGTTTAATTTCCTTCTTCCCTGCAGTTAACATCCTCTCTCTCTCCAAATGGCCCCAGCATGGACCACCAAGAAAGTATATTTTAGAATCAGTGAAAATAGTTACTCTCTTATCTTTACCTGTATGGGGGGGCTCTCATCAGGGCTATAAGTTCCACCTTTTGTGAGGAGGTACGTGGGGGAAGGGCTTCTGCTTCCAGTGTCTTTGGGATGAGTTACCATTGCACACCCAGCTTTGCATTGTTCCTGGTCCATAAAGCTGCTTCCATCTGTGAACATCTCAAGGACTGGGTCCTCCAATGGTTGGTCCATCAGGTCTAGGTGGCTGGAATAGCCTTGTGCGATTATCTGAATACAATCATGCATAGGCTCTTCAGTATTAGTTGGGAACAAAGTGGCAGGATTCAAGGTGGAGACTGCTTTCAGAGTAACATTAGGATTATCCAATAATATAGCCTGATATTTTCCTCATCCTCCTGAAGTTTACCAATATCCTTCCTTCTGTTCTAGGAGGAGAAGTGCACAGTGAGGGGTATGCACCGTGGCAGGTTGTTTTAGTGCAAATTTCTCTGCTTCTTGTAAAAGATCACAGGTAGCTGCTATAGCCCAAAGACAAACTGGCCATCCCTTAGTAACTGTATCTAACTGCTCTGAGAAATATGCAACAGGCCTCCTTATGCTGCCCAGTTTCCGAGTCAGGATTCCAAGGTTGTTTCCTTGTCTCTCATGAACAAATAAGTCAAAGGGCTTTCTGATGTTATCTGGAAGACCTAAAGCCAGGGCAGTTAGCAGTTTTTCTTTGATAACCTGGAATGCCTTATGGCATTTCCCTAGTCCAGTCTTGAGATTCACTGTCTCCTCCTTTAAGAGCTTCCTAAAGGGGTTTTGCAATGAGTCCAAAGTTGGGGATCCAAATGAGGCAGAACCCAGCCATTCCTAGGAATCCCTGCAGTTGTCTCTCGGCAGTGGGAACGACAACCCTGACTAGAGCTTCCTCTGTCAGGGGGCAAGTCTCTCCGCACTTGTGAGAGTTCAAAACCCAAATATGTGACAGAGGGCAGAAAATCTGTGCCTTTTTCTTGGACACATTATAGCCTCATTCAACCAAAAATTCAAAGTCAAAACCATACTCTGGTCTGAGGTGTCCTTTGTCTTACTAGCAATCAGAATATCATCCACATACTGCATCAAGGCTCCCTCAATTAGTTGAGGGTCCCTCAAATCTTTTGCCAGGATTTCTCCAAGTATTGTGGGGGAATTTTTGTTTTGTTTTATTTTGGCCATGCTGCACGTCATGCAGGATCTTAGTTCCCCGACCAGGGATCAAACCAGCGCCCCCTGCAGTGGAAGCGTGGAGTCTTAACCACTGGACCGCCAGGGAAGTCCCTTGTGGGGGAATTTTTAAATCCCTGAGGAAGTACTATCCAACGGTACTGTTAACTTTTGTATCTAGATCTTACTATTCAAAAGCTAACGACTCTTGGGATTCAAAACTCATGCGTATACAAAAAAAAAGGGAATCCTTCAACTCTAATGCAGTAAAACAACAAAAATCTCTGGACAAAGTAGTGAGCAGAATATATGGGTTAGGGACTACTGGAAGAATATCTTCTACGATTTGATTAATTGCTCTTAAGTTGTGCACAAACCGATATTCATCTGTGCCTGGTTTCTGGACCAATAAAATTGGAGTATTATAAGGTGACGGCACGGGCGTATTAAATCATGTTCAAGGAAGGCCAGTAACAGGGGTTGAATTCCACGCTTTGCTTGCTCCTTTAACGATTACTGCTTTAAGTTTGGAATGTTTGCCCCAGAGTGAAGTCTAACCTGTCTAGGCTTAGCCATCTTTGCTCTCCCTGGCCTCCCATCTGCCCATACCTCCAGACTCACTTCCTGCAGTATCTCATCCAGAATCATTGCTAGCTGTCCTCTTCAAGGTCAGAGCAATAAAGTCTGCAGTGCGCAAGCCTGTTCTGGTGATACTTTAATAACCATTCATCCAGGTGCAAAGGTAACCTTGGCAGTACATTTAGTTAGTAAATCTTATCTCAGAAGAGGAATGGGGTATTCAGGCATGTATAGAAAGCTATACTTCAGATGGGTTTTCCCCATCTGGCAGTCTAGCAGCAGGAGAAAGGACTTTTTCAAGATTTCTCCAGGCACCCCAGTTACTAAAACACAGTCTCAGAAGAAAGTTTAGAAAGCTGGGTATTTAAAAACCAAGTGAGTGGCCCCAAATTGGTCAGAAAATCTGAAAGTTGATTTCCCACCCTCATCATCACTGGGGCCTCTGTAGGAGAGATATTGATGGATTTTGACAGGATTTAAAGGAAACCCTGGGCCCTATCATTCTTGGTCACTCATTCTCAGTTCGGGCATCTGGTGTGCCACTGGTTGTTTACCTTCTTCAAGAGTCTTATTTAGGATGGGACACTCTTTTCCAGTGTCACTGGAGGGGTCCCACTATGGGGTGCTCCATTCGAGTGGAAGCTTGGGGCCGCCTAACTTTTGCTGAGTCCCTTGTGTGGGTCCTTGAGTTGGTCCAGCTCTTTCCTGTGTTAAGGCAGCCGCCAGCAGAATGGCCTGTCGTTTCCTTCTCTGTTGTTCCCTTTTCTCCCGAACCTGGTCTCTGCCATTAAAAAAAGGCAATTTCAACAAGTTGAGACATAGGCATCCCTAAAGCCCCTTCCACCTTTTGCAGTTTCTTCTGTATATTGGGGGCACTCTGACCAATAAAAGTTGTTTTGGTACCCCTCTTCGCAATGAAGAATGAAATGTTCATTTCAATCTGCAAGAATGAAATCTCAGTAACATTCAAGTTTTGGCCTATCCCCAGCATTCACATCCCAATTAGGATCCACTGTTGGTACAGCTACGCTTGCCGCAGCCCATACCCGGTTGCCAGGGGTTTCAGTATGAAGCCAATATGCCTCCTCCTTAGCTTTATCCAGCACCATTCTAGTTGTCCAGTTCTTATGAAATGAGGAAGGTATTTAACACATTTTGAACATCTGCCCAGGTTGGGCTGTGAGTTGCAAAAATCGATGAAAAAAAGATTTTCCATTCCCTTTGGGTCATCTCTCTAAAGTTGGCATATTCTTCCGATTAAATACATCTAAAGCTGAAAAGGGGGAGTGGACCCAGATCAGTCCCATTGGCTGCCCGGTCTCAGCATTCACACCCACAACAGGGACTTACTTACCTTAACAGATATTGCCCCACCTGAGCTTGGGTAGCTCCCTGGCCAAACTGAGTACCCTGATCAGTATGCAGTATGAGAGGGGAAGACCGTTCCTATTTCTGGATCTAACGGGGGTGGGGGGATAGGGGTGGGGACGAACCTGAGGCTGTGACTCAGGCGCTGGCAATGAAACAGCAGCAGCACCATCATATAAGGGTGGAGGAGGAGCAGTCGAAGTGTTTGATTGAATTAATAGCAAGTCATCTTCCTTTTCATTAGAATCAAGCAAAACAGGTTTCTTTGCCTTCCCTTCCTGTTGGACCATAATCTTACAATAACATATCAATCTTCTGATACAATAACATAAAAGACTATACATAAATTATTTCATCCTATTTTTCTTCCCATTTACAAAATCTAGTTGCAAAATTGTAATTCAAGGATCCACTCAGACCATTGTGCTCCAGAGTCTTAAGGATATTGTGGCCATGCAGTGTTACCAAAAAAACCCCCATAAAAACAAAAAACCTTTTCCATGAATTTATAACTGAAAGTCTCCCAATTTTGGAGAATGCTGCCTAGAGGGCTGCAAGGGGGAACTGAATTAATATTTCCCCTTTTGAAGAGGCTTTGCTTCCAGGTGGTCACAGCAGTGAAATTTTTCCAAGGGTCCTTGCTACAGTCACCAAGAAGTTGAATCCCCAATTGCCAATCCTTAGCAACTTAAGACAATCAGCCATAGGCGGACACGGACAAAACAAGACCAAAACAAAACCAAAAACCAGAGCCCCGGGCCTTTAACCCAGGTATGGAGGTCAGAATTGCCAAACAATCTAGGCACAGGTGCATTTCTTTAACAAGGTTACTCACCCAAAGACGTCTTCCAACCCCAAATCCCCAAAACTGTCTCCTTGCTGCAGAACTAAGCACTGAAGGTCAGCAGCACCTCACCAGGGAAACCCAGAGGATGGTCCCTGGAAAAAACGGGCAAGGGAGCTGCTTGGACTCACCCACAGTCTCTCAATACTGGCAAGGGGCCAACCAACCACAGCCAAAAGGTCCATCTGGACTTACCTCCTGGCTGGTTTGCCATATTTGTTACCAAACTAGGTTCCTTTTGCCCTAGCATAGCAGCCAAAATGCTGAGACACTGAGGTTTACAGCAAAGAGAGGGTTTATTGACAAGGCAGCCAAGTGAGGAGAGGAAGAACAAATCTCAAATCTGCCTCCCTGAAGGCAAGGTGCTCAGTGTATTTATAGGAGAAAGCAGCAGGGCATCTGAGGTGTGAGGAGTGTGGGGAAAGGTGATTAGAAAAAGGTGCAGTAATCATGGTTCTGGGCAGGTGTAACCAGGCTACACAGGCCTCTCCACCTTCAAAAGGGCACTAATAGTACGCTGGTGCATGCCTAGTTGAAGGGTCAGTGGTCCCCTCCAGTCTTAATCAGCTCAGCTCGAACTAGACGCAGCTGATTCCAAGTTCCCGGAAAACAACTCAGGCAAGCATCTTATTTAGGCTGTGTACTGCTTGGAGGACATTCAAGTCTTCTGTAGCAACAATTAAAACAACCTTGATTAGCGAAGGCGGTTTATAGGTGGAATGGATTTAACTAATGATTACCCACAGTTTCAGAAAATCGGAGAAGCAGGGGCTCTGGAGTCAGTCCTGGTGCAGTCTTAGTATCTCTGTGCCTCAATTTTCTTACCTGTACTATAAGTAAGGATGCTGTCTCATAGAGAGGTGAGGGCTAATCAATGAATTCATGCAAAACTATGAAGATGACATCTCATAGGGGTGTGAGGCCTAATTAATGAATTCCTGTAATGGGTCAAGGATAGCACCTATTTGGAAAAGGCTCAATACATATTAAAACTATTATTCCCCTTAAGAATAAAAGTTAGGGGTGCCTCTTTTTTTTTAATAAATTTATTTATTTTTGGCTGCGTTGGGTCTTCATTGCTGTGCGGGGACTTTCTCTAGTTGCGGTGAGCGGGGGCTACTCTTCGTTGTGGTGCACGGTCTTCTCATTGTCGTGGCTTCTCTTGTTGCAGAGCATGGGCTCTAGGCGCGCAGGCTCAGTAGTTGTGGCTCACGGGCTCTAGAGCACAGGCTCAGTAGTTGTGGTGCACGGGCTTAGTTGCTCTGCGGCATGTGGGATCTTCCCGGGCCAGGGATTGAACCCCTGTCCCCTGCATTGGCAGGTGGATTCTTAACCACTGTGCCACCAGGGAAGTCCTAAGGATGCCTCTTGAAGCAGATAATATCCTTATAAAGTTACCTGAGGATCGTAAGGGCAGGACTGATGGACTGGCCCTCAGCTGTGAGTTGGCAAGAAGACAGATGAGGAGAGAAGGAGGTGGTTATGAGTCCACTCACATTTTGTGGACTTTCACTCTCTATGCCCAGGGCTGGAACTGCCTAGGAAGTAATTAGCACTTGTCCAATGTTAGAGAAGAACCTCTGTTCTGTTCTCTTCCATCTGGATCCCTCTTCAAACGTCAGTCAGTTACCGCCGAGCCACTCTGAGTGTCTGTCTTTGTTCCCGCCCACAGTCAGTCCACACCAGGACGTGTGGTGTGTACATCAGCCCTTAGACCTATTTGCAGAAAGTTCTTGCTCCTTGATTACACACTTGCACAGAATTCCCCCTGTGAACCAGACCTTTATCTTGATGTCCTTGTGGAACACTGTGGCCCTCAGTCTTCACGGTGGCACTCAGGCACCCCGGGAATGGCTGCTCTCTCCCTTTGGCTGGATGACCCAGCTCTGCTCTGTGGCCTGAGCCCTCTCTTTCTCATGATCAGAATTCTTCCTGCTTGTGTCCTCTACATTGTTGGCTTGGTCCCAGTACCATAATGACTCTGAGGCAATGAGAGGGACCACACTCAGTCCCTTTGGCAAGAAGAGTATCTTCCCAATTAGGTCCAGGCTGAAAAGAGGTCCTCCCTTCCCCTCCCCTGTCCTTCCTCAGCAGACAAGATAGCACTTCCTGTAAACTGCCAGTAAGTGCTGTCTCTCCCACAGTAAGCATCACGTTTTTCCCATTCCAACATTTCTCAGCCATAGGCTGCATTTCTTCTCCTTTGTTTTTGCGTCTGTGGAACAACAGGAAAGTCAATAAGGGCTCTCCTTCCTGAGAGGTGCCCTTTCCCATCCTTGTTTAAAAATCGCTAGGTTCCTAGAAACAATGACCTAGGTTAGCATTTTCCAATTATCTGTGGTGGAGGACCAGTTTTCATAAATTTCTAATTTGTCACAGATCAATACTTTTGTAAAATCCAATAAATGTGAATGACTAGAAAAATGAAATACAAACAAAACATATAAGCCCACTGATCACGTGCTTGAATGACAGCAATATCAAATTGCTATAAAAGCTTCTAAAGGCTTACGCCTAGTTCTCTGCTGACCTTGTCACCGCCGGGACAATCCGTGGAGCCCAATGCGGGGAGCACTGACTTGATGCCAAAGTGCTGCTCAAAAAGGACCAACCGTCTCATTGAAGCATCTGTTATCTTTTCTGGACATTTTTAGATTGTTTCCACCATGAGGTGCAAAACGAGAAAGGAACATAAGAAACAGGCGGAGAAGGGAAAAGCCAACCAGACGAGCTCTGCCGGGAGACCCTCCCCGTGGTTCCTCCCCCAAAGCCACTCTCTCCCCACCTCGCCCCTCCGCCCCAGCAGCCAGAAGGCCCACAGAGCCGGGCGCTCCTCCAGCGTCCCCTGCAGGGTCCCCCTGGACCCCAACGAGCTCTCCCATTGGGTGCAGCACTCCATGGACCTGGAGCTGGAGAGTTGTCGGCAGCAAGCGGGCTTCCCGGTGATCAAGGAGAAGGAGGAGCCCTTGCCCTTGGCATCCGAAGCGGACGCGGAAGCTGAGGGGCGGCTGGAGCCCACTCAGGAGGCGTGGAGGCAGGTGGGTGTGGCCGGCGCTACTCCCTACAGTTTGGCTGCCTTCGGGAAGGAGCGAGGATTTCAGAAAAACCGAACAAATCTCCTCCTTCCATGTAAATTCAGAGTGGTTTTTTTTTTTCGCCCCTCTTTCTCTCCCTCCCTGGGGTTAGAACACCCCAGAAGGATATTGGTATTTGCCTAATGACTCATACTTTGGAGTTTTATAAAGGATGGGAAGATGTAGCAGGTGGGCTCTACTGTCTGCGTAAACTTGGTTTAGTGACCTAGCATCACTGGGCTAAGAAGGTAAGCCACAATCTATTGGTTGCTATTTTATATATATCTGACATCTATCAGTTGGCTGCTGTGGCTCAAGGCCAGAAGGGCTACATCGGCCGCTTCTGTCTTCTGTTTTCAGGCAACTAAAGGCTTTTCCAAAATCTTCAGAACTGCATCCCATGGCCACCCCTAGCTGCAAGGGAGAGTGCGAAAGCAAGTATTTAGCCAGGCACATTGCCATGCCAAATACCCCAGGAAGAGTTCTGTTAGCTAGGAAGGAGGAGAACGGAAATTGAGTAGGCGTGCACGGTGCTTGCCGAAATAGATGACTCTGGCGGCCAAATGGGGGGCTACTTCCCCAGGCCAAGACTTCGGCAGGGAGACCTGTAATCCAGCTGGGAGATTCTGCTGCCGGTGATCTTGTGTAGTAGTGCTAATAGGGCTACCTGAACTCATTGGTGTTCAACCATTTTTGACCTATGAAAAATGGCAGCTTCTTATGCCTCACTCAGTAAAGAAAAGGAGAGAATTCAGAATTACTTAAGAGGTAAAATTAGCAGAACGTGCTGATGGATTGGATGGAGGGTGGTGAGAAAGAGGAGGAATCGCAGGTGACTCTGAGGCTACAAACCTCCAAGAGAGAGACGGTGAGTCTGGGTTACACTCTCCCTGAGTTATCGATCTGGACCTCAACATCGACTTAGAACTGAAACTTTAAAATGCAAGTCTCTCCTTTTGCAAAATACGCCTTTTCTCTCTAGGTGGTGGATATACTGTGGAGTGACCCCATGGCTCAGGAGGGCTGCAAGGCCAACACCATTCGAGGAGGTGGCTGTTATTTTGGGCCTAATGTGACAGAACGGTTGCTACAGAAATACAATCTGCAATTCCTGATCCGCTCGCACGAGTGCAAACCCGAGGGCTATGAATTCTGCCACAGCCGCAAGGTGGGCAGGCCTCTGCCATCGCGCAAGAGTGGTCCGGTCCATATCGCCCTTCCAGGGCATGGATGAGCTAAGGCTCTCAGCTCCTCACTGTCAGCTGTGCCTTGTAGCTGTTATCCACTTGCCATCCACTTGCCCAAAGTAACTAGGTCCTTTACAGTCATTTATCCTTGACTTTTGTAGCCTCTTTAAAACTCAAAATCTGATTGAGGCCACCACTTCCCAATACTCTGAGAGGAAAGTGAGGGGCAGATATGGTCCCATTTCATGGATGGAAATATGGCCCAGTGTTTTCCCAGCCACATCTCTATTCTTTGTCACATTGCTTACTGTCTCAGGTCTCAAACTACACTATAGGGTAACAGGATCTCTGCACTGAGCCCCAGGCAGGCATTCAGGATTGTTTGTCTCCTCAGGAGCATAATTAACATCCTGTCTAAATCTTTGGGCATCTCCAAATCCTACAATGTTTGCTTAGCCTAATGCCCAGAAATACCAACTCTACAGGAGAATTACAGGTTTCCATGCTGAGGAAAAAAGTTTGACATCAACTAATGTAAGAAATGTTTAACAGGAATGTTAAACAGTTGTATAAGTTTCTTTATTACAGGACTTCTGAGAGCCTTTAATTTCCTATATTCATTGTAAATCTCCAAGAAGAGATACAGTGTCTAGCATTTCCCATTGTCCTGAGAGTGGAAATTTTTTTCACAGAACATCTCAGGAGGCCCAACACTCCAAAGGAAACTCTGCTCTGAGGCTTCACACCACCTTTAATAACTGATCTGCCTGCTAGTTGTAATGGCCATCCCAGTTAATCAGACCTAGCTTGCCTCTGAGTCGAACCAAATGAAGTGTTTTCTATGACCCCTGCTATTTTTGATTGGGATAAAAATGTGAAGAAAACATGTTGTGGACGTCCTATCAGAATTCAAGTTTTTTATTACTTGAGTCATAACTCCTGCCCTACTAGCATTAATGATAAAAAAAAACCAAAACAAAACAAAAAAAACATAGACGAGATCAAGAAGGAACAGCCACCGCTGAAATTGGGTTGGGCCCTGTAGGGTTGAGGGTGAAGAGTTCTTCAGTGAACCTGAATGCCTGTCTCTTTCCTGTTTTTTCATTTAGGTGTTAACCATCTTTTCTGCCTCCAACTACTACGAAGTTGGCAGTAACAGAGGAGCCTATGTCAAACTAGGGCCGGCCTTGACCCCGCACATTGTGCAGTTTCAAGCTAACAAGGCAACCCATACGCTTACCATGAGGCAAAGGCAAGACTTTTCAATGAATGATTTTCAGAAAGACAGAATTATAGTGTTTGTGGAAACTTTGAAGTGCAAATGTCATTACATTTATCCAAATTCTAAGTCAGAGTTCAAAATTTAGCTGTGTCAGCAGTAGGACCTAGAATAGACATTAAAACAGGGCCTCTTCTTTCTCCTCCATACACTCTAAAATCTCCACCTACACATCATTAATGGAAGGGACAAATTTGCTTCCTGCAGAAATTATTCTCTGTGGGTATGTCTTGGGTGAAGTCCATATACCAGGCCACTAAATCTTTCCAGGGTCACTCTTCCTTTTTCTTTCATCCTTAAAGCGTTTGTGTTACCTAGTCAACCACAGACAAAGGTTCTTTCACTATCTGGGGATTTAGCAGATGGATTTCAGTGCCCACATTTGTTAACAATGCTCCTTTCTTCCTGGGAAGAGAGCGTATAATATTACTTAAATGGTTTCTGTTGAGATGATTCTGAGTTCTAATCTTAGTTGAGAGCTTACTATACACTAAGTGTTATTGTAAAGACTTTATATATTGTTTCACAATGAGCTTATGAAATACACAGCATTACTAATTTCAGTTTTATAGATGAGATCATTAAGGAACAGAGGTTAAATCAGTGGCCATTGGTCACACAGCTAGTAAGTGGTGAAAGTAAGCCTTGACCCAGACAGTCTTATTTCAGAACCCACGTACTTAACAACTCTACAATGCTGTTGCCCACTGAGAAGCTGGCCCCGGAGTATATAAGCTGCTGAAAGATACAGTTGCAGTGCTGCTGAACAAGCTTCTTTAATTATCAGCCAAACTAAATTAGAAATCAAAACAAAGTTAGCATAGGGACTTCCCTGGTGGTGCAGTGGTTAAGAATCCACCTGCCAATGCAGGGGACACGGGTTTGATCCCTGGTCTGGGAAGATCCCACAGGCCACGGAGCAACTAAGCCCGTGCGCCACAACTACTGAGCCCGCGCACCACAACTACTGAAGCCTGCGCACCTAGAGCCCATGCTGTGCAACAAGAGAAGCCACCACAATGAGAAGCCCGCGCACCGCAACGAAGAGTAGCGCCCGCTCGCCGCAACTAGAGAAAGTCCACGCACAGCAACGGAGACCCAACACAGCCAAAAATAAATAAAATTTTTTAAAAAGTGAAATAATGTAATTTTTTTAAAAAAGTCAGCATAAATCTAGTGGGAAAAGAATACAGGAATATTTAATATCTGCCTTGTGTGAGTGCTATAAAAGTACATTATTTTAAATCACTCGAGTTATTAAATACTCAAGAGTTACTAAACACTCAAGTTTTACACAATCAGAGCCAGCATCACTCAAAAAGAAGTATTATGTGAAAATTTAAGCTCACCAAATGATAGTCAAACCTACTATGCTACAGAATCATCTCTGGAGCTTTATAAAAAATCATTTATTGGAGCCTCATCCCACCCCTCCCAAATTAGAATCTCCAGGGGTGGGCCCCAGGCACCTGGAATACCATGATTCCATGTGATTTAGATGTTCCCACCGCAAAAGGATTCACTGTGGGGAACCCTATAAATAACATGTTTTAATACCGTAATTAAAGAACACTCACCTTTTAAAAATATTCATTGATTGCATTAAAGCAAGTACAACATCCCCTAATTTATGCAGAAGTCACTTGTCTAACAATTTCAACTCTTTGGACCACAATGGAGAACTAAGAAGTAAAGAGGAAAATGTCCCTGACAACCATAATGGATGTCTCAGTCTCCATCAACTCAAGATCATGTGTTTTTCCTAGAGGAACCCTCATTCAGAATCCATTTATTTTTGGTTTAAACCCACGTCTCATGATAATAGTTTAGCCAGCCTGGAGTCCACTTGTCAAGATTGATTTCTGGCCCTACCCCTTATTAGCTATGGGACCTTGGGCTACTTACTTACACTGTAATAGACATAATAGTTGTACCTACCTCAGTGGGTGTTGGAGGATTAATCAGATGATCCATGCAGAGCTCAATATGCACTGCTTGACGTAGGGACAGAGAGCCTTGCGCATCCAGGCAGCTCTCAAGGCCATTGCTATACTCCATCCCTGCATGATAACCATCAATGAGCACAGTTTACCAGAAATAGTTTAAATGCTTTTCAAACCAATGGTTCTTAAACTTTTAGGGGGTCCCATACTTCTTTTAGCTTCTGATAAAACAACGAACTCACCAGAAAAAGCACATATGCTCACACATCCATGAAATCTGAGATGAATTTTAGGCAGCTCATACTTTTCTGAGGGTTTATGGAGACCATTATGCTAAGTACCTTAAATTTCAAGGAAGACTTTCATCAAACATGATTAAAATGGGGTTTTTTGGTTTGTGTTTTGGCCTTTTTTTACTTTTAGCACTTGAGAAGATAGGTTATCTGGTCATCATTTATAGAATGGCTGCTTCCTCAATGACATAGGACAAAGTATATATTTACCTTTTATCTCTTTTTGTATTCTTGTTTATCCAACTACAGATATTTATTGAACACATTTTAGGCCAAGTACCATGCCCAGCATTACTCTGTTGACCCAGTAAGCATAAGAAAACTAACTTAGTGATATTTTGTTATTCATAAATCCTGCCTTGTGACTGTTTAATGCAATAATAAATTATAAGGAAAGCATATGATTATGATAACAGATACCATTTGATGAGTGCTTTCTACGTGCCGGGCTTTCTTCTAAGTGCTTTACATGAATTTACTTATTTAATCTTCACAATAATCCTATGAGTTAGGTACCATTTTTGTCACTATTTTGCAGATGGAGAAAATGAGGTACAGTATAATTCGATAACTTTACCACAAAGGTGGTGTTTCTCTAGAACTTCTGCTCTAACCACTGTCCTACACTGGGAAGGACAGAAGCATTCCCCAGACAGATCCTGTTTGTGCACAGCAGGGCAAAGCAGGAGAGCATTGGGGAGAAAAAAGAGACGAGCTCTTTGAAGGTTGAGACATTAAGAAAGAGAGAGGAGAAATTTAGTAAAATTCCAAGACTATTTATTCTATACTAATGTTTTAAAATGTTCCTTTTCATCTCCTGTCCCAGGATTAGCAGAGTTGGGGAGTCGGCTCTGAGAGCCCTACGTGAAAAGTTATTTGCCCATTCTTCAGATCTTCTTGTTGAATTTAAGAAGCGTGATAAAGATAAAACTGGTAAGACTAATCAAGTAAAATATTCATAGAGGAGGGCAGCTGGCCAAAAAACCCTCTGTTTCAGGTAATTAGCAAATAAATATTTGTTTAAATGACCAGAAGACCTTTTTGAATATGTCCTCCCTTATTCAACTTAACATCCTAGTTATCTTTCCTAAATTCATAAATTCTAAGCTTTTAGCAGAACGTGAACTTAGCTAAATATCAACAAAGCTGGTGAAAAGAAATGGAGTCAAGGGAAGGGTGACAAGACCAGAACTAAGCAAAAAGAAACAGGGGGACAGGTTACCAGAGTGGGTCCAAGACTAACAAATGATCAATGATTTGGTTTCTCACTGTTAAGTGTGTGCTTGTCTGTTCCTTGTTCTGTTATCCAAGCTGGAAATTTTGTCTTTTCTCAACTCGGTAGAACGTCTAATGGACATTGACTACATGTAGCCCTATTAAAAAATAGCAGTAACAGTCATAAAATCATAGCACTATCTTTTCGTACACATAGAAATAACCAATGCTATGTATACGTGTGTGTGTGTGTCTGTGTATATGTATTGTGTGTGTGTGTATATATATATATAGTGTTTTATGATATTATTTACAAGAGTCTTGTGTGACTTCCAGCAGTATTGCCAAATAGATTTGGCAAATAAAAACAGAATGCCTGGGCTTCCCTGGTGGCGCAGTGGTTGAGAATCTGCCTGCCAATGCAGGGGACACGGGTTCGAGCCCTGGTCTGGGAAGATCCCACATGCCGCGGAGCAACTGGGCCCGTGAGCCACGATTACCGAGCCTGTGCGTCTGGAGCCTGTGCTCCGCAACAAGAGAGGCCGCAACAGTGAGAAGCCCGCGCACCGCGATGAAGAGTGGCCCCCGCTTGCCACAACTAGAGAAAGCCCTTGCACAGAAACGAAGACCCAACACAGCCAAAAATAAATTAATTAATTAATTTTTTAAAAAAAACACTGAATGCCTAATTACATTTGAATTATAGACAACAAATAGTTTTTAAATATAAGTATGTCCCCTGTAATATTTGGGACATACTTATAGTCTGTCTGAAAATCAGATCTACTGGGCATCCTGTATTTTATCTGGCAACCCTACTTTGCAGCCAACTCTACCATAACCAACAAAAATAGTGACAGTACCCATTATTTCTATTATCTACTGATAGTAAGAAGAATGTCAGGATAAAAGATTTGTAGGTGATGAGTCAACAAGTTAGCTCTTTCCTATAGGTCTAATCACCCTGAGTGACTGGGCAGCAGCTGTGGAGTCTGTGTTGCATCTAGGACTGCCATGGCGGATGCTGAGGCCACAGCTGGTGAGCAGCTTGACAGATAACAAGCTGGAGTACAAGTCCTGGCTGAAAAACTTGGCCAAAGAACAATTCAGCCATGAGGTAAGGGTGTGAAAATGGTGGATGAAGGCATACTGTGGACCGTGAAGCCCCTTATGGAGAACTTTGAATCATAAACAACCAAATATTGAGAACCCCAAAGGGAGGATGAATGGAAACAACTATTTGTTGAGTTTCTATGTGTCAGACTTTGTGTTAAGTGACCTACACATATTGCCTCAGTTTATCCTCAAAACCACCTCCAAGAGGTAGGTATAATCAGCACCAACATACCCAAGAGAACACTGGTCACAAGGGTTAGATAACCTGCCTAGGATAATAGAGTTTCTAAGTTATAGAACTAGAACTCAAACCCAGGTCTGACTGATTTCCTTGACATGATGCTGCTTCCCCTATTTAAAAAGGTATTTGTTGAGTAAATGCTTATGTGTAATGTATGTGAGGCCTTGGGCTACGTACTTTTTTTTAAAAAAGCTTTATTGCAATATAATTCATATATCATGCAGTTCACCCATTTAAAGTGTAGAGTTCAATGGTTTTTAGTATATTTGCAGATATGTGCAAACATCACCATGGTCAATTTTAGAACATTTTCATCATGGGCTAGGTACTTCTTAAACCATCAGATTATTTAGTAGGCTGAAGGGGGCTGGAGTGAAGGGATCATAAAATATCTTCAGGTTCTTTCAAGAGTCTTATTGTCAGGGTTGCTTGTGTGTTAATTATCTATTAGGAGAAGCCTAAACATAAAAGATAGAAGGAAAATGAGTTTTTTCTTGCAGAATATACAATCAAGTTTGCTGGAAGCACTGTATCGAAACCGATCCAACCTGGAGACCATTTTTAGGATCATAGACAGTGATCATTCAGGTAAAGGCTCTCATTATCCTGCCACTTCTGACACAGCAAGTATTTTATCTCCCACCTTTTAGTCTCCTCCCTGATTATTTACCTTTCTACTCAAGCACTTTTGGAGCAAAATTAGTGGCAGTGCTTATAAATGGGCAGAAACTAGGATAGTATTTGAGCCACATGAGCCGTCCCTACGGAAGAGGGGTTGGGCAGAGAAGAATGAAGACAAACTGAATGAGAACTTCTTATAGGAAGAATTATAATAGCTGTGATATCCCTTATCCCTTCTATCAAAGTAGCCACAAAGGAATGAAGAGTGTCTAGAACAGAAAGGCTTTTGCAATCTTACTCCCAAAGTATTATTTTTCAAAATTTTAAATTTTTAAATAATTATAGATTCACAAGGAGTTGCAAAAAAATGTCCAGGGAGGTCCTGTATACCCTCACCCTGTTTCCTCATTGTTCCAAAGGCCTTTTCAAATATTATTACTTCTTTTGAGATATAATTCACATACCATATAATTTACCCATTTAAAACGTGCAGTTCCGTGCTTTTTTAGTATATTCACAAGCTTGTGCAACTATTATCACTATCTAATTTTGGAACGTTTTCGTCCCCCTAAAAAGAAACCTATACCGATTAGCAGTCACTCCCCATACCCTGTTCCTTCTCCACCAGTTCCTGGCAACCATTAATCTGCTTTCTGTCTCTATGAATTTGCCTATTATGGACATTTCATATAAATAGACATGTATGATACATGGCCTTTGGTGTCTGGCTTCTTTCATTTAGCATGTTTTCAAGGTTCACCCATGTTGTAGCATGTATCAGTTTATTTCTTTTTATAGCTGGATAATATTCCATTGTATGGATATATCACATTTTGTTTATCCATTCATCAGTAGATAGACATTTGGATTGTTTCCACTTTTTGGCTGTTATGAATAATGTTGTTATGAACATTCATATACAACTTTGTGTGTGAACATATGTTTTCAGTTCTCTTGGATGTATTCCCAGGAGTGCAATTGCTGGACCATATGGTAAAACGATGTTTCACTTTTTGGGGAACTGTCAAACCGTTTTTTCACAGTGGCTATACCATTTTACACTCCTACTGACATTGTAAGAGGGTTCCAATTTCTCCACATTCTCACCAACACTTGTTATCTTCCATTAAAAAAAAATTTTTTATAGCCATCCTACTGGATGTGAAATATCTCATTATGGTTTTGATTTGAATTTCCTTAATAACTAATAATATTGAGCATCTTTTCATGTGCTTATTGGAAATTTGTATATCTCCTTTGGATAAATGTCTATTCAAATCCTTTGCCCATCTTTTAATTGGGTTTTCTTTTTATTGTTGAGTTGTAAGAGTTCTTTGTATATTCTGGATATTAGGCCATTATCAGATATATGATTTGCAAATATTTTCTCTGATTTTATGGGTTATCTCTTCACTTTTTTGGTAGTGTTTTCTGATGCACAAAAGTTTTTAATTAAAAAAAAGTCCAATTTATTTTTTCTTTTGTTTTTTGTGTTTTTGGTGTCATATCTAAGAAAACTAGTAACTGAAGGTCATAAGGATTTACACCTATGTATTCATCCAAGAGTTTTACAGTTTTAGCTCTTACAGTTGGGTCTTTGATCCATTTTGAGTTAATTTTTGTTTGCAGTGCAAGGTAGGGGTCTAGCTTCATTTTTTGCATGTGGATATCCAGTTGTCCCCTACCATCTGTTGAAAAAATTATCCTTCACCTGTTGAATGGTCTTGGAACCCTTGTAAAAAGTCAATTGAGGGAATTCCCTGGTGGCCCAATGGTTAGAACTCCATGCTTTCACTGAGGAGGGCATGGGTTTGATCCCTGGCTGGGGAACTAAGGTCCCGCAAGCAACGCAGTGCAGCCCAAAAAAAAAAAAAAAAAAAGTCAACTGACCATAGATGTATAGGTCCAAAGCCTTTTTACAAGCAGATTAAATTAGCGTATGTTTAGGATGATTTAATGCAGGGTTTCTCAGCAGTGGCATTACTTACATCTTGGCTTGAGTAATTCTTTGTTTTGGTGCCCATCCTGTACATTTTAGGGTGTTTAGTAACATCCCTGGCCTTTACCTACTAGATGCAGTAACACCCTACCCCCACGCGAGTCATGACAATCAAAAATGTCTCAAAACATTTCTAAATGTCCCTATAAGGAGAGGAACACTATTGCTTCCCGCTCAGAACCACTGATTAAGTGGTTCAGTGCTATCCTCTTGTGAGTTTAAAGTGGATACTAGGCCTTGGGTGTCTTTGTTTAACAGTAGGGAGCAGGTGTCCTTGCAAGAATGTCAGAGGAAATGAGCATTGAAAACTAGACTGACTCACTAAAGTGACTTGCTTTCTCTGGTAAGGGTTCATTTCACTGGACGAGTTCAGGCAGACTTGGAAGTTGTTCAGCTCTCATATGAACATTGATGTCACAGATGACTGCATCTGTGACCTTGCCCGGAGCATTGACTTCAACAAGGATGGCCACATTGACATCAATGAGTTCCTGGAGGCCTTCCGCCTTGTGGAGCAATCCTGCTCAAAGGGATATGCATCAGATTGCTGACAAGCCACAAACACTAATAACAGTGACTGCAGCAGACCAGATATACACTAAGGCCAGTCTGGTCCCCATCGTCCAAGGTGCCTCGTAAGCAATGCTGAGCTCATTGTGGGAATATCTCCCTTATTCTCCATAGCTTTGTGGAACTTTATGCTGAGAATTTGCCTACCAGTATGCATCAGAATCACCTGTGTATTCAGGTGAATTCTACCAAACATACGAAGAACTTTTACCAATCCTTCTCAAAGTCTTCCAAAAGATTGAAGAGGGAACACTCCCAAATACATTCTATGAAGCCACCATCATCCTGATACCAAAACCAGACAAAGATACCACCAAAAAAGAAAATTACAGGCCAATATCTTTGATGAACATAGATGCAAAAATTCTCAAAAAAAATTATCAAACTGAATCCAGCAACACATAAAAAAGATCATACACCACGACCAAGTGGGATTCATCCCAAGTTCACAAGTTTGGTTCAACATATGCAAATCAATGTGATACACCACATCAACAAAAGAAAAGACAAAAACCACATGATCATCTCAATACATACAGAAGAAGCATCTGACAAAATTCAACATTCATTCATGATAAAAACTCTTACCAAAATGGGTATAGAAGGAACATATCTCAACATAATAAAAGCTTTATGACAAACCCACAGCCAATATAATACTCAACAGTGAAAAGCTGAAAGACTTACTGTGAAAATCTGGAATGAGACAAGGATGCCCACTCTCAACACTTCTATTCAACATAGTATTGGAAGTCATATCCAAAGCAATCAGAAAAGAAATAAAAGGTATCCAAATTGGAAGGGAAGAGGTAAAATTGTCATTATATGCAGATGACATGATACCATATATAGAAAACCCTAAAGACTCCACACAAAAACTACTGGAACTGATCAATGAATTCAGCAAGGTAGCAGGATACAAGAGTAACATACAGAAATTGGTTGCATTTCTTTACACCAGCAATGAAATATCAGAAAGGGAATGTAAAAAAAAATACGTTTTAAAATCACACCAAAAAAATAATAAAATACTTAGGAATAAACCCGACCAAGGAGGTGAAAGACTGATATGCTGAGAACTATAAAACATTAATAAAGGAAATTAAAGATGATTCAAACAAATGAAAGATATCCCATGCGCTTGGCCTGGAAGAATTAATATTGTTAAAATGGCCATACTACCCAAAACAATCTACAGATTTAATGTGATCCCTATCAAATTACCCATGATGTTTTTCACAGAACTAAAACAAATAATCATAAAATTTATATGGACCCATAAAGACCCAGAATTGCCAAAGCAATCCTAAGGAAAAAGAACAAAGGAGGAGGCTTCCCTGGTGGCGCAGTGGTTAAGAATCCGCCTGCCAATGTGGGGGACACGGGTTTGAGCCCTGGTCCAGGAATATCCCACATGCCATGGAGCAACTAAGCCCGTGTGCCACAACTACTGAGCCTGTGCTCTAGAGCCCGTGAGCCACAACTACTGAGCCTGCATGCCACAACTACTGAAGCTCACGCTCCTAGAGCCTGTGCTCCACAACGAGAGAAGCCAATGCAATGAGAAGCCCACTCACCACAACAAAGAATAGCCCCCGCTCGCCGCAACTAGAGAAAAGCCCTCATGCAGCAATGAAGACCCAACGCAGCCATAAATAAATAAAAATTAAAAAAAAAAAAGAACAAAGGAGGAGGCATAACCCTCCCAGGCTTCAAACAATACTACAAAGCTACAGTAATCAAAACAGTGTGGTATTGGCACAAAAACAGACATATGGATCAATGGGACAGAATAGAGACCCCAGAAATAAACCCACACACCTATGGTCAATTAATCTTTGACAAAGGAGGCAAGGATATAAAATGAAAAAATGACAGTTTCTTTAGCGAGTGGTGCTTGCTAAAGTGGTTCTTTAGCAAGTCTACAAATAACAAATGCTGGAGAGGGTGTGGAGGAAAGGGAACCCTCCTACACTGTTGGTGGGAATGTAAGTTGGTGCAGCCACTATGGAAAACAGTATGGAGGTTCCTCAGAAAACTAAAAATAGAATTACCATATGATCCAGCAATCCCACTCCCTGGGCATATATCCAGACAAAACTATAATTCAAAAAGATACATGCACCCCTATGTTCATAGCAGCATTATTCACAATAGCCAAGACATGGAAACAACCTAAATGTCCATCGACAGATGAATGGATAAAGAAGATGTGGTACATATATACAATGGAAATCTACTCAGCCATAAAGAAGAGGGAAATGGGCTTCCCTGGTGGCGCAGTGGTTGAGAATCTGCCTGCCAATGCAGGGGACACGGGTTCGAGCCCTTGTCTGGGAGGATCCCACATGCCGCGGAGCAGCTAGGCCTGTGAGCCACAACTACTGAGCCTGCGCGTCTGGAGCCTGTGCCCCGCAATAAGAGAGGCCGCGACAGTGAAAGGCCCGCGCACCGTGATGAAGAGTGTCCCCCACTTGCCACAAATAGAGAAAGCCCTCACATAGAAACGAAGACCCAACACAGCCAAAAAAATAAAAAGTAAAAAAAGAATAAAGGCAAACACATTTAAAAAAAAAAAAAAAAAAAAGGAGAGGGAAATAATGCCATTTGCAGCAACATGGATGCAACTAGAGATTATGTAAGTCAGAAAGAGAAAGACAAATACCATATGATATCACTTATGTGTGGAATCTAAAATATGGCACAAATGAACCTATCTATGAAACAGAAACAGAATCACAGATATAGAGAACAGACCTGTGGTTGCCAAGGGGGTGGGAGAGAAGGGGAGGGATGGACTGCGAGTTTGGGGTTAGTAGATGCAAACTATTACATATAGAATTGATAAACAACAAGGTCCTATTGTATGGCACAGGGAACTATATTCAGTATCCTGGGATAAACCGTAATGGAAAAGAATATAAAATAGAATGTATATATGTGTATAGCTGAGTTACTTTGCTGTACAGCAGAAATTAACACATTATAAATCAACTATACTTCAATAAAAAAAATAATCACCTGTGTATTTGGGGGTGGGGATGAGGTTAGAGTGTTTCTGCATATTTTTAAATACATAGGTGCCCTATCCCACCTCAGAATTTTCACAAGGTAGGACCCAGGTATAAGTATTTTAAAATTCTGAAGCCTATCCCAGTTAAGAACCACTGATAATTCAACCCCTTCATTGTATACCTTTTATTTATTGTTTTTATAATGTCTTATTGGTAAAGGAAAGTTGTGAAAAATTGTGTAATCCCATGACCCAAACATATGGATTCTTTTCATTATTTACTTTTTCTTGTTAAAACTAAAATGTTTATATAATTTAATGTTCTGCTTTTTTATAAATTGACATCTGTGTTGCTACATACTCTTAATGATTATTCCTTTAATGGCTGCATAATTTCAAATAGATGTAATATAATCTATTCAGCCATGCTCCAATTGTTAAACATGTGTATTGTTTCCAGTTTTTAATTATTATAAATAACACTATGGTTAATAACTTTGTGCATATAGCTTGTTTCATAAAAAGCTCTTGAATTATGCATTTTCTTAGGCTAGACTCCCAGGAATGAGATTACTTTGTCTAATGTTGGATTAGTCTATAAAAAGATTTACTGTAAGGCTCATATGATTATGGAGGCTGAGCAGTCCCAAGATCTGCAGTCAGCAAGCTGGAGACCCCGGATAGTTGATGGTGTGGTTCCAGTCTGAGTCTGAAGGCAAGAGAAGACCGATATTCCAGCTTAAAGACTGTCAAGCAGAGAGAAAGAATTTTTTCTTACTCAGCCTTTTAAAAAAAAATTTTTTTTTTATACAGCAGGTTCTTATTAGTCATCAATTTTATACACATCAGTGTATACATGTCAATCCCAATCGCCCAATTCATCACACCACAATCCCCACCCGCCTGCGGCTTTCCCCCGTTGGTGTCCATACGTTTGTTCTCTACATCTGTGTCTCAACTTCTGCCCTGCAAACCGGTTCATCTGTTCCATTTTTCTAGGTTCCACATACATGTGTTAATATACGATATTTTTCTCTTTCTGACTTACTTCACTCTGTATGACAGTCTCTAGATCCATCCACGTCTCAACAAATGGCCCAATTTCGTTCCTTTTTATGGCTGAGTAATATTCCATTGTATATATGTACCACAACTTCTTTATCCATTTGTCTGTTGATGGGCATTTAGGTTGCTTCCATGGCCTGGCTACTGTAAATAGTGCTGCAATGAACATTGGGGTGCATGTGTCTTTTAGAATTATGGTTTTGTCTGCGTATATGC
Organism: Eubalaena glacialis; assembly: GCF_028564815.1. Taxonomy (NCBI): domain Eukaryota; kingdom Metazoa; phylum Chordata; class Mammalia; order Artiodactyla; family Balaenidae; genus Eubalaena; species Eubalaena glacialis. The sequence continues at coordinate 94,304,403 of NC_083720.1, read as the reverse complement.
CCAGTAGTGGGATTGCTGGATCATATGGTAATTCTATTTTTAGTTTTTTAAGGAACCTCCATACTGTTCTCCATAGTGGCTGTATCAATTTACATTCCCACCAACAGTGCAAGAGTGTTCCCTTTTCTCCACACCCTCTCCAGCATTTGTTGTTTGTAGATTTTCTGTTGATGCCCATTCTAACTGGTGTGCGGTGATACCTCATTGTAGTTTTGATTTGCATTTCTCTAATAATTAGTGATGTTGAGCAGCTTTTCATGTGCTTCTTGGCCATCTGTATGTCTTCCTTGGAGAAATGTCTATTTAGGTCTTCTGCCCATTTTTGGATTGGGTTGTTTGTTTCTTTAATATTGAGCTGCATGAGCTGTTTGTATATTTTGGAGATTAATCCTTTGTCCGTTGATTCGTTTGCAAATATTTTCTCCCATTCTGAGGGTTGTCTTTTCGTCTTGTTTATGGTTTCCTTTGCTGTGCAAAAGCTTTTAAGTTTCATTGGGTCCCATTTGTTTATTTTTGTTTTTATTTCTATTACTCCAGGAGGTGGATCAAAAAAGATCTTGCTCTGATTTATGTCCAAGAGTGTTCTTCCTATGTTTTCCTCTAAGAGTTTTATAGGGTCCAGTCTTACATTTAGGTCTCTAATCCATTTTGAGTTTATTTTTGTGTATGGTATTAGGGAGTGTTCTAATTTCATTCTTTTACATGTAGCTGTTCAGTTTTCCCAGCACCACTTATTGAAGAGACTGTCTTTTCTCCATTGTATATTCTTGCCTCCTTTGTCACAGATGAGTTGACCATAGGTGTGTGGGTTTGTCTCTGGGCTTTCTATCTTGTTCCATTGATCTATGTTTTTCTGTTTTTGTACCAGTACCATATTGTCTTCAGGACTGTAGCTTTGTAGTATAGTCTGAAGTCAGGGAGTCTGATTCCTCCAGCTCCGTTTTTTTCCCTCAAGACTGCTTTGGCTATTCAGGGTCTTATGTGTCTCCAACAAATTTTAAGATTTTTTTGTTCTAGTTCTGTAAAAACTGCCATTGGTAATATGATAGGGATTGCATTGAATCTGCAGATTGCTTTGGGTAGTATAGTCATTTTCATAATATTGATTCTTCCAATCCAAGAACATGGTATATCTCTCCATCTGTTGGTATCATCTTTAACTTCTTTCATTGATGTCTTATAGTTTTCTGCATACAGGTCTTTTGTCTCCCTAGGTAGGTTTATTCCTAGGTATTTTATTCTTTTTGTTGCAATGGTAAATGGGAGTGTTTCCTTAATTTCTCTTTCAGATTTTTCATCATTAGTATATAGGAATGCAAGAGATTTCTGTGCATTAATTTTGTATCCTGAAACTTTACCACATTCATTGATTAGCTCTAGTAGTTTTCTGGTGGCATCTTTAGTATTCTCAATGTATAGTATCATGTCAGCTGCAAACAGTGACAGTTTTACTTCTTCTTTTCCAATTTGTATTCCTTTTATTTCTTTTTCTTCTCTGATTGCCATGGCTAGGACTTCCAAAACTATGTTGAATAATAGTGGTGAGAGTGGACATCCTTGTCTTGTTCCTGATCTTAGAGGAAATGCTTTCAGTTTTTCACCATTGAGGGATGTTTGCTGTGGGTTTGTCATATATGGCCTTTATTATGTTAAGGTAGGTTCCCTCTATGCCCACTTTCTGGAGAGTTTTTATCATAAATGGGTGTTGAATTTTGTCAAAAGCTTTTTCTGCATCTATTGAGATGATCATAAGGTTTTTCTTCTTCAATTTGTTAATATGGTGTATCACATTGATTTATTTGCATATATGGAAGAATCCTTGCATCCCTGGGATAAATCCCACTTGATCATGGTGTATGATCCTTTTAATGTGTTGTTGGATTCTGTTTGCTAGTATTTTGTTGAGGATTTTTGCATCTATATTCATCAGTGATATTGGTCTGTAATTTTCTTTTTTTCTAGTATCTTTGTCTTGTTTTGGTATCAGGGTGATGGTGGCCTCATAGAGTGAGTTTGGGAGTGTTCCTTCCTCTGCAATTTTTTGGAAGAGTTTGAGAAGGATGAGTATTAGCTCTTCTCTAAATGTTTGAAAGAATTCACCTGTGAAGCCATCTGGACCTGGACTTTTGTTTGTTGGAAGGTTTTTAATCACAGTTTCAGTTTCATTACTTCTGATTGTTCTGTTCATATTTTCTATTTCTTCCTCATTCAGTCTTGGAAGTTTATACCTTTCTAAGAACTTGTCCATTTCTTCCAGGTTGTCCATTTTATTGGCATAGAGTTGCTTGTAGTAGTCTCTCAGGATGCTTTGTGTTTCTGCGGTGTCTGTTGTAACTTCTATTTTTCTTGATTTGAGTCCTCTCCCTCTTTTTCTTGATGAGTCTGGCTAGTGGTTTATCAATTTTGTTTATCTTCTCAAAGAACCAGCTCTTAGTGTTATTGATCTTTGCTATTGTTTTCTTTGTTTCTATTTCATTTATTTCTGCTCTGATCTTTATGATTTCTTTCCTTCTGCTAACTTTGGGTTTTGTTTGTTCTTCTTTCTCTAGTTCCTTTAGGTGTAAGGTTAGATGGTTTATTTGAGATTTTTCTTGTTTCTTGAGGTAGGCTTGTATAGCTATAAACTTCCCTCTTAGAACTGCTTTTGCTGCATCCCATAGGTTTTGGATCATCGTGTTTTCATTGTCATTTGTCTCTAGGTATTTTTTGATTTCCTTTTTGATTTCTTCAGTGATCTCTTGGTTATTTTGTAATGTATTGTTTAGCCTCCATGTGTTTGTGTTTTTTACATTTTTTTCCCTGTAATTCATTTCTCGTCTCTTAGCGTTGTGGTCAGAAAAGATGCTTGATATGATTTCAATTTTCTTAAATTTACTGAGGCTTGATTTGTGACCCAAGATGTGATCTATCCTGGAGAATGTTCTGTGCACACTCGAGAAGAAAGTGTAATCTGCTGTTTTTGGATGGAATGTCCTATAAATATCAAGTAAATCTACCTGGTCTATTGTGTCATTTAAAGCTTCTGTTTTCTTATTTATTTTCATTTTGGATGATCTGTCCATTGGTGTAAGTGAGGTGTTAAAGTCCCCCACTATTATTGTGTTACTGTCGATTTCCTCTTTTAGAGCTGTTAGCAGTTGCCTTATGTATTGAGGTGCTCCTATGTTGGGTGCATATATATTTATAATTGCTATATCTTCTTCTTGGATTGATCCCTTGATCATTATGTAGTGTCCTTCCTTGTCTCTTGTAACATTCTTTATTTTAAGGTCTATTTTATCTGATATGAGTATTGCTACTCCAGCTTTCTTTTGATTTCCATTTGCATGGAATACCTTTTTCCATCCCCTCACTTTCAGTCTGTATGTGTCCCTAGGTCTGAAGTGGGTCTCTTGTAGACAGCATATATATGGGTCTTGTTTTTGTATCCATCCAGCAAGCCTTTGTCTTTTGGTTGGAGCATTTAATCCATTCACGTTTAAGGTAATTATCTATATGTATGTTCCTATGACCATTTTCTTAATTGTTTTGGGGTTGTTTTTGTAGGTCCTTTTCTTCTCTTGTGTTTCCCACTTAGAGAAGTTCCTTTAGCATTTGTTGTAGAGCTGGTTTGGTGGTGCTGAATTCTCTTAGCTTTTGCTTGTCTGTAAAGCTTTTGATTTCTCCATCGAATCTGAATGAGATCCTTGCCGGGTAGAGTACTCTTGGTTGTAGGTTCTTCCATTTCATCACTTTAAGTATATCATGCCACTCCCTTCTGGCTTGTAGAGTTTCTGCTGAGAAATCAGCTCTTAACCTTATGGGAGTTACCTTGTATGTTATTTGTTGTTTTTCCCTTGCTGCTTTCAATAATTTTTCTTTGTCTTTAATTTTTGCAAATTTGATTAGTATATGTCTTGGCATGTTTCTCCTTGGGTTTATCCTGTATGGGACTCTCTGCGCTTCCTGGACTTGGGTGGCTATTTCCTTTCCCATGTTAGGGAAGTTTTCGACTATAATCTCTTCAAATATTTTCTCTGGTCGTTTCTCTGTCTCTTCGCCTTCTGGGACCCCTATAATGTGAATGTTGTTGTGTTTAATGTTGTCCCAGAGGTCTCTTAGGCTGTCTTCATTTCTTTTCATTCTTTTTTCTTTATTCTGTTCCACAGCAGTGCATTCCACCATTCTGTCTTCCAGGTCACTTATCCATTCTTCTGCCTCAGTTATTCTGCTATTGATTCCTTCTAGTGTAGTTTTCATTTCAGGTATTGTATTGTTTATCTCTGTTTGTTTGTTCTTTAATTCTTCTATGTCTTTGTTAAACATTTCTTGCATCTTCTCGATCTTTGCCTCCATTCTTTTTCCGAGGTCCTGGATCATCTTCACTATCATTATTCTGAATTCTTTTTCTGGAAGGTTGCCTATCTCCACTTCATGTAGTTGTTTTTCTGGGGTTTTATGTTGTTCCTTCATCTGGTACATAGCCCTCTGCCTTTTCATCTTGTCTATCTTTCTGTGAATTTGGTTTTTTTCCACAGGCTGCAGGATTGTACCTCCTCTTGCTTCTGCTGTCTGCCCTCTGGTGGATGCAGCTATCTAAGAGGCTTGTGCAAGTTTCCTGATGGGAGGGACTGGTGGTGGGTAGAGCTGGCTGTTGCTCTGGTGGGCAGAGCTCAGTAAAACTTTAATCCACTTGTCTGCTGATGGGTGGGGCTGGGTTCCCTCCCTGTTGGTTGTTTGGCCTGAGGCGACCCAACACTGGGGCCTACCTGGGCTCTTTGTTGGGGCTAATGGCGGACTCTGGGAGGGCTCACGCCAAGGAGTACTTCCCAGAACTTCTGCTGCCAGTGTCCTTGTCCTCACGGTGAGATACAGCCACCCCCACCTTTGCAGGAGACCCTCCAACACTAGCAGGTAGGTCTGGTTCAGTCTCCCCTGGGGTCACTGCTCCTTCCCCTGGGTCCCGATGCGCACACCACTTTGTGTGTGCCCTCCAAGAGTGGAGTCTCTGTTTCCCCCAGTCCTGTCGAAGTCCTGCAATCAATTCCCACTAGCCTTCAAAGACTGATTCTCTAGGAATTCCTCCTCCCGTTGCCGGACCCCCAGGTTGGGAAGCCTGACGTGGGGCTCAGAACCTTCACTCTAGTGGGAGGACTTCTGTGGTATAAGTGTTCTCCAGTCTGTGAGTCACCCACCCAGCAGTTATGGGATTTGATTTTACTTTGATTGCGCCCCTCCTACTGTCTCACTGTGGCTTCTCCTTTGTCTTTGGATGTGGGGTATCTTTTTTGGTGAGTTCCAGTGTCCTCCTGTCGATGACTGTTCAGCAGCTAGTTGTGATTCTGGTGTTCTCAGAAGAGGGAGTGAGAGCACGTCCTTCTACTCCGCTATCTTCATTCTTGTGTGATATTTTTGTTTCTGAGTAAAAAATTATAGGTTGCTGTCTAATACGGTTGCCATGAGCCACATGTGGCTGCTGAGTACTTGAAACATGATGAATCCAAGTGTAGAGAGGCTTGCTCTTGTTGGCTCCTGGGACATGCTGAGCTTTCCCCTGCTTGAGTCTCGCACTGCTGAAAGTCCTTTGCTCTGACGGTGATTGGCTCTGGTTCAGCTCACCTCCTCAGAGAGGCTGCTCCTGTCCCCAGGCACCAGAGGGACTCTTGACTCTATCACCCTGTGCTCTGGGGCTTGCTGATGATGGGCAAGGGGCCCAAGAAGGAGGGTCCAGATGGAGCGGCCCCACTGGAAGGCCCGGGAGGGTCTGACGGGGTTCGTGGCCTGTGCGTTGGGGTGATTGCGAGGTCGTGAGAAATGGCTGGACCGCCCTGGGACCGTGCAGGGTCGCAAGGCACCGGGAGGCCGGGTGACGGCTGCACGGGACCTCAGGGAAAGGGCGAGCTCGGAAGGGCGCCTCCGGGCCAGGGTTTATAAGCTAACGGCAAGGTCTGCCGCTTTGCGGCAGCCCCTGTGCCCAGGGCGGTCCCCCACCCGATGGCGGCCCGGGCCAGCGCTTTCCAGGCGCCCTCCGGAACCACCTAGCCCACGAGGAGGGTCATTCTCGTCCCAACGAGTCACCTGGACTCGGGCGAGGGGCCCGGCCCAAGGTCACAGAGCCAGCCAGTGGAGGAGGCGGATTCAAACCCGGAGCTGGGCCAAGGTTACCGGGCCTCTCTTGGAGGGCCAGAGACGAGGCTGCCCACCCGGCGTATCCCAGTGACCGGACTGGCCTGCGGACCCGGTGGCGGGGGCGCGGGGCTCTGGGGCATCTGGGAGCCTGTCAAAGAGCTCAGCCTTTTATTCTATTCAGGACTTAAATGAATTGGATGAGGCCCACCCACATTGGGGAGGGCAATATGCTTTACTCGGTCTACTGATTCAGATGTTAATCTCATCCAGAAACACCCTCACAGATATACCCAGAAATAATATTTAACCAAATATCTTGGCACCCCATGGCCAAGTTGACACATAACATTAATCATCACAGGTGTGAACATTTTAATGACAGATTGCTTTCCAGGATGGAGCATAGTTGTTTCACTAAAAACTCACGAGCTTGGAGTACAGTCATTTCTAATTTTTGCTAAAGGTGAACAATGGTGCTTCCTTGCTATTTTAATATGCATTTCTTTGATTAGCATCTGCCCTACCTCATTTGTAAAGTAAGGAAATTGAGGTCCAGCTGGGTATGTAATCTAGTTAATGACACAACCAAGACTAGAACCCTTGATCCCTGGCTCATCCACTGTCCTTTCCAGTTTTTTCAGGACAAACTAGGTTTCTTTGGTTTGACTATAAACAATCCCTGTTCTTCCTGCCCTCTTTTGTTGTTTGGCAAACACCCTGAGGTCAGCCCGGCCCCCAGTGATATCCTGCCTCCCGGTGGGCACACCTTTGTGTGTTTCCCCTCTCCATGAGTTGCAGGCAGGACCCGTGACTTGCTTTTGAGCAATAGAATACGGCAAAGGTGATGGGGTGTTACTCCTGTGATTATATTACATTATATAAAATCCCATGTTAGTAGAATGGAACAGGAGATTCTCTTTGCTGGCTTGCGGAAACAAGCAGCCATGTTGAGGGAACCCACATGGCAAGGAACTTTGGGTGTCCTGTAGGATCTGCAGACAGCTTCCAACTGGTGGCTATGAAAAGCCAGGGCCTTCACTCATACAAGGAAATAAATTTTGCAAACAACCTGACTTAGCTTGGAAGCAGCTTCTTCCAGATGTAGTTGAGCCTCCCAGTGAGAAGGCCTCCTGGCCAACACCTTGACTGCAGGCTTGTGAGACCCTGAGCTGAAGATCCAGTAAAGCTGTGCCCAGACTCTTGACCCACAGAAACTGTTAGATAATAAATGTGTGTTGTTTTAATCCACTCCGTTTGTGGTTATTTGTTTCACAGCATAGAAAACCAACACACTGTGCTTCCTGGAAAACTTTTCATTTTCTTATTCCATTACTCCAGAAAAGTCTGGATTTCCATCAGTGAGTACAATCTGGAGAAAAGTTCAGATATTTTAGTGAATACATATGACCCATGTGTTTACCTTGCCTGATTCATTAACTGAGAGACCAAGTATACTAATGAATTCACATTTATATCTGTCTGACATATCTTGTGAAAACAGTTAAAACTCAGCAAATGGAGCCTGCGCATCTGGAGCCTGTGCTCCGCAACAAGAGAGGCCGCGATAGAGAGAGGCCCGCGCACCGCGATGAAGAGTGGCCCCCGCTTGCCGCAACTAGAGAAAGCCCTCGCAGAAACGAAGACCCAACACAGCCAAAAATAAATAAATAAATTAAAAAAAAAAAAAAAGAGTACTGTTTTAAAAAAAAAAAAAAACTCAGCAAATGAAGTATGTGTTGTTTTCCCCCCCACCCCTTCTTTGTGATTAAAGGTAAACAAGGACTCTGAGGCTTCAAAATTACTCAGAGAGGATAAGTTAGAGCCCTGGGGGGTTACTATGTATAGGAATATATTGTGGAGAGGAGCCCCCGAAGACCATCTCTCCAACCAAAGGCAAGGGTGGGGCTTATAAAGGCAAAAGCCACAAAGCTTCACAAGGTAACATGATGGGTCAGTTTAAACAAGTCCTTGGCTTGTCAGTTCAGGATTGGTTGGTTGTAGTGGGGCTTGGAGTGTCAATGGCTGAACTCCGAGTTCCTTCCTTGAGTCTAGATAGCATAGTCACAGGTTCACATCAGGCCCTTCTCACTCTAATCAGTTTTCTGGGAAGCAGCTGCTCTGGCTCCTTCTTCAGGGGCCCTCACTGTTTGCTGTTTACACCCTTCAGGCTCTGTGTTCTGTGGGCAAGTCCTATTTGCACACTCAAGGCTCAGAGAAAATTTCCTTTATCAATTAGCATAGTGAATTAATAGGGGGTTGGTTTCAAGGGAGTTTTAATTTAAAAGGAATTTTTAAATTGCTCTAGGAAGAAGTAGCAAAATCATGACTCTAATCCAGTGATTTAGCCTTAATTGCTCATTAAAATTATCTGGGGAGCTTTTAAAACATAGGATGCCTGTGACCCCACTCCAGAACAATTAAATCAAAATCTCTGAGTAAGAGGCCACGCTATCAGAATGTTTTAAAGGCTCCCCAGGTGATTCTAACGTGCAGCCAGGCTCCAATACTGCGTATCTAATTGGTTTACCCTGCAATAGGGAAGGGTGATTGCTTGGTAAGACATTAACTGCTACTTGTACTAGTGTAACTGTAAATATGAGAGGCCAATTCAGAAACCTAACATTTTCAGATTTAGATGAGGAAACTGCCAAATAACCCCAAATAGTATTACCAGACACAAGAAAGCCTTGTGTCAGATTGAACATATATACTTCTCCACTTGGATATTTAATGGGCATCTCAAAACTTAACATTTCCAAAATAATATATTCCCCCCAAAATCAACTCCTCTCATGATCTTTCCTAGCTGATTAAATGTCAGTTTCTTATGCAAAAAACAAACAAAAACACACACCTCTGTTTTTCTTGTTTCCCACAACCGATCCTTCAGCAAATCTTATTGACTCTACCTTCAAAACACGTCCAGAATTGAACCCCTTCTTACTCCTCCACTGCTACCTCCCTAGTCTAAACCATATTATTTCTCACCAGTCTCCCCACTTCCTCCCTTACTTATATTGCAGTGATTCTCAAAGTTTTTGATCACAGGATCCTTTTATGCTGTTAAAAATGATTGAAGATCCCAAAGAGCTTTTGCTTACGTATGTTTACTGTATTAGAAATGGAAACTGAGAAATATTTTACTTATCAATCATTTTAAAATAAAAACTATACTTATATGTTAACACAAATAACATATTTTTAAACTTTTTATTTTGCAATAATTAGAGACTCAGAAGAAGTTGAAAAATAATGCCAAGAGATCCCAGGTTTCCATCACCCACCTTCCCTCAGTGGTGACATCTTACTTAACCACAGTACATTCTCAAAACCAAATTGATAATAAATAACATATTTTAGAGACGATTAATTATATATCCCTACAACAAACAGAATTCCATGAAAAGCATAGCATTTTTACATATTTCCAAATCTCTTTACTATCTGGCTTAATAGAAGACAGCTGGATCCTCATAACTGCTTCTGCAGTCAATCTGCCATGAAATGTTTTGTTGGCTGAAGTATATGAAAAAATCTAGCCTCATACGGATATATATTGATAGTTGAAAAAGGATGGACTGTTTTAATAGCCTTTTCAGATAACTGGGGATATTCTTCTTTGATACTATACCAAAAGTTGACAAACGGTAGTTCTTAAAGGTTAGTATAAATGGGGAATTTGAAACCATATCAATAAACTTTTCATGCTGTCAATACTATACAGGCAAAGACCACCAGGAACGTACCTATAATTGAACAAAGTTAGGTTTGCTGAATGTTGCAGGCCAGCTAATGGCAGCCACAGCTGATAACACATGAAGTAGAAGAACCACCCAGCTGAGCTCAGTTAACCCACAGAATTGTGAAACATAATAAATAGTTATTGTTGTTTAAAGCCACTAACTTTTGGGATAATTGGTTATCCAGCAATAGATAACCCAAGACATTTGACAATCCCAGGAATTAAAGTTTCACCGTGTTAGTCCATGAAGGATAGTGTCAGGAAGGGCTCATACTTCCCAGAAACATTATTTTCTAAGAATATACTAATAGTCTTTTCCTATTGCGGGATTTTTGACATATCTTCAAGTTATAAATATTTAGGAGGTTTGTTTCCTAAGCAATTACTACTGCTGCTGGACAGAGAACTCACATGCGGTTATAATTAGGGTTCAATAAATCTCTAACAATCGTTGCTTCAAATTTGAATGTTTATTTCTGTAGAACTCAAAACCTCCTTTTACCCGTGTTTTAATGATTAAAACAAAGTCACAAATTTCTTAACCTTTGGGATAGTATCTCGAAATATTTCCCAGGCACAGACTTCTGACACTAAAGCATAACCTCAAAAACTACTTCTCAGGCAGGTGTGCGCTGGACTGCTCCAGGCAGAGGGTCACTGCTCCCAGAGGCAGCTTAGTTCTGTTTTCAGAGAGATGTACGTGTTAGAAAGTTTTCCCTTGTATCAAACATCAGCCTGGTATGAGGGTCTGGAGTCAGAGGACATGGAGTATGATTCCCAGCTATGGGATCTGGGAGGTCATCTGAGCTCCCTGCCGTCCTGGTCTTTAGGAGGCGGGGGCCATAAACACCCACACAGGTGTGTTGAGCTTCTGGGGGCTAATAAACGCAAAATCAGAAACACAGACTTGTCTTGACAGAACCCTCTTCTTGGTCTGAAACTAAAGGACACAGGGCTGAATCTCTATTACTGACCAATTATAAATCATTATATTTTTTTCCCAGCTGAAGATAATTTTAGGTGTTCATTTTTTGGTAAACATTAGATTCATTATTATATTTTAATTTTAACTATTTCAAATGTACTCACTTGGATTTTTTTTCTTTTTTACTAAAGTTGTTTTTACGGTATCTTACGTTTATGGCAAAGGATACTGATTTTTTTCAATTACAGCATTGAGGTAATGTTTTCTTTTAAAATAAGAGAGTCCAGGGACTTCCCTGGTGGTCCAGCGGTTAAGACTCTGCGCTTCCAATGCAGGGGGCGTGGGTTCCATCCCTGGCCAGAGAACTAAGATCCCACATGCCGTGGGTGTGGTCAAAACATTAAAAAATAATAATAAAAATAAAATAAGAGATCCAGAGTTTGAGAAACATCAGACTTGCAGACAAAGTCCAGACTCTATGATCCAGCCTGGGCCCATCTCTACAGTCTCAAATCTGAGCTGCTTCTAAACACTTTCTAGCCGCTTGGGTTTTCCTATGGTTCCCCCAGGTATACCCTACCTTTCATATACTGGTTCCCTGATCCTGAATTGCATGTGTCCCACCCAGCTCTCCCCACCTGCTGGCCTAGCCTCATTCTTTAAAACCCAGCTCAAATGGCTTCTCCTGTGTGATGCCTTCCGGGAACCCATCTTCTCCTCAATCCAGCTTTCCTTGGGTTCCTTCCACTAAATCCCAACTCGCACACTCACAGTGATCCGCTTATGTGTGAGCTCTACCAGCTCCCTAGTAACAGAGGGCAGGTTTCGTACCCTATTCACATTGTGTCTCCAGCAACTGGCCAGACCCTCCACAAATATCATTTGAGTTAATGAATATTAATAAGGGTCAAAAATTTCCTTGTTTCTAGGTTGGAATCCACCACTAGGATACAAATTCCCACAAGTGTTTCTAGGAAGATTAACAAAACTGCATCACACAGAACCCAACCTAGTCATGGCAACAAAAAAAATCCTTTTTTTTTTTTTTAACAGAAAGATAAAAACAAGCTACACAGATTTTTATGTAAATGATAACATGCTGGTGTTTCGAGCACATGGGGAAACGTACCCTCATACATTGTCGGTAGAGGTGTAAATTGGTGCAAAAAATGCTCATTCTCTTTGACCCAGTATTTCCACTTCTGGATGACTATTTTCAGAAACACTCTCAAGAGTACCAAAATCACATGTACACAGATGTTCTTGGCAGCATTGCTTGTAATAGCAAAACAAAATTAGAATCTACCCCAAAGTCCATTAATGAAGGATGGGGTAAAAAAAAAAAAATTTATGAAACACTATGTAGTCATTAAAGAGAATTATCGACCATTAGCTGTGGTTACTCCTGGGGTGTGCATTTATGTGGGACTTTCACTTTCTGTTCATATAGTGCACCATCAAAGTTTTCAGTGAAATTCTAGAAAAAAATCTAATTGGCAAGGCTATTATTATTCAGTATCCTTTAAGGTTTTTCTTATGATCATGAGATACTTTTTAAAAAAATATTTAATTTATTTATTTGGCTGTGCCGGGTCTTAGTTGCAGTGCACTGGATCTTCGTTGGGGCATGCAGCATCTAGTTCCCTGACCAGGGATCGAACCCGGGCCTCCTGCATTGGGAGCGCGAAGCCTTAACCACTGGACCACCAGGGAAGTGCCATGATCATGAGATACTTTTGTAATTAAAAAAATACAAATAAACCAAACTACGGTTTGATGTTCCTTTAAAAAAGGGCCCCTACACCTCAATAAATGATATTTTTAAAGCCACTAGATGTCACTCTGAGCAAATGCTCTGTGTCATAGCGTGGCTGTTAGAAAATGCTGATCCCTCATCACCAACTAGCTAGAAGTAGGGACGTTATCTGGTCTCAGGGAAACGCTGACTTCCGGGGAAGAGTCCCCGCAGAGCTCCAGCAGGTGCCGCGCACTGTGCCAAGGGGTGCAAGTGAGGAAAGGTGAGACTCAGACGCAGGACACCTGAGGGAGGCAGGGTTGGACCTGGACCCTGAGCTGGGAAAGGGATCATCCCAGCAGAAGCGGGCCCACCATGGCCACGGTCATGCAGGGTTGCCTTACTTCTGGGCCATGAATTTATGTGTATTAGCTGCCTAGCCTTGACAATTGATTTTGCTTCCAAAATTTCTACCTTCAGGCAAAACCTTTCCGGCACCTAGGAAGGAGTTGTGGGGAAAAAAAGAAAATCCAGCCCAAATCTGATCAAACTTCTGGATCTACCTAGCAAATGACAGGCGCTACAGAGCCCAGAGGAATTTGTGAAATGACAACAGGAGCTTACAGTCAGCAAAACCCAGACTGGGGACTCTACACGACCAATAACCTGGTTTCTTCAACAAATAAATTATAAGGAGACAAATAGAAAGAGATGAAGGGGAAACCCTTAAATTAAACGAGGCTTAAGAGCCATGTCAACCAACTGCAACGTATAGAACTTATTTGGATCCCTAATCAAAGAAACTGTTGGGAAAAAAAAAAAATCAGATGTGTGAATACCGACTGGATATTTGATGATATTTCGGAATTACTGTTAAGTTTTTAGGTATGATAATGATATTAAAGTTTTTTTGTTTTTAAGTCCTTAGAGAAACATACTGAAATATTTACTGGGATTTGTTTTAAAATAAGGGGCAGTGTGAGGGGCTATAGACGAAATCACACTGGCCCTGAGTTGATCATTGTTGAAGCTGGGTGATTACATGAGTTAATTATACTGTTCTTTTTACTTTTTTGTATGAATTTTACTATAAGCATTGTTTAAAATTAGACATCAGCGTTAAGATGGGAGGAATAAATGACATACTTGCCAAAGCAAACAATCAGAGAAACTTCCTCAGGGCACAACTAGAGCCAGATGAGAACCACAGCAGTCAGTAAATTTCCCAGTGGACAAGAGTTAAATAAACACAGTTCGTTTATCAGTTCTGTGGGATTTGGGAGGGGAAATTAAGCCTCAGTTTCCTTATCTGTAAATGGGCATCACATCAGTATTTTCCAGGGGAGTCACGAGACTTAAATGAAAGAAGCATATCAAAGAGTATTTTGAAACCCATGACAAACTACCCGAGTGCTAACAGTAGTTTATGTGGTAACACTAGTTCATTTATTCACACATACGTTCCATAAACATTTATGAAGGGCCAGATGCTGTGTTACGCACTGTGAATACAAAGATGATGGGACCTTAGCCGGCTTTGTCTAATTCCGTGTTTCTCAACCCTGGGCACACATTAAAAATACCAATGCCTGGGCATTCGCCCAGACTAATTAAGTCAGAGTCTCTGGATGTGGGTCTTGGCATAGGGATTTTGTTTGTTTAGAGCTTCACAAGTGATTGATTCCACTGTGCGGCCTCGGTTGAGAACTATTCGTCTAAACGATTTTGATCAATGAGTAGTTCTGAGCAATCTTTAAGAAGCCTGGGTCTTAAAAAAATGGTACAAATGAACTTATTTACAAAACAGAAATAGAGTCACAGATGTAGAAAAACTTACGGTTACCAGGGGGAAAAGGGGGTGGGGAGGGATGAATTGGGAGATTGGGATTGACATATACACACTACCATATATGAAATAGATAATAAGGACCTACTGTATAGCACAGGGAACTCTTTTCAGTACTCTGTAATGGCCTACATGGGAAAAGAATCTTAAGAAGAGTGGATATATGTATCTGTATAACTGATTCACTTTGCTGTACAGCAGAAACTAACACAACATTGTAAATCAGTTATACTCTAATAAAAATTTTTTTTAAAAAAGCCTGGGTCTTGGCTTATGTAATTTTCAAGCAACTTTTAATGACTAGAGCACCCTCTAAGGTGTTTGTTCTCTGAAAGGACAAGGACTTGTCCAGCTGTGCACCGATTGTGGCCATCTGGCCACACCTGACTTCCCAGTGGTTGACGAAAGAGACAGGAAATTTTAGGTATTTCCCATGGAATTTTCCATGGTGTTTTTCTTCCCTATAGGGGATTTATCTTTTCTGATTATAAAAGGTTTGGGGTTTTGTAAAAGTCCCAGTTTCAGATATGAACAAAGGAGACTGGTCAGGGTTCCTGACTCACATTCCAAGTCAGACCTCCCAGAGTTTGCATCCCTGAGTCACGCTGAGCCCTGAAACCACGGGGTGTGAGGGAGGAGAGCAGTGAGCCTGGCCACACCAATCTACTCAGCACAGAATTCCCCACAAACACTTCCTGTTTGACCTTCCGGTTTGTTCCAGAAGGTTCTGAAAAGAGAGACATAGGATCCGTTGAAATGCATAAGAACGGAAAGAAAATCAGGTTGAGAGTAAAGTTTCTGGAGAAACAAAGTAAAATAATGCTGTGAAAGCAGCATCCCAGATTCTCCAAGTCTCTTTACTAGATGCATGAGTTGTGTAAAACCATGGAGATAAAGATTTACTTGTGGTGGGATCTTATTTTACTTCTTCCCTCTACATATCCAGGCATCTTTCTTCCTCAACACATATCCTCAAATGCAAGCACCTGGATGGGATCTTTATGGGTACCAAGGAAGTCCAGAAGAAGGAAAGCATATGCTCTGGAACCACAGATGCTAAGTGATACCCCAGCTCTACCCCTTACACATGTGCAACCTTGAGTAAAATGCTGAAATGTTTCCCTATCTGTACAGTGAGGTTCATGATAATATTTCATAATGTTGCTGGGAGGATTAAATGAGATAAAGTGTAACTGAGATTAAGTGAGATAAAGAATGCTTAGCACAGCATCTACTGCATAGTAAACTATGATTAAATTTAACACAGGATCTGCCAGAAATCCCCCAGACCAGTGCTTCCTAAATTTTGTGCATATGAATCACCTGGAGACCTTGCACATTCAGGGTACAAGTTTTAGTATGGGAAGATGAAAAAGTTCTGGAGATGGATGGTAAGGTTGCACAACAATGTAAATTACCTAATGCCACAGAACTGTACTTTTTAAAATGATTAAAATGGCAAATTTTGTTATGTACGTTTTATCACAATTTTTTTTTAAAAAAACTTTTTGTTTTTTTTTGTTTTTTTTAAAAAGCACTTTCGGGGGCTTCCCTGGTGGCACAGTGGTTGAGAATCTGCCTGCTAATGCAGGGGACACGGGTTCGAGCCCTGGTCTGGGAAGATCCCACATGCCGCAGAGCAACTGGGCCCGTGAGCCACAACTACTGAGGCTGCGCGTCTGGAGCCTGTGCTCCGCAACAAGAGAGGCCGTGATAGTGAGAGGCCCGTGCACCGCGATGAAGAGTGGCCCCCGCTTGCCACAACTAGAGAAAGCCCTCGCACAGAAACGAAGACCCAACACAGCCAAAAATTAATTAATTAATTAATTAAGAAAAAAAAGAAAGTAACAAATGTTCAAGTACAATTGGTGTCTTTAAAAAAAAAAAAGCACTTTCAGAAGCATTTCTAGTAAGCTCCTAGGTGAGACTGATGATGTTGGTTTGCAGACCACACTTTGAGTAGCAAGGTCCTCTGGGTAATGAACCACTACCATCAAATCCATGTTGCGCTTTACAGTTTACATAAGGCATTTCTACATCCCTTGTCTCTGTGATCTCCACAATAACAACACATGATACTGTATTCAGAGCAAACACAATTCTTCCTCACCGGCAGACAACCCCTTGATCTTGGGTCGTGGCCCTTTACATCACATCAGGACTGTCTCTCTATATAGGCAGATAGGATGTTACTTGAGGGCCTCTTCATTATTTTCCTGTTTTTCACTGCTTTTTTTAGGCCAAGTCTCCCAAGCAAATGCTTCCCGTATCAACCTAGGCCTTCCTTCCCCATTTATGTTTATGGCTGGGGTAAAGATAGGTTGTCCAGCCTAAATAGGGAGCATTTGCTTCACCCACTGGATGCTTGCCTTCCTCCCAATCTGGTTGGGGGCATTTCAAATATTTCCTCTGTACTTACCATCTTACTGACAGAACACATGGAAAACGGCTTTGTCATGTCTGTTGAGTGCGGGACCTGACAGCATTTGTTGGAATTCTAGTTTTTGTTTAGTCGTCACTGCTACATATCTGCAAGTGAAAACAGAGCTGGGCGCTCTCAGCTACACTGTGTGCGCTACATGATCATCAGCCCAAAACAACAGTTCCCCAAGTGTGCCTATGTAACCTAGTGAGAGTACCCTGCCTTGGAGAGCTATGAACATAGCCCTAATTAGTGCATTTGCTCACAGCTGTTTCTTGTACCAGACGTTCATGCAGGTTCAGACTTTGGGCTGTCACTTGGAGTCATCTGCAGGAATCCTGCAGTAACGTGTCCATTTCCCAAGCCGCTGGGAACAAGAACAAGGTCACTGGGCATCCATAACTGCACTTGAAAGAGTAGGTTGTCCTGTCAGCGTTCTAATCCAAGAAGAAACCATGTTGCCGAGGCCAAAGTGCCTGCCGCCAGCCCCTCCAACAGTGGGAGTCCCTATAACCACCAGCAGGAATTCTTGGGCGTCTCAAATCTCAAAAGGAAAGGAGGCAGGACAGGCACCCTAGAGTTCAAGTCCCTTAGAACAGGGTTCTCCACATTAGAATCATGTGGGGAGGCAAGCGTTTTAAAAAATATTGACACCTGGGCCCCATTCCGGATCAACAGAATCAGAAAGTCTGGGGGTGGAAACTGGGCATCAACAATTATGTTAAAGTCTAATATGTGGCCATGTTGAAAACCTCTACCTTAGAGGGCTTCTGTTTTGTTTTGTTTAGACCTTAATCAGAACAAAAATTATAACTGACAAAGAAGCTGGAGCTTCTCATTACAAAACATAAGATTCAAATGTCTTTAATGACACAATGTGAATACCGAGTCTGAGCAAAGCAGCAGTTTTGGTGAAACTGTAATCATGTTGTGTGTTTACCCCAAGAGTGAGGATAATTCGCTCTTCGGTGACAGCACAGAACCAAGGGCCAGCTGCCACCTTGAGAAGCCCTGGACTGCTGACCCAGCCCCAAGGCGAGAACCGGGAAGAAGGAGGGTTTGGTGTGCCTTGCTCACAGGAATGCCCACCAAATACTGGCTGGATGTGTTGAATTTTGAAACAAAAAGTGTAACTATAAAAGAATTACAAAAATTAATCTCTTTATCTGAGAGATAAATTTGGAATTAACTGTTCCAGGAAGTAGATAGCAAACATAGCAGAACTCGGCAAAGTAATAACACACCAAATTCACTAAAAATCAGTACGTATTAAAACTTGATTTCTGGATTTCTTGGTCACTCTGTCACACACTCCCCATCAGGAGGAGTATTTGGTTGGACATGCTTTAGAAAAATGAGATCTCCAAAAAGTTTTATCTACAAAAAGTTTTAAAGACTTACATTCTTTAAATCCATTCTCCTAAATGGATTTAAAGCATATTCTAAGCAGGGTTCTCCAAACCTGGACAGATATCAGCTTTGTAAAAAATGCTGGATCAGAATCACCTAGGATGGGGTCCCAGAGCTTGTAGACGGCATATTTACTTCCCATTGCTGCTATAACAAATTACCAACTTAGTAGCTTAAAACAACATAAATTTATTCTCTTACAGTTCAGTAGGTCAGAAATCCAACACAGGTCTCAGCGAGGCTGCCTTCCTTTCTGGAGGCTCTAGGAGAGCATCTGTTCCCTGCCTTGTCCAGCTTCTAGGGGCTGCCTACCTTCCTCGGCTCATGGCCCCTTTCTCCATCTTCAAAGCCAGCAACAGCACAGTGAGTTCTTCTCACATCACCTCACTCTGACCTCCTCTTCTGCCTCCCTCCTCCTCCTTCTTTAAGGGCCTGTGTAATTACATTGGGCCCATCTGGATAATGCAGGATGCTATCAACATCTCAAGGACCTTAAAAGGTCCTTCAATAAACTTGTTATTAATATATGCATATGAACAAAAAAGAACACAAGAACAACTCATGATCCTAATACTTAGAGCTGACCACTAGTAACTTTTTAATGCATTTCCTTCTAGTCCTTTCTTTAACGTATTATTTATGTAGCTGAAATCTTAGTGAAGTCTTGCCTTTTTTTTTTAACATAATATGGCACACCTGCAAAGTCCTTTTTGCCATGTAAGGTAACCCATTCACAGGTTCCGGGGATTAGGGTCTGGACCTCTTTGGGGAGGGCCATTAGTCAGCCCCGTACAAATGGTTAAATCTCCCCCAGACAAATCTGAGGCAGCTTGTCCATGCACCGTCACTTGGGAACCACTGCTGAATGTCAAAGCCTCTCTGCATCCCATATCTATCTCCCAGTCCCAGCCTTGATTTCCTTCTAATGAAATTCTCATGGTTCTTTCCCCCTGTGTGTTGTCATTCCTACCCACAACCTCCATCACAGTGGAGAGTGAGACCTCCAGATGATTTTCATTTATTTTCTCAGAAATGTTACTGAGTGTCTCTATTTTTCACTTTCCTCATTTTATTTTGAGAACAATTGGTTATAAGCCCTTACTAATCATAAATGTCTCCTTTGATATAATTCAGTTGGTTAAGAACAAGTTAATACACTAGTATATTCCCTAGAGTCTCGGTCAGAAAACATATCAGTGTCCATAGGCTTAAGAACCTAAATTACTTAAACTATCATTTGTTTTAAATATCTTTTTTACCTGGGGGGTTCTGGTTAAAAAGTACTAGCTCTTGTTAACTCAAGTAAGTGGAGGAAGGGTGGGATTTCTTATAAAGATACAGACAGAGCAATGAGAGCTGGAATCGACGAGCAGAAAATGTAGTAGTTGGGCATCATTCACCATGAAATTGAGAAGAGGAGGGATATTTCGAGATCCAAAGTCATCCTTAGAATATCAGCGGCAGAATGTTCTAAATCTTTCCTCTGAAGTGGTTTCCAAAATATAACTCAGCAAATTATCCTCACTTTGGGGAATAAACATAGTCTTTTAAAACCCATTAAACTCAATGGCAACTACTGACATATATTTTAATATTTTTTATGAAAATATATACAGTAAAAAATTCTAACAGTATAAATAGGTATAAAATGAAAAAATTCTTCTAGAAAGAGACCTTTGTTAACAGTTTGTATATATCCTTCCAGAATTGTTTAAAGGTACGCATAAGCATATTGGAATATATCTTTTTAAAAGCACATGTGAAGTTACATGATTTGTTCCTTGATTTTTTTCACCAAACAATATATTTTGGTGATTTTTTCATATCCTTACACATAAGTCTACTTCATTCTTTCCAGTGGTTTGTTTAATATATTCCATTATATGGCTTACCATAATTTATTTAACTAGTCCCCAACTGAGGAACAGTTAGATGACCAGATTTTTGCAAATATAAACAATAATGCAATAAATAAATCCTCTTGTCCATTTTTCATTGCCCCCTTGTCTGATTATAGAGGCAAGGCAAATTCCTAGAAGTGGAATTGCTGAGTCAAAGGGTATGTGCATTTTAAATCTTATCAATTTGCTATTCATTGTATTTCTTCTGTGAACCACTTACTCATGTTCTTATTCTATTTCCTACTGAGTTACTCATTGTTTTTCATATTTATTTTAAAGTGATTTTTATATATGAAGGAACTTAGTCCTCTGACATATGACATTTTGACATTTTTCTTTTGATTTCATTAACTATTGAAGTTATCTCTTTCCTAAGGAAGAGTGAGAACCTAGAGGTTTTTGCTTATCTGTTTTGGCTTTTGAATCACCCAGCTAGTTAGGATTCCTAGAACACCACTCTATGTGCAGACTTTCCTGCCAGTTCAGGCCCTCTCATCTTTCAGCCAGTAAACTATTAAGCATCTATTAAAATTAGTGTTTACAAGGAGTCTGTAGTTGCCATATTATGTTTAAAAAAAAAAAAAAGGCAAGACTTCACTAAGATTTCAGCTACATAAATAATATGTTAAAGAAAGGACTAGAAGGAAATGCATTAAAAAGTTGCTAGTGGTCAGCTCTAAGTATTAGGATCATGAGTTGTTCTTATGTTTTTTGTTCATATGCATATATTAATAACAAGTTTATTGAAATATAATTCACAATCCATAAAGTTCAATCTTTTAGAGTGTACAGTTCAATGGCTTTAGTATATTCCTGGAGTTGTACATCATCACCATTCTCTAATTCCAGAACATTTTCATCACCCTAAAAGAAACAACATACTCATTAGCGTCACTCCCATTCCCCCTCTCCCCAGCTCTTGCAACTATTAATCTGCTTTCTGTCTCTATGTATTTGCCTATTCTGAACATTTCATATAAATGGAATCATACAATATGTGGACATTTGTGTCTGGTGCCTTTCTCTCTTTGCATAATGTTTTCAAAGTGCATACATGTTGCAGCAGTTATCAGTACCTCATTTCTTTTTTTTTTTTTTTAACCTAACAAAAATATTTTTGCAGGTGTCCTTGAAAATGCTAATTCCCTCACTAAATTAAAAATACTATTAGACTTTATTATGACCACTTAGGGATAACTTGAAGTCTCACCCTAAAAGAAAATTTTTTTCATTAATGTCATGCTTATTTCTAAGAACAGAGTAAAGTGTTCTGGTGTTATAAAGACTTTTTTTTCCCGTCTGTAGCTATCATACATCCTGACTTACTACACTTTTTTAACCCTTTGACCCGCCCTCATCCATTTTTCTCATCCCCCCCCACCCCACTTCTGGCAACCACCAATCTGTTTTTTTGTTTGATTTGTTTTGTTTTGTTTTAGATTCCACATATAAGAGAGATCATATGGTATTTGTCTGACTTATTTCACTTAGCATAATGCCCTCCAGGCCCATCCATGTTGTCACAAATGGCAAGATTTCCTTCTTTTTTATGGCTGAATAATATTCCATTGTTCCATTTTCTTTCTATCTATCATCTATCTATCTATCTATCTATCTACCTACCTACCAAGAAAACCTGAATAGACATTTTTCCAAAGAAGACATACAGATGGCCAACAGGCACATGAAAAGATACTCAACACTTTGATTTGATGTAAATCAAAACCACAGTGAGATATCACCTCACACCTGTCCAAATGGCTACCAACAAAAAGACCACAAGTAACAAATGTTTGCGAGGATGTGGAGAAAAGGAAACCCTCCTACACTGTTGGTGGGAATGTAAACTGGTGTAGTCATTATGGAAAACAGTACGGAGGTTCCTCAAAAAACTAAAAATAGAACTACCATATGATCCAGCAATTCTACTCCAAGGTATATATGCAAAGAAAACAAAAACACTAATTTGAAAAGATACATGCACCCCAATGTTCACAGCAACTTTATTTACAATATTCAAGATATAGAAGCAACCTAAGTGCCCATCAACAGATGAATGGATAAAGAAGCTGTGTGTGTGTGTGTGTGTGTGTGTATACATATACACACACACATATATACACACATATATACATATACAGACACACACAATGGAATATTAGCCATAAAAAAGAAGAAAATTTTGCCATGTGCAACAACATGGATGGACCTGGAGGGTTTCATACTTAGTGA
This sequence comes from Eubalaena glacialis, assembly GCF_028564815.1. Classification (NCBI taxonomy): domain Eukaryota; kingdom Metazoa; phylum Chordata; class Mammalia; order Artiodactyla; family Balaenidae; genus Eubalaena; species Eubalaena glacialis. Next base: position 94,282,082 of record NC_083720.1, on the reverse strand, counting down.
AATAAGATGGAGAAAGACGTACTGTATGTTATCACTCATAGGTGGAATCTAAAAAATAGAACAAACGAATGAATATAACAAAACAAACAGACCCAGATATAGAGAACAAACTAATGGTTACTAGTGGGGAGAGGGAAGGGGCAAGATAGGGGTAGGGGATTAAGTGGTACAAACTACTTTGTATAAAATAAGATACAAGGATTTACTGTACGGCACAGGGAATATAGCCAATATTTTATAATAACTTTAAATGGAGTATAATCTATAAAATATTGAATCACTATGTTGTACACCTGAAACGAATATAATATTGTAAATCAACTATACTTAAAAAAAAAAAAAAAGCAAAAGCCACACTGAGAAAGTGTGTTACATTCTGCTCTGGATGGTGGTCTGTGTTTCTTAGTGCTGAGGGCTTGTGAATCTTCAAAGGGAAAGCACATACTCCTGTGGGATGCCAAATCCGAGAAAGCTGAGAAGTCCACCCACTCAAATTTGTTCCTGAAGAAACAAACTTCTGATCACCACTGTTGAGAAGCCAAGAGTTAGACAGTGCCTCAATTTAGGAGACACAGATAAGTTAACAAACAAGGTTCTGATATGGCTCCCAGACCATCCCATTTGCTGCTGCTTAGCATGGTGGTTGGACTCCCATTGTGATGGATCCAGAAGTTTCTTTGATTTTTCCCACTTATCCATTATCTCTGTTCCAGACAAGATGAAAGAGGAGAACGGGTACTGCTTTAAAAGGAATCAATCTGTTTTATCATACTAGAGAAAAAGAGTGAATTCAGGGCTGCGGGCAATTACACTATTCACATACTTACGTAGCTAGAACATGGTGGGAGGTCTGTGAGGTGAAGTTGTGAAGTTTGCATTTTATTTCATTTTGCACTGGAGTTTCAAAGCACTAGAACTTTTTCCCAGAGCTAGGTGACACTGTTTTTATTAGCCCAATAAAGGAGTGCTCATTAATATATATATATATTGTGAAAGGAATTGGGTTTGGCAAAGTGATGCTGCCTTGGCTAAGCTGTTGGTGTCCCACAGGTGATGTTATTTAAGACTGGATAACCTAGATTTCGGTAAAAATGCTGCAGACTGATCTGCCTGGACCATAAAAGTGAAACCTATAGATGTGGAGAGTATAGGACTTCTCTGAAAGGAGCTAAATATTTATCCTGTCAAACATACAGGAGCAAGAGATGAATGGGCTTTTATCGGAGGAGGGAAGAATTTCCTTTCTCTGGTATTGAGTTAGCTGGGACCTGGACTCTGAGATAAGGAGAGCCCTGGGGATTTTTTTCTGTGGAAAACCAAACTGACCTTCACCAGGTGTAGCCAACACAGGCAGTGACTGAGCTCGGACTCGGAGGGCTGACTCTTAGGCTAGTGCTCCCTCCACTTACCCAGCTCATAGCCTCTGTCTCCTCACTGAATGAGATGGCAGAAAAAGACATCCTCTGTCAATGCATGATTCACGCAGATTTCAATGGATTTATGTTAAGTCTTTTAAGTTGAAATTCTCAGGGTGTATCTCCTAGCCAAGCTACTAATACAAGTATCGTACTTTTCTAGTTGTTGCAATTATTTGTCCTGATTGTTCATTAGCAATACCCTAGGCCTCCTGAGTTATTCATGTGTCAAGAATAACCACAAAAATGTATTATGATCAGAGACAAGGGTCTTGGCCCTGCAAAGAATGAGGTATTGTCCTTGCATGGGAAACCCCTGTCCCATTCCTATGTAAATGAGGGTCATGAGGAATCGTTTCTTTTTAAAGTGCTGACACAGCACGTCATTAGTATCCACATATATATAAATATCTTCCGATTATCCAGATCATCTGCAAACGAGGCGTCAAGGAAATCTTAACGATATTGGACATTTCATTTTTCCTGGTGTACAAGGTAACAAATATCCTTTCAATTATAAATTACATTATCTTATAAAAGATATGGATAACTGGAAAGGTTGAGAATTAAAGAATTTAATTTATTGACAATAACATTTTAATTCTCTTTTATAGTCATGGCCTATGTTTTTAATTCTTTAAATATTGTCTCAGGTACTCACATGTTTATTTATTTTAAATATGTTACTCTGATGTTTGCTCTGGGTTATGTTAGGGCTTTAAAATAGTGACTGAAAACAAATTATAGAAAAACAGCAGTGACAAAAATCCTACATAAGTGGAATATTAAAAGTTATCCTGCAAATGTGCATTCCTGTTTCCCTCCTCCATATTTACAGCAATGTATATAAGGAAAAATAAGGAGAACATCAACAGTTATAACAGGGGAACATGAAGGATGCAAGCCTTCCAGCAGGCAATAATATTTACATAAATTTGGTCTTCACATCATCCTCTTGAAGGCTTTCTTCCCATTTCAAATATTGTTTAACCTTGATGATGGATTTTTAAAATCAGTCATTGGCAGTTTGGTTCAGGACATATTTTCTTATGGCATTTCACAGATCTAAGATTATTGGATATGTGCTGTCATTTTGTCTTGATTTGTTTTAAAATTACATTTAGAGCTCTCTTTGTAAAAAGTATTTCAAATGGCAGAATTAAGTTTTATTAAAAACATTTACCAAGAGCGACACCACTTACAAAAATCAATCAATATACTCTTGATAAAAATTACAGTATTCTTATGGAGAAATAAAACAATTATATTTATCTTCAGAATGCCTGATCTCTCTTCTCTTCCCTCAAAACAACAAAAAAGGCATTTTGTATATCATTTAAAAGATGATGGAATTTTTCCTGTTTGCATGAAAAATGAAAATGATTGAAATAAAAGTTGCCATGATACAGTAGAAAACAGAAAAACCATGAACCTATTAGAATTTACTAACACATCAAATAAACAATCTACATCATAATATAGGAGTATAGACAAGACAAATACCCACTTCTAAGTGGATATTATACTAATGATATCTACCTATCAAAGTCACTGTAAGAATCAAATGAAATAATAACTATTTTAAAAGCTGTGTTTTTACAAGCAGTTAATAGAATAGACCAATATTCTTTTAAACTCACTGGGGGAATATTCCTAATAAGCATGAAATGTTTTATACTGTACTGTACTTGAATGCACGCATGTGTGTGTGTGTATGTTGTAGATCTTGAATTAGAGCCACACACAATTCTTAAGGCATGTGAATCATAATCTATATTCCAATTGTTTAATATCTTCCAGAATCTCTAATCTATACATCCTTTGGTTCCCAATAGCATAATCTTCGCCAAGCTCCTTAATAATGTGCCTGATCCAGTGTCACGCTACATAAGCAGGAAAGGGCTCCATAATTTCTAAGTTAAGAATTAATACTCTTGTTTTACTTGTAGATAGAGTCGAAAGATGAAAGTGGTGTTTCTGATCACTTTCCTTTTGGTCACAGCTCACTGCACACCAGTAAGTAAACTCTTAATGTCTATTTCTGCAAATCAGCCTTGGTTCATGCATTCCAAACTTTTATATTCAACCCTCAAAAAAAAAAAAAAAAATCTATCATTGGAGTCAAAGCCACAGTATCCATTTTAAGTTTCTTTGGAGCTAAAAGTAGCTCTTTCAACCTATTTTAAAAGACCCTGTTAGAAAAAAAATAGATTTGAGTCAAGCGCAGCTGAGAAACTCTCCTGGCCTCAGAACAGAGCAGTCATTCTCAATCTTGGCCGCATTTTGGAATTGCTTGGGAAACTTTAAAAAGTCCTGATGTCTGGGTCCCACCCCCAAAACCTGACGTAATTGGCCTGGGGTGTGATCCAGGCATCAGGATTTTTATATGCTCCCCAGGTGATTATTCCACTGGGCAACGGAGGTTGAGAACCACTGGATGAGGGAGGGGCCGTCAGAGGGAGCTGTGATTGCTCTGGAGAAGCCCTTGATAAACCTTGAGACAAACGGAAGCCGCGTGGTAGCAGGTTAAGGAAAACTACAGCTCAGGTCGTTATTATGAACAAAGCAGAGAGTGAGTAGGCTGAGAGAATTACAGGTTTACCTCGGAGATATTGCGAGTTCGGTTCCAGACCACAACAATAAAGCAAATATTGCAAGAAAGCAGGTCACACGAATTTCTTGGCTTCCCAGTGCATATAAAAGTTAGGTTTACACTATACTGTAATCTATTTTGTGTGCAGTAGCATTATGTCTACAAAACAATGTGCACCTTTATTGAAGAATACTTCATTGCTAAAAAATGCTGACCATCATCTGAGCTTTCAGCAGGTCGTAGTAGTAATATTAAAGATCACTGAGCACAGATCACCATGATAAATATGATAATAATCAAAAGTTTGAAATATTGTGAGAATTACCAAAATGTGACACAGAGACATGAAGTGAGCAAGCACTGGTGGAATAATGAATGATAGACTTGTCACAGGGTTGCCACAAACCTTCAATTTGTAAAAAAAAAAAAAAAAAAAAAATGCAGTATCTGTGAAGTGCAATGAAACTAGGTATGCCTGTAACAGATAATATTTTTGGTATTAAAAAGGATTAGTGACCGATGTTAACAGATGCAACATTCATTTGCTTATTCTGTAAACAAATTTTTCTTGAAATGGGCGGATCATGCTAGGTGCCAGGATTACACAGATGACAAAACATAGTCCCTGCCTTCTGGGAACTCAAAGTCTAAAGCTCCTAGTTAATTACTATTATTATTATCACATCTATTTCCTCAGTCTCCATACTCTGCCTCTCAATTTTCACAGGTACGAGAATTTTATTCTGGAATTCGCCATGATCACTTCTTAAACTGGAAGGTAACTGTTCTTTTTTTAAAAAAACCAAAATTAGGAATATTTGTTGTCCCCTAGGAAGATATGATCTAGGGAGAAAATATGTGACATTTTCAAGAAGTAATATTTTCAGGAACATAAAGTATGATAACAACAAGATTTTCTCCAAGAAAAGGGAACCCTCTTACTCTTTTGGTGGGAATGTAAATTAGTGCAGCCACTATGGAGAACAGTATGGAGGTTCCTAAAAAAACTAAAAATAGAGTTGCCATATGATCCAGCAATTCCACTTCTGGGCATATACCCAGGCAAAACTATAATTTGAAAAGATGTATGCACCCCTATGTTCATAGCAGCACTATTTATAATAGCCAGGACATGGAAGCAACCTAAATGTCCATCGACAGATGAATGGATAAAGAAGATGTGGTATATATATACAATGGAATATTACTCAGCCATAAAAAAGAATGAACTAATGCCATTTGCATCAACATGGATGCAACTAGAGATTATCATACTAAGTGAAGTAAGTCAGAAAGAGAAAGACAAATACCATATGATATCACTTATATGTGGAATCTAAAATATGACACAAATGAACATATCTACAAAACAGAAATAGACCCACAGAGATAGAGAACAGATTTGTGGTTGCCAAGGGGGGAGGGGGCTGGAGGAGGGATGGAGTGGGAATTTGGGGATAGCACATGCAAACTATTACATATAGAATGAATATCAACAAGGTCCTACTGTAAAGCACAGGGAACTATATTCAATATCCTGTAATAAACAGTAATGGAAAAGAATATGAAAAAGAATATACATATGTATAACTGAGTCACTTTGCTGTACAGCAGAAATTAACACAACATTGCAAGTCAACTATACTTCAACAAAATTAAAAAAAAAAAAAAGATTTTCTCCAAGGTAAAAATGAAAAATCTAAGGTGGGAAGCATAAGAACCAGCCTCACTGGCATACCTAGGAATTCTGTGGACAGTTCCTGCCAGTTGGGAGAATCATCTCCAGAGAAATAGACCGTCTCCAGGCCCGTGAAAGTTAGAACACCAGCCTTGTGTCACTTCTTGTCTGGGTGAACACCACCCTTCTCAATATACAACTGGTTTAGATCCTTCTCTTTCACAATAACGGGATAACATAAGCCATTAAACGTCTTTTACAAGTTTAGCATAATCTGATTTAAATAATCTAGAACGCAGAAATCACCAGAATATTTTGTTTTTGCAACTTAATATTATGTCCTTACTTTTCAGAGGATCCGTCAAAGAATGAGCCCATGTAGACTATTACTGCATCACCTGGTAAACTCATTAAATACATCCATTATAATATCTAAAATTCCTCATTAACAAGTTACATGTATTATTAATTCCTTTTAGAAGACTTCATCTCAACAGACAAATGTCTGCTTTTTTTGCCAAGCAAGCTCAGAGATAAATTTATACTTATTTTCAGCAATTATCTTTAGCATAGATTTTGATCTGTAGATTGTGGCCTCTTGGTATATTGCTTGCTGCTTTGCGTCTTCCTGAAGATGTTTGGAGCATCTTTGAAAGCTCAGATTTCTGCTCAGAGAGAATTGCCAAAGCACACAGCTCTCTGTTCCTCATCTTGGCTCTCAACCTCCCTTTCCTTTTATAGTCTGACTAAAAAGGCAGAGATAAATCTTTATGTTTCTATGGGCTCTGGTTGTTTTTTAGTGGAGTTAATCTCTGGAAAATTTTTGTACTGATCATCATCTCAGCTAACTCCTAACTCCCTTTTCTTCTATATGATTGTCCAATTTACATTACAACAAGCTTCTTTACTACTCACAGACCTTAAAGTAATTTTTGCAATTTCTTCTTGGAAGTATTTCTTTTTTTAAGAACTTAAAAAATTATATGTGAACTGAAACAAAATTTCCTAACAATTAAATGTCAGGTAACTGGGTTTTTTTACCCCCCCTTGCAGAACCTTCAGAGGTTTTATGAACTCTTCATTACCTGTGTAAGTTTTCATTTTTGACTTTTCTATCATTATCAACACTTGAAAGAAGAATGAAGGTTCAGGAAAATAAAGGGAAAGACAGGAAATGTGAAATCATGTTTGAGGGATTTGTCATCATAATATCGGCTAATTTCCCATTTATATCTTATTTTTAATAAAACTTTAAGTCACTGCTTATGAATTAAGAATGTTCCACATACTAACAAAATTGCTAATTAATGGAAGAACTAAAACTTGTGAATCTGTCTGAAAAGTATTACAATTTCTTGAAAATGTTGAAGATAGTTATTAAGCAAAAGTCCTCTCAAATTTTCATTACATGTATCCTACTAAAAATATCTGAGAGGGAACTTCCATTTAAAAAAAAATACATATATATTTATATATAAAAATATGTGAAATTATTTAAGAAATCATAATTTCTTAAAATTATTCTATTTCCTTCTATTTTTCAGCTGTAAAATGTCCATTTAATGCCAAAGTCACCATCTTATCTTCTAAATCCTTGAGCATTTTAATCACAGTTATTTTAAAGTCAGTGTCTGGTAACTCCACTGTTTGGACCTCCTGAGGGTCTGCTTCTATGATAGACTTTTTTTCACTGTCACTTGAGTCTCATTCCCCTTAACCCCACCTCCTCTGGATTCTTTTTTTAGCCTGGTTGTTTTTGATTGAGCAGTGAACATTGTTTTTGAAAATTATAGGGACAACTTGAGGTTCTGGATGAAGTTATCATCCTCCAGAGAGAATTTACTTTTGTTTCTAGACTATGTAGACTATGGGGACAACATTCACAGATCACCTTGATCCATTCGGAGACTGAGATGATTAGAACAAGTCCCCCTGGTTCACTCTTACCCCCAGGGTGAGGTCTTTGGGGTCCTAGCCGTAAGCCGGGTTACCTACCAAGTCTCCTTCTCTCCGGCAGCCCCTGAACTTGAACTTTTGTCCCCCAGCCCTGTGAGTTTGTCAAAAGTCCTGCTCGGCTTCCAGCCTTTCAGCTACTGCTTTAGGAATCGCCAATTGCCTTGAGGGCAGTCAAATGCCTCCCTTGGATTCTTGCCTCCCCACAATCTCGAGTCCATATAGCCTCAATTTCTTAGAACTCTGCTACCTTCAGAAGTATGCGTAAACACTTGGCGGCGGGGGCGTCCAACTCTTCTAGTTGTTCTTCCCAAAAAGATTGGCTGGAACAACAAGGTTGGAAAGAAAGTACTTGCTTTTCTTTTCAAAGATGAAATGCAAACAATTTGAAATTTCAGTAGTTAACTGTCATACACACAGAGAGAAATAGAGGAAGTTGGTAATGTTAATAAAACTAAAAAAAAAATGGTATTGGTTGAAAATTCTCCCCTCTTATCTATAAAAACTTTAAAATATTTTATTACTCAAGTAGTAGCTACGTAATATTTATATGTTGAAGATTTATAAATGCCTTTTTTGTCTTGATTTTTGTTTTATCAGCGGAAACCACCAATCAACAGACGGACTACCATAGGCCCCATGCCACCATTCCCACCAATAACAGAAACTGCTCCTCCTTTGACTACTAATCCAACAGGCTCCTTTGCCCCCGAAAGACGAGGAGATTCATGATTCATGAAGTTCTTGAGGAACTTCGTAGCCAAATGCAGCTTCTTCCTCCAGCATTGTTTAACACCGCAACTGACGATCAAAGACTTTATCTCTCTGCTCCTTGTACCACAGTGAACCCTTTTCAGTATCCTGGATAAAATGGCAATGCTTCATTAAAAATGTTTATATCACTATATAATTCCCACGTGGAATGTCATTTTCCATCATTATCGACATATAAAGAGAGATCAGGAAAACAAGCAAAGGAATCTAGGAAACAGGATCTCTTTTTTTCTGGGAAGTCATATGCCTAGCTAAGAACCAGAGATTCTATGACAAAGGAAGGAAGGAAAAAGAATGTCTGGGAGGGGTATGCAGCCTGCAGTCTCTGCCAGTCTTGGGGAGGGGTGGGTGACAAGACTGTCCTCAGCCTACATCCAAGCCCTTGAGAGACCACTGGGATGTTTCCGGCAAGAGGAGATGGTGTTTTGACCCTTTTAACTGGGATGGAAATTGATGAAGCCATGCGGAAATGCACTTAAAATTTCCTTTTGTCTTATTTGAGAGGCAAAGTTACAAGTTTCTCCCTAATCTGTCTCTACAGATGTACAAGGCAAAAAGGAACAAAAAAGATTTTACAGATATTACTCATTCTCCACCTCTACAAATCCACAGTCCACTTTTCAGGAAAGAGAATGGTAACCATTTTACCTCTTAATTAAGAACAGTGATCACAGTCTATTAGTCCCTTCTGTTCCTTCGTGGTGGAAAAATCACTACATGGCATTCATAGGGGACTTTGGCTTCATTTGGGAAGTTTCCCAAAGGTCTCTCCTTACAACTGGTTGCAACAGGGCTACACCTAAAGTCAAAGGGAATGGAGTCTGCATAGGAGGGGACATGCATCTATTTCATAGAAACCAAAGTCTCAGACTTGGAAAGGACTTAGAGGCCATTGAGTGGACATCACCTGGGAGCTTGACAGAAATGCAAGAGAGATCAGGCTCCACTGGGGACCTACTGAAGCAGTATTTGTGTTTAAGCAGGACCCCCCAGTGCTCCTCCAGAACATCACTGACATATAGATATCTGCCAGAATACCTCAGTCTATGTAAGAGAGACATTCCACAGTCCTTTCCTGGCTAGCTTTGATCTTGGAAAAGTCATTTTTTTGTATGGAGTTAAAATTTGGTTCTAATCCAACTCTTTGGGGTCACATCAGATAAATCCAGCCTGGTTTCTCAATGCTAACCCTTCAAATAAATAAAGATAACTTTCACAGTCCCAAGTTCCTCCAAGAAAACTCCAGTCCTCCAACCATCCTCTGTATGACATGGTATGGTTTTTCAATATCCTGGGAGTCTTTGCCAAATATTCTTTAGTTTTTATATTGTCCCCATCCTCGATGATGGTTTTCAGAACTGCACATAGTACCACAGATGTGATCTGGAATAAAAATGGGGTGATTGTCTCCAACATTCCAGATCCTACATCTATTAATATGATTTAGGGCTGTAACTGTCTTTTTTTTTCTTAATATTTATTTATGTATATGGCTGTGCCAGGTCTTAATTGCGGCACGCGGGATCTTCTTAGTTGCAGCATGCATGCAGGATCTAGCTCCCTGACCAGGGATCAAACCTGGGCCCCCTGCATTGTGAGCGTGGAGTCTTAACCATTGGACCCCGGGGAAGTCCCTGTTACTGTCTTTTTGGGTAACCACTAAGTCCTTTTCATGCATTGCTAAAAACATGTTAGATGTTTTCTGTGCCTGTACTCTTGGACTGAAGGACAGGACCTTACATTTACCTCTGTTACTACTTATGTGATTAGACCCAGCTCAGCATTCTCAGACACAGATATTTCTAATCTAGACTCTATCATTAAATATATTTGAGTTTAGTAGTCCAATATATCGTCTTAACTCTCTCTGATCATTTACCTATCCATCCAACAAACAATTTTAAGTATTTCCTTGGTTCCAGGCACTGGGGAAACAGATGACAAGAGGACAGTCTGGACTTCAGTCCTCATGGGATTCTCACTGCTTTGAAACAGTATTTGCTATCGCAGGGAGGGTGCTGTTAAACATAAAATATATTCGACGGTATAGCAGATACCGTAAGGGCTATAAATTACAGTTTCATGACCAAAGCACTGAGAACAAATAGAAGACTTAGTAAAGCAAGTATTTACATGGCTAATAAAGGGTATGTTACATGCATCTTGATAGCTGAAGCCTGGACGGAAATGCTTACCCAGAACTTCCCAGCCCTGTCTCCATGTTAGTATAATCTGGGGACCTTAAATACACCTAGGTCCCATCCCAGACCTACTGAATTGACATTCTTGGTTGTGGAAGGAACCAAAGCATCAGCATGTTAAAAATGCCTGGGGTGATCCTAATGTGTAGCTGGGTTTGAGAACCATGGCTCCACACAGATTCTCGGAAGCACAGTGGTCCCTCTACATTGTGTGGATTGGTTTCGGGACCCCCGACGGATACCAAAACCTGTGGATGCTCAAATCCCTTATATATAGTAAAATGGCCTAGTATTTGTAAACAACCTATGCACATCCTCCCTGTATACTTTAAATCATATCTAGCTTACTTATAATACCTAATACAATGTAAATGCTGTGTAGTTTTTACACTGTATTGTTCAGGAAATAATGACAAGAAAAAAAAGTCTGCCTATGTTCAGTACAGACACAACCATCATAGACCTAACTACCTACTACAGGTCAGCAACAACTTAACATTTTCTTTCTTTCAACCCTTGGATTGCTTTTGTTAATGACCTGAAAGAGAACTACATAGAATAAAACACAGAATATTTAAAACACAGGTACAAATAGAAAATAGAAATAGAGAAAATATAAATTCATTCCCTCTTTCTTTCACACACACAGTGTTAACACTTACCAGAACCCTGGTTCTTCCCTCTTGATAACCCTAGTATGATGACGATGCCGACAACGACAAGTGCTATATGGTGCCTGCAGTGCCCACGTGGTCGGGCGACGAGATGTGTGGCACCGAGACCTCAGGCTGAATTGAACTTTCGACAGCACATCAGAAGGATCATCGCAGTGGGAGGAACCGGGTTCTGACTGCAAATTGTTGACGCTTTGGAGGAGACAATAACAGTCAGGACCTGTTGTAAAAAAGTGTTTCTTTTTCTTTGCAACATCAAACAAGTCTTGCAGTGGCTCTGGGAAGGTGGTGTTAGCCCTCGGGCTCATTTCAGGGTTGTATTTGGGAATCAGATCCTTCAACACGTGGAGCTGTTGAAAAATCTGCCACAGGTTTTTCAAACATCCAAACCAACGAACCCCGCTCTTGAAAAAGCTACTTCATCGTCACTCTGGCCCTGAGCGGTAAGTCCTGCACGCTGCCAAGGCCCCGCCCCAAAGGCCCCGCCCCGCCCCGCCCCCCCACCCCACGGAGCAGGAGGTGGATCCTGGCACCGCTTACCTTAACTGTCCGAACACTCCACACAGACGCTCAACTCTATTCCTGCAAGCGCTAGACCATCACTTACAAAAGAAAGACGTCTCCAAATTGTAAACGCCAGGCAGTAACATCTTGGATCCCAGAATATTTGCAAAAACATGTACAACGTGAACAAGGCCAAAGGACACTGCGCACATTTACACACTTCCAACCCCTTTTAGTGGTGTCATTCTCTTGCTCCTGACAAATCTGCAGGCTTCATTGATGTGGTAGGCTGAATAACAGCCCACCAAACCTCCCACGTCCCGATCTCTGGAACCTGTGAAAATGTTACTGCGTGGAAAACAGCTCTAGCACGTGTCATTAAGGATTTGAAGTGGAAAGTATCACGCATTACCCAAGTGGCCTTAGAGGGAAAAAAAGAACGGCCTATATAAAAGGTGTCAGGAGCAGCAAGACGCTAAACCGTTGACTTCAAAACAAAAGGCTCTACAGCAAATAATTCATAAAAGCGATATAAAAAACACAAAAACATTCCCGGGAAAATAAGAAAGACAGCTCTCTGCCTCCAAGTATTGCGTTTTCGTTAACTATAACCCGACCATAACCGCGATCTTATTTTTTTTTCTGGTCAAAGTTTTGAACGCTACCGGTTCATTCCAGTTTCAAGAAAGACTGCATAGATCTACCTAGAAACGCACATAATTCCGAAGTAAAAGTAAACCTGCAGAAGAAAAAACACAAAGGCAGTATTACGAAAGAATTTGACACGCGCTTAGAATTCACTTTTTTTGTTAAACAACACACATTAAGAAAAAATAGAACACAGTTCCTTTACACCACAAACCGTACAAGCAAACTTTCAATACTTGGGGGAATCGCAAGGAACACCACGCTCCACGGACAAAAACGAAAACTCGCGCTTAAAAAAACCAACTTTAGGATCATGATATTTTTTCGTTTAAACAAACGTGAAATCGTAGGTTGGTCGGGCACCTCACCCTCAGAGTCAAATAACTCTAAAGATAGGATCACTTTTCTCATGCAGTCTATAGACCCCCTTACTTCTAGAATAAAGAGTTTCTAAGCTAATACTACCAGCAGCAATATTTTGATATCGAGATATTGCCAAAAATCTTAGTAAAAATATGTGTAGCTTAAGCATGACCAGCAGTCACTGCGCTCATCTACATATTCCACACCCCTTTTCTGATCTCATTTAGCGCGTCCTTTTCCTATCATTGTTAGTGGTGCAGTTCCAATAAAACTTAAAGGTAAAGACACTCTACAAATTTAAAGATAAACAACATAAATTAGCTCCTTCCTTCAAGGGCTTGGGGCAAATGACGTCGCTGTGATATCTGGCGGTTCAGCAAGGCTCTGTACACGTAACTAAAAGAGCTAGTCTGAAAAGATGAAATTTGGCAAACCACGTTTGAAAATCCAGTCCTTGTATTGATGAAAATACGTTGTCAGTTTAAAGCTTCAAGCACAAGGACAAAACATGCTTTCTTTCAAATATGCGGAAAATGATCGACCTTAACCTGAAAGATCAGTTGCACAAACACTCATTCTAACTTTGAATTGAGCAAACTAGGGAGAAAGCTCGTGCAGCGCCCCCTCCTACACACACGTATTTGGAGAAGTCGCGGGAGTCTGCACAGCCGGAGTGATCACACTCCGCCAGTGGAAACCAGCTTCGTGATCAGAGTGCCTCCCCTCCCAAGCAAGAATAAATTGTTTCCATGTATCCTTAAACCCTCCCGTCTTCAACTCTACAAGCACAGGGTCCTCCGTTCCCTTTTTCACCGGGCTTTTGAAATCCAAAGCAAGACTGCTGGAAAATCCATCCTGCAGGAAACTCCCGAGCCCTCCTAGACTCATATTAGACTTCAAAAAGAGCAAATCCTGTCTCAGGCAATGGTTAGTAATTCACATTTCCACGTCCACATAATAAATATTATCAATCTCCCCAATCCTCGCCTTCCTTCTTCACTGTGAGTTAGAATTGGAGTTTCCAAGTTTACCTGTTCTTCAGTTGTCTCTCTTGGGATTACACTAGAACCAGGACTCTTCTGGTATTCTCCCCTTGGCCAAAATAAATTAGCCAGAGTTTTATATCTTTAAAACAGGAAGAAATAATGCTGTTTCAAAAAATCTTATTAAAGATGGACCAGAATAACTGAGAATACAGAGGTGTCTGAGGTGGGGAGAGACACAAATATTGGGGCAAGAGGGGAGGGGACTCTTGATGTGAGCTGCAATCTGACCTTTAGACAGTCTACCAGTTTGATTTTTTACAGACTATCTCCCCCAAAGAAAAAAGTATTATGTAATATAGACATACATATTACACATACATACATCTACATAAACATATACATAGATATAATCTATAAGCAAAATATCTACATTTTGTTTTGTGACATAAAAATTAAGATACCTGGAAATCTGGTTGGGAAGCACTCATGTAAGGGAAAAAAGTGATGTCTATACACTAGACTACTGCTACCATCAAACAAATCTTAAACCCAAAATGCCATTTTCGGATTTGTGACTAGTAGTGCTTTCTTAAACAAATAACAGAGCTGTGAAAGAGCCCATAGTCTTACAAGGCTAGTTTCAATATTTCACAAGGAATTCATTGATATTGGCCTAGTAATCAAAATATTTATCTAAGACAGTCCAGTCTGCCTCAGGGCAAGAAGGTCCTCCACTCTCTTGTAGCTCAAGCTGGGTAAGAAAAGCATTAGTGCTATAACCCTCACAGAAACCCTGCAGACGTGAATATCCTTTGAGGAGAGCCACAATTTGATTAGAAAAATATAAGGAAATATATGTGTGTGATAAATACTAATATAAGTTAGCATAGAGAAAGCGGAGAAGCTTCTTTCTTAGTCATTTTACAAAGGTTGAAAACCTCTTGGCAAAACCAAAGTAGACATAATAATCTCGAAGATAAATCTCATTTATGAACAAAAATGCAAAACTCTTAACTAAATCTATAAAATCTTTATGAACTGAAGCTAGTAGGGTATTAAAAGAACATATACAATAACTAAATAGGTTTCACACCAGGAATATAGAACTGAAGTACATGTAAGTATACTGTACATGTGTGCAGGATACAAATTTGCTCTCTAGAAAGCTCTCTTGGCGGAACTTCCCTTGCAGGATGTGGATGTGTACACTTTCTGGTACATTTCTATTTGCCCACCACGCATAACATCAGAGCAAAGGCCAGCACAGGAGAAGACATGAGGTAACTTAGGTTCACTTAATTAGAATTTGACGTCTGCCTTGTATTTTTCTCTGACGACAATGGTATTTATCTGGAAAAAAAATAAAACTTACACACAAAATATTTCAAATGTTACTTGTCTACAGGATTTGGTTCTCTTTCTTTGAGGGGTTCTCTGGTGGTCAGGAATTCACAGTCCGTGTACTGTACTGGCCTCACCCAGCTTCTGAAGTGCATGCTCCCCTCCAGCCTCGGTATAATTATGTATGATCAGGGGCGTGTGGTTGGCTGCAAAGCCAGGGGTAAGCAATTCTCTCAAAAACAAATCCTGAAAACAGACTGTCACTCCCCAGCTGACATCATGTTTTGTAAGGCTTCCCGTCTAGAAAACACACAAAGCCACGGGCATTTTGTGGCGTTAAGAGAATGTCTGGTGGGTATCGCTCTGTGGTGGAGCCTCCTGCCTTAGAATGCTCCAGCGGCAACAGGTGAGTCTTGAGGGGTCTGGAGGGAAATGCCTACGCTCTGATTTATTGATTTATGGATTCAGGGCTTAGTGACCTTCAGACATCAGCTAGAGCAGGAGCTATTTCTGGTGGATATGGCAACATGAAATTGTCACTGGAGTAGAGTGGAATGTTTGTATCCTGGGGGCGGGCAATAAGACCCACAGGGGTAGGAAAAGATTTTAGAATTTTTTAATTTTTAAATTCATACTTTTAAACTTATTTTTTAGTGAGTTCTATAATATACATAATAAATATGCAGTAGAACATGCTTAAAATGGGTAAGTAATTATATGATATATATACATACACATATATATGCATATATATATGGCACACACTCAAAATTGTTTACTGATGAAGCACATGATTAAAAACAAACAGGAAACAGAGACCACGGTGGTAGAAGTCTGTTAGGTGAGCGAGCCTGTTGATTTGTCTGCGAGGTTTCCAATTCCTTCTTCCTTGTGGTCTCCCCCAGCAGATTCGCTGAAGGGAAAAGGCAGAGACAGCATCTGCAAAGTCTGTGGCTGGGAAAGATTTTCTTTGTTGTTCAAACTTGAAATGATAAGACTGTAGTCATTAAATATGTTTTCCCCTTTGCTAAACCTCTAGAGGAGTGGGTAGTTTAAGAGAAGAGATGAAGGAAACAAAACAGCCCCATACCTACAAGATGTTTTAGTATCTATTGGATAAAATAGATACTAATAAAAAAATTAGTATCTATTGGATAAAAGGGTCATTTTACTCAGATTGTTTACTATAGCTTTCCTAACGTCATTCCAGCAAGCTTTTAAGAAAATTTAACTGAGCAGGTAATTTAAACATGTACTGGTTATTAAAACCTGTTTTGTAGCATTGTTGGGAAGATCAGATAGATAGCACAGTGCCTTAGCTGTAATGAGAGCTTAGTGAGGATTAGTTTTGTTATTTCTGTTTTATTATTATTATTTAAATTTTTAAAATTATTATGACATAGCTCCCCGCTTGGCCTTTCTTGAGGTGGTTCTCTAGATTTCTGGAAGTTATTTGGGACCCTGGGAAATTTATTCTCTCTGACCCTCTTTCCAGGCAGGCCTGGTTTCACTTCCCATTGTCCCTGACCAAACATGGGTGCTTAATTCTCCTCTGATATGGAGCATTCTTACTGAGCAGTTCCCTTATATGTGGCCAGACTGGCCAGGTTGCTTTTCCTTCATAAGGGGCCAGTGGAACTGGCAGGCCTGACAACCCTTTAATATAAAAGGTAATAACTTTCATCTCTTTATCCCTGCCACCTTGCACAGTGCTCAATAAATGTTTATTGGATTGAACTGAATATTAGGAGAGGCAGTAAATTCAGTCAAAAGAATGACTCTCTAAAGGTGGAATATCAGACAATATCACAGGGAGGGAAAGAGAGGTCATCTTTGGGAGTTAATATTCCTTAGACAATACTACAGAGTATCAGCGTAATCTGCCTACATAAAGTCAGTCCAGCTGACTTCATCAATACAGAAGGCTGAGTGGTGGGTGGGGGATGGCCCACTATGGGGAGTGCTGGTCAGGTGTGTGTCAGAGGAAGACCCTAGATTCATGGGAAAATAAAAGTAGACAGTGTCATTGTACATGACAGGGAGGTGGCTCCCAGGTACAGAGGTACCCCAACACCTGGAACTGTGCTACATATATATAGAACCAAGGGGCCTGAAGAGCAAGTCTTGGGAGCAGTACAGCGGGCCTGTGTCTTAGCTTGGGCTCCTATAATACAACACCATAGACTGGGTGGATTAAGCAGCAGAAATTTATTTCTCACAGTTCTGGAGGCTGGGCATGGTCAGGTGCCAGCATGGTCAGGTTCTGGTGAGGGTTCTCTTCTTAGCTTGCAGACAGCCACCTTCTTGCGGTATCTTCACATGGCAGAGAGACAGAGTATGGGAGCAGGCAATCTCTCTGGTCTCTTCTTTTAAGGGCACTAATCTTATCATTAGGATCTCAGCATCATGACTTCATCTAAATCTAATTATCTCCCAAAGACCCCCCTGTAAATATCATCACACTTGGGGGGGGGTAGGGCTCCAACATATGAATTTGAGGGGGACTCAATTCAGTCCATAGCAGCCTAAGTACTTGGGTTGGAATCCTGATCTTCATTTCATAGCCAGGGCTTTGGGCAAATTATTCAACCTCACTTTGCCTCAGTTTCCTCATCTATAAGATAGAAATAGAAATACAAGTCCCTACCTCAGGATGCTGTTGTGAGGCATGAACAAATACAATTAAAGAACCTGGACCAGTGTCTGCAGCATGGCAACTGTGAACTATAGTGTAAGTTATATTTGTTATTAGCTATAATTATCCAGGGAGGTGAGGGCAAAAGAAAACCCTTAATTAGGTGAAAGCTGAGCTTTGCACTTGAACCCAAGCAGAACACCCACCTTAGCTAGGTCAGCATTTACCAGTGGCCTCGGGAGTTGGCAGCAAATGACCTGGAACCAGCCTACGTGCCGTCACAGGTCTGCCCCGACACACCTAGTCTCCTGTGCAGAGCATCAGGCTTCCTTTGCCACCACCTGGGTCTACCTTGTATTTCCCGTTCTCTCTCAACTGCCACCTTGTCTTAGCATTTCTCTGTGTCTGTCATTTTCTCACTCCTCAGGGGAAATCTTTAAGGGTTCTTGGCAGCCATTCTCTGGTGGCCAAAGAGCCCTATTCCCTCCTCAGGGTGCCTTCCTAGGACTATCTGCTGCCAAGGGGCTGCCACTCATCCTGATTCTTCCTCTACTTGGATCCCCAAAGCAGACGTCAGCAGGGCAGCCATCAGAACAGGAGATGCTTGGGGGAGAGACCCACAACCAGGGCAGGAAGTCTAGACAGTACTGCAGTCTTTTTAAGCTCCCAGATTCCACTTAGCTTTGTTCTCCCTCCTTCTTCCAGACCTATCAGACCCAACACCCCCTTTTAAATACAAATATTTTGTAATTCTCAGGTGAGTCTCCAGTAATGAAATGCATAGATAAAACCATCTACCTGTTTACTTACCTTCAAAGAACTAATATAATGCTCTAACTATGCTATAAAGCAGAACCAAAGAGAGTGATTTATAGATATTTCAATATGTAGATGCTCAGGCATGACACTGTTAGAAGACAGTGTTTGTCAGCTCCTTGGTTTCCAGGCAGATCCCCATGAATACAACACGCACATATGCAAGTGGTGGGCCATTGGTGATTTGATTTTCCAAAATGGTGGACATTTCCTGGAAAATACCAAATAAAGTTCAATTTTGCCTGGATCTACCTGAGAACCACTGCTCTAGGCTGTTTTGAGAAAAGCTCTGTGTAAATAGTAAAATATTCACGCATGCCCATTTCCCTGTCCAACTCCAAAGGGCCAAGTAAGAAACAGAGGCCTGGGGATCAGAAAGAATCAACTGGAGTCAGACAGACATTCAAACCCTGCTGTACCACCTCCTTTGATGTGACCTTGGGGAAGTTATTAACCTTTCTAACCTTGACTTCCTCATCTACAAAATATGCATATAAAATACCCATCTGATGTAGTTACTGCAAGGATTAAATGAAATAATGTGTGAAAAGCACACTACACAGGACCTGGAATATAGAAAGCTCTCAGTAAAGGATTTTAGAGTGACAAGTAGGCAGGAAATAGTGTAGGGAAGGAAAAAAACCTCTTTTTCCTCTACCCATCTTAGGTTCTCCAACTGGGGTCCTGTAAGCTCGCAAAGACAGATTAACAAGAGAAAAACGGAAGTTTATTAACATGTGCATCACGCATGTACACAAGGGAGCACCCAGCGATGAATAACCCAAAGTGGGGGTTAGAACTTGGGCTCATAGCTTATCTTAGGCTAAAACAAAGGAAAGAGGTTTGGGGTTTCTGGGTGGGGGAGACCAGTCATGGGAAGGTGACCAGAGAAAGCACAGTAACAAGGGCAGTTTAAGAAGGCTTGTTATGCAGATTCAAGTCATGCCTTCTCCATTGGTAAAAGTTGTTAAGAGCCCTCCTCTTCCTGGTACCAGAGAGGGAGACATCGTTCACAAGTGGAAATCTTTACAAAAGGAAAACTTATCCCCTGTTTTTAGAACTTTTCCTGCATCTACTGGGTCTCAGTGGCCTTAGCTCAAAATAACTCAGATGCCAAAGAGGCATAATTTGGGGTGGCATATTCTGGTGCCCTTCAATAGTCAACAAATATTCACATCAGAGCTCTTCAGATGGTTCCTGCCTCCAAAGGTGTGACTTGCAGTGTCTCCCCGACACCAGGAACTAAGCCCAGGAGAAAGACAAGTCCAGCTGGGTAGCTGTCCCCCGTTTTCTTTGCCCTCAGGGAACCAGGCTCACTGACTCACAGGGCTCGGTGGGTCTCCAGTGGCTCCTGGAGAAGCCTACAGGGTCAGCCACCACCCTGTGGAGTCAGGATCCCTGGAAAATACCTCAAGGGCCTCTGTGGCTGAAGAATATTGACCACCTACCATGGGGTTGGGGTGATACGGGTCAAGAAGCAGCCAGGATCTTGGTGGTGTCACGTGCTTAACCAGAGCCTGATTTTCTAGGACACATACGACCATTAGGTACTTCTGCTTTAGGTATGTTTTGCTCTTGAAATATCCATCTTCTGACCTAGACAGCTGTGCAAGGCGCTGCTCAGGTCAAACTCACCCTGAGTTGCATCCAGTTTATGGATCCTCTCAGCAAATATTTAATGAGTAACCACTGTGAGCAAGGGATGAAGCAGTAAGCAGTGCAGGCAGAAATCCACTCGTTTTATTTGATCTCTTAAATAGACTATGAATTCTTCTCTATTTGTGCTCGCTCAGAGCATGATGGTAATAATAAAAGATAAAAACTTATAGAGGGCTGCCGTGTTCCATGCACTATGTTAAGTGCTTCATAAGTGCACTTTTAAGTGCATGTCCTCATTCAAATTTCATAATCACCCTTGAAATAGCTTTTATTTATTTATTTATTTACTTTCAATTTATTTATTTTATTTTTGGCTGCGTTGAGTCTTCACTGCTGTGCGCGGGCTTTCTCTAGTTGCGGCGAGCGTGGGCTACTCTTCGTTGCGGTGCGCGGGCTTCTCATTGCGGTGGCTTCTCTTGTTGCGGAGCAGGGGCTCTAGGTGCGCAGGCTTCAGTAGTTGTGGTGCGCAGGCTCAGTAGTTGTGGCTTGCGGGCTCTAGAGCACAGGCTCAGTAGTTGTGGCACCTGGGGTTTAGTTGCTCCACAGCATGTGGGATCTTCCCAGACCAGGGCTCGACCCCGTGTCCCCTGCATTGGCAGGCGGATTCTTAACCACTGTGCTATCAAGGAAGCGCGAAATAGCTTTTAATATTATCTCCATTTTATAGATGAGGAAAATGAGGCATGAAGAGGTTAAATAATTTGCCCCAGGTCACACAGCTACCAAGTGTCAAAGTCAGTATTTCAAGTCCCACCTGCTCCAGCACCTCTGTGCTCTACCTCCCATGGTACACAGTGGGTGTTTAATAAATAAAGGAAAGGCTGAATGATCAAGACATCATCTATGTATACGCACATACATGTTTATTTATATAAATAAAAAAGTTTCACTTGTGCTTTCAGCGCCTCAGCATGGCGCAGCGTGTGAGTCTTCTGGTCTTTCTCCATGGAGTTCTCACATCTCAGATGGTGACTAGTCACTGGTGTGTTCCCACTTCTTCCCCTTCCAGGGTATCTAGATTTACCTATAGGAACACAAAGGCACATGACATCGAGATTTCCTATATTCTGGAGATAAGATAGATTATGTCAAATTTTTTCCCCCATTCTTTTTTTTTTTTTTTAATTTTATTTATTTATTTATTTTTGGCTGTGTTGGGTCTTCGTTTCTGTGTGAGGGCTTCCTCCAGTTGCGGCAAGCGGGGGCCACTCTTCATCGCGGTGCACGGGCCTCTCACTGTTGTGGCCTCTCTTGTTGCGGAGCACAGGCTCCAGACGCTCAGGCTCAGTAATTGTGGCTCACGGGCCCAGTTGCTCCGCGGCATGTGGGATCCTCCCAGACCAGGGTTAGAACCTGTGTCCCCTGCATTGGCAGGCAGATTCTCAACCACTGCGCCACCAGGGAAGCCCTTCCCCCATTCTTATACCCTCTTATATCCATTCCTTCTTTCAAGAAAGGATCTAAATTCATTTATGCTAAAATGAAAGTGACTAAGGGTAACTTAGGAATCAATATATGTTCAGAAGCGATGTTTAAGTTACTGACTCCAAGGCAGGGAGAGGGAGAGACTAAATTGGATAAGGGGAAGGCCCTTCTGCTCAAGAATAACTCCACAACACATTCTACCTAAAAAAATATTTAAGTTTAGGTTTTTGTTTGAAGACGCACAGAAGAGCCCATGGGTACAGAGGGAGATGGAAAAGGAGAACAACAGAGATCTGACTCAGAGTCTCCAATGTGCTGCTTATTTCGTCTGAAATATTTTTTCCTTCCACCCCTCACCCAGAGTGGCCCTGCTCCTCCCTCAATACCTCTTAACTGCTAGTCATCCCTGGGAGTGTAGTTTAAACAACACTTCCCTGACCCTCCCTCCTCACCCCCCCCAGTCAAGTCAGATCATCCCAGACACACTCGCATTCCCTGCACTTCTTTGAAGCACTTTTTTTTTTTTTTTAATATTTATTTACTTACTTATTTGGTTGCACCAGGTCTTAGTTGTGGCAGGCAGGCTCCTTAGTTGTGGCATGTGAACTCTTGGTTGTGGCATGCATGTGGGATCTAGTTTCCTGACCAGGGATTGAACCCAGACTCCCTGCATTGGGAGCGCAGAGTCTTAACTCACTGTGCCACCAGGGAAGTCCCCATAATAATGTTTTTAATATTTATAAAGTCAGAACATGAATATCACCTTCAGCATCTTAAACACGCTTATTTTGGTTTTGTTTTCTAATCGATTCTCTCTCATCAGCCATGTATAAAATGATTTTTCCTTTTCTAGCATTTTGTGGAACATTTTCAAAGTTTTCAATTTATACTGCTAGAGAGTGCCCCATTTTCCAGCTCTTCTAATTACATGTATGGATATGACCAAATTGTCTGGTAGTATGGTCTAAAAATATACGGAATTGATTTTCCAAGTCATATTTGCCAATGCCAGATGAATTAGGCCTTTATGTTATTTTAAGATACTTTTAAAAATATTGAAATACATCTTCTGGCAATCTTCACAACAATTAAATAAACCACTAGATACTTTTACAAAATGGTAATAGGCAGTAGGTGAGCATCAAGGACGAATGTTCAGCCAAGGCCACTTATGAGGTCAAAGTATTTTGAGATACAAATCCAATTTTTATAGGCAAGAATTTTTTCTTGGGATTCATCCAAATTTGTATATTTTTGGTTACAGCCTGCATTTGGTCAAAAACACCTATAATGTTCTTAAGATAAAGATCTACTTTGCAAAGCATCTGTGAGGGTAGTTAGCAGAGCTGTTTGGAGACTGGATTTCAGATTCATTGTAGCTTTGCCCCTTTGCCTGAGATCAGTGGTTAAAATGAACTTCTGACACATGGCCAGAGCAGGGTTCAGATACTGGCGGTATTATCTTTGGAATTGTAATTTTTGTAGTTCTTACGTGTATTTCCTAGGGCTGCTGTAACAAATTAGCACAAACCTGATGACTTAAAACGATAGAAGTTTATTCTCAGAGTCCAGAAGTCAGAAGTCACGGTGTCAGCAGGGCCATGCGTTCTCCAAAGGCTTTCAGGGAGAATCCTTCCTTGCCTCCTCCAGCTTCTATTGGCTCTTGAAGTTCCTTGGCTGGTGGCAGCATAATTCCAGTCTTTGCCTCCATCCTCGCAAGGCCTTCTCCCCTGTTTCTCTGTGTCTTAAAACTCTCTTATTGGGTTAAATCAGGATGAACTCATCTTGGGATCCTCAATTATATCTGCAAAGGCCCTATTTCCAAAGAAGGTCACAGTCACAGTACTGAGGGTTAGAACTGGTACAGGTCTTTCTAGGGAACACAGTTCAACCTACCACACCTACCAAAGTCCATTTAGGGCATGTCATGTATCACACCCACCCTTCTCATCTATCACAATGTGCTCCTGCAGAGGACCCGGTGGCGGGTCAGAGGTGGGCCAAGCCACGAGCTCAACATGATACATCTTTGAAGACTGTCAGTTAGTTTCCTGGAAGATTTTTTTTTTGAGAAATGTTTAACTGGTGATTTAAAACATGTTAATAGTATAATAAGCATATTGTGGCATGGAGTTCAAAATTCATGTAAATATTGAAGATGAAATGGGAGACTCCAGCATATATTTTAGTAGGCAGTGGCTTTCCTACTAGGCCTCGAGAAGAATGGCATCCACTCTTTTGCGGGCGGGGCCCCTCAGAGTGAAAGTTAGGGCTTTGACATTACAGTCCCCATTATTCACGAGCAACCTAGAAGTCTATAACATATAATTTGTCATTTTGTGGAAACTTTAATTGTGTGTTGCTATTGACTGATTTATGGGAACAAATGACTAACCTAGCAAGTCAGTCTGGCTGGTCACCCAGCATAGGCATCTAGACTCGGCAATATTGTTCCTGGTTCTCACCCGTTCTGTGGGAGATAGAGTAAAATACAGGGTCATGTGTGAATTTTAGAATTTGTACGAGTGATTTATTCAACATATATTTCTCGACCAGTGGTATGGGGATACAAGAATGATTCCCCCAAAAAGAAAGAATTCTTGCTCTTTCCAAAAAGGTAGATAGATAGATAGATAGATATAGATATATGTCTACTATATATCTAGAATTAATGGGAAATATGAGCATACATGCCATCGCTGCCCATTTGGCTTAATCAGGATGGACATTGCTAATTGATCTTGGTGCTCTTTCCTGCTGAGTCCATGTTTTAGTCTGCTTGGGCTGCTGTACAAAATACCATAGACTGGGTGGTTTAAACAATAAGAACTGATTTCCCCCAGTTCTGGAGGCTGGGAAGTCCAAGATCAAGGTGCTGGCCAATCCATTCCTGGTGAGGCCTCTTTTTTTGATTTGCAGACGACCATCTTGTATCTGCACATGGCAGAGAGAGAGGAAGCAAGCTCTCTGGTGTCTTGTCTTATAAAAGCACCAAGCCCAGTCATGAGGGCTCCAACCTCACAACCTAATTACGTTCCAAAGGCCCCACCTCCAAACTATCACATTGGGAATTAGGGTTTCAATACATGAATTGTAGGGGGACACAAATAGTTAGTTCACAGCAGCCCAGTTATGGCTTCAGGAACAAAGGACATCTGTGCTTCCTGTATGCCTTCTTCATAGGGCTGGTATCAGAAATGAGCGCATACTGTTTTAACCACAGATTTTGATAATTTTATATTCAGAGCGATGCTTTCTATTTATACATTTTTTTTCATGAGATATTTTTGGCATTATTATTCACTTAATTCATCCAAGGGACTAAAAACATTTTGCAACATTACAGGATGTCACAAAGGGCCTAATGTGAAGATTTAAGTGGAAATCCTCTGAAGTTAGAAAAAAAAAAAGGAATTTTAGCCAATATACACACATAGCTGAAAAGGTGTGTGTTTTTGGGGGGAGGAGATAAAAATCAAAGTTGAAACCTGGCTTGCTCCTGGGATCTGGCTGAGGGGGCGTGGGGTGGTGTCAGGGGTTATTTTGCACATGGACTCGTAGACCAACTTGCACCGTCTCTGAGGTCCCGGCAGAGGAGGAAACTGGGATGAGAAGGCCAAGGTTGGTTCTGGCTGCAGAGCAGAGACACAGAGACACAAGGCAAGAGAGTACGTGAGGCCAGGGCTCCGGTGAGAAGGAGGGATGGGGACAGAGATGGCTTCTGGCCCTTGACTTGCCCTGAGTCTGTTTGCACGTTTCCCATTTTATCCAAGATGTTATGTATCTTGCCAGAGCCACACACTTAGTATATGTACTTTGAGTAGCTCTTCTCCACATTTTGAGTAATAGGTATCCATTTGGAAAGGAAGCAACAGACCAAAAGAAAAAAGGGGTTCTAAGACAACTTCATTTTTCTGTTTTTAGAAAGGGGTGCTTGGTTTGCCAGAAGAGAGCGGTGACAGCAGTCCTGGGTACAGAAAAAGCTACTATATAGTTCAGATGCTGGTAAGTCAATAATAGCATTTATGTTTCCTAAAAGAATTGTTACTTTGGATCAGGGTTTCTCAATAGCGGCACTATTGACTTTTGGGGCTGGATAATTCTTTGTTGCTGAGTTGCCCTGTGCATTGCAGGATGTTTAGCAGCATCCCTGACCTGTCCCCTCTAGATGCCAATAGCCCCCCTATCCTCCGTATGTGACAGCCAACAATGTCTCCAGACATTGTCAAATGTCCCCTGGAGGGCAGAATTTCTCCCAGGTTAGGAACTTTTGTTTTAGATAATTTACAAGAGAAGTCCATACTTGAATTGTTGAAACTTAGCACTCTGGTAATATTTGAGGGACTGGTAAAATATGAGTGTGTCTGAATTTTTCAAACCTCTTGTGTACTGAACCCAAATAGAAATGTTTCGGATTCAGCGAGAACAGATTTTTTTTTTTTTTTTTCATGTAATATTCTTCTGTCATACCAGAAAAATTCGGTCCTGGGCTAAGTTTAGAAGATATAAAGCTGAAACTAACCATTTCAATTCTAATATCATCCTGAAGGAAATCCTAAGACTAAAATAACAACTACACCAACAAAAAATTTAATCATTTAGGACATAATGACTAGGATGTTTGTAGGCTCTAACTCTTGCCTAAAAAGCTCTGTGGCTCCCTTAGCAAGACCAACAGAACTTGGGCTCAAGAAAAACTTTGACCCATTTATAGTTTTTGTTCATGGCACTTTACTACTCTAATGGGAAACTGGTGATGAAAAATAGGTCAATGGAGACAAGAAGGATATAAAAATATTAGACCAAATGAAAGGACCCTGATCAGTCATGGGGTTTGTGGAATATAGGTCACTTGTGCCAAAAAGATTTCTTTGTTGAAGATGTCCTACCATTGTGACACACTGGTAATAAAGGGGAGAAAAATGAAAGGACAGAAAATATCTAGCCCATCTTAACTGTTTAGTCAAAGCACCAGCATGGAAATGACTCTGGTGGTGGGTGGCAGTGACCAGGGTACAGCAGGGATCTAAGGATGCTTTAGGACCTTTCTACTTGCAGACACTGACATGGACCTGTCCCCAGGAATTGCTTCCCCATTCTCTAAGTTTGTATCTCAGAGGACAGATGGCATTCAAAATGTAGGCAAATCAGGCAAAAGCCAAACCAGTTTCCCAGGTTAGCCCAACTTCAACCACACTTACCTATTGCATGTCACCCCAGCCTCAGATGCTCCCTTTATCTCCTACAGAAGTCATATGTGCACTGCTCCCTCAAAAAAAAAAAAAAAAAGAGGTTCTTTTAGGCCAAAACTGTCAATTAGCATGGCGCCACCTGTATACTCCAGCCAGGAAGTGCTTTCTCTAACTTGATCTCTCTGTCCTTCTACTTACAGCCAATTCAAAGACTAAAAGAGTGACCAGAGGACACTTACGACAGGAAGGCAGCGCACTTGCTAGCTTTGTGGCTTTCCAGTGTTTCTGGAGCGCCAGATGGAATGAGACCCACTGTCAGCATGGTGGCACGTGTCCAGCTTCTGCCTGTGCCCATCATTCCTAGACAGAGTCCATCCACCCCGGCTCTTCCCTTGTTGGGAAGCACAGCTCCGAGAGGCCCTGTCCTTGCACCCTCTGCCCAGTCCAAGATGTCGGAGGGAAATGGAGAGGCCTCTGTACCTGGGAACCTGGGGACCTACTGTGGTGTGTCAGCCAGGTTTCCCCTGACACCCCAAGTTCTGACTACTCCAGGTCTCCCCACAAAGGGAGTACTTCAGAGCAGCAGCTTCCCCACCTCCCCCCCCACAACTAAGGAGCCCCGAGGAGTTATGTAAGCTGAAGTGTTCAGTGCTCCCTTCTCTTGGGAGAAGGCCCAGACCCACATCCGCCTGTGCCGCTGTCTGCATGTGGAAGCAAATTTCAAGGGAAGCGTTCAAAGCTCAGGAGGTCCTGGTCATAGTCAATCACCCCTGGGGATGTAGCCTGTGAACCTATTTTTATTACAGGATTCACCTCAATCACCAACTCCCGTAGAAATGAAGTTCTTCTATAAGGAAGTGCCATAGAACCAGGAAAGCGATGTTGGTACATAGACTTTGAGGCAATTTCTCACTGTTACCTAAAAATAAAACAGCACAACTTCTGAACCATCTCTGAAAAAAATTTTTTTTCAGCCAATTGCAGGCAAAAGTGGGAAGCCATAGGATTTTGCCATCTGTTGCCCTGTCCTATCTTTTTATTTTTGCATTTTTTCCCCTTGCCCTAGGCATTGGAATCGCCTGTTCTCAAATTGTCTACCAAATCTGGAAAGATTCTTTTTTTTTTTTTTTTAATAGATCAAGTCTTGTTAGTCTTTTTCTAGCTTTTTAAAATTTATTTAATTTATTTTATTATTTATTTATTTTGGCTGTGCTGGGTCTTAGTTGCAGCATGCATGTGGGATCTGGTTCCCAGTCCAGGGTTCGAACCTGGGCCCCCTGCATTGGGAGCAAGGAATCTTACCCACTGGACCACCAGGGAAGTTCCTGGAAAGATTCTGATGTTGGTCATTTATGCTTTTAATTCCTACAGTACTCTTTAGACTACTGAGATAATTCCGATGTTGTTGGTCTCCAACACTTGAGCTGTAGCCACCAGAGTAAAAGAGAAAGCCCAGATGATAACAAACAGAGTAATTCTAAATTGCAAAATTCTTAAAAGAAAAGCCTCAGAAAAGGACTGTTTTAGCAGGAAATTTTTAAAAATACATCAGTTTTTGGGACTTCCCTGGTGGCACAGTGGTTAAGAATCCGCCTGCCAATGCAGGGGACCTGGGCCGGTAAGATCCCACATGCTGCGGAGCAACTAAGCCCGTGCGCCACAACTACTGAAGCCCACGCGCCTAGAGCCCATGCGCCTAGAGCCCATGCTCTGCAATAAGAGAAGCCACCGCAATGAGAAGTCCGTGCACACGGCAACGAAGAGTAGCCCCCGCTCGCCGCAACTAGAGAAAGCCTGCGCTCAGCAATGAAGACCCAACACAGTCAAAAATAAATAAATAAAAATAAATAAATTTTAAAAAATAGAATAAAATAAAAATACATCAGTTTTCTTCTGTTAAATCAAACAGAGTCTCCTTCAAGTGGAAATGGCTGCATTGACAATGTATCTTCAGAGAGTGAATTGGTAGAGATGATAAAGGAGTGAGCATGAATTAGAAACTAAACTATGCCACCTATGCAGACGGCTGGAATTGAAAAGCTGCAGCAACTACTCAATTTGATTACGGTACAGCTGACAGAGATTTGCTCAAAAATTTTAGTGGTGCTTGTCTGCAGCAAATGAAATGAAAAACTTAGAGCTGACTCAAAGGAGGAAGCTAACCTACTCGATAAAACAAAAGTTGATCTTCTGTTAGACAGCTTCTGTTGCAGAAGGTAAAACTATCCTGTTTGGACAAGGTTGAGAGGACAAAGCATATGTCTTGATAGAAACCTTTCTATGAACTGGTTGCACAAATCTTGACATTGGAAGAAAGAAGAATGATGTTAAACACAGCAAAAGTGAGGATTTGGTTATTAAAACTTAATATATGATCAAGCAGCATTTTATGGGCTTAGAGCAGTGGTGTGCCGGCATATGTTTAACAACTGGCTCTCTGGGAGGATAAAGCTCCAATCTGTGGTTTTTGCCATGACATCACTAAATACAGAGTTGTGAAGAGGTGTGCAGCAGCACACCATAGATAGCATTTCCTCCATACAGATAGAGTTGGCATAAACATCCTCAAGAGCATAGATAATAGTAAAGTAATTAGGAAGTGTTGAATTGAGTTTAGAGTACTTATTACCTATGTTTTTA
Source organism: Eubalaena glacialis (assembly GCF_028564815.1). NCBI lineage: Eukaryota > Metazoa > Chordata > Mammalia > Artiodactyla > Balaenidae > Eubalaena > Eubalaena glacialis. The sequence continues at coordinate 94,252,585 of NC_083720.1, read as the reverse complement.
TTTTTTCAATTGATTTTTTAAAAAATTTATTTATTTAATTTATTTATTTTTGGCTGCATTGCGGTGCGCAGGCTTCTCATTGTGGTGGCTTCTCTTGTTGCGGAGCCCGGGCTCTAAGCCCGCAGGCTCAGTAGTTGTGGCTTGCAGGCTCTAGAGCGCAGGCTCAGTAGTTGTGGCGCACAGGCTTAGTTGCCCCGCGGCACGTGGGATCTTCCCGGACCAGGGCTCAAACCCGTGTCCCCTGCATTGGCAGGCAGATTCTTAACCACTGTGCCACCAGGGAAGCCCTACCTATGTTTTTAATATAATTTATTTAATTGTTAAGTTTATATAATTCAATTTTAAATAATGGCCATGTTTAAAAACCAGCTCACAAAATCCCTAAAAAATTGACGAGCAACTCCAGCACACCACTAGGCATGAAGATTAAATCAAGACAAAAAGAAGCAGACACAAGGGAATCTTGCAGTACCAGAATGACTATATTATTGTATTTCTAGACATAACACAGAAACATTAAGTTGAAAAATGAAAGTGGAAATAGAAATCCTAGTGCTTACAAATGTGAAGTACCACAGGAACTTTTCTGTACCGTACTGCATGTAGGAAAGCATGTGTATTAATAAAGAATCCAGAAGAAGAAAGTAAAAGGAAATACTCACACAGATGGGGCTGTCATCACCAAAGCATGTGTTAGAATGGGATGACGAAATAGGAGAAAAGGAAGAAAAACATGCAGCTGGGAAAATACAGAGCAACCTGAAAGATTTAATGTGGCCCTTTTGTAATTTGGAATAATTTTTTGTACTTCAGAGTCTTAGACATCACAAAAGCTCTTGTAGTAAGAAACAAAATTTTGAAATGTAAGTTAATTCACTTGCTGTATAGACTTGCTGACTTTCAAGGGAGATTGAGAGGAGAAAACATTTTCAAAATCAAAGTTAAGGAGCTGGGAAAACAATCACTTTCACTTTTTTCCTACACTGCAATCTTCCCCTCTGAAAAATACGTTAGCATTTGAAGGGGATCAGGATGTCCACCCACAAATATGCCACACTGGCACACAGATTATTTTGAGCTGAAGGCAATTGAGAATAAAAAGCTACAGGAAAGTTCTCTGCCTTCCCCTTATCTGCCTGAAAGCAGGCTATAAATTTCCCTTTAGGAAGGTGTGTCCCCACTGTACCAGGAAGAGAAGAACACTCATCATCAGAGACTGGGAGTCAACACTGAGATGAGTTTGCCTAAACAAACTTTACTAAAATAACCCTTATCTTCCATTAGTTCTCCAATAAATTTTCTAGTCACTTCTCTACAATTTATTGTCCTTTGAACCTCAAGTCCCTTTTCCTTTGTTAAAATGGTAATATATGTCCCCAAGTCTAGCCACTTCTTTAACTCTTCTGTGAACTCCTGTGCACATAAAAAATGAATAAATTTGTATTCCTTCTCTCCTGTTAACTCTGTCTTTTGTCAGTTAAATTCAGACCCCATTCACTAAACAAACCTAAGAGAGGAAAAATTTTCCTCCTCCACACAGTAATGGTAACTCAGTGCCTTTCAAAGGTTGTCGAAAGGCTTAACCGTGCTTACTTGATATCAGATGCACAGCCCATCGCTAATATCCATTCTCTTTCCATGGCTGACATCACTAATCAAGCAGGGTACCTTTTCCCACTGAGCAAAATGTGGTCTCACGATCTCAACCCAGTACACCAAGTTGCCATACAAGGTGCAACCTACTAGCCAATTCTGGCTCAGGCACGTCATCAAAAAGACCTTGAATAAATGAAGATCTGCTAAAAAGTAAAAACAATAGAAATTTCATGTGGTTATAAGAAACACACAGAAATAATATAATCTACCACTGCAGAAAGTAATCAACTGCTTAAAGTCAAACTTACAGCTGCAGGGACTTCAAAACCAAAAGCTGCTGTTGCACTAATTGCAAAATTTTCATCTAATACACAAGGGCTTGGACTAGATCCTAATGGTTATTTTATCTCCATTAAAGGCAACTGGATAAGCAGGCCATTAACAGTAGATTCAGCTTCTGTGCTTGTGCCAACAGGAAACATTTATATTTCAAGCCTTTAAAAAATTTACCATCATTTAGACATAGTCAATAGATAATTGGTGAGGCTGATGCAGTAATAAATGCTTAATAGATAAATCTTCCCCATCTGTAATTCTTTAATAACAGGGATAGATTTCAGTGTACAGATTTCTAAAACACAGCAGTCCTCCAAGGTCATTCTCTATTCTAATATCCTTTTGACAGTGAGTACAATTTTTAATTCATGCAGACTTATAATTCTCTCACAATTTGATTATATTTTAATTTAATCAGTTTGGGCAATTTCAATTAAACAAAATAGGAAAGATGGAAAATAGAGACCAAAGCCCAAAACTTTCAAAGTTTTTTTTTTAAATGCAAAGAATGGTAAAGAATCAGATTTGCTGTAAAATAGCTAGCTAGTGGGAAGCAGCCGCATAGCACAGGGAGATCAGCTCAGTGCTTTGTGACCACCTAGAGGGGTGGGAGGGAGACGCAAGAGGGAGGAGATATGGGGATATATGTATATGTATAGCTGATTCACTTTGTTATAAAGCAGAAACTAACACACCATTGTAAAGCAATTATACTCCAATAAAGATGTTAAAAAAAAAAGAATCAGATTTGTTGCATGAGGAGTCGTTAGGTAATTAATAAATAGTAAGAAAACTTTCAAGAACAGTGACCAACAATGGGTCCGTTTTCATCCAAGTTCCCACAAATCACTTCTGAGAATGCTTTCAAGTCAATTTGAACAAAAATAACCTCCTTTCTTAAAGAAAAGAAGAGAAAGAAAAAATATATACAATTATCACAAGAGCATAGGCATTGTCACACTAACATAAAGCAAATGAAAGTCAGAAAGAATGAAGAAAAAGTACGGAGAACATGGCTCAAAAGAGTATTCATAAAAGAGGACTTCAAGTAAATGTTTCTTTGCCCAAATAAACTTAAATACAGTGGAGCAGATCTGTTGGTTTTGTAGTGAAGACAGGAACAAGCTGTGGTGTCCCATGCTCTGTTCCTTCTGGAGTCGTCATCATCGGCAGACCCTCTGTAAAGCTAAATATGGGTCAGAAGGGCTTAAAATATTGTCAAAGGTTCTGCCACATAGGAATCTAGAAAAATGGTACAGATGAACTTATTTGCAAAGCAGAAATAGAGTCACAGATGTAGAAAACAAACACAGTTACCAAGGTGGGTAAGGGGGGGTGGGATGGATGAATTGGGAGATTGGGATTGACGTATATACACTACTATATATAAAATAGATAACTAATAAGGACCTACTCTATAGCACAGGGAACTCTATTCACTGCTCTGTGGTGACCTAAATGGGAAGGAAATCTAAAAAAGAGTGGATATATGTATATGTATAACTGATTCACTTTGCTGCACGGCAGAAACTAACACAACATTGTAAAGCAACTATACTCCAATAAAAATTAATAATAATAATAAAAAAAGGTTCTGCCACATAATTTGAAAGTTAGTTCTCTAAAAAAGCAATTATTCCCTCCCAAATGGTTTACCTGTTTCCAACACACCACACATGCAACACACACAGACACACACACACACATAGGAGAGAAAACTTAAAAACTCAAAAAGAAGGAAACTCTGAGAACAAACGGACATAATAAACATTTTTGTTTTAAAAACTCAAGGAGTGCTTAAGTTTATTAAATGACATTTTACCCCACAGAGAAATTTTGACTCAGGAAGGTAAAGTTAGTGGAAAAGAAACAAAAATGAACCATACAGATCCATATTACTCCTTAACTAAGGTGGAAAATTATTTATCTCTATATTAACAAAGATAAAATACCTAACCAGAGAAAAACACTCATTATGATCAAAACAGATTTATCATGAATAAGCACTGGTAGATAATATATGAAAAATTTTAGTCCATTACTATTAATTGCACAAAATGCCCACGTTAATTAGCTACTTATAAAGGGCATTCCTTTAAACATTTTGTAAGAAAAAGGCCTTTTGAAGGGATAATGAATGTTCTATGTAAGTCACACATAAAACCAAGCAATTATATGCCTATGCCCCTAGATTTCATAGTGAAGACAGGAACAAGACGGCTGCCCTCTCTCATTTTCTTAAGGGCTCATCATTATAACCCCAGGGATGGCTGGGAGAAATCATCCCAGATCATTCTACATGATGACCCATGAACTTTGCCTTCTTGAAGGGATGCTATAATGCAACCCATTCCATGGAATGCAAGTTCTTTATAATTTTTGAAGTCTCAGGCTTCAAAATTAATTACATGCAATTATTATTTGGTCAATGTCCCTAATTCTGCTAAATCTGTAATTACTCAAAGCAGATATTGACATCTTTGAAACAATGGGACAGACGTTCTCAGATTTCTAATTTGAATACGAACAAGTAAATAGAATTCATTTATCTAGTCAGTATTTATGGACTGCCCTCTATATGTCAAGCATTGATCTAGGCACTGGGATTCAGAGATGAACAAGACAATTTTCCTGCCCTCACAGGGCTTACTTTCATTCTTGGAGGTGTAGAGACACAAACATTTGTAGACAGTGATTGGTGTTACAAAGTGAATAAAACAGTGTGATAGGATGGAGGCTACTGGCGTACTGGCTGTTAGGGCTGTCCTTCAACCCCTGTCTCATTCCCACCCCACCTTGCTTCTGCTTCATTCCTCTCTGCAGTGAACTTTCTCCACCTCTCTGTTCCGTATCTGGTGTAGACGGCTACTCCACAGCCCTCCGGTTCACACCTTCCTGGTTTAAGAAGCTGGAAGAGAACACGAATATAAATTCCTGGAGCAGAGAATTTGGCCCTTCTTGGGTCAGGGGTGCAACCCCTAGTCCAATCAACTACTATAGTCAAGACAGGAACATTTAGAAAAGAAAAGATAAAGTTTACTTGCAAAGAGTACAAGGGAACAGCCTTCCAAGATTAAAACAGAAACGAAAACAAAAAAACCACACAAGTATTTAAAGGAAAAGAAACTCAAATTACAAAGGTTATGACAGTTACACTTGTCTGCTCATGGTGGGAAAACAGCAACTTTCCCACATGACTATCAGTTTCACAAAGGTCATGATGTATCTTTAGATAGCAGCATGGCAAAAATCAGGGACAAAATTATTTTGGCTAGGGAGTCCAGGTTCACAGGAAATAGTTAAGGCTTTATTATTGGAGATCAGAACCAGTCAGAATGACTCCAATTTTTTTGGTTTATCTCAGGGTGCAAAGCTTTGTCCCAAATTTGATATGTAAAGTGCTCAGTTATACTGGAAGCAAGACCAAGTGTCAGCTTTTGTATCTACAATTCACAAGCTACAAACATAGCAGCCAGGGCCCATCCCCAGCTAAAGGAGGCAGTTAAGGGGGTTGCTCTGAGCTGAACAGACTTCCAAAAGAAAATGTTTACTGCTGCCTGGGCATGCTAAGCCAGGTTAAGCCTAATTACATAGCCACAGAAGACTATACTGCAGATTTCTAAGTCTTCACATTTGACTAGTACTTTCTATAAAACACCTTTTCATGCCTATTTTTTAAAGTAAGTACTTATTTATTTGGCTGTGCCAGGTCTTAGTTGCGGCATGCCTGCGGGATGTAGTTCCCCGACCAGGGATCGAACCCGGGCCCCCTGCATTGGGAGCGCAGGGTCTTAACCACTGGACCACCAGGGAAGTCCCTCATGCCTATTCATACAGTCAATCCTCAAAACTCTGTAAGAAAAGAATACTAGTTAAAACTTATTAAGCACTTTGGATATGTGCCATCAGTTCTTGAGCATTTACAAGCATTGTTCTCACACCTTTACATATATTAACTCTTAGTAATTCACTTAATCCCCATAATATTCCCATGAACATAAGGTACGATTACTATCTCATTTTACAGGTAATGAAATTGAGGCACACAGGGGTTAAGTAATTTGCCCACAGTCACACAGCTTAAAAGTGGTGTAGTTGGAATCTGACCCCAAGTAACTCAGCTCTAGAGTCCATGCTTTTACTCACTGTTCTACACCAGGGGTCCCCAACCCCTGGGCCATGGACCGGTACTGGTCCGTGGTCTGTCAGGAACCGGGCCGCACTGCAGAGGGTGATCGGCAGGTGAGCAAGGGAAGCTCCATTGGCTGCTCCCCATCGCTCCCCATGGCTCACATTACTGCCTGAGCCTTCCCCCCACTGCCGCCCCCATCTGTGGAAAAACTGTCTTCCACGAAACCGGCCCCTGGTGCCCAAAATTTGGGGACCGCTATCCTACACAGCCTCTCTAGAAATGAATGTTATTCCAATTTTACAGATGAAGAAATAATCAGTACTCAGAGATTAAGGTACTTGCTGAAGGTCAGTAATAGGATAAGTGATCTCAAGTCACTTGAGTCTAGTGGCCTAGAATAAGCTGAGATTTTAAATCAAGTCCTTTGACTTTAAGCCAGGTTTCTTTCAATACTAACAATAACAGCAGCAGCAACAACAGTTGACAATTATATAGGGCTTACCATGTGCCAGGCACTGTTCTATACACTTTACATACATAACTAATTTAATCTACAGCTCTGTGACATAGATACTATTATTAGTCTCATTTCACAGAGGAGGAAATTGAGGCGTAGAGAGGTTAACTAACTTGCTCAAGGCCACACAGCTGGAAAGTGGCAGTCAGGATTCACACTCAGGCAGTCTGTGTCCAGAATCTAGACTCCTAACCACTAACCACGTCTTACACTGCCTCTTCATGCTCTACAACTATCTTCCTCAGCAGGATCATTAAGGGAAAAGATGGAGGTGAAGGACACTAACATTTACTGGTTATACTTTCACATGTGATTCACTGCCCCTCCCTCTCAGGCCTGTTCCCACTGAAGGATTATTGGCCTTGACTTGCTTTGGCCATTGAAATGTGAATGAAAGTGATGCCACTTCTAAGCAGAAGTTCTAAGAGCCACCATGAGGTTCTGCCATCTCTCTTTTCCCTTTGCCAAGAGACCTGCCTGTCCAAGGAAGAACCTGCTTCTTCAGTGTTGGTCTTGGAATGACGATTTGGAGCAGAGTACAGATGACATGCTAAGGACATGAACATAAACAAGAAGTATACTTGGGAGACTTCTCTGGTGGCGCAGTGGTTAAGAATCCACCTGCCAATGCAGGGGACACGGGTTTGATCCCTTGTCCGGGAAGATCCCACATGCTGCAGAGCAACTAAGCCCGTGCGCTACAACTACTGAGTCCATGCGCCACAACTACTGAAGCCCATGTGCCCTAGAGCCTGTGCTCCACGACAAGAGAAGCCACCACAACGAGAAGCCCGGGCACCACAACGAAGAGTAGCCCCTGCTCACCGCAACTAGAGAAAGCCTGTGCGCAGCAACAAAGACTCAACGTAGCCAAAATAAAAAAAAAAAAAGAAATACGGTTCAAGAAAACAAAAGTATGCAGCATCCCATGATCTCCACTTCCTGGTATTCATGCCTCTGCGTAATTCCCTCCCAAGAGCGGGCAGGACCTGATTTGTTTCTAACCAATTGACTACAGCATGGTGATGAATGTCACTCCTGTGATTATATTACTTTAATTTTATTTATTTTTGGCTGCATTGGGTCTTCGTTGCTGTGCGCGGCTTTCTCTAGGTGCGGCGAGCGGGGGCTACTCTTCGTTGTGGTGCCCGGGCTTCTCACTGCGTTGGCTTCTCTTGTTGCAGAGCACAGGCTCTAGGTGCGCGGGCTTCAGTAGTTGTGGCTTGCAGGCTTAGTTGTGACGTGGCATGTGGGATCTTCCCGGACCAGGGATCGAACCATGTCCCCTGCATTGGCAGGCGAATTCTTGACCACTGCGCCACCAGGGAAGTCCCTATATTACTTCGTACAAAACACAGTCTTGCTGGCTGACTGGGGCTAGAGCTTCCCCTTGCTGGCTTGATGAAGTCAGCAAGCATGTTGAGGGAGCCCATGAGGCAAGGAACTAGGGGTGACCACTAGTTGCTGAGGGCAGACTTCTGCCAACTGCCAGTAAGAAACTGAAGCCCTCAGTTCTACAACTGTAAGGAAATGAATTCTACCAACAACCTGAATGAGTGTTGGAAGCTGATCCTCCTCCAGTTGAGCCTGCAGATGAGAATATAGCCTGGCTGCCACCTTGATTGCGGCCTTGGGACCAAAAGCAGAGGACCTAGTTAAGCTGTGCTCTGACTCTTGACCCAAAGACTAGGGAGATAATAAATGTGTGTTATTTTAAGCCACTAAATTTGTGGTAATTTGTAGTGCAGTATAGAAACCTAGGTAATACTTAAGCTTTTATTCAGCTCATTCTGCTTTTAAACAGGCTAACCATTTTTGCTGCAAAACAGTTGCCTACATTTTTTGTTTTACAGGCTTTATTTATGCAACCTCATTTCGGGTCTAGAACACGAGGGTAAAAAAGAATCAGAAAGTTCCACTCCATGTCCACCACAGCAACTAGTTTGCATCTCATCTTCTCCCTGATACTAGGCAACAAGTTATTTCACAGGGTATTAGCATGAAATATCACAGAGAGGTGACAGAACTTGTTAAGAGTCACAAAATGGTGAGTTTTACCCCTTTAGATATCCCACTAGATTCAGAGAATAATACATTTATTTAAATAAATCTAGAATTAAAAGCCAGAGCTGAAAAAAGACTAGTAAAGTAGATACTGGAACTCACTTGTTTACATTCTCATGGTAGAAAAACATAATTCAAAGTGATCTCATGTTTCTGTAAGGAGCAAAATCAAGAGTAACATATAACTGTAGCAAGGTCAATGTTTAAGCTTTTTCAAACTAAAACAACTAGTCACGGTTGCTTAGAGTGAATATGGAAAAACCTATGTCTAGACAAAATGAGTCAATCCGCAGGAAAGGAAAACATTTAAGATAGATATGTGTCATACCTTAATGTTTTTCTCTCTGGAAACATTTTAATTTTCATTTTGAAAGGTTATAGAAAATCCTAAAGTTTCTGAGTTGTAGACATAGAAAAACTGCAAGAATAACTTTAGAGTTTCTGGAAGGGAAGCAAGTCACTAACCCGCAAAAGGCACAATTCGATAAAATAACTTGCATTAAAATAAAACCTTTCAAAGGATATAATGTAATTGTAAACAGATATTTTCTTTAGATAAATGTCTTCTATTTGGTTAGCAGGGCAGATTCCTCAAAACAAACAAACAAAACAAAAACCAACCAAACAAAAAACCCCACAGTTTAATTAGGTTCACTAGTAAACTAGTCTATGTTAATAGAATAATGTGTTTCATTAAAGCTGTTTGAAAAGAATTAAGTTTTCATTTTCCAAAATTGCAGTAGGAAATCAGTTTAAAGGTCAGAGCTTGCTCAGTTCTCCCCTTAATTCCAAGGCTCAAATTTGCTCTGGAGTAAGATTATTTCATTACTCATTTAATATTTCTTAAGATCCATCCCCACCACTGAAGGCTGAATTGCCCAAAGGCTCAGTTCTTGGCTGCCTTCTCTCTACACTCACTCCCCGTAAGAACTTATCCTACTGGGTGGACTTAAATTCCATCTCCATGCTATTTTTTTCCAACCCTAATGAGCTCCAAACTGCCTACTGAACATCTATTTGTATAAATCTGTCTACTTGGGTCTCAGATTTAGCAAGCCTAACACACAACTCTAGATCTCACCCCAAACCTGCTCCGCCCGCCTTCCCCCAGGAGTTACTCTTGTCTTCCTCCTCTACTCCCCAGACACATGCAATTCATCAATGAATCCTCTCAGCTCTACCTGTAAAATGTATCCCAAATCCTACCACTTTAGACACCTCCACCCCTACAGTGTAGTCTGAACTACATCTGCTTTTGCTTAGATGGGGGCAATAGCTTCCTACCTAGTCCCCTGGCTTTCTTTCTTAGCCTCCTCCCCATAGACAATTCTCGACCTAGTGGAAAAAGTAATCTATGAATACAAATCAGATCTAATCACTCCTCTGGTTAATGCAAGCTCCTTTCCAGAAGCTACAAAGCATTTGACATTGTCTTATGTACTGGTTTACTGTTTTCTCCTCCAGAACGTAAGTTATATGAGGAAGGGACTTTGTCTCATTCATATCCCCAGTGCCTACAAGCGGTATTCAGCACATTATACTCAGTAAATATTCATTGAATGAATTAATACATTTTGCTGTAACAGTAAAGATTTTGGTTCTGATGAACATTATGAGGCCCTTACCTGGCTGCAAAAAAAAAACAACTTTCAAACAAGGGTTTGATCTTCTCTCAGCATAATTTCAAAGTAGTAACTTAAGACTGTAAAATGTGAGCTGTTACTTTTATCTTTTGTAGTAACCTTGGACGATTATTCTTTTCTTTCCAATGTGCTAGAGGTGTAAACTACACTTGAATAAAACTTCAAATAAGGACAAATATGTTTTGTGCTTCAGGATTGCTCCACTGTTGTAGCTCTCAATACATGGAAATAGCCTTTAATGTGAGGGCTGACAAATGGGCACAGGAAAGAACATGTGCAAAAGCAAAGTGAGAAATGAAAAAGCAGGATATATGCCATGATAGCAAATATCTTGGTATGGTTCTAAAATATACTTGACGGGAGCTAAACTAGAGAGTGGTAGAGCACAAAGAGTCTTACCCACATGGCTAAGGGCTCCAAACAGGAGGCAACTGCGATCTCTTTGGCTCCTATCTGCATTTCAGAAAGCTTATTGTGGTGAATATGGAGGATGGCCTGCAGAGGCAGCAACCAACTGGAGGCGCAGAGACCAGTTTAGGAGGCTCCAGAAGCAATCCAGGCAAAGACAGACCAACAAACAAAACCCAAAAAAAACTATAGCTATGTTAGGAAGGTGTCCGTTTGGGCTCCAGGCTGGACTGCGCAGCTTCGAGGCCTTCTTGTGTCTTCTCTACTCCAAGCCAGCCTGAGTGACTGAACTTTGGCAAACTATCACTGATTTTGCAGATGTTTCTTTCTGAAGATCTTTGGTATTCCATTATTTCTGGAAGTATTATTCTTACTCCTGACACATTTTTCCTTATCCTTGTAACATTAGCCTGAAATGTTCACTACGTGGTGTCAAGTTTAGGAAAACTTCACACGGTCTGAGCTGGTCCAGTAATAATCATGTGGTTCTCTGACGGCAGATGCCATCTCAGGATGGCGTGGCAGCGGTGGGATTAGGCAGGGGCGCGGTGCAGTATTCACGGGTGCTCTGTAACACACAGCCATCTCCCCTTTCAAGACATGTGAAGATACTTCTTTCAAAATCTGTGCCCCTTAGTAGACTGCTCAAATTATTCCTGAAGCCAGGAGGCAGATGATATACATAATGCCCCAACTCTTGCTGTCTTGCCTTTAAGAAAGCCTACTTCTTTAAATAGAAATCATTGTGAAGAAAGAACTCCAATGCTCAATTTAGAAACATCCAAACCCTTCTCCAACTTCTGCTTTTGCTCCAATTAGCCCTCTCCAATCTTATGGAATCCTTATTATTAGCTTTAAATGATAAGATTGCTGTTATCACGCAGTTATAGCAAAGTCCTTTTAGTAAGAGAAGGACTCCTCTCACCCTTCCTTCTGCCTCATCTTGTACCAAGACTACTACTCTCAAAATCTAAAAAAGGGAACCATGACCAGGGATTAAGTGAACATAATATCTATTTTTATTACGAAAACATTAAATTTTGACACATTGCTTCATTGCTTTTTAAAAATCTATTATCTGACTTAAACCTATTCAGCAAAAATGCCAATAAATTATATAAACCATAGTTTGGATCTTTTTAAAACTAGGAACATAATATGTTTTATAATAATCAAACAGTAATACTAATTCTGAGCTGTATGAGCTGTTAACTTGTAATTTGTTTTAATGTTTAGCTTAAAAATAAAACCAAAACCAAACACATGCTGATACACTGTTGCAGAAGTTTCTCAGAAACACCATCCTCTTCACTGTGTGCTAATATCCTTCTTCTTCACTGAGGTACAGAATGCAGCCATATCAAGTGTCAAGGCACTCATTCTAAACTGTCCTATCCTACTCATCTTAGGGGTCACATTGGATGGAGGGCTGATGATATATTATCCCCCAGAATAATGCTATCTTGCCTTTAAGTAAATCCATTCCTTTAAAAGGAAATCATTAGCTAAGAACTCCAATACTGAATTTAGAAACAATGATTCCAACACACATTAAATCAATCGTGTTAGTATTTAAAGTCACAAATTCTGAAAAGTAAAAATAGCAGACAAATACAGAACTTATATAAACAACCAATGAACTAAAAGGCAAAGAGCATTGCCACCACATGCCTGAAAATATTATATTTTTGGTGTCTGAAGCTCTTTGCAAATTATATTTTGGGATAGTTCAGTTCGATAAAAGATGTGTGTTCTACATAAAGTTAGGATAACAGGATTATCAACATGGGTGGCGGCTTCATTTTAAAAATACATCAATAGTTGTATTAGTGAATGTCTGCCACTTGGTTTCTAAATCTTTACTTTCTGTGGAGGCAAACCAAAGCACTGTCTTAAGACTCCGTCTTCAAAGTTACAATGTAACCCCTATCATTCCTAGAGATTGTAAAGCTAGATATGACCCTGTTCCTTGCCGTCATCTTCATCTTCATCATCCTCATCATCTTGGTCTCCGGATTCAAGTTCATCCTCTTCTTCAACCTAAAGGGAAAATATACATTTAACATTGAGGATCTGCTCACTTCACATTCAACACATAATGATATCTACTCTGTTGATAAATTCTTTACTCCAGAAATTAAAGTAGATTACAGGCCATCTGATTTCCTTGATTTAATGTTCAAGGCTCCCTGTCATTTTAACATGAGATGAGATACATAGGTTAACCTGCTGCCAGATGGCTACACCTCTCTACACACAAACCTGAATCAACACGGCAAAAGAGGACGACACATTTGGATAGCGAGAGTCTTGTGACCACAGGAGCAATCAAATCAATTCACTTTCTAGGCTCAGAGCCCCAAAGAGAACAGTTAACAAACGCTGGAAACTGCATCTAATCTGTGTCTTAAGTCAATTCACTGAATACCGTAAGAGCAGTGCAGATGATACCACGTTCACGTACCTACGGATCTCTGCCTGTAGTATCGATATATAGGCACAACATTCCCATGTCACAGTACAATATTTAAAAATAGATCATAAAGAAACACAATATAAATCATTTTTGGAAACACGGCAATCTTACTGGATGACCAAGTTCCTTGAGTTTATTCTTTAATGAAAATATTTTCTGATCCTGATCAGCCAACAGCACCAAGAGATCATCTTGTTCTTTCTTAGAGTCTGCAATGTCCACCTCAAGCTTGTTCTTCTCATTTTGTAAAATGGCAATGGTACTGTTAGATGAATCCAGATGCTCTTTAATAGCAGTTCTTTCCTCAGACAGAGCTTTAATTTCATTCTAGGAAAAGAAAGGTGAAGATCACTCATCTAAAATTAGTATTCACTCTCCTAGGGTTTTAACAAATATGTTCCTTCTCTGATAAATTGCTGCGCTTGTCTAGTCTGAAGAATTTGGGGTTAGGGGTTGGAGGAACAGGAGGTTTAAAACACACACACACACACACACACACACACACACTCATTTAGTAACATGAGAATTTATGTTAGGCTATACATCAAAGATGGTTACTGTGAAAAATAGAGTTTAACAACCAAAAATAGTTTTAATTACCTATTCCTCAAAAAATCCTACCATTTCAGATAATCAGAGGAATAAATAAAGACACAAAACATTTTATAGCAGAAGCCTGGTTAGCATCAGAATTAGAATTCAAGTTTAAAAATAAAATTCTATCCAACTTCACACATACAATTAAATGGAAAAGAAAAATAGCTTCAAGTAAAATCAATGGTTTAAAAATAAAATAATTTGACCACAATCCAAAAGGCAAAATCACACATTATCTTCCTTTTTCCATGTTTTAATTCCTACCTTTTATTTTTATTACTGTTACCTCATTCCTTTCTTCATGTTATCTATTTTGATTTCTCTGTCACACAAAAGGCTGGCAGGATTTAATATGCCTATGTTCCTCAGCCTACGGAAAACCTACAGGTGGCTTGTGTATTAGCCAAATCTATACTCCTCGTTTCTTACTGTGGTTAAAGATTGATAAGCAAACTTAACTATTTTTTACTCTTACTAAAATCTATGTTTTTACTTTCAAAGTACATTCATATACATTCTTATTTTATATATTTAATACCACTATTTGAAATGGCATTTAAAAATCTTCATTTGTGGGACTTCCCTGGTGGCACAGTGGTTAAGAATCTGCCTGCCAATGCAGGGGACACGGGTTTGATCCCTAGTCTGGGAAGATCCCACATGCCGCGGAGCAACTAAGCCAGTGTGCCACAACTACTGAGCCTGAGCTCTATAGCCTGCGAGCCACAACTACTGAGCCCATGTGCTGCAACTACTGAGCCCGTGTGCCTAGAGCCCGTGCTCTGCAACAAGAGAAGCCACCGCAATGAGAAGCCTGTGCACTGCAACGAAGAGCAGCCCCCGCTAGCTGCAACTAGAGAAAGCCTGCGCGCAGCAACGAAGACCCAACACAGCCAAAACAAACAAAACAAAACAAAAAACCCTTCACTTGTGCCACCTTTAGTCATCCAAATAGGAATGGACGTATTGTGAGATAAAATTACACTCCATTAACTTTCTTCATAAATCTAAGAATTCGAGAAATTAAGTGAAATAAAATCAAATTTCCTGGAGTTCATTTCATATAATATGCAATGAATAAAAGTTTCACCAAAACCAACCTTTAATTCTTTAGTTTCTTGTAATAATGCTGACAGTCTTCCTTCTACATCAGTAGTTTTTGTAGCTATTACAGTTTCACTCTCTCCTGGTACAGGAACTGATTTTGCCTGAAAGTAGAAATTGGAAAAAAAAATGTTTCTTTACAGTTACAATCAAAACGAGATTCCAAAGATGATTTAATTTCCTAGCTATTTGGAAATTTTCTTTCCAATAACAGAAAGTCTAATTCTTTATGTATTTACCCACAATAAAGTGCTTTCCCTGCATAGATAAGTTGCCCCTTCAGTGGAGCAGGAGGCTGAGTCAGGAGTGGTGTGGCATCAGCTCTCATCAGAGTATGAGGAAGGCTGGGGTAAGCAAATACCTCAAACTGTGGAAGGGGCTTTGGAACTGGCAGAGGCTAAAAGAATTTTGAGGTTCATGTTAGACAAAGCCTAAATTAGCTTGAAGAGACTGTTGATGGAAATATGGACATTAAAGGTGATTCCAGTAAGGGCTCATAAAGCTTTCTATAGAGAAAGCTTCTATGGTCTTAGAGAAAACATATATCATCATGAACAGAATGTTGGTAGAAGTATGGATGTTCCAGGTTTTGGTGAGCTCTCAGAGATGAGGAACATGCTATTGGAAAGTGGAGGAAAGGTGATCCTTGTTATATACAATGTGGCAAAGAACTTAGCTGGATTGTGTTCGAGTGTTGTGAAAAGCAGAACTTGCGAGTGATGAACTACTGAGCTGAGGAAACCTCTAGCCAAAGCACTGAAGGTGTGGCTGGTCTCTCCTTGCCGCTTACAGTGAAATGTGAGAGGACAGAGGTCAACTGAAGGAGGAGCTGTTAAGAAAAGGGAATCAGAGCTTGAAGATTCAGAAGACTCTCAGCCTATCCCTATTGCAATAAATGACAAAGCATGTTCTAGTGAAACATCAAGGGTGTGGCTGGACAGCCATTTGTGAGGCGGTTACTCGTGTGACACGTGGACACAATCAACCATCTCTGTAGAAGCTGTAATAGAGATGTGGTTCCCCAGGAGGGATCCAGGAGGACCCTGCTTGATGGCTTGGAACCCTGTGAATTGCATGGGTCACCAACAAGGTTTGTGACAATTTTATACCAGCAGAAAACCTGCCGGGTTAGACTGAAGGAGACAAAGATGGGGTGAAATATAAAATACCAACAAAATGAACCGTAAGTAACTGATTAAACTGACCTGGTGAGTCTGACTATAATATGGCTGTCCTCATGGCCAAGAAGCCTATGTGACTGGAACTCTGGCTAATGGATAACCTGAATGGAAGGTGCTATCTGACCAATCTGCTTCTTTTCCATAGTGGCTGATAAATAACCTTTTAACCTTGTGTTTACTATCTTTGAGAACAAAACAATAATTAACTTACAAATGCTTCTGTTTTCTGTAACAGCTCTTGCTTTTCTGTCTGTAGTTTGGTGATCTCCGAAGACTGTGAGTTTAACTGAGACTTTAATGTTGCCAGTTCCTAAGAGACAAAAATACTTAAGTTGTAACATTAAATAGCATTAATTTCATCAAGGAAATGTCTATTTACAGGAAAAAATAAAAAATTATTTCCTTTCTTGGACCTTCTCTCTAAAATCACAACTTCCAAGGTTTAAAATTTAAGTGGAAGAACTATTGTTGAACTTGGTGGGTTCAAGATGGAGAATTAAACGTGTAGATTAAACATGTTCACCTCTGCTTCCTTGTGAGATCCAATGTAAAAAATAATAAAGGGAGGG
Organism: Eubalaena glacialis; assembly: GCF_028564815.1. Classification (NCBI taxonomy): domain Eukaryota; kingdom Metazoa; phylum Chordata; class Mammalia; order Artiodactyla; family Balaenidae; genus Eubalaena; species Eubalaena glacialis. The sequence goes on along the minus strand of NC_083720.1, from coordinate 94,235,962 downwards.
AGGAAGGGAAAGAGAAAGGAAGGTGGGAAGGAGGTAGGGAGAGAGGGACAGAGGAAGGGTGGGCAGGAGGGAGAAACCCACAAGGACAGAGAGTAAGAGAAGAGAAAACAGCAATAAATTGGGGAATTTCAGAAAGCAAATGACAGTGGCAACTGACTCAGCACACGTGAGAGAGCTGAAACGTAGGCTGACCTTTTAGAAAGCCATGCTGCTACCTGACTTACAATGCATAACTACCAAAGGGCCTGGGATGTTTTGGAAAGTGTGAGTAAAAATGGAGTCAAAAACAGCAGGGTTGGTTGAAAGCCGGCTTAGGAATAGACCACCAAATCCCTGTCCTAATCTCATGCATCAGGTAACTTTTCCTTTTCTCCTGGTGGAAGATTAAAGGTATATTATTTGAAAAGGGCAAAATAGGATGGTTTTAGACTAGGGGGCCACCAAACATAGATGAAAGCATTAGACTGCCCTAGCAGTCCAGTGGTTAAGACTCCACCCTCCCAATGCAGGGGGCACAGGTTCGAGCCCTGGTTGGGGAACTAAGATCCTGCATGCCACACAGTGTGGCCAAAAAAAAAAAAAAAAAGGTACTGTAGTGAAAGTGGCAGAATTAATTGAAAGTTTATATATTATAGATGTTGAAATTTCCAAACTTCTTGCTCTCTCCCTCCTCCCCAGAAAAAGTACAGGAAAATAAAGCAATTGTAACAGTGGTTTTCCACTAGGGGCTATCTTCCAACACGATATCTGGCAGTGTCTGGAGATACTGTGGTAAGTAGTGGGATGCTGTCATGTAAAAAGCTTTTTCATTCTCTTAAAACTTTCTATCATGTACATACACGCCTTTTCTTTGATTGCTTTTTTTCGGTTATCAAAATGAGTCATGTAAACATGGAAATTATGAACCTTTCTGGTTTTCTTTTTATACCATATTTTACTACATATTATAAAAAACAAAACTGTCATTTAAAATATATCTTTGGGGCACTTCCCTGCTGGTGCAGTGGGTAAGACTCTGCGATCCCAATGCAGGGGGCCCGGGTTTGATCCCTGGTCAGGGAACTAGATCCCACATGCATGCCACAACTAAGGAGCCCACGTGCCACAACTAAGGAGCCCATGTGCCGCAACGACGGAGCCCGTGTGCCACACTAAGACCTGGCACAACCAAATAAATAAATAAATAAATAAATAAAATTTAAAATATATCTTTGGGAAACACAAAAAGTAAAAATTTTTACTTGGGATTTACAAACTAAGGGTATATATTAATAACTTAATTCCCTTTAATTTTAATATAGTTCTAGAATTAATAAAATCAAAATAGATATTACTCTTCCTCACAAGAATAAAACATTATGGACACATATTGGAGAGTTGTAAATCGTTAATGACAAATTATTATTATTATTTTAAAATAATATAATTTAAGTAGATTGTAGAATCTACTCTGGGGTACAAAGACACTATCAAAATAAGACATTTTGTTTCTCTCTGTCCAGTCATTCCCATCAGATCAGACATGTCAGTGGGTGAGGACCAGCTGGCTACTGGAGGGAGAAGGAAGTTAGTCCTAGCTTGGCCAGGCTGTTCACTTCTTTCTTTAGTATCACTTTTTTTTTAAAAGAAACATATATTCCTTTTATAAGAAAGGAAGGAAGGAGGGGAGGATGGAAGGAAGAAAAGGCTTATTTGCTTTTCTAAACAATATAAATTACTATAGCAGAAAAAGTTTATTTTGCTTTTTAGCTAGAGTCATCTAATTGAGATATACACAAGTTTACTTCCTGTTTTTCCCTTTTCCAATTCTAAAAACCAACATTTTTCTGGATAGAATGACTTAAATGCCCAATACATTTAATCAACCAGTTATCGTGAAAATTAGGCATAAGACTTTATATCTTCATATTTGTGGCTTACAAATATATTTAAAGTTTCCTTAATTGTTAGTATACTGATAATCTATAAATAATCTGGGTAAGATGCTGAGATCTGTTAAAAAGAACATCACTGAAAAATAAAAACACAATATAAAGCAAAATACCATTACTGTATAATTAAAACAGTTTCTGGATTTTCAAATGGCTGTCTTCACTATCAAATTTTGCTTACACCTGACAAAGCAGTTCTAGATTAATGGAACTGCAGTGCTGTTATGCTATTATAATTAAAACAAGACAAAACAGAGCTTGGATCAAGCTGAAAAATGACCTGTTTTAATTCTGCAATTTGTTCAGAATCTCTTGCTGAAGCTGTTGCTGAAGACTGTTCATTTGTGCCAGGTGATGGTTGGGACGATTTCTACAAAGAGCATAGAAATAAACTATGAAATAAATTCAGTTTAAAGAGACAGAAAAAAACCAAAACTGTACACATATAAGCTATGTCTGGTATACGTTTACCAAAAAATTTCACCTTGACATTTTAAATTTTATACCCAAAATAACATTTCAACATAGCACATATTGTCTACAAATTTTCCATGGCTAATAAATTTATACTCATACCAAGTAATTTATTAAATCTAGGCACTTAACTGAGGTCATACGAAGAAAAAGCATAAAAGCAGGTATTTATTGAGTGATTTCCATGTATTAAAAGAACCTTATACAGGGCTTCTCTGGTGGCACAATGGTTAAGAATCTGCCTGCCAATGCAGGGGACATGGGTTCGAGCCCTGGTCTGGGAAGATCCCACATGCCGCGGAGCAACTCAGCCCGTGCGCCACAACTACTGATCCTGCACTCTAAAGTCCACGAGCCACAACTACTGAGCCCGTGTGCCACAACTACTGAAGCCCATGCGCCTAGAGCCCGTGCTCCGCGACAAGAGAAGCCACTGCAATGAGAAGCCCGCGCACCACAGCGAAGAGTAGCCCCTGCTCGCCGCAACCAGAGAAAGCCTGCGCACAGCAACGAAGACCCAACGCAGCCGAAAGTAAAAAAATAGAAATTTTTAAAGAAATTAATAAAATCTACCTTTAAAAAAAAATCAGTAAAAGAGCTTTTAACAGAGCATCTCATTTAATTCTCACAGCAATGAGACAGATATCACCACCACCGTTTTATAGCTCAGGAAACAAGTTTAAAGAGGTTAACTAAGTTGCTCAAATTCAGTTAGCTAGGAAGCACTGAAGCTTTAGACAGTCTGACACCAGAGCTCATATTCTAAAACCTTAATATGATACTGTAGCTTAAGGAATCCAGAAAAATAAACAAGCTGGATAATGAGAATTATTCTTGACTTCCTGTTTAAAAAATGTCAACATTCACTTACCAAATTTTCAATGAAAGAGTCCTTTTCAGCCAGTTGGCTTTGTAAAAGTTCCTGATTACTTTTTAATTCTTCTATCTCTTCTCGCAACCTACCAACTTCTTCTGGCTGAATACCATTCATCTGAGCCCCATCACTGTAAGAACCTTGATGCTGATTGTCTTTTCCTATTAGACAGGCATAAAATTTGAAAAGCCAGCACGAAACTTTTCATTTTCTGAATTGACGATTCAAGTATAAAATAAATACATACTTTCCTTAATAATTACTTTGGTAGGATTTTTGTAAGCACATTTCATCTTTGCAAAATAGTGTTTTGTTTTGTTTTGTTTTTTTTCCAGCCACGCCGTAGGTGCGGCATGTAGGATTTTAGTTCCCTGACCAGGGATCTCAATGCCCCCTACATTGGGAGCATGGAGTCTTAACCACTGGACCGCCAGGGAAGTTCCGAAAAATAGTGTATTGATAAAAATAATGAACTGATATTTTCAGGGTTTCTGGGAAGAAAAACAGCATAGTCTTAAGACTAAACTGCATGGTTTAGTGATCTAAGATTAAGAATTACAGTAGTTTACCTATTGCACTGTTGGTGGGAATGTAAATTGATACAGCCACTATGGATAACAGTATGGAGGTTCCTTAAAAAACTAAAAATAGAACTACCATACGACCCAGCAATCCCACTACTGGGCATATACCCTGAGACAACCATAATTCAAAAAGTCATGTACCAAAATGTTCACTGCAGCTCTATTTACAATAACCAGGACATGGAAGCAACCTAAGTGTCCATCAACAGATGAATGGATGAAGAAGATGTGGCACATATATACAATGGAATATTACTCAGCCATAAAAAGAAACAAAATTGAGTTATTTGTAGTGAGGTGGATGGACCTAGAGTCTGTCATACAGAGTGAAGTAAGTCAGAAAGAGAAAAAGAAATACCGTATGCTAACACATATATATGGAATCTAAAAAAGGTCATGAAGAACCTAGGGGCAAGACAGGAATAAAGACACAGACCTACTAGAGAATGGATTTGAGGATATGGGGAGGGGGAAGGGTAAACTGGGACAAAGTGAGAGAGTGGCATGGACATATATACACTACCAAATGTAAAATAGATAGCTAGTGGGAAGCAGCCGCATAGCACAGGGAGATCAGCTCAGTGCTTTGTGACCACCTAGAGGGGTGGTATAGGGAGGGTGGGAGGGAGGGAGACGCAAGAGGGAAGAGATATGGGGATATATGTATATGTATAACTGATTCACTTTGTTATAAAGCAGAAACTAACACACCATTGTAAAGCAGTTATACTCCAATAAAGACTTTTAAAAAAAAAAAAGAATTACAGTAGTTGAAATTCCAATTCTGTCAATTAATATAAGGGAAAATAAAATCCTTTAAAAATTCTTCACAGGGCACTTCCCTGGTGGTCCAGGGGCTAATACCCTGCGCTCCCATTGCAGGGGGCCCAGGTTCGACCCCTGGTCAGGGAACTAGATCCCACATGTCACAACTAAGAGTTCGCATGCCGCAGCTAAAGATCCCACATGCAGCAACTAAGACCCGGTGCGGCCAAATAAATAAATAAATATTTTTTTAAAAACTTCACAAAGGAATAGCTTTCTATATGGACTAAAAGAACTGACAAATTACTGTCATAAATAGAGGAAGTAAAAGATATTTTCTTCTGAAAATTTTGGTCACCTTCATATAAATAAAATTAACTATATTTCTAAGTAGCTAGCATTCCAATCATAAGCAGTATAGAATGAGACTATTTACAAGCATTTGAGCTCCTAGCATGTGCCAGGCACTGAACTAGAATTTTATATATATTATTTCATTTAATTCTCAGATGACACAGGTGCTACTATCAGCTCCGTTTTGCAGATAAGAAAATGGAAAGGTTAGACCAGTCAACTGGCTGGCTCAACTGGCTAGACATTAGAATCACCTGGGGAGCTTGAAATTAATCATCACTGATGCCTGGACCCAACCCCCAACTAATTAAATTAGAAACCTCAGTGGGGTTTCAGTATTGGTATTAAAAAAATAAAAATCTCAGGGGATCTTAATGTATAGGTAGCTAAGGTTGAGAATCAGTGGATCAGATAATCAAACACAGAGCAGAGAGCTTGGACTTCAAACTCTGACTTACACGTCTGTCACAGTGATTAATTTAAGGTTACAGAAAGACCAGTCCACAAGGATAATCTGTCTGACTTTGTCCAGCTCCTGGGGACACTACAGCAGGAATGGCTAGTTACACTTACCTAGCTGTACTTTAAGAAGATTATACTGATCCTTGTGTTGCTGAATCTGAGATACTTGCTGTGTGACTGCTGTCTGGAGCTGTTCGTTTTGACATTTTAACGTAGAAATCTGCTGCTTCAATTCCTCAAGTTGCAGATCCTGTGAACCAAAACATAATTGAAGTGTTTTAAATTCAGACTAGTTAGCATTAAGAGGATGAACAAATTAAAAATTAGAGATTATTTTGGGTGAGGATGTTAAACTACTCAATATTTCCAAAAGCATTCAATAATTAAGCAATAACACATTAATATATGCACCAAGGCCAATTAACATGCAGCAGAACTGTAAGATTTCAAGGCCCCATTATATGGCACAGTCTGCAATCTCACTGTAATTTTGGTTTGGGGGTGGGGGGAGGTCAGTTTTAAAAACTTCATTTTATGGTCCATCAAACTATTTAAGATATTTATACCAAATTATTTAAGAAGCTTAGTATATGTATATATATGTATGTACCTCTGTTACTTTTAACATTAAAAGACAATCATATAACAGAACATTTAGAATTCTGAAAAAAAGAGGTTTCATCTCTTATCACCCTAGTGTAACTAGTTAGAATTTGATCTGTCTTCATTTTCTTCTAATTCTTTCCAACCCAGGTTTTTTAAACTTGTCATAATCCGTCCACATACATTTTGTAACCTTTAATTTGCTTACTATTCAATCAAAATTTCCCAATATTAATCAGTAGATGCAATGTAATTTATACTCAAAAGCAACATTGAGGTTGCTCTCCATTTTTCTAAATGATAATATCATTACAATAAATATTTTAGTCCATATAACTGTTCTCCTGAATTTTGGAGAATTTCCTTAGGATGCATTATCAAATGTAATTCAAAGTTTATATAAACATTTTACAGCTCTCAATGCTTGTTGCCTAATTGCCAAATGGCATTCTAAGTGATGAGAATATTTAAAATTAACATTTCTAAAGAAAAGTGATTATAGTAATTGTGTCAAATCACTCTTTTCTTCTTCCAAATCAACCATATTTATCAGCTCCAAGTGCAGGCTATAATATCACATTCCAAGTATTTACTTCCCATTGCTCTAAAAATTACATTTTACCATCTGGAAATGACTCCAAATTTGCACTAAGACAGATGAAAAATCCTAATAACCATGGGTAGTGTAATGATTCAAATTTGGATCATTCAAAGATGATTCTAATTTACTAATTTGCTTATAAACTGAAAAGCTCAGACTGAACGCTAAATACAACACTAGTATATTTTTATTCTTTCTGAGAATTTCATTCTCAACAATACAGATTGTGGGGAAGAGAAGAATACATAGGCAGCTCTCATTTAGAAGGCTCTACACAAAAGCTCTTACTAGCCACACCTGCCTCAAGCTGTCACAATCAGCAGGGGGTGGAGGGCAGTGCAGGGAAGGGGTAGCAGCCTGCCCCACATGAGATGCCCCCGTGTACTGTTTTCATGACTCTGGAATTTTAACACCATAATACTGCAGCACTTTCTAGGATTCCATTCCAATAAAGGTATATATATACCACAGTGAGGAATTAAATGAGAGAAGAAAACCAAGAAACATCCTGAAGGAACGTAATGGAAGGTTTAAGGTGCTCAGCACTACGCAAGTGTGGGGTTCATCGGTATCCTGCAAAGAAAATGTCAGCTGATGATTTTGAAAATGTAGTTTCAACTTAACTCATCATGACGCACTCTAGTAAATCAGCTCCCTCTTGTTCTATCTAATTTAACATCATCTATTCGGGTGCGCAAGACAGAGATCTAAGGATTGTATCTGACCCTTTCTACTCCCTCGTCCCCACGTCCGATCACTACCAAGTCCTGTCAGTTTTATCTTCTTTGGTTTCCACATTTCTCAGGACCGTCCCCTCTACACCACACAGTGTGAGTTTTAGAGTCCCAGTAACACACATGTATTTGAATTCTGTTCCACCAAGCACTGAGTGACCTTGGACAAGTTTAAATTCTCTAAGTCTCAGATTCCTCAATTATTCTGAACTGCAGATGTCAGCTACTTTGCAGGGATGTTGTGAAAAGTAAATGAGATGGTGTTTAACTGCATTCGGTGAGCACCTAGAACACAGTACACAAAACAGCAGCCGCTATCATCATCGTCAACCGTCAGTTTCCCAATTTCCACCCACCACCACCACCTCCTCCTTGGGCTCCCTCCCTCTAGCCTTGCCTCTCAAATTCTCCTTCATACAGCCAACGAGTGTTCTGTGTCCATGCCAATAACACCTCTCGTCCCTCTCTCTGCTTCTGCCTAGCTTACTCATAGTTATCCTTTTAGGACTCAGCTTCTCTGTATTCTCCAAGCTCCTGCTCCTACCTAGCTAAATTAGGTGCCTCTCAATGCTGCCACATACCTTCGATCATCTTTACCACTAGACTTGCTTAGCACATACTAAGCTCTCAGTTTGTTGAATACTCAGATGCTTTTGAATTGTTTAGGAAAACGATGAGTTTTACTTTGTGTATCCTCTTGCATTTGTAAATGCCGAGAGAAATTCCTCCCTAAAGTAGAGAAGTATCTATACTTTTAGTATAACAGAGATTGTATATAATTTCAGTACGTACTTGCTCTCGAATCATATTTTTGTAGTGAGTCACAATACTGTCATGCTGCTCTAGTGTTTTCTTCACCTCTTCTTCTTTTTTATCTTCTTCACTGGACTTATAAATAGCCTTAGTTATCACACCTGTAAAAGAAGACTTATTTAAAATACTGTTTTATTATTAAGACTTAGTCAGTAAAAACATATGGCCTAACTGCATGAGAGATAAGAAATCATCTTTCCAATCTTACTGAATGCCAAAAGTCCTTAAATGGGCCACAGACCAAGAGCTAGGAAAAAAAATACTTTTAGGCTTATCATATAATCTGCATGTACCCAGAATATACATATACAATATAATCCTAGGTACTACTTTCTAATGAATATCAAGATAAACTTTGTTGTCTTACCTTCAAGTTCTTTTACCAGCTTTGTAAACTCATGATCAAATATCATGTATTCTGGACTGGGGAAGTTTGGCTGGGGTTTCTGAGATGCTCTGGAATACAACTCATGTTTGCTAATAAATCCTAGTTTCTCTATGAAATTCTCTTTGCCAATCCTCTTCTCTATCAGTTGTTTTAGTTTCTCTCTACAGAGATAAGCATATTGAGATGCTTAAAAAAAAAGTCATAACAAAACATAAAAGCTTGGTCTACATTACACTTTGGCAGAAAAAATTTATCATTATCTCTTGATGACATTAGCAAGTCATTTTCCCCTGGCATTTTCCCCTTACTTACTTCATATAGCTCTCAAGTGAGTTATCATTGAAGTAAATCGAAATGCCCAACAGAAGAGCACATAAGCCTTGGACCAACTGTTCTTCCTCTCCAAGATTTTCTGCAATTTGTCCTGTAAGCTGAAATCTTTGTTAAGAAAACTAATGGTTCATAATATCCAGAGTACTTTGTTTTACAATTTGAATTTGACATGTATTTCATGTTAAGAGTTTCTACAAAAATTTCTATACACAGTCTGAGCAAACATAAAACAATGGTACATGTATACACACACACACACACACACACACACACAGCTTAAGTAAGCATTGGTGTCACCTTAACAGTTTAAAAAGTTGCAACATAGATAAAGAGGATTCAAATATTTCGGGCATGGAGCTAACTCTAATTGAGAAGAAGAAATAGAAAAGATAAAAAAGGTAAATACTTACATGTATCTTACTAAAACATAAAGGATACAAAGGGAACATTGGCTGAATTGTGAAGAAAATGTGTTACTGCAATGGGGCAGTTGCTAAGCCAGGTACAAAGCAACATTAGTAATCCAACTCTTGTCTGTATTTTGCTTCCCTGCAATAAACAAGGTGGCAGAAATCTTGTTTTATTTTTTTCAGACTTAAAGTTGCCCTAAGATCCCTCCCCATCTGCATAAAAAGATATTTAACATCTTATAAAAGATGTGTCAGGAATCTAGATTTTAAAAATTGAACAAGAGAATGCATTCTTGTGTACTCTCTGGGCTGCACTTCCCAAAATAAACAGAGAGCAGAAATTAGACTTGATCCACGCTCATAAGCATACACCAGGTTATCTAAAATACTATTAATGGAAAATCTGATATGCTAAGGAAGAAAATATATGATGTGGATGCTTAAGAAATTTTATCAATCCTAAAACACTTTACAAAAACATAAATTTGCTGGCAAATTTATGATGTTTCAACAGGAATTTTAAAAACAATTTTCTCATAAAGGGACAAATTCTATCTCCTTCAAAAAACATCAAGAAAAATACAAAGAAATAATCTCCTGAATTATTTAGTCAAATTTCATTAACGAATATATTTCTCTAACAAGAAAATAAATAAACCATGTTACAAACCCCCTGAGAAACGCCAAATAATGAGAAATCACAAACTTAATGAAGGAGAAAAAGATTTATTTAAATTAGCTAAGTGCCTCAAACCACTAACTATACTGCTGCCAAGTATGTTAAACAATACTGAAAACTAGCATGTCCATCAACATTACAGTTTCCTAAATTTTAATATAACACATTTGTATCTCTTATATGAGATATTCTCTTAGCTCATAATATTGCCATTGCCCACATTATATTACATAACCTGTACTTTTGTTTAAGAAAAACAAAACTTGCTTGAAACAAAATAATGGAAATTAGCACAGTAATGCATCGCTCTGGGAGTAATTTCAGAAAATATCCAAAATGCAATTATTCAAAAATCTAGACAAGGAATGGATTTAAAGTAACCATTACTGTGTTTTGAAAAATTTCTATCACTCAGCCAGACAGTTCTAATTTCATGAACCTTGATGTCAGCATCTTGGCCTTTCCATAATCTTTTTTCAAGTATATTTAATATTTAATTAAACAAATTCAAATCAGACCTCTTCAAATGATTTGCCAAGTAAGCATTAATCAGCATGAATTTAGTTTTTACATAAGGCATTATTTTTACTTTTTCCTTGCCTTTATGTCATTACTGTCCACAATATATTTTCATGTTTCCCAAGTACAGTGAAGTTTAAAAATATACAGTTATTCTCAACTGACTATGTGCCACAGAGAATTTACAACTAATTACTCAAGTTATAAATGTGAATGTTTTGTTGATTTCCCCTGGTTATTCATAAAAAGTTTATTACTGGAATACCATTTGCAGGTACCAAATATACCGACATTGTATATACAAGGGCATTCTATCAAATCACTGGCTGATGTCTGAGTAAACAATAATGGAATCAGATTCAATTTTGAAAAGTAGGTCCTTTGGGGTCTAACTGAAGGTTAAGAAGAGCACAGTCAAACATAACTAGTTAGAACCACGTAGAAGATAGAATGGAACACCCTGTTTACTACAGCAACAAAAGAAGATAAGTACTCAGGAATGAGCCTAATCAAAACTGTATAAAACCTAAATGAGGAAAGTTTAAAAACACTTCTAAAGAGCACAAAAGCAGACACAAATCAACAGAAAGACACATGTTCTTAGAGAGAACGACTCAAGATCATGAAGATACTGACTCTGCATTAATTTGTAAAATTAATATGATCCAAATAAAAATATCAACAGGTTTTCTTTTTTTTTTCTGGAATGAAACAACCTGGTTTTCAAGTTCAAATGGAAAAATAAACAAGCAAGAATAACTAGAGAAACTGTAAAAAAATGAAAGAGAGCAATGAGGTGATACTACTTCATGAACAGACAGAAATCAAGGAGCAGAACGGAAAGTCCAGGAATGATCCAGCTACAAATGGAAATTTAGTATGTGAAAAAGACAGAATATAACTATCAGTGGTCACAGACAGACTTCAAAGATGTTGGCAAAACTAGAGAGCAGTTTAAAAGAGCAGAGGATCCATATCTCACACAATTCAGAGAAAAAGAGAACAAAAATTTAAATGCAAAAATGAAATCAGAAAGTATGAGATGCAAATACTGGCAAATTCCTTAACATCTTGAAGTGGCGAAAGCCTAAGTATGACTTAAAATGTAGAAGCGATAAAATAAAAGTCTGATACCAAAAAAAAAAAAATAAAAAAATCCAAAACAAAACACCAAGATCCTATCAGGAAAAATATATTTGTAACTTATCACAGACAAGGGTTAAGTTCCTTAATATGAGTTCCTATAAAGAAGAAATGATTAACAACCCGATAGAAAAATGGGCAGATGATAAAAGAGTTTAATGAAAAAACCTTCAAATGATGCATAAATATATAGAAGACTATTCAGCCTTTTAGTAAGAAAAATATAAATTAAAACTCATTGAGATAACATTTTCCACCTATCAGCAGACTGGCACAAGTACAAGTGTGACAACACACTGTTGGGAGGCTGTGGGGGAAGAGAGCACCTAGCACACCATAATCTTACTTTACTTTGCAAGGAGAAGTGCAAGATTCTATTCAGTGAAACAAAACAAAACACCAAGGTGCAGATCAGGGCATATACAGAAAAAACACTTCCAGATGTAGAAGAAAAGAGTAATAGGAGGCAGGTAACTAGGACAGGGTTGGGGCCAAGACTTCGTGTATCATTTTGATTTCTAAACCATGTATTTACCCATGTCAAATTTAAAGGACTAAAGTTTTAATTCTAAGAGTGGCAGTATGGTGTCAGTGAAAACGACATTTGGTTGGAAATTAGAAGAACCAAATCTTCTACTGCCTTACCTTGGACAAGTTCAATACGCTACATGGGCCTCAACTTCTTCATTTAGTAAACAGAGGTGGTTGGATTAAATGATCTCAAAGAGGTTAAGAGGATAGGCTCTGAAGCCAGGATACCAGGATTCATATCCTGGTTCTAAAACTCAACAGCCATGAAACCTCAGGCAACTTACTTAACTTCTCTTCCTCATCCTTAAACAGGGGTAAGAGTTAATACCTATCTCATGGATTATAAATGGGTTAATACACATAAAGAACTTAGAGAACAGTGCACGGTACACAGTGAGTGCTCTACAAATGTTATAAACTATTACCATCATATCTAACTCTGTGACTCTACGACTCTCTACCTACTAGCATATTAATAGCAGAACTAATGCCTCCAATTTAAAATAGATGGCGGAAGTTTGAACTGGGAAAAGAAAAAAACGATACAATTGCTGGGATAATTTTTTTTTAAACATCAGTGAAATGCAGGCAAGTCCTTGCTTTGCTGAGTTAACAGAAATCCATGCATACTGTAAACGTGCAAAGTGAGGACTTCGTAATAATGGTCTTTTGTGCAGACTACGTTATTCTGATGTTCATCAAACCATGATTTATAACAGGGAAAAATGGGAGATAATTAAATGTGCAAATGGTTAACTAACTTAGGGTATATCTACTTAGTGAAATATATACTGTGCAACCATATAAAGTGATGTTGATTTAGTGTTTAATAACACGGAAAATACTTGTAAGAAAAAATGCAGAATACAAAATAGAATCTAATGTATGATCACTGCTATGTAAATAAACAGTATAGGGGAAAAAAAAGCCTGAAATTTTACCAGTAGTTACCTTTGGGTAGTAGAATGAGGGACATTATTCTCTTTCTACTTTCTATTTTTCGAAATTTTCCAAAATGAAAAGAAAAATAAACTATTAGAGAGTGCAAAAATGTTACAGTATTTGTCCAGTATACTATCATAAAATGTTGATAATAATATAAATCGAACAAAACCCTGATCAAGCTGCTCTATCCCTCCAAACAAGTAAAATTAGAAATTGAGCAATAAAAGCTATCAAAACATTCTATTTCAGAGATCTCTCACTTTCTGATGGATTCCTTACAATATAAACAGCTAAACCAGCTAAAAGAATGCCACACTTGGGAATTCCCTGGCGGTCCAGTGGATAGGACTCCACGCTTCCACTGCAGGGGGCGCAGGTTCGATCCCTGGTTGGGGAACTAAGATCTCACAAGCCATGCAGCGCGAACAAAAAAAAAAGAAAAAAAGGAAAAGAATGCCACACCTCACTTTCTGACTAAAACTATTCATTTTGTTTATGTGTTACACAAACACATTTGTTTGCATGTTTGTTTACAGGTTTAAGTCAAGAAAAAGTACCTATCTCTTCTCAGCCCCCTAGAGTTTGTGAACCGCTGACAAAACCAAAGATTCTACAGGATGGAAGAGAACCACAGACAAAATAAACGAAACTGAAATCACCTTTAACATAAGCTACTATGTTGCCCCAATTATATTTTCTAAATAAAAATCCCTCATACTCCTACTCTGTGGATTTCAAGTTTAGTATTTTTGCATTGTTCATTTAAAAAATATGAAAAGCTAACAGTTTAAACTTCCAGTGTTTAAGTATTAAAATGAGGTTCTAGAATATTATGATCAGATTCACTTTTTAGTGGTGGCCTCTGAGGACACAGAATTAAAAGGAAAGGGACATGATGGAACTTTTTGGGTTTCTGAATACTATGCTCTATATCTTGTTTTGGGTGGTGGTTACAGAAGTATATTCAACCATCAAAAATCATCAGATTGAACACTTAAGGTCTGTGCATTTTACTGTATATAAATTATACCTCCAAAAATTTCCCTTTTAAATGAATGACATGTATACTTATAAAGTACATTACCTAATATAAAAAATTCTGCCAGCTAAAGCTGCCAAATATGTGTGTGTGAGTTATTAACATGTGTTAAATCATGCTCATACACAAAGATACAATTCCTAATAGGACCTCAGTTACTACTATCCACACTGCATAATTGAACACAAATTATGAACACAAATTCCAAGTATGGAATTAAGGCACATGCCATTTTTGCCAAATACTCCAAAAAACAAATCAAAACCAAACACAAATCACACTCTCCCCCAACACGCATTAAAAACTAATCCCCAGTGGTAGTGTAGCATATGTGTTACATCCAGAATAACTCAAGATATTTAAACTCTTTCAAATTACAAAATTATACTTACTATTGTATATTTTCAATAACCTAAGTAATATAAAAGTCATCACATTCTTTCATATACTGATTAAAGCCAAAATGCTTAATCCTAAATTTTACTACCTTTGAAATGGTTTCATTGGAAATAAAGAAGCAAGCTTGGGTGAAAAATCACACCAAAAACCCAAAACCAAGGAATTCCAGAAAGTGCAAGCATCCCCAGAAGAAGCACAAGTATAGCTTCAGATTCTCATTCCCATAGTCCTTAATAACACCACTACAATACCCCACGCAGAAAAACTGGAGCGCCACGATAGAGATTAACTTGCTGACACATACAAGTGTGAGTAGAATATAACTTCAAACAAGCAGTTAAAAAAACCAATCAGCAAAACCCAAGACAAAGAAAAAGGCTTGCTGTAGGAGGAAAATGCCTAAGCCCAAACAAGTAATACATACCCGTCGGTCGATCTTATCACCCTGCAAATTATACATTAAAAATTATTCACAAATATTACTGCTTTAGAAAAATGTAAATCTAGAAAAATCCCTCAAATACAGTCTCTAGAAACCCAGGCCAATAATTTGGGACAGGATAGTTCTAATCTTTTATTATATAACAATGTATATACATTTTAGAGGGGAATGGATAATTTTATAGCATTGTCATTACTTAGACTGGTAACACACCACTATCTTGAGGATTTCTCATTATGCATTAATTGTAAATGTAATGTTAGAGTGAAGTATGTGGTGATGACTGTTGGACAGTTAATTTCTGTTTGGCTCAAGAAAAGCTGTTACACACTACTATATATAAAATAGATAACTAATAAGGACCTACTGTATAGCACAGGGAACTCTACTCAATACTCTGTAATGACCTATATGGGAAAAGAATCTAATAAAGAATGGATACATGTATAACTGATTCACTTTGCTGTACATGTGAAACTAACACAACATTATAAATCAACTATACTCCAATAAAAAATTAAGGAAAAAAAAGAGAAATGAATAGCTGTTTCCACACACAGCAACAAGAGAATGACAAGTATTAAATAAGTAAGGATATGAATGTTTTGGGGTACTTTTAAAAAATCACTAAGAGACAAATGACAAAGATAAAATAGGCTTTCAATCAAAGTAAACCTATTCTAAGCAACAAAGGAAGCAACAAAGGAAGTGTTCAACTCCCATTTCAGTGCAGTTAATTTTCAAGGTTTCGTTTATAACTTCATTTGGATAGCACTGATGGCCTCTAAAAGCTCACAATAAAACAATTCAACAAGTGTGGCAAAATTAAAAATTAAGAAGGACTCTGCATATCAGGGGGAAGGGATAGGATAATACCAGTGGATAGACCAATTTTAGACTTATGTACATTTTTACTCTCCTTGAGAGACTCTGAATGTCTATGACTTTACAGTTTTGCTAAAGTATGAACCTGAATTGTTTAACAGCAAGGCTGGCACGTGTGGGCAAATCATCTAATAATAGTAAGGGACATTCCTAAATGCCTTAGCATCCACATTTCAATGAAGCTTCGCTGTTTTCATTAGGAGTCTAAAGGAATGCAAACATTTTAAGTTGTTTACCTACATCTTACTAGGTAAATTATACGCCTTGGCATTTTGAGGATTTGAGAGCTCACAGACATCAGGGGGTTTACTGTTTAACTATATAAGCATTGGAGTGGTATTTTATTTTTGTTTTCTGAAAGGAAGATCAATTGCTCTGGGAAGAGAAAGAGCGAGGTGCACAGCTATGAACCACTCTATTCTATTCCCTCTCATAAATGACCCGAATTCAGCTATTAAGCAGAAACAGAAAATGATATGCAAGAATTGTGTGGATGATATAAAAAGAAAACAAATCCAAAAAAACCACCTTTCTGTCCAGAACATGTGTTCCCATTATGATGCAGACCTTATTCACAATTTGACAAAACCATTCTTATAAGAATATTTATTGCGTTCTCTCCACAAAACCGTTTCTGGTGACAATGAGCTAATGAGCAGTCCTTGCCTCTCTCCTTTTTCATCTACATCTACTAAGGACATCCTTAAATCCCTGTATCACTGACATCAAAGTGAAACTTTCTCCCCCCGCCCCCCACCCCACACTTAGAGCAGTTTTGCTGGCTACTTTACCTGTGAAAGGATGTTGGTGCACTGTTGCAATAAAGAAACTGGAGGGTTGCCAATACTTGTAGCAAGTTGAACCCTGAGCAATTGTTCTTTCTGGGTAGCATTTTCTTGCAAAGCATGGGCAAGGGCCACAGCAGCACACCAGTTTGAAAGTGAATCAGTAGAAAATAAACCTCCGCATAACAACTGACCAGCTGAGACTGAATTACCTGTTGCTACAAAGATGGCAGGCAGATAATAAGGTAAAAATTAATTATGTTGCTTTCCAAACACACAAAAATAGTATGAAATGCTACTTAAAAATTCGTTAATTAGTAGTATTAAGTAACACTTTCAAAAGTCTGTTTTTTCAAAAACAAATGGAAAGATGACAAAAAAGTACTTAGGAAGAAAAGTTGCAGAACAAAGAAATATTAGAATACTTTAGGCATCAAACCGATGATGGTAATACTCCAGAAATTATTACCTTAATTAAAAACTACATTTCTAAAACAAATTCAAGGAAATGCAATATTTTAAATATTCTATTACATTCTAATATTCTACATTTAAATATCTACTACACACTTATGATATATTTTACCATTAAAAGCTTAAAAGACAATTACTTACTTTAAAACTGTAATTAGAATTAAATTATTTACGGGACTTCCCTGGTGGCGCAGTGGATAGGACTCTGCGCTCCCAGCGCAGGGGGCCTGGGTTCGATCCCTGGTCAGGGAACTAGATCCCACATGCATGCTGCAACTAAGGAGCCTGACTGCCGCAACTAAGACCTGGTGCAACCAAATAAATATTAAAAAAAAAAAGAATTAAATTATTTACCATCAATAGTGGAAGGTAGAAGTGTTGACACAATTTCTCCTTGTCCTTTCTGATTTTTATATAAGAAACACTGGAAACAGTAGAGAACAGCACAGCGCAATACAAATGGCTGCCTTTCGTTAACCATGGACATAAGAAGTACTACAATGGCTGGTCTGTTGCATTTAAAAAGAAAAGAACAAAAAGAAACATTGCAATCCAGGTACACAAATCAATAACTAGTCATTTTTATTGACTGAAAAACCATAGCCAGAACACAAGCGAGTAACTATTTTCATCTCCATTTCACAGAAAAGATAACTGCAGCTGTGAGAAATGAAGTGATCTGTTTGCTTAAGGCACATAGCTAGGAAGTGATACCTGAGCCCAAATACATAAGTTCCAAAGACCACAAACTCTTAAAATACCAACATACTTATCTTGTCAGATAATTTGTTTCAAAACACATAACTGAACTTCTTAAAAGAATAAGATGTGTATATGAGATATCCTAAAATCCCAAAGTAAGTTTTTACTTCCTCTGTGGGATCTCAGTATTTCCCTTCTCCTACCTTGGTGGGTTTGAAGGTGCATTTACAGAAGCAAAGTAGTCTTGGTTTACTTGGCAGCCTCGAATAACTTCTGATACAGTATTAATGGTCTGTAATGAATGGGGATGGGGGAGAGAATTTAGAGAAAGTCAGTCAAGGGAAAAAACCTGTTTTCAAAAGAAGAAAATGTTATATTCTTTTGCTTTTTGCTTTTAAATGGCAAAACTTAGACACCAAAAAAATCAGTGACAGCATTATAGTCTTGTAACACTTTCTTGAGATAACATTTTAAAACATTAAGCGTAGGCCTCTAACTAAAAATAATACTTGACCGCATGCATTTAAAATCTCAAAAAACTATAATTAATATCTCCTATGAGATAGAATCCATTTCTATGAAACAAGAAAAGGATGCTTAAAAATAAAATCAGAGAACAAATTTAAAACGTAACAAATTAAAAATTCAATTTAAGGATGAAGTTGAAAAAACCTCCAAGAAAACAGAATAAAAAGACAAACTGGATCCAGAAAGTCCAACAATCTATTAATAGAGTTGCAGAAACAGAAAAGAGGAAATGGTCAAGGAATACGTAAAACATCCTCAGAACGGAAGTACTTATGTCTCTGGCTTGAAAGGGCCCAAAAATTATCGGGGGTGGGGTGGGGTGTGTAGTACAGCACATCACCAGTAAATTTCAGAATACCATAAGCAAAGAAAGATTGTAGAGAGAGAAAGCAGGTTACACAAAAAGGATGACGATTCAAAATGGCTTCGGATTTCTTAACAGCAACACTTGAATAATGTTCTAAAAGTTGAGTGTTAATGATTTCCAATTCTGAATTCCATACCTAACCAAACATCAGAGTCATACTGCAGGTGGAGGAATGACATGAAAGAGCTAAAAACAAATTATCTTGCCATTTGCCCTCTCTCAGGAAGTTAAGTAAAATAAGATAATGAACCAAGGGGTGGGAGAAAAAGACACAGAATCCAGATAACCAAGGAATCCCCAAGTTAAGAGAGAGGAAAAAGGATCGTTGGAGGATGGTGAATGAAAGTCCCAGGATAAGAGATGTGTGGCAGAAATAGAGAATAAGCAGCCCATATTGGAGCAGGAGGATGGAGGGCTTCCAGAAGAAGGTCTGGAATGGGGAACAATGTGTTAAGCAGATGATAGTGTTAATATGTATAGATACATAGAAAATCCGTAAAATGAAAAAAGAATACTATTATAACTCAGGAAAGAAAAAGGGTTATTAAAAAAAAGATATGGGGCTCTATTTGGCTTAGCAGGAAACAATATTGGAATAGTCATAAAACTATAAACCCTGATTATTGATTTAAATACAAATTACTGGGGTGACAAGGAGGAAGTAAAGTGGGAGGGTTATATAGGGGGGAAGTGGGGCTTAGGGTAGGGAGGAGGGAGTCCAAAGACAGTTTTTGCTATAAAACTTTTCCTATTATCTGTGCTTTTAATATGCATGTGTTAATTTGAGAAAAAAAATTAAATAAACTAAACCCTTCTTTTCTTCAAACTAACTTCTTTTTCTTAATAGGCAAGAAACAGAAAATGCCATATGTCAAGGAAGAAGAATTTATTATTCTATGAATAAGACTCAAATCTTACTTGACCAAGTCATACTCTGCTCAAAATTAAAAACATAAATCATACTGTACACTTCTGTTGAATACAATAAAATTAATGAGCAATCTTCTAAGCTTTAACATTATTTATATATTATTAAACTTGAGGAATGAATACACCTTTTGGAATTGATACTGTCATCATTATGCTAATATTTTATAGGGTCAAGAAGGAATTTAACATACAAGAATGGTTAACAATTCCTATTTTTCATTCAGCTGATATCTAATTCTTCCTAGGCTTCCTGATTTCAGCTTCCAAAGAGTAGCCTCTGCCTTTATTTGGTTTACCTCAGTCAGGATATCAGCAGGAACTCCAGTGGCCATTAGGATAGTGCAAAGCTGCTGCAGTAAGCCACACTGGAACATAGCTTTTTGGCAGCTACTGGTAGCACCGGGAGGGTTGTTTGGAGAAACCAGTACACGAACAAGCTGTGAAAGAAAGAGAACACAAAATCTGTCTTTTAAAGATTTGAAAAGTCTTGAGACAAATTTGATCTATATGAACAGAAAACCTATGTGAAGGATTCCCTCAACTGCTCAGCCAGATCTAGGAGCTCTTTCCTTCATGCTCTCATGGCCACAGTTCTGTTACAGTACATGCCACATTATGCTATTTCCTTAATTTTATCTCTTTCAGGTCACTGTGAACTCCCAGAGAGTAGAAACTGCCTCAGTCATTTTTTTTTTTTAAAACAAGATTTTTGCCCTACTTATTATTGTTATTTTAATTAATTAATTAATTTATTTATTTTTGGCTGTGTTGGGTCTTCGTTTCTGTACGAGGGCTTTCTCCAGTTGCGGCGAGCGGGGGCCACTCTTCATCGCGGTGCGTGGGCCTCTCACTGCCGCGGCCTCTCCCGTTGCGGAGCACAGGCTCCAGACGCGCAGGCTCAGTAGTTGTGGCTCACGGGCTTAGTTGCTCCGCGGCATGTGGGATCTTCCCAGACCAGGGCTCGAACCCATGTCCCCTGCATTGGCAGGCAGATTCCCAACCACTGCGCCACCATGGAAGCCCCAGTCATTTTTTGTATCCCAAACAACAAGCACAGTATTTGTAACATAGTCCGTATTCAAAAAATGAATAATGAATAAGTAAGAGGATGGTAGGTTTCTTATGGAAGTAAGGATGAAAGACCTAATCATAAAGCAGGTCTGAAAATAGAATGGCCTGAGGTGTGATAAAATTCCCCCCAAACTGGAAATATTTAAAGAGAGGGTAAAAACAACTGGAGACATGGCTGAAGATTTGTGCATTAGGCAAGGGGTTAGCCTCATTGACTGTTAATGCTAATTAAATCCCTAAGGTTCTATGATGCTATGATTAGTCTAACCTTGAACATGAAATTTCAGAGCCATGAAAAATGTTATCTCAAACAACTGTTCAGCACAGTTACATCTTCAAAATAAATTTGTATATACCTTACATTTTAAAACTAGAGTTATATGTATATGTGTGTACAAAATCTTATATATATATATATATATATATATATCAAGATCAAATGGCATATTTATGATAATACTTTATTAATGACAAGGTGCTATACAAATGTTACCCTAAATGTACAGAAGTAATCAATGATATAACAGAGGAGACTAAAACAATTTTATTGCTATAGTTGGTGCATATGATAGATAACGACTTCACTAAGAAAGGGGACGTTTTTGTGGGGGGGAGATAAAACATAAAAAATAAAATGGGTATGAAAAGTGCTATTTTTACTGCTGGTGAATAAAAAGGTGACCGGCAATCACTAGAATTTGTGGAAAAACTCAGTCAGTCGTTAAATCAGTAAACTATGAAGAATTAAAATAGTTAATGTTTCCACGTCTGGCCTAGCAGACATTCTCAAAGAGGCTTCATTAATAAATTGACGTCACAGGAGACAGGCTTTAAGACTACACATTGGCTCTTGTTCTTGGACCTTTCTAGTTAGATGTCAGTGGTTTTTATTTGTTGGTTTTTGTTTTAAATTTATTACCCTTCTATTCCTGCTTTTTAAAAAATACAGGCATACCTCGGAGATATTGCAGGTTCTCTTCCAGGCCACCACAATAAAGCAAATATCGCAATGAAGCAAATCACACAAACTTTCTGGTTTTCTAATTGCAAATAAAAGTTATGTTTACACTATACTGTAGTCCCTTATGTGTGCAATAACATTATGTCTAAAAAAGCATGGGCAAACCTTAATTAAAAAAGTACTTTATTGCTAAAAAATGCTGACCACCATCTGAGCCTTCAGCGAGTCACAATGTCTTTGTTGGTGGAGTTTGATGCTGACGGCGGCTGACTAATCAGGGTGGTGGTTGCTGAAGGTTGGGGTGTCTGTGGCAATTTCTTAAAATAAGACGACAATGAAGTTTAGCGCATCGGCTTTCTTTTCCTTTCACGATTTCTCTGTAGCATGCAATGCTGTTTGATAGCATTTTACCCACACTTCTTTCAAAATTGGTGTCAATCCTCTCAAGCCCTGTCACTGCTTTATCAGTTAAGTTTTTGTAATATCCTTTGTTGTCATTTCAACAATCTTCACAGCATATTCACCAAGAGTAGATTCCACTTCAAGAAGCCACTTTCTCTGCTCATCCATAAGAAGCAACTCCTCATCCATTCAAGTTTTATCACAAACTGTAGCAATTCAGTCCCATCTCCAGGCTTCACTTCTAATTCGAGTTCTCTTGCTGTTTCCACCACATCTGCAGTTACTTCTTCCACTTAGGTCTTGAATCCCTCAAGGTCATCCATGACAGGTGGAATCAACTTCTTCCAAATTCCTGTTAATGTTGATATTTTGACCTCTTCCCATGAGTCACAAATGTTCTTCATTTTCCAGAAAGTTTTCAATTGCCCAGATCCATCAGAGGAATCACTATCTACGGCAGCTACAGCCTTACAAAATGTATTTCTTAGGGACTTTCCTGGTGGTCCAGTGGTTAAGATCCCATGCTCCCAACGCAGGGGGCCCGGGTTTGATCCCTGGTCAGGGAACTACATCCCGCATGCTGCAACTAAGACCTGGTGCAGCCAAACAAACAAACAAACAAATAAATAAATATTAAAAAACAAAGAAACCAAAACATATATTTTTTTTTGGGGGGGCTGCGTTGGGTTTTCGTTGCTGCGCGGGCTTAGTTGCTCCGCGGCATGTGGGATCTTCCCAGACTGGGGCTTGAACCTGTGTCCCCTCCATTGGCAGGTGGATTCTTAACCACTGTGCCATCAGGGAAGCCCCCAAAATGTATTTCTTAAATAATGAGACTTGTAAGTCAAAATCACTCCTTGGTCTATGGGCTGCAGAGTGGACACTGTGTTAGCTGGCATGAAAACAATATTAATCTCCTTGTACACTTCCATCAGAGCTCTTGGGTGACCAAGTGCATTGTCAATGAGCAGTAATATTTTGAAAGGAATCTTTTTTTTCTGAGCAGTAGGTCTCAATCGTAGGTTGAAAATATTCAGTAAACCATGTTGTAAACAGATGTGCTGTCATCCAGGCTTTTTTATTCCATTTAATAGAGCACAGGCAGAAAAGATGTGGCATATAATTCTTAAGAGCCATAGGATTTTTGGAATGGTAAATGAACACTGGCTTTAAATTAAAGTCACCAGCTGCATTAGCCCTTAACAAGAGAGTCAGCCTGTCCTTCGAAGCTTTGAAGCCAGGCATTGACTTCTCTCTGGCTTCTCTCTAGCTATGAAAGTCCTAGGTGGCATCTTCTTCCAGTAGAAAGCTGTCTCATCTACATTGCAAATCTGCTGTTTAGTGTAGCCACCTTCATTAATTATTTTAGCTAGACCTTCTGGATAACTTGCTGCAGCTTCTACATCGGCACTTGCTGTTTCACCTTGTACTTTTATGTTATGAAGACGGCTTCTTTCCTTAAACCTCATGAACCTCTGCTAGCTTCAAACTTTTCTTCTGCAGTTACCTCACCTTTCTCAACCTTCACAGAATTGAACAGAGTAAGGGCCTTGCTCCAGATTAGGCTCTGGCTTAAGGGAATGTTGTCATTGGTTAGATCATCTACCTAGGCCACTAAAACTTTCTCCATATCATCAATAAGGCTGTTTCACCTTCTTATCGTTACGTGTTCATTGGGGTAGCACTTATAATTTCCTTTAGTAACTCTTCCTCTGCATTCACAACTTGGCTAAGTGGTGCAAGAGGCCTAGCTTTTGGCCTATGAAGGCTTTCAACATGCCTTCCTCACTAAGCTTAATCATTTCCAGCTTTTGATTTAAAGTGAGAGACATGCGACCCTTCCTTTCACTTGAACACTTAGAGGCCACTGTAAAGTTATTAACTGGCCTAATTTCAATATTGTTATGTCTCAGGGAATAGGGAGACGGGGAACAGTCAGTCAGTGGAGCAGTCAAACACACACATTTATCAATTAAGTTCTCCATCTTACACGGGTGTGATCCGTGGTGCCCCAAAACAATTACAATAGTTACATCAAAGATACTGATCGCAGATCACCATAACAAATATAATAATAATGAAAAGGAGTCTCTCATAAGGTAATGAGCTTTCTGAGAGTCACTGGCAGTATTTATCCAAAAAACGGCATAGAACGGATTCCTGTAGGTAGAATTAGTCATAAAATTATCATTCCAAGAAAAAATTTAAATGTTTTACAACTAAAAAATTTTTCAATAAGATGCTTCCCCCAAATTTAATTTGCAAAATTTGAATGAACTATCCTCAAGTGGATCAATTTCAATTTTTAGTGGCCTAGAATTCCATAATTATAACTGTAATGATGAGTAATTCTAAATGGAAATATCTATCCAAAAAGGATTGTTTATCATCATTTATAATGCATTTTCATTTGGTGCATAATAGAGAACTTGAAATACAAGCAACCCTAAATATAAGCAATAAAGCTATCAAGAAAGAGCCCTCTAATAGGGTGAAAAGCAGAAGATAACCTGTGGCCTGTGAAGCTATGACTACATCAACTACTCAGTCTTTGAGTGGAGAATATATTAAAGTGAATTAAACTCAGTTTCCTTATTTTGAAGTTTATGTTCTTCAAGATTAGTATCTAGTTTATTCACTTTCTAAAAGTAAAGAATACTTACAGAAAGAACTAACTTACTATATAACTAGAATACTGTGTTTTTCTGTTTATATGCAGCACTCTATTCTAAATTTTTTTAGGGGGTAAAATAGTACTTTTACTTTATAACAAGTGAGACTTTCTTCAAAAATAATTATTTACATAGTACCCTAAGCTATAAAACATGAGTAAGCTGCTCAAGCAGTTTCAATTTTCACTCTGGCAAGAAATATATATGTAATATATATGTCCCTTCATTTTCTCTAAACACATTTTGAAAATTACTTTTCTAGAGGAATTTCCTTTATTAAGAAAGCAGTGTTGAGCAAAAATATCAAGCTTACCACTGGGACACTATTTCTAAAACATAAAAAACTAACAGCCTTGAAATGTGTAATACTGACATGTAAAAACAGAGACAATGAAGACGGGAGTATAAATAGAAAGATTCTGCCAATGTTCTCCTGTAAAATATTTTCCTAACAGTTTTTAGGCATATTCTAAATAGGCTAACTATATAATTTATTATCTAAACTGGAACACTTTTGAAGTGAAAGAGGTCACTATTAGTAATTACAAAATGAATACTGGCCTGGTGAATTGGGGCATATGGTCACCCTCATTATCAATCAATGTTATGCAGGCAACTCCCAGAGCATGCAACAATATGTGGATTCTAATTACCAGTCTGATTAACCATCTAGTTTTGAGGAACACAACTTCAGAGATGCAGGCACAATTCAGAGACACTCGAAGACCCACAGGAATCACTAGAGAGTCAGTAAGGTGGGAGACCCGTATAAGCTTAAGGGTCTGGAGAAGGGGAATTCAATAAAGGGATAAATAAGTAAAATACTCTAAAAACTTCGCCACTTTCTCTGATGTAGAATTCATTTGGGATCCTACTGTCTTCGCTTTTACTGTCTATCACCACCAAGCTTTCACCATAAAGCTTAAATAAAATTACACGTGATTTGTCAATTTAACTTGTATTAGATTTAAAACTCAAGACTATTAATCTTTGGGGGCAGGAACATTACCATTCATTTCCAAGCATCCAGTGCCTGGCTCTCAGTAAATGTTTACTGAATGAATTTCTTTGAACTTAATATTCTGAGTATTAAAATTTATGATATTAGAACCTTAATTGAAGATAGTAGATTTTAAAAATTCAACTCAACAAGCTAATCTGTTATTTTCTAGTGCAAAACTTATCAGGAAACTGCATGTTTGGATTTGCTTTAAAATAATCCTGCAGGGCCAGAGAGGGGGATAAAACATGAAACAAAATTGCCAGATGTTAATAATTATTGAAACTAACTGATGGGGGTGTGTGGGGGGATCTCTATCTCTGCGTATAACTGCAAATCTCCATATTAAAAGGGTTTTTTTTTTTTTTTTTTTTAAAAAGCCCATCTGAAACCAACTCAACATCCTGGATTTATCAAACACAAGCCATTTTCTTTCCTTTGAAAGGATCACTGTCAAAATTCTTATCACATTTATGTCTAAGGACAGTATACCTGTAGCATTAGGTGCAGATTAGTCACTTTCTGTGCGGACCAGCCTGAATTTTCATCTCCAACTTCAAACCAAGGTTTCATACGCTGAATATATGAGCCTTCTTTAAAAAAATTTTGATTGGAATTGTTGTTTTTTAACAGGTTTTGAAGCAAAATCAGACAATCTTCCACTACTATACCTGGGGAAAGAATGTAAAGTGGAATGTTAAGGTTTTGATAAAACCTGAAGGAAAATTCAATCCTCAAACATTTTCAAAAGAAAAATCTCAATGCTCAGCATCTCTTCAGTATGCATGGCAGTGAGCCTGCTCCTTCTCAGGTCCCCCAGTGATCTCCTGACTTCTATCTTCAACTATCCACTCACCTCAGTAACTCACATATTTTCTTCAAATCCAGCTTACACATCATTTCTTCAGGAATGATTAGCGAGATCCAGTGAGTAGGTTAGGATCACCAGCTATATGCTCTCACAGTAGCCTGCTCCTTTTATTATTATGTAGTATCTGTCTTCACTAGATTATAATTCATGAAGACAGGAATTTGTGAATGTCCTACTTACCTCTCTGTATCCTCAGCAGATATAGAGACAAGATCCCACATGCCGCATGGTGCGGCCAAAATAAAAAAATAATAATAAAATAAACACCAATGGGAAAGATAAGCAGGAATTAGTCACAGGAAGTAGGTGGGATGCAGAAAAGCATTCCAAGAAGAAAGTAAAATGGCTTTTAAAAAAAAAGTCTACATTTCGGGACTTCCCTGGTGGTCCAGCGGTTAAGACTCTGCGCTCCCACCGCAGGGGGCGCAAGTTTGATGAGATCCCGCATGCCACGTGGTGAGGCCAAAAAAAAAAAAAAAAAAAAAGAGAGACAAGATATCAGATGTATACATGGTAGGTCACTACTAAACATTTGTTGAATGAATCAGTCATATATTATTTAATCGCTAAGAAGCACTTGACATTGTTGTCTTTATGCCTCTTCCTTGATACTTCCTCTTCTTTTGGTTTCTAAAACACTAACGACTCCCTCCTGGTTTTCCTTACAGATATCCGGCCACTCCTCAGGCTTCCTAACCAATGAGCTCTGTTTCCTCTGCAAAGCATATGAAAAAAAGAGGCTGGATGCTCACAGCGAGTAGGTTCCTCTGTGTAGTACATGCACACTTTCGCTACTAGTTAAGCTGCATGATTATAAAAATTAATTGCTTTTAAAAAATGAACAGATTTTAGGGAATTCCCTGGCGGTCCAGTGGTTAGGGCCCTGCATTTTCACTGCTGAGGGCCTGGGTTCAATCCCTGGTTGGCGAACTAAACTAAGATTCCCACAAGCCGTGCGGCAGGGTCAAAAACAAAACAAAACAACAACAACAACAAAAACTCCAAAAAACAGACTTGATTTTTCAGAGCAGCTTCAGGTTTACGGAAAAACCGAGCAACAAATAAAGGGAATTCCCATATACTCCCTCCGTCTCAGTTTCCACTGCTATTACCACTTAGCATTAGTGTGGTACATTTGTTAGACGGATGAATGAATATTGATACATTATTAACTCACGGTCATAGTTTAAATTAGGGTTCACTCTTTTTGTTGTAAATTCTATAGATTTCAACATATGTATAATTTCATGTACCCACTGTTACAGTATCATACAGTACAGTTTCACTGCTCTAAAAATCCTGTGTTCTACCTATTCATTCCTCTTTCTTCCTACCCCCGAATCCCTGGCAACCACTGGTCTTTTTACTGTCTCTATATGGTTTTGTCTTTTCTGAATGTCATATACTTGGAATCATAAAGTATGTAGCCTCTCCAGACTGTCTTATTTCACTTAGCAATATGCATTTAAGGTTCCTCCAGGACTTTTCATGGCTTGATAACTTTCTATCGTTGAATAATATTCCATTGTCTGAATGTACCACAGTTTGTTTATCCATTCACCTACTGGAGGACATCTTGGTTGCTTCCAAGTCTTGGCAATTATGAATAAAGCTGCCATAAATATTCATGTGCAGGATTTGTATAGATATAAGTTTTCTACTCATTTGGGTAAATACCAAGGAGTGTGATTGCTGGACTGTATGTTAAGAGTATGTTAAGCTTGGTAAGAAACCACCAAACGGTCTTCCAAAATGGTTGTATCATTTTGCATTCCCATCAGCAATACATGAGATTCTAATCAGTGCAATGAGACAAAGAAAAGAAAAGTGGTATAAGAACTGAAATGAAAGAAAAAACGATTACACTTATTTGTAGAAAATATCGTATCTACGCAGAAAGTCCAAGGAGAACTAATGGTTTAATAAGATGGTTGGATACAAGATCAATATACAAAAATCAAGTAGTAACCAATTTGAAAATGTAATAAAAAAAGATCCCATTCACATGTAACAAAAAGTATGAGATGCCTAGGAATGAATCTAATAAAAAAAAAATATACAACTCTTGTGCTCAAAATTATAAAACATTACTGAAAGACATAAAAGACCACCTGAATAGATTAAAAGATATACCTGGGTTCATGGATAGAAAAAGTCAATGACGATTCTCCTTAATCTTTAAACTCAATATATTTCCGGGACTTCCCTGGTGGCGCAGTGGTTAAGAATCCACCTGCAAATGCAGGGGACATGGGTTCGAGCCCTGATCTGGGAAGATCCCACATGCCGCGGAGCAACTAAGCCCGTGTGCCACAACTACTGAGCCTGTGCTCTAGAGCCCATGAGCCACAATTACTGAGCTCGCATGCTATAAGTACTGAAGCCTGCGTGCCTAAAACCTGTGCTACGCAACAAGAGAAGCCATTGCAATGAGAAGCCTGCACACTGCAACCAAGAGTAGCCCCTGCTCACCACAACTAGAGAAAGCCTGTGCACAGCAACGAAGACCCAACGCAGCCAAAAATAAATAAATAATAACTTAAAAAAAACCCCAAACAACTCAATATATTTCCAATCAAAATCCCAACTGGGATTTTCAGATAACTTGACTAGCAAATAAGTTTCATTCATATGAAGAATAAAAGGGAAAGACGCGTAAGACAATTCTGAAGAGGGCCAAGATAGGAAATTTTTCTTATATTCTAATAGATAGGAGATTATTATGAAGCTTTTGTAATTAAAAGAGTGTGGTTTTAGTGTAGAACTAGATAGACTAATGGAAGATAACAGAGAACTCAGAAACAGACCTTCACACGTATGGAAATTTGATCACAAATCTTATAACATCATTCAAATGCAAAATCCCTATTAATTAAATGTAAAAGACACATTTTAAAAGACTTCAGTATAAGAAAGTGACGGAAACTCTCTTTATGACCTTGAGGTAGAGATAGATTTCTTAAACAAAACATAGAAGCATAAACTATAAAAAAACCCCAACACGTTATTATGCTAAAATTTTAAACTTTAATACAAACACTATAAACAAACTAATAGAAGATAACTGAAACATGTATAATCAACAAATGATTAGTATCCAGAATACATAAAGAACTCCCAGTAATCAACTGGAAAAGGAAAAACGATCTTATACAAAAACGGGCAAGAAGGTAATTCAGAGGGGTAAAAGATAAACAAAAATAGATGGTGACTACTCCCATGAAAATATGCTTAATCTCATTAATTTAAGAAATGAAATAAAATCTCGATAAGATATTATCTCACATTCATCAAATTGGCAAGGAAGGACTGACAAGGATGTGAAGAAACAGGAACTTGAAAACACTGCTGATGGAGTACAGATTGATAAAACCACTTAAGAGAGCCATTCGACAATATCTGGTAATGGTGAAAAAAGTACAACTCTATTTGTAGGTATATAGAGAAACTTAATACACAAGTAAATACATAAAGACCATTCACTGTAACAGTTTATATTAGCAAAGATATAAACAACCTAATTGTCAACTTAATCAGAAAATAATAGATCATAGTATATTCATAATACAGAATAATATATAGCACTTAAAATAAATGAACTAGAGTAACATATATCAACATGGATAAATCTCAGAAACACAAGGTTGAATAAAAAACAGCAAGTTGTGGGACTTCCCTGGCAGTCTAGTGGTAAAGACTTCGAGCTTCCACTGCAGGGGGTGCGGGTTCAATCCCTTGCTGGGGAACTAAGATCCCGCGTGCCGTGTGGCGAAAAAAAAAAAAATTAATTAAAAAAAAACCAAAACAGTAAGTTGTGAGATTATATTCAGAAGGATACTTTATTTAAAAGAACTGGATGGTAGGCGCACAAGTGTTTGTTATACTATTTTCTATTGTTTTCTGTATGCTTGAAATATTTCATATCTCAATAAAAAATTTAAGAAGAGAAAAATAGTTCCTTGTCAACCTCCAGTTCTGTTCACCTGGCTCTCCCCTGACTTTACCAAATTCTTGGTATGAGTTTTCTCTGCTATTCTATTTTCCCTCTTCTAATTTACTCCTCTGACACTACAATCTGGATTCTGAGGCAACCACTAAACACAAGTGCTGTCCCCAAGGTCACCAATGATGTCCATGTTCTAAGTCCTACAGATACATTTCTGTCCTATCTTGATAACTCAGTGACTTCTTACAGTGCTACCAATTCCCCCAACCCTTCTAAGTGTGGTTCTCCTCTTGCCTCGCAGCCTGTTTCTTCTCAGTCCGTTTTACCAATACCTCTTCCTCTATGATCTCTTAACAATTTGTATTCCTTAGGGTTTGTCCTAGCACTTCCCTTCTCACTCTTCACTTACTAGAAGTGACTCATCTAATCTTTCTCGTTTATCTAATTTTGTTTTACCTATATTGTAAAGACTCTCAAATCTTTATCTCCAGCCTGGCCCTGCCTTCCACATTAGTAAGCCAACTGTCAACTATACTACACTACTTGCTAACCCCAGTTCAGTGAATGCAAATAAACTCATTTTTCTCCTCTGACTCTAGTGCTAGGTTTTTTGATCAATTTCTCATTAAAAACAACAAAAATGCTGAATTAAAAAAAAAAGCCTAGGAGCAATGAAGAACTGATAGTACAGCAGGCTAAAACTGACAAGAAAATGGGTATCTATACAGCTAGTTAAGTATAAAAGTACCTTTTGGCTGGCAGTTCATTTCTCAATCTTGATAAATCTAAACTTTTCATTTTGACAGTCTCATGGAACAGAGGGAAAACAAACCAAAGCCAAGGGTATACACAAGGTAGGGAAGGAATCTAACAGAAAACTTTTCACCTAATAAAATGGGACCTCAAAAGGATATATCCTAAGGGAAAAAAAAAAAAAAAAAAGGATATATCCTCAGAGTGCAAAAAATGAAAAGTTAACTAGTCTTCATAGGTTTTGTAGCTCGGGTTTGCATTGCCTGAGTAGTCCAGGGAATATCAACCCTTCAACCTGGAATGACGTGATCCCAGACAAACTGCACCCCCAGGGCTTGGCAGAAACAAGCACATTTTCTCTGAAAGAAATTACTTTCATCCTAGGATTCAAATTCCTATAAGTAATTCTGCTAAGTACGACACAAAACATAGTCAAAGAAAACCATGTACACAGAAAATGTTGTACCATGCGTAAGAACCAGCAGAGCAAAGTACCAGACCCACAAAGACTTAAAATACTGCGATTATCAGACAGAGATCGTGAAGTAATTGTTTCTTATATTCAAAGAAATAAAAGGTAAGTTGAAAATACATGCAGAGAAAACGAAGTTATAAAAAAATTACCTAGCAAATTTGCCAAAGAAACAAGCAGAACTTCTAGAAAAGAAAAATTCAAAACTCAATGGACACATTCAAAAGCTGATCAAATACAGGTGAAGAGAGAATTGTTTAAATAGAAAACAGGTCAGAAGAAATAATCCAGAAGAAAGCCCGAAAAGATAAAAAGACAGAAAATGCAGACAAGAAAGTAAGATGATAAAGTGAGAATCTAATCATACGACAGAGAACTGAATCTGAGTTCAGAAAGACAGGAAAAAATGTGATGGAGCAGTATTTGAGGAGATATAGCTGAGATTTTCCAGAAATGATGTAAGATATCAATA
The DNA here is from genome assembly GCF_028564815.1 of Eubalaena glacialis. NCBI lineage: Eukaryota > Metazoa > Chordata > Mammalia > Artiodactyla > Balaenidae > Eubalaena > Eubalaena glacialis. Next base: position 94,203,648 of record NC_083720.1, on the reverse strand, counting down.
GATTCTGGAAGTTTAACAAATATTAAGCAGTATAAATAAAAAGAAATCCATATTCAACACACCATAATGGAAGAAAGAAAGAATATAAAGCATCCATCCTCCCTCAGGGAAGCCTCTCTCAACATCTAACAAAACAACAAAGAAAATGTATGTCCTCATTTCTCCCTTCAGTTGCATTCCTGAAAAGTTAACAAGTCAGTGAGAACAAAAGGAATCTTTCCAAATCAATCTCTTCATACTATACCTCCATCACTGTTCCCCTCCTCGGTAATAATGTCCAGTAGTCTCTCAAAAGCATTTTCAAAAGCAACAATTTTCTGGATTGCTCCATTGCTTCTTGTTAGTGCCTGTAGTAGTAAGACGCCCTTATGGAGAAGAAAGATAATGTTTAGTGGAATACAACTTTTACAAGATATTTAAAAATTACTTTAAAAACCACTGAGTTTTAGAAGTGGCAGCAATTTCACAAGTCCAACTCCTTCACTTTATAGATAGGGCAAACAAGGACAGAGAAGGTGAGCAATTTACCTCTCTAAGCTACATAAATCTCAAAAGACAGATCCTTGACTGGAACCCATGTCTACCAATTCCTAATTCAGTTCTCTTTTCACCGTACAATATAAACATACAACAATTCTTGCATATTCATCAATTCATCAATCATTCATTACCTGGCTTTCACTGTGGTCTAAGAGAGTTGAACATGATTATATCTGTCTCAGTAATGCCTCTGTACATGCTTCACAATAGTAACAATAAAAAATTGTGAAATCAACAATATAAATCAATAAACATCACCACATTTTAGCAGGGAAAGTTCAGATATTCTTGTAATTATCTGGCCCGGAAATTCCCAAAACTTGACTCTAAGTTGATAGAAAAAAGGAAGAATGAGAATTCATGCCTCATGAACACCATGTCTCGTATGAGACAATTCTCAGTAGTCTTTGCTTCTGATTTTTAGTTTTCTCAGCTCCTGTTGAGCTAGATTTAGGTTATATATTTTGCAACCTCTTTATTATTAAAGAAATATTCACTGTTAACCATTTCTGCTTATTTCACTATCAAACAACAAGTATTTTATGAGCCCACAGGAGCCCAACAATACCATAATGGTCAAAGAGACAGAAAATATTTAATGAAAAAAACAGATATTTCTGAGAGGAAGAGGAAAAGCAACTAAGTAGTTCAAAAGTTCCAAAGAGTCAAATAAGCTGTTGGCTGTCAGTACTGGGCAAATAAGTATTCACATAAGACAAAAAATGCCCACAGCCTTACTGGGCTTTTCCTACTCATTTCCCTTACTGTCCAGTCTCAACATTAAGATGAGAGAGAAAGCAAAAGTGGTTATTTTTACATGTCATATTCTCCTACTTAATGTTAACTTAAGTTTAACTGCTAACACAGGGAGGAATAAATACAGTGGAAAGAACACTAAGGTTATGAGTTCGATACAGTGGGTTTTTTAAAGGTCTACTTACTAGCTGTGCAACTTGAAGCAAATTACATAAACTCTGTATGTAACTTATGTAATGTAAGTCTTAGTATAGCCATGTGTAAAACAAGGATGGTATCTTTGTCATAGGGTTTTTATGAGGACTAAAGGAGATAAAATAACTCCTATAGAACCTAAGTTCTCAATACATATCAGTTTCTTTTCCCTGACTATTAAGAGACATATTCCTCTAATCAAACACATCCACTAAAATGTTACTAGAAATGAAAGTATACTCATTGGTCATTGAAAGTAAGTGGGCACCAATTCCTTACTTTAAAAACTGGTAGGGCTTCCCTGGTGGCACAGTGGTTAAGAATCTGCCTGCCAATGCAGGGGACATGGGTTCGAGCCCTGGTCCGGGAAGATCCCACATGCCACGGAGCAACTAAGCCCGCATGTCACAACTACTGAGCCTGCGCTCTTGAGCCCGTGAGCCACAACTACTGAAGCCCATGTGCCACAACTACTGAAGCCTGCGTGCCTAGAGCCTGTGCTCTGCAACAAGAGAAGCCACTGCAATGAGAAGCCCTCGCACCGCAACGAAGAGTAGCCCCCGCTTGCTGCAACTAAAGAAAGCCCGCGTGCAGCAACAGAAGACCCAATGCAGCCAATAAATAAATAAATTAATTAATTAATTAAAAAAATAAAAAGGAATAGCTCAACCCCTAGGGTTGCTTTAAAAAATAAAATAAAATAAAATAAAAACCAGTAATTAAAGGGATTTAGCTATTTATCCTCCCTTTCATCTATGAATTATAATTCAGGGTAATAAAATATACTGGTTGATGAAGTAAAGTTCTTCTTTGAGGAAGATTACAGCTGAATAAATGTGAAAGAATGACAGAATTATAGAAATCATCATATTGAAAGTCTTAACAAAATAACTGATTCAGGCAATGATCATTAATGAATGATCAGATGTAATGGATGAAGGTATCCATGGAGGGATCTGGCTGTCACCACCTGAATCAAACCCACTGATCACTACAAGTGAGACAGCCAGATATTACATTTCCTGATGTGTTGCAAAATTAAGTACACTGCATCATCTAGGAAATATCAAAGCAAAGAGGTGAACCAGAACCTAATCAAGTCCTTTAGAAAGTTAACAGACATTAACAGTCAAATGTAATGAGAGAGCCTTGTCTGGAAACTGATTTGAAGAAACCAACTGTAAAAGACATTTATGAGACAACTGGGAAACTTGAGTACAGAATAGTTATCTTATTTAATGAGAGCTAAGACAAAGTTGTTATCTCATTAAATGTGATGGCATTGTAGTTATATAAGGAAATACACACACACACACACACACACACACACGACATGTATACTGAAGTATGTAATAGTGAAATTATACAGATTGTTTGATTCCTTTTAAATACTCTAGTCAAAAATAAAGGAGAGTGGTGAGGGGAGGGGTGGATGAAGCAAGTATAATAAAATCTTGAAAATTAATGGGTTTAGGGGACGGGTTTGTCTGTATTCTCTCTATTTTCGTGTGTGTTTACATTTCTCATAATAAAAAACTAAAAATTAAAGAATGGAATTACTGTCTATCATTTAGAAGTGAGCTGGTAGTTACTTGCTAGAGTTTTCTCAACCTTTCTTGCTAATTTTTAAGCCCTAAGTAACATAAATAAATATGATAGTTCACTGTATCTATGATAAATGACCAACTAATTCTGTAAATCCAGATCAAAATAAATGTTTCAAACATAAAACAAACTGAGGCTAAAAATCTTTACCAACAGGCTCCCAGAGAGGTTAGTCAATGTTAATAACTGTCATTGAATGCAATAAGAAATATTAAAAAGAAGGAAATGAAAAGAGAATTTTAAAAGAAGGATAAAGAAAGAAAAAGATACAAAGGAATGGGGGAAAGCAGTGTATTATTCTGGGCAGTAACAGAGTGCCACCAGTAACTGCCACAGGTGCCAGTTAGTTTCCTCTGGTTGCTGGAGTCAACTGTGGTGTATTACGCTGTGTTTTACTGCATAATGTTCGATAGTAAGTCTCCACAAAGAATTTAAATGAATCTGTGAAGCCAAAGGAAAGATGGCTGTAAAACTCCAAAACCTAAACATTACAGCAAAAATATAACTTAATCTCTAATCGTAAAAGTAATGAAAGCCAACATAGTGAATCATTTTATCTGTCTCAAATAAAAACTGAGGAAAAAAGGTTAGGAAAAGAAAAAAAAGAGTAGAGAGTTAAAAGAAAGAGAAGAGCAGAACACCAAATTCAGGTTTAAGATACATACTAATATTTTAGTCAAGAAAAGACGCTCGAAATTCCTAATAAATAGGTACACAATTCTTAAAAGAATATTAAAGAATAAAAACTGTCCTTCTCATGAGTTATACTACTATATCATTTCACCACTTATATTACTGCATTGACATATGTACTACAAAATTTTAAATGCAAAGCTAAAAAAAAACTGTCTATGCGGATTAGAAGTCAAGAGCATTTCAGTTTTGTCTCTGCTTTGTCACGAAACAGTTGTGAGACTAAAAGCAATCCAAATGGTATTTATTAGCACTTAAGATGAGAAAGGTACAGGGCCAGGTACCACAAACACAAAGATGAATAAGACATCACTAACAAAGAACAAATCACTTGGTTTCTGTGAGTCTTGGGCTTCTCAGTGTAAATATGGAGACTGAATTAGCTTGATAAGATCCCTTAGCTCTAAATTTTAATTTTAAAGATTTTTCCAATTGCTACCTAAAGTATTATGGTTTTGATCAAGTTGTAGATAACAACAGAAAAGAATGTTCAAGCAACAAAACAATATTGAATCAATATAAAATACTTGAATGTATATGCAAATATTAAAGTAAATCAGAATGAAAAATCAACTCCCGAGCAAATCATCCTCTATAGTTAAATAGAGATTACAAGGAAAATACTTTGAAATATGTATTCAATCAATTAAGGGTGATGATTCCAAATGTTACACTTTGTTAAGTTTATGCAGTTCAGTGTCTAGGGATGTTTCCTCTGCTCTTTCTGGAGGTAGAATTTGGTGTCAGTACAACCTTTCAGAAAAGAATGGAAGAAATCCTAAACTTGTGGAAGGCATAAATTTGAATAGCAAAGTCATTTGTCTAAGCCAAAATACTGAATCGGTCTGAATAGGTTGGAAACAAAGAAATAATGTGGCCTTGTATATAACTTCAAAAGGTCTAAACCATTACCCCAACTTTCCAAATCTAACTTCTATGACTCTGAATAAGGGTCAACAAAGATTTCATTTGCAAAAAGAGAAAAAAAGCTGCATATTCTTAGACTTTTCTTCAAACTTGACTTACATCATTACGTATAACTTCCCTGGAATCTGCTAACAAGTCCATCAACCTTGAAACACCTAGAAACATATAACCATGTGAAAAACACTGGCAGATCAAAAACACAAATAGTGATTCAAATTATAAACAATTTATTAACACATCATTTCAGTCCCCCCCCTTTAGGAATGATCCTCAATTTTATTTTTTTGTTTGTTTTTGTTTTTTATGATCCTCACTTTTAAATCAAAATAATATAAGGAAGATGAGTCACTTACCCATAGGACTGACTAAAATAATTTGCTGCACTTGAGGCCCTAGTTGTTTTAAAAGAGAAGTAAGAAGCTTCACACCAGGCCAGCGGACGTGGAAATCAAACTCCTACAATATAGGAATTTAAAATATTTAACATTTGTAATTCACATTTTCAAGCAAAACTTTTCAACTAGTAGAATGGTACCAAAAACTATAAACAAAGAGTTTGGCAAACTTTAAAAAATTAATTTAAGAAATAAAAAGCAATAAAAAGAAAAGTTAATATAAATTGATCAAACTGATTAAACTGTTACTGACTAGATATAACAGTACTTTGTAAAAATGGAAATAAGAAGCAGACAGTATTCTAAGAGACTACATAGTTCTTAAAACACACATGTGAATCTCTTGTAATGATACAACAAATTTCACTATCTTGAAAAGGTATACAGGGGCTTCCCTGGTGGTGCAGTGGTTAAGAATCCACCTGCCAATGTAGGGGACACAGGTTCGAGCCCTGGTCCAGGAAGATCCCACATGCCGCGGAACAACTAAGCCCATGCGCCACAACTACTGAGCCTGCGCTCTAGAGCCCATGAGCCACAATTACGGAAGCCTGCGTGCCTAGAGCCCAGACTCTGCAACAAGAAGCCTGTGCACTGCAACAAAGAATAGCCCCTGCTCACCGCAACTAGGCTTCCGCGTGCAGCAACGAAGACCCAACGCAGCCAAAAATAAATAAATAAATAAACAAATTTATTTTTTTTTTAAAAAAGGTATCTATATGTTGCTTCCTCAATAACACCCAAAAGGGCAACAAAAGAAGCTTATTAAGATGACAAAAATAGCAAGGTTCTTTACTTACCTCTAATAAAGATAACAGAAGAGTGACATTTTCTTGCTGCTTAATGAAAATTTCTGTAAACTGGCTTCCCAAATCCTCACTCTGTCTTGTGGAGTTCTCTTCTGTAATATTCAAAGATAAAGTATTTGAATATGATGCTTTGTTATTTTAAAGTATCCTTTTTGTTGAAAAAGCTAAGCAGAAATGATAATTTTCTTGGAACAGTGTGCCTGGAAGTGATATCACAATTATGCTGGAAAGACATATCCTTAAAATAACTTTCAAGGTCATTTAAATAAATTTTTATTCTTTAAATGTTTAAATATGATATTCAAAGAAAATATATTTAGATTTTCACATTTTCTCAAGGTCATTTTTAGGTTAAACTTCTAATTAGAGTACAAGGGAACTTATTGGGGTGATGGAAATATTCTATCTCAAATGTGATAGTGGTTATGCTACTGTATACATTTGCCCAACACACAGGACTATACAATCGCAAAGAAGAAATTTTAATGTATGTAAATTATACCTCAAAAGCTCCTCCCCCCCAAACATTACTGAACATATAGTCCTTGCTGACTCTGTTACTATGTCAAATAATTTAATTTTAAAATTAACCCAATCATCTACAGATTTTTCAGTATCTTTTTCAAGCAAATCAACATATATATCTCATAGTTATTTGGCAATAAAACCAGAATTTGCATTTAATTTTTCACTTATTCTTTAAAAGATATACATTCGTCCTTAACACTTAAAAGTCTTTAAGGTATTTGTTGTTTCAATGTACTTTGTCAAAAAAATGTAAAGGATCACTAAAAACTGAAGCAACAATTGCCAAAGCAAATTATCATTTAAAATCTGCCTACTCTATAAATGCAATTTAGAGATGGCAAATACACTACTCCCCATCCCCTTACCCATTCCAGACACAGCTAAGCCTTTTCCACATATTGCTCCAGAAAGTGACTATAAACCAAAGGAGTTGGCAGTTAAGATCAAACATATTTATTATCTCTCAAATAGTTCTTTTTTAAATGTGAGATTTTAATACTAATATACTTTAGAAATGGAAAAAACCCAGCAGATGACAAGAAAAGCAAGACAATCCAACAGTGACAGTAATAATGTCATCTAATTATTTGTAGAGAAAAGAGAAAAGAGAAGAGACCAGAAGTAGAAAAGAAATATTTTAATATTCTGGGTTATTAATAAAACCTAATTTCTAGCATATTGATTAATATGCTAGGTTTATCCTTCAGAAACCCTAAGAAATATTTCTTTTATCATCTCTTGCATCAGTAAAAGAATCCACTGTTTCTGAACCTTAAAACTACATTACTTAAACAAAAAAATTCTTTACTTTTAAAAGGACTAGTCTGGCTGTGCTAAGAAGATGTCAGGGAAAGAGGGAAATAATGAGAGCGATTAGGAGGCAATAATCAAGGTAAGTGGTGAAAGTGACTTAGACACTGGTCATAATTCTTATGAAAATAGAAGGAACAAGATTTGTTGGCATATTCCTTACAGGGGTATGAGAAGGGGGGGAAAAAAAAAGGAAAGGTGGTTCTAAGGTTTCAGCCTAAAGAAGTGGAAGGATGGCACTGCCACTTACTGAGATTGGAAACACTGGAAGAAGCAAGTTGAGAGTAGAGAGAGAATCATAAGTTTAGTTTTGGATGTGTTAAGTTTGAGACACATAAAAATGTGAGTGCAGATATCAATCAAGTAAGCAGTTGGATAAACACAAGCATAGCTGTCAGTGGATAAGTTTGGGTTGGACATATACATTAGAATGATAAACATAAAAATGATATTTAAAGTCACAAGACTGGATGATACAGGGCATCTACAAAAAACTTATAGCTAACATCAAACTTAATGGTAAAAGATTGAATGCTTTCCACTTAAGATAAGGAAAGAGGCAAGAATATCTACTTTCACCAATTCTAATCAACATTGTACTGGAGATCTTAGTGCCATAGGGTAGGAAAAAGAATAAAAGGCATACAGACTAGAACAGAAGAAGTAAAACTGTATTTACAGATGACATGTTTGTCTATGTAGAAAATCCTATGGAATCTACAAAAAACTTACTAGAGAGTGAATTTAGCAAAGTTAAGTGGAATAAAAGGTCAACATACAAAATTAATTGCATTTCTATATACTGGTGATGAACAATTAGAAATTCAAATTTTAAAAACAGCACCAATTAAAACAGCATCAAAAAGTATGAAAGACTTAGGGATAAATCTGATAAAAGATGTATAAGACCTATTTACTTTGATAACTCCAAAATGGTGTTGAGAGAAATTAAAGAAGACTTAAATAATATATATACTGTGTTCTTGTATTAGAAGGCACAGTATTGTGAAAATGTCAGTTTGCCCCAAATCAATCTGTAGATTTAATAGAATCCCAATCAAAATCTCAGTAAGTTTTTTTGTAGAAATTGACAAATTGATTCTAAAATTGATATGGAAGTGTAAAGGACCAAAAAGAGCCAAAATAATTTTGAAAAAGGACAAAGTTGGAGGACTTACACTACATAATTTCAAGATATATTATAAAGGTAGGGTAACCAACGCATGTCATGTAGGCAAAACGATAGACATAGAGACCAACAGAATAGGAAGTCCAGAAATAGACCCATTGGCTCACAGACCTAATCATGAGAGTTAAAACTATAAAACTTAAAAGAAAACACAGGAGAAAATCTTAGTGATTTTAGGTTTGGCAAAGGTTTCATAAATAGGAAACAAAAGGCCCAAATTATACAAGAAAAAAATTGATAAACTGGAGTTAATCAAAATTAAAAATTTTGTTCTTCAAAAGACAATGTTAGGAAAATAAAAAGGCAAGTCACAGACTGGGAGAAAGTATTTGTGAAATATATATCACAAGGACTTATATCTAGAATATATACAGAACTCTTACAATTCAAGTATAAGAAGACAATCCAGTAAAAAATGAACAAAAGATCTGAATAAACACTTCACCAAAGAATAGAAAGGTATATGGATGGTAAATAATCACATCAAAAATTGTTCAATATAATCATTCATTATGAAAATACAAATTAAAACTACCATGAGATACTATTTCACACCTACTAGAACAGCTAAAATTTAAAAAGACAGACCATATCAAGTACTGGAGAGGATGTGGAGGAACTAGAATTCTCATACACCACCAGTGGGAATGTAAAATGGTACAACTACTTTGAAAAACAGTTTGGCAGTTTCTTATAAATATACACCTACTATCACTTAGCCATTCTATTCCTAGGTATTTACTCAAGAGAAATGAAAATACATGCCCACAAAAAGACTTGTACATAGTACGAAGCTTCAAATGTAACAGCTAAAAACTTGGAAACAACCCAAATGCCCACCAACAGGGGAATGGATTATCAAATTGTTATATACTCACACAACAAAATATCAATACTACTCAGCAAAATTATGCTGGGTGAAAGAAGCCAGACCAAAAAAACCAAAAAGAGAGTATATACTGTATGATCTCATTTACATAAAATTCTAGAAAAATGCAAAGTAATCTACAGTAATCACAGATCTATGATTGAATGGGGCTAGAAGGAGGAGGAATGGATTACAAACAAGCACAAGGAAACTTGGATATGTTCATTATTTTGGTGGTGGTGGTGATGGTTTCATGGGTTTATACATGTCAAAACTCATGAAATTGTACATCTGTACATTTATTATATTTCAATTATAATTCAATAAATCTGTGTGTGGGGAAAAGAAATCCAATTGGAGATATCAAGTAAGTATTTGAATATACAATTATGGACATCAGTGGAGAGGTCTGGGTTGGACACATATATTTGAGAGGCAAGCATACAGACTATATTTGAAGTCACAAGCCTAGATGAGATCACCAAAGGAAAGAATAGAGAAGGAAAGTAATCCGTGTCCTGGGATGTTCCAATGTTAAGAGGCTGGGGAGACGAAAGAAAACAGCAAAGGAGGCAAAGAAAGAGTAGCGCCGTGAGACAGAAAGAAAATCAGGGGACAGTGGAGACTGAGAAATGAGTGAAAAAGTGTTTCAAAGAGAAAGGAGCAATTAACTGTCAAGTACTACCTCTGAACTTAACATGAAAGAGAAATGAGAAATTGCTAAAAGAGAAAAGAGAAATTGCTAACACAGGCAAAAGTAATTTGTTTATGAACAGAATGGCTAGGGTATGGAGTAGTCAAATACTTTCTTGAGAGGCAATACAGTAAAAAGGAAGAAGCTCACAAAGGTTTTTGAGTCAGACCAATTAAGCCCATATTCATCCATTTAGTCACATTACTTTGGGCAAACAGCCCAAATATATCAAGCTTCAGTTTCCTTACCTGTAAAATGGGAACAATTTTCTTTTACACAGGGTTTTCTTTGAGGATTCGAAATAAGGATTGATAAAACATGTAGCACAGTACTTGGTGAATAATAAGTGCTCAACTCACACCAGCAACATCATCATCTCTAAAGCAGGATTTCTCAACCTCGGCACTACTGACAATGACATTGTTGTGAGAGACTCCCTATGCATTTTAGGATGTTTAGCAGCATCCCTGGCCTTTACCCACAAGATACCAGTTGCACTCCCTTACGTATCCTCAAGTTGTGACAACCAAAAATATTTCCAGATGTTAACAAATGTCCTCTAGGTGGCAGGAGGGGCCAAACTGCCCTTAAGAACCACAGTCCTAAGATTTATTATATGCTATATATCTACATGCATTATCAAGTTTTGTTTCTTTTGGCTGCGCCACACGGCTTGTGGGATCTTAGTTCCCCGACCAGGGATCAAACCTGGGCCCTCGGCAGTGAAAGTGCAGAGTCCTAACCACTGGACCACCAGGGAATTCCCTCAAGTTTTAAAATTATACAGAACATAACAATCTTCTTTTGATGATTCAAAAAAATTTTGAGATTCTTGTAAGGTTACTATTAATGAGTATTATCACCAAGATGCAAAAGATGTTTAAAAAAACGTATATCCTATGATATTCCCAGAAACATGCTTGTCTGTAAGCAAATCCTGTTATTGATATTTTACCTTATATCTCTTTCTCATAAAAGTTGCACGCAATCTCCCAAAATAAGTAGTTACTTGAGTTTATGGTTGTTTGGATGCCAAATAAAAATAAATGTCCTGCATTTTTAACATTAGTAAACTATTAATTTTTGCCTTTCAAGTTGAATTTTTTAGATTAATGGTGGCTTCAGAAGAATTGTTTAGGGAAGCAGTCATTATTTCCACTGAAATATTTCCATTATTTCAGGAAAAACAGATAGAGGGGGGCATGAAGGGATGAAAAAAAGTACACTTGAAAGCTATCTACATGTTACTGCACAATTATTATGTCAAGGGTATTAAGTTAAGGTGGCAAAGGCTTGATGCTACAAAGGTCTAATATTAATCAGAAGGAAGTCTAATACTCAAACATAACTAGCGTGGACTCAAGGGACGATATCTATCATTGATCTGCTTAAAAGATTTCCTGTTGTTCCATTGGGAGCAGATAAAATCCTGTGCCCTAATTATTCAAACACCTCTGAACGTAAAATTTTGCATGGTACATTGTGGTTTTCGATGCTCAAAGTTGAATTTACCATGGAGTTGGAAAAAAACTCAGACTGGGTAAGTAGCAAGAGTGCACACCCTCCCCATTTTATTTGCAAGGTGACATGATGATGGAAAGGGAGATGACAAAGAAATTGGAAAAGATATGGAAATTTGGGAGCTAATAAAATCTTCTGAAAATCTCCCTCTTTGGAATCAGCTATGAATAAGAGCCCTGATTCCCATGGTATGGTAAATGCCCTGTATCCAATAAAATTTCACAAGATTCACTGGGCTAATGAGCCTATCTTGTTTTTACCTACCCTGGAACCCTAACAAACCATGGCTCTGTGGCGGATGGTACCAAGAACAAATACCTAGCCAGATTCTAATGAAATTCTATAGATAAAAAAGCAGATAAAGAAAACTACAAAAAGTGGCCCACACATGTGAAGAAAATAGCTCTCCAAATATGTGAGAAATCTATGTTGAAAAGGCAAGTGACTTAACTGCCTCCACCTTAGAACTGTTTCCCTCTAGAAAGTACTATCACAGCAATGCAATAACCTAATTGCGATGCTTTGTAGGGCTATTTTGCATTTGCATATTTTCATATTTATTGCATGAAACAACTCTTGGGTATATAATTAATGAAATGCTTTTGAAATATAATTTATTTTACAATGGTTTTTATTTGAGCAGTGTGAATACAGTAGACAATATAAACTCAACTACAGGGGCAAGACAGTAATGTATGTGAATGAAGCCGGCCAGGTATAAGACTACAGAAAGGATGGAGAGTACGTGCCCGATCTAAGGAAAGCAGCAGTTACTCAGCTCCAGCTGACTCTGCCGTGGGAGAATGCAGGCCCAGGTGTTGTCGGTCTTCAGATTTTTTAAAAAGAGAAGTTTAAAATCTAAAAACTGATGCAAAACCTCCCAATTTTTAATATTAGGAACTTATTTATTATTTAAAATACTAAGTGGCCAATCTTGCTTATAAGACAGATAATGCCCTTGGACCCAAAGATTGTGACTTCTAGAGAAGAGCTCAAAATAAAATTCATTGACATTTGGGAGAATATTCAAAAACTTGTAAGTTAATCTTAAAAGGAAGGGAGGAAGGGCTTCCCTGGTGGTGCAGTGGTTAAGAATCCGCCTGCCAATGCAGGGGACACGGGTTTGAGCCCTGGACCAGGAAGATCCCACATGCTGCGGAGCAACTAAGCCCGTGCGCCACAACTACTGAGCCTGCGCTCTACAGCCCGTGCTCCGCAACGAGAAGCCCGCACACCGCAACCAAGAGTAGCCCCCGCTCGCCGCAACTAGAGAAAGCCTGCACACAGCAACAAAGACCCAACGCAGCCAAAAATAAATAAATAAATAAATAAAGGAAGGAAGGGAGGAAAACCATATACAGACCTGATGGATTCTTCCTATGAAATATTTAAAAAATGCTGAAATATTTTTATGTGGATAAATACAAACAATTAAGCTGTGGGTTTAAGCCTTGGTTAGTATTTCTCGAAATGCAGGATTGTGTGGCACGTTAACAGGTATCTCATGAAAGCAAGTGCAGGTGTACAAATGTATTTGGATTAAACAAAGTTGAACAGGTTTCTTTACTGCAGGATTCTCAGTATTTACTATACTAATGTAAATTTTGTGAAGTTTCAGAGCGGGATATACTATGTTACGTTTATTTAACTATAGACACCTTTTAATACAGAGAACTCTAGGTCTTTTGTGCTATACTTTAAGGAACATAGGTTTAACCCAAGAAAAAGCTTAATTCAAAGTATGCATTGAGCACACGCTAATAACTTAGCAGGAAGTAGACTTAATACTGTGCATTGGATTTATTCTGTAGCTATACTGTATAAAATACTATAGCTTAGCAGTATATAATTAAGATCTATGTTTTGAATTGAACTAGTAAAATATGATCCAGTTCCAGGAATCTACAGCTCCTTCTGGTTTAATATTGTCAACTAAAGAAGTGTTAGTGAGATATACTCTACTTCCTTTAAGTTATAGTCTTAAGACAGCACTTCTAATTTTAATGTAGAGTCCTACAAAAATTTGCTAAGCAATTAAAGTAACATACAAAGCTATTTTGACGTAGAAGTAAATTAAGCTAAAACTACTACACTAATTATATCTAAAGGTTGTAAACCAAAACTAGATTCATGAAATATTATATCTATTTCACATGAAAGCAAAGGTGTGAGACAACTAACCATCCTTTCTCATCCAATATATTTAAAAAATTCTAGAGCTAAGTCTATTTTTTACATCCTATAGCTGATATACTACTTGGTATACTTATCATAACCTGTAAATGTCCCTTTATTGTAAGATAAATGAAAAATTAAGAACAAAATGGCCCTTTGATATTATAGTGAAAATAAACCTATGACAGGTACATGAAATTAAAGATTACTTTTTAAAAAGTCCTTATACACCTCTGGAAACATTTCAGGCCTATTTATGTAACTGGCTTTTAACTAAATATTTGTATATACATTTATTCTTCACATGTATTTACAGTTGTATTTTTTCCAGTGGTATAAACAATATTAAAAAACATTCTGGACCTTCTCTTTGGAACTCCACTCCATATCAAGTTCATAACCCATATTATGGAGGACAAAACGGCTTTATAGAAAGAGATATTCTAATAAAAGTAGTCCTATCTCAGAGTGAGGGAATATCAAGTAACCTTCTTTTACACTGTGGTCAATTAGTTAAACAAGTACACCTATATTTTTTTAACATTTGTCTGCATCGTATAAACTAGTTATATAAATTACAAGATTTAATAAAGAATCTAGTCAGAAAAATGGCCATAATTTATTAAATCAGAAATCTAAGGAATACAAAAATATGTATCAAAAAAAATCCTGTTACCCTACTTACTAGACAATACTATGTAAGTTACATGATCGCTGGGTTTTCATTTCCTCATCTTTTTAGAAAAGACAAAAATGTCACCTACCTCACAGGTTGCTATGAGGATCAAATAAGATAATGGACATAAAAGCACTGTAAAATTTAAAGCTCTGTACAAATATGATGAAATAATAATAGAAACAACGACTACTGATCTGTACTACTCAACAAGGAAATAGCATTGTCACAAGAGTCAAGGCATAATGCTCAATATTATCTGCTTTCAAACAAGGGGTTCAAATTTCACAAAAGGTAATGCTATACAGCTTAATAAGTTAGTTTCCTTGTTAGTTTCTTGTTAGGTATAGGCAATTTTGTTATGTGCCATTTTAAACCTACTTTAGAAAAGGATTTTTCCTTCCTCATTTTAAAAAGTTAAGGATCTCACGAAAAATGGTAAAACAAAATAAAATGTGGTTACTTAAATTATGAGGAAAAGAAGTATCAATGTTAAAAGTAAATCGAACTTGAAAAGGACCACCAGAAAAAAGAAAGACAGTATTGGTGAGTTTTATAAATTAATATAAAAAATGTCAGTAACCAGATATTATTGTGCATGCATTATTTTAAAGGGACAATATCAACATACAAGTATTCTCTGAACTGGAATACCTTCCAGTTCTTATTGAATATAGGTGAAATTTATATGTATACATATATATGTATACATTTTCAAATATTATTTTTATTTTTAAATAAACTGCCTCAAAATTTTTTCCCCAGGAAGTATATAAAAAGTAATTCGAATAGATTGTCCTACCAGAGAAAAAGCTTAATTTTGTTAAAATACACACTAGAATATTTTCTATGTTCTGGAAAATAGATTTAGTAGCCATAGAAACAATAAATAGTAATATAAGATTATCAAATATTCCTCTTTAATGAAGAAATTCTTATATAGTGAAACAAATCTCAAGATTTTTTGTACCAGCCAGAAGAAACTCACTTGACAGTGTCCTTTTATATTATCAGAAATTATGCCTAAAAGCATCATGCATATTAAATGCAATCTTTTACCTTCAACATCATCTGAAAAGGTAGACAGAAATAAATAAAAAGTGGGTGATAAAAAAACTTTCTTATGTAATAGTATTCACAATAAAATAAATAAGAGCTTAAAAACATCAAATATACAATATAATCTCTTGAAAGAAGAGACTCATACTCATTTTACTCAAATCTGAGATATCCTAATAGAGATACAGCATATGCTATAAATGTAGGATTATGAGACATATTTATCAATAAATTGAAGGGTTATTAAAATATCCTCAAGGTAAAGAACTCTAAAATGAAGTTCATTATGGCAGCTAAGAAGTATCTTTTGATGAAGCAGTAAAGAGAGAGTATCAATAACAGAACTGAAGGCCATATTTCTCAATATCTAGATTTTAAAAAATTGACTCTTTCAGGCTATTACCCTAACTTCATATTTTAATCTTTCCTAGAAGAAATGATTCTACTACTGTTTCTCCAAAGAATCGTTTATCCTGTTTCATCCAAAGAATCATTTTTAGATGTTGAATGAAAAATAAGGAGGCCAAATACATTAAGAGAAGCAAAAAGTTAGACTTTAAACATTATTAGATTGCAAATTTATAATAAAGGAAAACTACCTAATTGATGCTATATAGTTTTTTAAAACACAAAAATTATCACTACAAATTAGAAAAGAGCTAAATTTTCCATCTGAAACAACTAAGAAGAGTCTTTTTCTTTAATGTTTTCTAACAAGTGTATTGTATCTAATTTTCTCATCTGAGAAATGACTAGGAGAAATAAGTATCTTTATCTTCAAAGTGTGTTCTTGCGTGTACTGTATTTAAGTATTGTCATGTGACCGACAGCCTCTTTTTCCATGGGAACCAAATTATGTTTGCTAAAGATTTTTTACTAAAGAAATTAATAAAGTTAAATTGTCAGCTAGGTATCACAGAGAAATAAAAATTTAAGAAAAAGGATATTCAAGTCTAAGAAATTGTGACTATTCAGCACAGCCCAGTTTCAAATGTTCCTACTACTGGTATTTTGTGAAGTTAATATCTACATATATTTTTGTTCTACTTTTATTTCAATAAAATACGTGCAAACTCAATATTATCTACATTTCCTTATGCCTTGTCTACTCAGATTTTGGAAGACCCTATAACTTCCGTCTAAATTAGACACAAAATGCATGAATATCGCCCTTCTGATTATCTAGAAAAATGAAAGACCCACTGTGTCCTACTACAACAGCCAATGTGATATGAGGAAAGCACTCTTCAACAGCATTGTAAAATGTTACTCAGTGCATGTTTTTACAATAAATGGAACAAAATGTATAGACTTCCAGTCAAGTATTTTACATGCTGGGAGTTCCCTGGTGGGCCTAGTGGTCAGGATTCCAGGCTTTCACTGCTGTGGCCTGGGTTCAGTCCCAGGTCTGGGAACTGAGATCCTGCAAGCCGCGCGGCGTGACCAAAACAAAACAAAACAAGACAAAACCTTCTAAATTTAAAAAATTGTTGCTCTTTGTAAGTTAACATAAGTCTTATGTGAAAAGTTTAAGTATATATCAGGAAAAACCCTCTAACTTCATATTGCTCACCAGGTAACATAT
This sequence comes from Eubalaena glacialis, assembly GCF_028564815.1. Lineage (NCBI taxonomy): Eukaryota > Metazoa > Chordata > Mammalia > Artiodactyla > Balaenidae > Eubalaena > Eubalaena glacialis. The sequence goes on along the minus strand of NC_083720.1, from coordinate 94,186,623 downwards.
TAATAAAATAGTCTGATTTTTAATCAATAGCCAAAAATGATTATTTAATCTAGAGAATACTAATATTCATTCTGCTCAACTAAAATCAATACGAAGAGAGGGAAAAATATTTTTTAAAAAAGAAGAATCTAATTCCATCTCCAAATCACGTACAAAGCAATCATCTTAAAGATATTTTTCTGGAACTAAGCTAATGTCTTCCCTTTATTGATGAAAAACAAAAACCAAAAAACAGAAAACAAAAAAAGAAGAAAAAAAGAAAAAATCCTTATAAATAAATTTATAAAATAAACTCAACCTTAAACCAGCAAAATTGGCACAATCCAGTTGATTTTATGTACAGAGAACACAGTAAAAGAAACTTACCTACTTCTTCTTCTTCATCATTAGATATTATATTATATAGTGTGTCCAAAGCATAACCTATTATTTCAGAATCCGAACTGGAAGAAAGAAATTATTATACTTATACACTGCTAGTTAGAGTATAGCTGTTATGACCATTTTATACTCTTATTTAACAAGACTGTAGGAAATATTAATCCCATTTCTGAAAACCTACCCTAAGAAAATATCAGAGTGCAAACTGTAAAGATGTATAAAGGTTTATTTTTATTTATAATAGTGAAAAATTAGAAGCAATCTACATGTCCAATAATTTTTTTAAAAAGTGTGATAAATCCATACCTATAGCAGCAATTATAAAATGTATTTTTAAAGAATGTTTAATGACATGGTAATTAAAACACCCTTGATTTAGTGCCAGTAGGAAAAAACTGAATATTCACAATTAATGTGCAGAATGATCCAATCTAGCAAAAAATATATATATACATTCATGTGTGTCTATATGTATTTTAAGAAAACCTTATAAATAAATTTGTAAAATAAACCCAACTTTAAAACCAGCAAAATTAGTACAAGCCAAGTAATTTTATAAGTCTGTATGTTTACATATATGCTTTATAATATATATATAATCTTTATATAACACATATAATGTTTATATAAACATAACAGTGTTATCTCTAGTTGGACCTCTAGAATTTGTTTCCCTGATTTATATCTTATTTTCTAAAAAAAAAAAAAAAAATCTTATGGTAAACATGTACTATTTATAATGTCAGGAAGTGTAAGATTTTTTTCTTTTTTTCTTTTCTCTTTTGTTTCAGGAAGTATAAGATTTTTTAGTTGTTGATAAACAGACAAATTGTGAAAGCATGATGGAGGATGATGGCATATAGAGTGAAAAGCAAGAGTGAGATACAGGTCAGAAAGATTCAGTGAATATGAAGAAGTGACTAGGAGTGAAAGCAAAGATGAGGGACAAAAGGGGTCACAACCAGAGGATATAAATCTCAAATGAAGTGGGTCTTTAAAATTATTATTATTTATCATTCTTGTTTTTGAGAAATTTTGAGGGACATCTTTTAAGAGACTATTGAGAAAGTAGTAACAGAAGGGAACTTCCTGAAAATGAAAATCCAACAACTAACATATGTAACGGTGAAAGACTAAATGCTTTACCCCTAAGATGAGGAACAAGATAATGATGTCTCCTCCAGCCACTTCTATCCAACACTGAACTTGAGGTTCTAGCTCGAGCAATTAGGCAAGAAAAGGAAATAAAAGGCATACAGATTGGAAAGGAAGAACTAAAACTACACCTATTCCCAGATGACATGATCTTGTACACAGAAAATCCTAAGGAATCCACTAAAAACCTATTAGAACTAGTAAACAAATTCAGCAAAATTGAAAGACATATGCTCAATATAAATAAAAATCAGTTGTATTTCTGTATACTAGCAATGAACAATCAGAAAATAAAATTAAAAGAACAATTCCATTTAAATAACATAAAAAAGATTTAAATACTTTGGAATAAATTTTACTAAAGTACAAGACTGAAAACTACAAAACACTGTTAAAAGAAATTACCTAAAACTCAAATAAATGACAAGATAATCTGTGTTCATGAATAGGAAGATGTAATGTTGTTAACATGGTAATATACCCCAACTTGATTTATAGATTCACACAGTCCCTATAAAAATCCCAGCTGCCAGCTGATCATAAAATCTGTATGGGAATTCAACGTATCCAGAATAGTCAAAATAATCTTCAAAAAGAAAAACAGAGTTGAAGGACTCACATTTTCTGATTTCAAAACTTACCGCAAAATTATAGTAATCAAGACTGTGGCACTGGCATAAGAACAGACATAGAGATCAACAGAATAGAGAGTCTAAAAATAAAGTCTAACATTTATTTCAATTGATTTTTGGCAAGGATGCAAAGACCATTCAATGAGGAAAGAACAATCTCTTGAGCAAATGGTGCTAGGACAACTAGATACCCACATGCAAAAAAATGAAGCTGGACCCCTACTTCACACCATATACAAAAATTAACTCAAAATGGGATATAAGATCTAAATGTAAGAGCTAAAGCTATAAAACTCTTAGAAGAAAACACAGGTACAAATATTCAAAGCACTGGATTAGGCAATGGTTTCTTAGATTTGACACCAAAAGCATAAGCAAGAAAAGATAAAACAGATAAATTGCATTTTGTCAAAATTAAAAACTTTTGTCCTTCAAAGGACACTATCAAGAAAATGTCCTTTGGGGCTTCCCTGATGGCGCAGTGGTTCAGAATCCGCCTGCCAATGCAGGGGACACGGGTTCGAGCCCTGGTCCAGGAAGATCCCACATGCGGCAGAGCAACTAAGCCTGTGCACAACTACTGAAGCCCGCGCGCCTAGAGCCCATGCTCCGAAACAAAGAGAAGCCACCACAATGAAAAGCCCGTGCACCGTAATGAAGAGTAGCCCCCGCTTGCCGCAACTAAAGCCCTTGTGCAGCAACGAAGGCCCATCACAGCCAAAAAGAAAAGTAAAATAAATACAATAAATAAATTAAAAAAAAAAAAGTGTCCTTTGACGACCCAAAGAATGGGAAAAAAAATATTTGCAAATCATATGTCTGTTAAGGGATTTGTATCCAGAATGTATACATACAATTGAATAATAAAAAGAAAAGTAACCAAATTAATAGCAGGCAAAAGACTTAGACATTTCTCTAAAAAAGATATACAAGGGGACTTTCCCCGTGGTCCAGTGGTTAACACTACACGTTTCCACTGCAGGGGGCCCGGGTTCAATCCCTGGTCAGGGACCTAAGATCCCGCATGCCTCGGGGCCAAAATAATAATAATAATCATCATTAAAAAAATAAAAAAGATACACAAATGGTAAATAAGTACATGAAAAGATACGCAACATCATTAGTCATTAGGTAAATACAAATCAAAACCAAAATAAGATGCCAAGTTACACCCACTAGGATGGCCATTTTAAAAAAGGGACAATAACAAGTGTTGGTGAGGAGAAACTGGACCTTTATACACTTCAGATGAAGATATGAAATGGTGCAGCCTCCATGCAAGAGTTTGGTAATTTCTTAAAAAGTTAAACCACATGACCCAACAATTGCATTCCTTTGTATAAAACATATGTTCACACAAAAACTAGTACACAAATGTTCATAATAGCATTATTCATAACAGCCAATAAACGGAAATATCCCAAATGTCTGTCAACAGAAGAATGGATAAACAAATATGGTATATCCATACAATGGAATATTATTCAGACAAAAAAGGGATGAAATACTAATACATGTTATAACACGGATGGACCTTGAAATATTATGCTAAGTGAAAGAAGCCAGACACAAAAGCCACACATTGTATGATTCCATTTATATGAAATGTCCAAAACAGTCAAATTTATATAGACACAAAGGAGATTGGTGGTTGCTAGGCACTGGGGGGAGGAGGGAATAGGCAATGACAACTAATGGATACTGGATTTCTTTTGAAGTGATGAAAATGTTCTGGAATTAGATAGTGGTGATAGTTGCACAACGTTGTGAATATACTAAAACCATTGAAATGTACACTTAAAAAAAAAAACAACAAAAAACTACTGAGGTGCCATGGTTTGGAAACATCGGTTTCCATCAGACAACTTTCAGGCTCTGAGTGTGGGACTTGGGAGAATGAGCAGTCTCTCCTCAAGATGGCTATAAGAGAAGCAGACCCATGGACAGATGGAGAGTTTCAAGCCAGGCCAAGAAAGGGAACACAACTCTCTGTGATGTAGCCAGGCAGGAAGGGGATTCAGTTGAAGGATTCTGAGAGTGTTAGTTAGGCCAAGAGCAGAAGCATAAAAGAGTAATGAAGATGAGAAGTGGAAAGAGATGGCTCCAGAATATAGACCTTTGCAATCAATGACGTTAAGAAAACACTCACAGAACATTTTGAGAACAGAAGATAACAGATAAGTATTGGAAGCAAATGGAAAGGGAATTTAGCACAAGAGAAGGAATGAAACACCAGAAGGCTCAGAGAAGTTTGGCTTTGTTTGTTGCCTAAGGGTCATAATAAAACACCCATCAGCCTCTAACATGATCAATTATTAGTTCACACATTCACCAGGCTATATGGTACACCCTATTTCTAAACATGGTGCCTGGCACACAGTAAATGTGCTATAAATGTTTTAAAAAATATATTTCTTAACCTTTATATCAAGAGTATCTACACATTTATTTTCTACTGTGCACTAAAAATGACAATAAGGGCCACTTTACATAGAGGTAGATTCTGTTTTCCATATCAAGATGTTAGTGGTTTCATTACCAACTTTATAAGACTCAGTGAGAAAATGTATATATAAAGACACATGAAATAAAAAAGAAAAATTATATGTATGTATAATAATCACACTGAAGTTTTTTTTATCCAAGGCCCATTTTCTCATAACTTGGAATATTGTTTAAAGCAGGTAACTAACTTGGGTTACTTTATTAGTTTTCTACTGATGCTGTAATAAATTACCACAAACTTAGTGGCTTATACAATACAAATATAGTACCTTACTGTTCTGGAAGTCAGAGGTCTGAAATGGGTCTCACTGGACTAAAATCAAGGTCTCAGCAGGGCTGCCTTCCTTTCTGATGGCTTTAAGGGGAGAATCCATTTCCTTGCCTTTTCCAGTTCTAGAGGCCTCCTTTCATCTTTAAAGCCAGCAAAGACAGGCTGAGATCTTCTCATATCACCTCATTCTGACCTCCTCTTCTGCATTCCTCTTCTACTTTTAAGAAGCCTCAGGATGGGCTTCCCTGGTGGCGCAGTGGTTGAGAATCTGCCTGCCAATGCAGGGGACACGGGTTCGAGCCCTGGTCTGGGAAGATCCCACATGCCGCGGAGCAACTAGGCCCGTGAGCCACAATTACTGAGCCTGCGCGTCTGGAGCCTGTGCTCCACAACAAGAGAGGCCACAATAGTGAGAGGCCCGCGCACCGCGATGAAGAGTGGCCCCCACTTGCCGCAACAAGAGAAAGCCCTCACACAGAAACAAAGACCCAATGCAGCCATAAATAAATAAATAAATAAAAATTAAAAAAAAAAAAAGAAGCCTCAGGAGTATACTGGGCCCACCTGAATAACCCAACATAATCTCCCCTATCTCAAAATCCATAACCTAATCATATCTTCAAAGCCCCTTTGCCATCTAAGGTAACATTCATAGGTTGTGCTGGTAGAATATAAATATTTTTGGGGGAACCATTATTCTGCCTACTGCAGTTGCCCACTCTGGTGTTAATAAAACAGACAGTCCTGACATATCCAGTGGATTTATTCAAACACATTAGAATTAGTAGGCTTTGAAAGGTAGACAATGTGAGTTACACTGAGGAGGACAGAAAGGTTCTAACTGGTATGAACAAGCAGCTGGACATTGCTGAAATATAATTACAAAAGGGGTTATGAGGTTACACAAGCAGCATCTTGATCTTTAAAAAGCTTATATGCTTTGCTTTGTTTGAGGAACTTGGACTTCACACTGCACGGGGCTGTGAAATACATTAAATAGGTGAGTGATAGAAGATTTACATTTCAGACAGAAATGTAAATGAAATGAAATTCTTGAAATGAATGGAAGGACAAAGCGATCAGAGGCAAAGAATACAGTTTGAGGTGGTGGTGGTTTTAAAATATGTCAAAAAAACCTCTCTGATACAGCTCCTTTCAAAAGGTGGACCCTAATTCTCCTCTTTTTAAGTGTAGGCTGTATTTATCTACTTGCTTCTAATAAAATAAAATGTGATGGGATTGATGATATGTGACTTCTGAGACTAAGTCTTACAAGGCATTGTGGCTTTGTTCTCTCTCTAGAATCACCTGCTCTGAGAGAAGCCAGTTCCCATATCATGAGGATGCTCAAGCAGCCCTACAGAGAGAGCAACAAGGTGAGGTACTGAGGCCTCTTGCCAACAGCAGTGTCAGTGAGCCATCTTGGAATCAGATACTCCAGCCCCAGTCAAGCCTTCAGATGACTGTACTCCTGGACGACATCTTGCATGCAACCTCATGAGAGACCCTGAACCAGACCACCTAGCTAAGCCACTTCTGAATTCCTGATCCACAGAAACTGTGACATAAATATTTGTTATTTTGAGCCAGTAAGTTTTGAGGTAATATGTTATGCAGCAATAGATAACTAATACAGCAGCTATGAAAATGGCTTAAGTGATTGATACTGAGAGCCAGAACTAAGCCCAACAATGGAAATCAAGAAAATTCATGGATTCCAGCTTTTTTTGGTCTGGATGGGCATAATGGGTTAAGGAGAGGGATAAGTTCAGCACAAATCCTCCAGTTTCCTGTTTTAATGGAAAGGTGCTAACTGGGATGAACTTGGGTCAAAAGGCAGTTGAAGTGGATTGGGCGGGGAGGGGGGATGTGGTGGAATAGGAGTAGGACAACTAGAGACAAATTAACTTTTGAACATTTATAATTTAAGATACCTCTGAGAGCTCTTGATATGGTAGAAAAGTCTGTTGAACAGCTAAAGCTTTAGGATATATTTATTAACTAGGGGTAAAATTTGAAAATTATTCATGTATAGTTGTTAATTAAAACCAAAGATGCAGATACTCTCCTAAAGAGAAATTGAAAGAGCAAAAACTAGGCTGAGTGATTTTTCCCTTAAGACATCATTCTATTAGTACAGTTTCTCTCCCCCAAAAAAGAAAGTCTGGATAACTGATATACCATAATATTCATATTATATTAGAGAACAGTACATTATAGTATATCTGAATGAAAATCAACAGATTTACTTGGTCAATTCAAACTCCAAATTTTACGCTTTTAATTAGCAGTAACTTCATTACATTTTTATATAATGGAAAACTTTCAACCCCTGAAGGTTGAGATTATGTCTGTCCTAATGCTTAGTTAGCACAGTGGTTTGCACCTCGTATCCAATAACTGTTTATTGAAATGACAACTGAAAGTAAAAACTTAATAGCCTTAGTATGTCAATCATTTCTGGAATAGTGACTCTAAAACAAATTAATTAAAATTTCAAGAAAAATTAGGGAGAAAAATCATTAAATAGAGACATACCGATCTGTTTGTAAAACATGGATAAGATGTTCCATAGCTTGAATACCCACTTCCAAGCGATATTTCTGCACAGAAGAAAAATGTTATTTAAGTAACTAATATCCAACTTAATAAACTTAATAACTGATAAAGTGTTACAGACCTTAGATAATGATTTGAGAGCACGCACAGCATTTCTTCGATCATCCAGTAAAGTAGATGAAGCTACTCTATCACAAAGCTTTTGAATCTGTCAGGGAAAAATGAAATAGCATTAATAGAATAAAAAAAACAAAAAAGAAACATGAAAATTTCCCCCAAATTTATACCATTTATTTTGGAAAAAAAAAATCAATAAATGGGATGTCATGGAAATAGTCTTTTCACAAATCAAAATAACTAGGTATTATTATAATCTTGTTAGAGATCAAATAGATTTTTCACAGAGACTTGAAAAATGGAAGTGGTGGAAGAGAAGTCAAATAAAGTAAGTCATATAAATTGAGGAATTAAGAGAAATTAGTAGAACCAGAGCTTTCTAAACATACCTATTACAGCTGTTTGAACCAAGAGGGTTGCATAATCCATTAGGGTTATGGTATATGATGGGAAGTTAATAAAAACAAATTTAAAATAATGATTGTTTACATCATAACTTCACCCTAACGTTTCCACTATATATTTGAACGAGGAAAGTCAGAACTGTTTATCAAAAATTTAAAGTGTGCCTCAAAATCTAGAAGGGTGAAATGTTCTAAGTTTTTAATAAATTTGCAGGAATTAAAATTTGAACTGAACTTTAAAATAAACCTTGGAGCATTATTTACAATAGGAAAAAATTGGAAACAACTGTCCATCAAGAGAAGAAAAACTAAATAAATTGTGGTACATTCTTCAGTTGAATACTATGCAGCTATTCAAAAAAATTAACTGTACTGACATGAAAATACTGTGATTTAATAAATAGTGGGGAGGGACTTCCCTGGTGATGCAGTAGTTAAGAATCCACCTGCCAATGCAGGGAACATGGGTTCGAGCCCTGGTCCGGGAAGATACCACATGCTGCAGAGCAACTAAGCCCGTGCGCCACAACTACTGAGCCTGCGCTCTAGAGCCCGCGAGCCACAACTACTGAGAATGCATGCCACAACTTCTGAAGCCCACGCGCCTAGAGCCCGTGCTCTACAACAAGTGAAGCCACCGCAATGAGAAACCCGCGCACCACAACGGAGAGTAGCCCCCGCTCGCCGCAAATAGAGAAAGCCCACGTGCAGCAACAAAGACCCAAACACAGCCAAAAATAAATTAAATAAATTAAATAAATAAATAAATAAATAAATAAATAAACAAACAGTGGGGGGGGAAAAGAGCAAGTGGTAAAACTATATGTAAATTGTGAGTCCACTGTAGCAAAAGTACCAAACTGTGTGTTTATGTAAAATTGCATTAAAAAAGAATTTGGAAACTTAAAACTATAAAAACTTCTAGAAGAAAGCACTGGAGAAAATCCTCATGACTTTAAAGTAAGCAAAGTTTTCTCAGACACATACTAAGAGTATAATAGATAAAAGAAAAACATGGTAGTTTGGACTTCATCACTCCTGTTCTTCAAAAGACAGTGTTAAGAGAATGAAAAAATAAGCCACAGAATAGATGAAAATACTTGGAAAACATCTGATAAAGAACAGTTTTTAAAACCACTATACTCAGGTCCTTTATAGCTCTAACAGTTTGTTACTATTTTGTTATTATTTATTCATTAATGACAGTTCTTAGTAAGATTCTACAAATATGATTTTAGCATAGCACAAACTTTTACATCCTATGTATTGAAATTAATGTCTTAAATACATATAGTGTTTTCCAAATTATGTTCTATAGACTTCCAGTGTCCCAGAAGATATCAACAGACTTCCTATGATCACAGAACTAGTGGGAAACACAAGGTTATACAAAATTAAATATGTTTCTGCACTGCAGGATTTCTAGAAGTTTTTACTATACTGATTTGCATTTCTTCATACTGCAAATGCAGTATGTTAACTGAGCTTAGCATTACTTTTTGATTTAATTCATTCTAACTACTCACATTTTGAAATTATTCCTACCTTAAATTGTATTTACTTCATAGTAATTATATTGACTTTCCAAAATGAAAATAAAACTTTCTCTTTACTAAATAATTGATTGATAGTTTTCCTACTATTTTTTTTTTTTTACCATGAAAAAAACTACATAAATATCTCCCGAAAAGAGATAAATCTCAGTACTCTCAGCTTAAAGAATTTCTTAGGCCAAAGAGTTTTCCTGAGTATGAGTATAATTTATTCTACTTGGGTCTTGTACATCTTTTTTTTTTTTTAATTTTTTAAAATTAATTTAATTTATATTTTTATACAGCAGGCTCTTATTAGTCATCAATTTTATACACATCAGTGTGTACATGTCAATCCCAATCGCCCAATTCATCACACCACCATCCCCCCCCCCCCCCCGCGGCTATCCCCCCTTGGTGTCCATACGTTTGTTCTCTACGTCTGTGTCTCAACATCTGCCCTGCAAACCAGTTCATCTGTACCACTTTTCTAGGTTCCACATACATGCGTTAATATACGATATTTGTTTTTCTCTTTCTGACTTACTTCACTCTCTATGACAGTCTCTAGATCCATCCAAGTCTCAACAAATGACCCAATTTCGTTCCTTTTTATGGCTGACTAATATTCCATTGTATATATGTACCACCACTTCTTTATCCATTCATCTGCTGATGGGCATTTAGGTTGCTTCCATGACCTGGCTATTGTAAATAGTGCTGCAATGAACATTGGGGTGCATGTGTCTTTTTCAATTATGGTTCTCTGGGTATATGCCCAGTAGTGGGATTGCTGGATCATATGGTAATTCGATTTTTAGTTTTTTAAGGAACCACCATACTGTTCTCCATAGTGGCTGTATCAATTTACATTCCCACCAACAGTGCAAGAGGGTTCCCTTTTCTCCACACCCTCTCCAGCATTTGTTGTTTGTAGATTTTCTGATGATGCCCATTCTAACTGGTGTGAGGTGATACCTCATTGTAGTTTTGATTTGCATTTCTCTAATAATTAGTGATGTTGAGCAGCTTTTCATGTGCTTCTTGGCCATCTGTATGTCTTCTTTGGAGAAATGTCTATTTAGGTCTTCTGCCCGTTTTTGGATTGGGTTGTTTGTTTCTTTAATATTGAGCTGCATGAGCTGTTTATATATTTTGGAGATTAATCCTTTGTTTGTTGATTCGTTTGCAAATATTTTCTCCCATTCTGAGGGTTGTCTTTTCGTCTTGTTTATGGTTTCCTTTGCTGTGCAAAAGCTTTGAAGTTTCATTAGGTCCCATTTGTTTACTTTTGTTTTTATTTCCATTACTCTAGGAGGTGGATCAAAAAAGATCTTGCTGTGATTTATGTCAAACAGTGTTCTTCCTATGTTTTCCTCTAAGAGTTTTATAGGGTCCAGTCTTACACTTAGGTCTCGAATCCATTTTGAGTTTATTTTTGTGTATGGTGTTAGGGAGTGTTCTAATTTCATTCTTTTACGTGTAGCTGTCCAGTTTTCCCAGTACCACTTATTGAAGAGACTGTCTTTTCTCCATTGTATAGCCTTGCCTCCTTTGTCATAGATTAGTTGAACATAGGTGCGTGGGTTTATCTCTGGGCTTTCTATCCTGTTCCATTGATCTATGTTTCTGTTTTTGTGCCAGTACCATATTGTCTTGATTACTGTAGCTTTGTAGTATAGTCTGAAGTCAGGGAGTATGATTCCTCCAGCTCCGTTTTTTTCCCTCAAGACTGCTTTGGCTATTCGGGGTCTTTTGTGTCTCCATACAAAGTTTAAGATTTTTTGTTCTAGTTCCGTAAAAAATCCCATGGGTAATTTGATAGGGATTGCATTGAATCTGTAGATTGCTTTGGGTAGTATAGTCATTTTCACAATATTGATTCTTCCAATCCAAGAACATGGTATATCTCTCCATTTGTTGGTATCATCTTTAATTTCTTTCATCAGTGTCTTATAGTTTTCTGCATACAGGTCTTTTGTCTCCCTAGGTAGGTTTATTCCTAGGTATTTTATTCTTTTTGTTGCAATGGTAAATGGGAGTGTTCCATTAATTTCTCTTTCAGATTTTTCATCATTACTGTATAGGAATGCAAGAGATTTCTGTGCACTAATTTTGTACCCTGCAACTTTACCAAATTCATTGATGAGCTCTAGTAGTTTTCTGGTGGCATTTTTAGGATTCTCTATGTATAGTATCATGTCATCTGCAAACAGTGACAGTTACTTCTTCTTTTCCAATTTGTATTCCTTTTATTTCTTTTTCTTCTCTGATTGCCGTGGCTAGGACTTCCAAAACTATGTTGAATAATAGTGGTGAGAGTGGACATCCTTGTCTTGTTCCTGATCTTAGAGGAAATGCTTTCAGTTTTTCACCATTGAGAATGATGTTTGCTGTGGGTTTGTCATATATGGCCTTTATTATGTTGAGGTAGGTTCCCTCTATGCCCACTTTATGGAGAGTTTTTATCAAAAATCGGTGTTGAATTTTGTTGAAAGCTTTTTCTGCATCTATTGAGATGATCATATGGTTTTTATTCTGCAACTTGTTAATATGGTGTATCACATTGATTGATTTGCATATATTGAAGAATCCTTGCATCTCTGGGATAAATCCCACTTGATCATGGTGTATGATCCTTTTAACATGTTGTTGGATTCTGTTTGCTAGTATTTTGTTGAGGATTTTTGCATGTATATTCATCAGTGATATTGGTCTGTAATTTTCTTTTTTTGTAGTATCTGTGTCTGGTTTTGGTATTAGGGAGATGGTGGCCTCATAGAATGAGTTTGGGAGTGTTCCTTCCTCTGCAATTTTCTGGAAGAGTTTGAGAAGGATGGGTGTTAGCTCTTCTCTAAATGTTTGAAAGAATTCCCCTGTGAAGCCATCTGGTCCTGGACTTTTGTTTGTTGGAAGATTTTTAATCACAGTTTCAATTTCATTACTTGTGATTGGGCTGTTCCTATTTTCTGGTTTTTCCTGGTTCAGTCTTGGAAGTTTATACCTTTCTAAGAATTTGTCCATTTCTTCCAGGTTGTCCATTTTATTGGCATAGAGTTGCTTGTAGTAGTCTCTTAGGATGCTTTGTATTTCTGCGGTGTCTGTTGCAACTTCTCCTTTTTCATTTCTAATTTTATTGATTTGAGTCCTCTCCCTCTTTTTCTTGATGAGTCTGGCTAATGGTTTATCAATTTTGCTTATCTTCTCAAAGAACCAGCTTTTAGTTTTATTGATCTTTGCTATTGTTTTCTTTGTTTCTATTTCATTTATTTCTGCTCTGATCTTGATGATTCTTTTCCTTCTGCTAAGTTTGGGTTTTGTTTGTTCTTCTTTCTCTAGTTCCTTTAGGTGTAAGGTTAGATTGTTTATTTGAGATTTTTCTTGTTTCTTGAGGTAGGCTTGTATAGCTATAAACTTCCCTCTTAGAACTGCTTTTGCTGCAGCCCATAGGTTTTGGATCGTCGTCTTTTCATTGTCATTTGTCTCTAGGTATTTTTTGATTTCCTCTTTGATTTCTTCAGTGATCTCTTGGTTATTTAGTAACGTATTGTTTAGCCTCCATGTGTTTGTGTTTTTTATGTTTTTTTCCCTGTAACTGATTTCTAATCTCATAGCGTTGTGGTCAGAAAAGATGCTTGATATGATTTCAATTTTCTTAAATTTACTGAGGCTTGATTTGTGACCCAAGATGTGATCTATCCTGGAGAATGTTCTGTGCACACTTGAGAAGAAAGTGTAATCTGCTGTTTTTGGATGGAATGTCCTATAAATATCAATTAAATCTATCTGGTCTATTGTGTCATTTAAAGCTTCTGTTTCCTTATTTATTTTCATTTTGGATGATCTGTCCATTGGTGTAAGTGAGGTGTTAAAGTCCCCCACTATTATTGTGTTACTGTCAATGTCCTCTTTTATAGCTGTTAGCAGTTGGCTTATGTATTGAGATGCTCCTATGTTGGGTGCATATATAATTGTTATATCTTCTTCTTGGACTGATCCCTTGATCATTATGTAGTGTCCTTCCTTGTCTCTTGCAATATTCTTTATTTTAAAGTCTATGTTATCTGATACGAGTATTGCTACTCCAGCTTTCTTTTGATTTCCATTTGCATGGAATATCTTTTTCCATCCCCTCACTTTCAGTCTGTATGCATCCCTAGGTCTGAAGTGGGTCTTTTGTAGACAGCATATACATGGGTCTTGTTTTTGTATCCATTCAGCAAGCCTGTGTCTTTTGGCTGGAGCAATTAATCCTTTCAGGTTTAAGGTAATCATCCATATGTATGTTCCTATGACCATTTTCTTCATTGTTTTGGGTTTGTTTTTGTAGGTCCTTTTCTTGTGTTTCCCAGTTAGAGAAGTTCCTTTAGCATTTGTTGTAGAGCTGGTTTGGTGGTGCTGAATTCTCTTAGCTTTTGCTTGTCTGTAAAGCTTTTGATTTCTCTATCGAATCTGAATGAGATCCTTGCGGGTAGAGTAATCTTTCTTGTAGGTGCTTCCCTTTCATCACTTTGAGTATATCATGCCCCTCCCTTCTGCCTTGTAGAGTTTCTGCTGAGAAATCAGCTGTTAACCTTATGGGAGTTCCCTTGTATGTTATTTGTCGTTTTTCCCTTGCTGCTTTCAATAATTTTGCTTTGTCTTTAATTTTTGCCAATTTGATTACTATGTGTCTCGGCGTGTTTCTCCTCGGGTTTATCCTGTATGGGACTCTCTGCGCTTCCTGGACTTGGGTGACTATTTCCTTTCCCATGTTAGGGAAGTTTTCAACTATAATCTCTTCAAATATTTTCTCGGGTCCTTTCCCTCTGTCTTCTCTTTCTGGGACCCCTATAATGCGAATGTTGTTGTGTTTAATGTTGTCCCAGAGGTCTCTTAGGCTGTCTTCATTTCTTTTCTTTTTTTTTTCTTTATTTTGTTCCACAGTAGTGAATTCCACCATTCTGTCTTCCAGGTCATTTATCCATTCTTCTGCCTCAGTTATTCTGCTATTGATTCCTTCTAGTGTAGTTTTGATTTCAGTTATTGTATTGTCCATCTCTGTTTGTTTGTTTTTTAATTCTTCTAGTTGTTTGTTCTTTAATTCTTCTAGGTCTTTGTTAAACATTTCTTGCATCTTCTCGATCTTTGCCTCCATTCTTTTTCCGAAGTCCTGGATCATCTTCACTATCATTATTCTGAATTCTTTTTCTGGAAGGTTGCCTATCTCCACTTCATTTAGTTGGTTTTCTGGGGTTTTATCTTCTTCCTTCATCTGGTACATAGCCCTCTGCCTTTTCATCTTGTCTATCTTTCTGTGAATGTGGTTTTTGTTTCACAGGCTGCAGGATTGTAGTTCTTCTTGCTTCTCGGGTCTTGTACATCTTTTGATAATTTTTTTTCTAGGTTGTTTAGAGCTACCTAGAAAATAGGAAGGCATTTGCTGCTTTTTTCCTAGCCCTAGACCTCAAGCACTGGTTCTAAATCTGAGATTCCCATCTTGCTTAGAGTACTTAGTCCCAGTACCCTGCAATGCTTGAACTCTAGGATCAACCCCATCTTTGGTTGGTGTACAGACAGACTTGTGTCAGAATACGAACTTCCATGTCCAGAAGCTCTTTAATCATTATCTGTTGAAGGTGGCTATTTAATCTGGGGGAGACACTTAGCTTTAGGAATATTGGAGGGAGATGATCATAATCCTAGAGTTTGGGGGTTTGCTTTGTTTTCACTTTCAAGCTTTTATTTTGTGTTCTAACATGCTAACATTTGAGCCTTGTTAATTTTTTGGTGGGGGGGGGGGGCTGCACTGTGCGGCATTGTGGAATCTCAGTTCCTGGACCAGGGATCAAACCCACACCCCCTGCATTGGAAGCATGGAGTCTTAACCACTGGACCGCCAGGAAAGTCCAGAGCCTTGTTAATTTTTTAAAAAAGCTTTGAGATATACACAAAGATAATAATCTTAGGCATTATGAAGATAAGTATTCAATATAAGTTAAAATAGCAATGATGTTATTTTTCATCTATCAGTCTCACAAAAATTAAAATAATACTACCATATAGTAATACTATATGATTCCATTTTTATAACTAAGAAAACCAAGCAAAACTAATCTAAGCTATCAGAAGTCAGGATGGTGGTTGCTCATGGGGGTGGGCAGTGAGTGGAAGCACAAAAGGGACTTCTAGGGTGCTGGTAATGTCCTGTTCCTTGATCTGGGAGCTGGATACATAGGTGTGTTCAGGTTGTGAGGTTTACATATATGACGTGCACTTTTCTATATACTTCAATAAAATGATTTTAAAAACAGAGCTATACAGGATAGAGAAAGACATAGATTAATGAACTGGCTTATATTCTATCAGACAGAAAGTAACCTAAAAAAGTGTCAATTCGGCAAAAACTATTACAACTTAAAATGTTCACACCCTTTCCACCAGGCATTCTTATTTCTAGGAACTTATCCTTTAAAAACATGCCCGCAGGGGGCTTCCCTGGTGGCGCAGTGGTTAAGAATCTGCCTGCCAATACAGCGGACACGGTTCAAGCTCTGGTCTGGGAAGATTCCCACATGCCGCAGAACAACTAAGCCCGTGAGCCACAACTACTGAGCCCACGCACCACAACTACTGAAGCCTGTGCGCCTAGAGTCTATGCTCTGCAACAAGAGAAGCCACCGCAATGAGAAGCCCGTGCACCGCAACGAAGAGTGGCCCCCGCTTGCTGCAACTAGAGAAAGTCTGCGCGCAGCACGAAGAACCAACACAGCCAAAAACAAACAAAACAAAACAAAATACCCACAAATACACAATGTTATATACTAGAATGTTCTTTGTAGCAATATTTTTAACAGCTAAAAAATAAATCTAGCTTCCATCACATAAGGATATATAATAAATAAGAAGTCTGTAACCCTGATGAGGGTCCTTACCAAACCATGCTGGCACCCTGATCTCAGACTTCCAGACTCCAGAACTGTGAGCAATAAATTTATGCTGTTTATTGGGGAAAAAAAGAACGGGGGGGGGGTGGAATCTAAAGGTCCATCCACCAATCAGAAAACAGTTAACTAACATATAGTACACATACACTATGCAATTAATCAAATGAGTAAAGCAGATCCATATGCACTGACATGAAAAGATGTCCAAGATACATTAAGTGAAAAAAGAGAACAGTTAATAGTATATTTAGCATGAGCTCATTTTGGTTTAAAACTATACCATTAATAAACTATGTGAATACTATAAAATTCTTAGAGGAAAACATAGGCAGACACTGACATAAACTGCAGCAAGATCTTTTTTTGATCCACCTCCTAGAGCAATGAAAATAAAAATAAACAATGAAAATATGAAAATAAACTAATTAAACTTAAAAGCTTCTGCACAGCAAAGGAAACCATAAACAGAATGAAAAGACAACCCACAGAATGAGAGAAAATATTTACAAACAGAGTGACCGACAAGAAATTAATCTTTAAAATATACAAACAGTTCATACAGCTCAATAGCAAAAAAATCAAAACAATCCCAAATCACAAAATGGGCGGAAGATCTAAATAGACATTTCTCCAAAGAAGACATCGAGATGCCCAAAAAGCACATGAAAAGCTCAACATCACTAATTACTAGAGAAATGCAAATCAAAACTACAATGAGGTATCACCTGACACCAGTCAGAATGGCCATCATCAAAAAATCTACAAACAATAAATGTTGGAGAGAGTATGGAGAAAAGGGAATCCTCCTACACTGTTGGTGGGAATGTAAATTGGTCCAACCATTATGGAGAACAGTATGGAAGTTCCTTAAAAAACTAAAAATAGAGCTACCATATGACCCAGCAATCCCACTCCTGGGCATATATTCAGAGAAAACCATAATTTGAAAAGATACATTCACCCTAGCGTTCACTGCAGCACTATTTACAATAGCCAAGACATGGAAGCAACCTAAATGTCCATCAACAGAGGAATGGATAAAGAAGATGTGGTGTATATATATATATATATATATATATATGTTAGAATATTATTCAGCAATAAAAAAGAATGAAATAATGTCATTTGCAGCAACATGGATGGACCTAGAGATTGTCATACTGAGTGAAGTAAGACAGACGGAGAAAGACAAATATCATATGATATTGCTTATATGTGCAATTTAAAAAAATGATACAAATGAACTTGTTTATAAAACAGAAATAAAGTCACAGATGTAGAAAACAAACTTATGGTTACCAGGGGGCGGGAAAGAAGGGAGAGGGATAAATTGGGAGATTGGGATTGACATATACACACTACTATATATAAAATAGATAACTAACAAGGACCTACTGTATAGCACAGGGATCTCTTCTCAATGCTCTGTAATGATCTATATGGGAAAAGAATCTAAAAAAGAGTGGATATATGTATATGTATAACTGATTAACTTTGCTGT
Organism: Eubalaena glacialis; assembly: GCF_028564815.1. Lineage (NCBI taxonomy): Eukaryota > Metazoa > Chordata > Mammalia > Artiodactyla > Balaenidae > Eubalaena > Eubalaena glacialis. Next base: position 94,168,640 of record NC_083720.1, on the reverse strand, counting down.
ACAGAAGAAACTAATGCAACATTTTAAATCCACTATACTCTAATAAAAATTTTAAAAAAAGAATTATTAATGTGATTCTACTGCTAGAGTGAAAGTTAGGAACATAGAAATAAGTAATTTTTAAGAGAAAAAAAATACTATGTGAACATGTATAGAAAAAATTAACACTATGTACCATACTGTTTTTTAGTGGGTTGCTGGAAATGTTCATTTTCTACATTATTTCTGATGTTTGAATTTTGATAATGAACAAGTATTACCTTTATAAGCAGAAAAGAGTAATAATGGAATAAAGTGAACTGGTTTACGTTTTATCAGAATTTCTAGGATATTTTCAAGACTGACTGAACTTATCTTTAAAAGATTCTATCTTTACTCTGCTGATCAAAATAATATGAAATCTGCTCTTAATTGATAAAAATAAACTAACATAATAAAAATATCCTCAATGGCTCCCTATTGCCTATAAAGTCCAATTTTTTTTTAGACTAGAATGCACAATCATTACTCAGTCAATAAATACACACTGAGCATGTATGTGTTTGTTCTTGTGCTAACCAAAGTAAGATATGGTCTCTGGCCACAAAGAGCTTGCACAGGAAGACAGTTGTGTAAATAAACTACAATAACAAATTAAAGTTATATAAGTATATGCTTATAAAGCAGGTGCACAAAAGAAAAAGTAGTGAATTCTATCTGAAAGTGAAACTGCTATGTTTACTTCCCTGCAAAATGCATGTGTTGAAATCCTACCCCCCAGTGTGATGGTATTAGGAGGTAGGGGCCTTTGGAAGGTGATTAGGGCGGGAGGGTGGAGCCCTCATGAATGGGATTAGAGCCCTTATATAAGAGACCCCAAAGAGCTCCTTCATGCCTTCTGCCACATGAAGACACTGGAGAAGATGGCAGTATATGAACCAGGAAGCAGGCCCTCACTAGACAAAGAATCTGCCAGCACCTTGACTTTGGACTTTCCAGCCTCCAGAACTATGAGAAATATATGTTTGTTGCTTAAACCAACAAACCTATTGTATTTTTGTTACAGCAGCCCAAATAGACTAAGACAGATACTGTTTAAGAATGGTATATTAAGGATGACACTCTTGAATCAAGAATTAAAGGATGAGTAGTTCACCAGACAATATAAGGAAGGAATGCCAGGCGTAGAAAATGATTTCTTACTTTATAATTGTCTATACATATTTTAATGTAGAAAATAGCATTTATAGTCCAAATAAGTAAACTGGTCTAATTTGAGTTTATAAATTTTATATATCTATGAACAATTTTTATATTATGCACATACATATATATACTTGTTCTATTAAAATAATATACCAAAGGAGATTTCTAAAATATGAAAGCTTTCCTTTTAAATTAATTTTATTTTATTATTATTATTTTTGGCCACGCCACGTGGCTTGCGGGATCTTAGTTCCCTGACCAGGGATTGAACCTGGGCCCTTGGCAGGGAAAGTGCTGAGTCCTAACCACAGGACCACCAGGGAATTCCCTACAATAATTTTAAATGCTTCTTATTTCTGGGAATGATGATCAATCTAAAATAACGTGGGGGGGAAAAAAGGATTATATAAGATTAAACTGTTAGCTAAAAACAGATTTCTAATGACTTCAAATTATATGTTTCTGCTTCAACTGACTCTCATTAATAAGCAAATCACTATTGCTTTTTAGAAGGTTGCAAAATGGAACTTAAAAATTAATCACTATTTTAAAGTGTAGTATTTACAATTATAGAAATAAAATCCATTCATTCCTGAGTTTGGGTAAATATGTATCAAGACTATTTTTAAGACTATAAACATGCTGGGAGTTCCCTGGTGGCCTAGTGGTTGGGATTCTGGGCTTTCACTGACGTGGCCTGGGTTCAGTCCCTGGTCAGGGAACTGAGATTCTGCAAGCCACGTGAAGACTATAAACATGCTTTTTATCTATTAAACTTGGGTTTTAGTGGCAAGTACATATTCTTCCCGATTGGGGATTTTATTTTATTATTTACTTATTTTTCTTTTTTTTTTTCTTACAGTTTTATTGAGATATAATTGACACACTCGATTGGGGATTTTAATCGGAACTTTCTTTCTAGTGACTTAAGGCAATTACCATACTGCAAACCAATAAGAGTCAAAAATGAATATAAGAACAACTTATTTATCCAGAACCATAATTAAGCTATTTCAGATACTTTCTGTCAGGCACCAAAATGGTCTTTTCATTTTAGTGATTTCTGATAGCAATCTAAAACTAATTACAACCTTCCCTGTCTTCTTAAACAAAGAACATTATTATAAGCTTTCTTAGCATTTAAACCTAAGTCCTCTCCAATATCAGAAATAGGGATGTCTTAGGTGTTAAATGAAGTAATGAATATAAAAGTTTTTGCAGAGTACCTGGCACCTATAAATCCTCAATAAATGTTTAACAAACTTTATTATTACCAAACTTCTATGACTCCTTTGTATTAATTTTCTATCCTATCAGGCTTTTGGCTGTCATTTCCATCATATACGTTTCTAACAGACCATTCAAATTTTGCAGATTTTAATCTGCTACTGAGTGAGAAATCTGATAATTAGGCTAGATAGTAATATGTCTAAAACCCCAAACTACTCAGGCTTGAAATCAAGACTGAGTACATGGACTTTGCAACTTCTACTTTTGCTATGCGAAAGCCATATTACCTCCTGATAATATTCCACACAGTTGAAGTTTCTGAATAAGTGATCTCTCCATAATAAAGTGCTATGTTGCAACCTTTTATAGACAACGGAAACCAAATGAAAGGAAAATATTATATATGTTCCAAACCTTACAAAGACTTAGCCATGTTTTAGGCCAAACACAGGTCTATATTTTTCAGTTGACATTTACCAAGAAAAAATGTTGTAGCACAAGTACACTTAATTTTTATTCAGAAACTAAAGATTTCAAAGACCATTATTCCATTTATTCCTGACTTAAAAAACCAACACAATGCAATATGATTGTGCTTCATTATCCATTCTTTCCTTCTTTTAGTTATTAGAACCCTCTGTGTTTTAGCTGGGCGCAAAGGTTGTCCACCTAGACTACTTTCCGAGCCTTCCTTACACCTGGGCATAGAAAGTGACTACACTCTGGCCAATGAGTTCTTTGTACCTTCCAAGTCATGTCCTTAAAAGGAAGCTATTTGTTCTTCATTCCTCTTTCTTCTTCCCTCAGCCTGGAACTTGAACCTGCAGGTAATGAAGCACCTTCAACAATTCAAACAAGGGCACCATCCTAGGGGATGGCAGAACAAGATAAAAAGCAGCACCTGGGCCCCTGGACCACCCTGAGGAACATAACTAACCTATCCTAGGGACTGCCTTCTAATTGGACTTTTATTGGACAAAGACACAAACTTTTATCTAGGTTAGACCTCTGTTATAGCAGCTGATCCAATACCTAAACTAATAAACTTATTTTACAGGAGAGGAAACTAAGGTTCAGGGATAAAGCAATGCACCCCAAAATACCCTGCCAGTTTGGTGGTACAGTCCAGATTCTAACTGAGCTACAGATGTCTCACTTCAAAGCCCACACACTTTCTACTATCCTACATTGCCTCTTTTGCAGAGAAATGGGAGCCTGAGCACCTGTTGCAAACTACAGGGACTGCAAGATTTTTTTTCTTTTTTGTAAACAGGGGAACATTGTAATGTAGTTCCTGTGAACAGCTTCCACTTGCACTACAGCCCACTAAGGACCCTCATAAGCCTCGGGCTTAACTGCCCAGCCAGGGTAGTCCCTTGTTCTAAGGGAGTTGGAGCTTTACTCTGGGAAAGCTATAAGCAGAAGCTACCAAGTACTTAACGAAAAAGTCAGCACTATACATAAGTACTTAAGAAATTAATATACTCACTTTTAAAGAACTAATCTGGCTGAGATAATAAGGAGAAACTGGAGCAGAAAGAGATTACAGAAAAAATATGTCAGCTCATTATAACAGACAAGAAATAAGGTAAAAAAAAAAGGGGGCATTAGGGTGATGGCAATGGGGAACGGCTGAAGAGATAGATAAGACAAAAGAATATTTGAAAGAAATGAATTTAAGAGGCTTGAGAATAAAGAATAAAATGTCTGAAACAGCTGCTGTTTGGAATTCAACTTCTAGAAATTTGTCCTAAGGCAATATATGCACATGTACAGTCATAATTACAAGAACAACCACTGTAGCACTGTATTAGAAAAAGAAACAAAACAGAAGGACCTTAAATGCCCATTCATGGAGCACTTCCACTTTCCATTTTATACACTTCTACAGCTTTTCCTTAAGCATGTATTCAAATGTCTCTTTTGTCATTTAAAAAAAAGAATCAGAGAATCAAAAAGCATCACTGAATAAGCTAGCTGAAGTTTGATATGAATCCACAATCACTTTTCTATATCTCAGAATATTCTGGTTTTGGTAAAGTCAAAGGAGTAACAGCGTCTGAAGAATTCAGTGCCATAATCTTGAAGTTGGTGATTCATTCATTCATTCATTCATTCATTCAACAAATGTTAGAGTGCTGCTACCCTCATCGGGGCCATGGTCAGTGCAACCAGAGAGCAGTGGTTTGTGACAAGGTAAGTTCAGAAATTGGACTAAGCAGGGGGGTGAGGGATCAGTAAAATAGGTGAGGGAGATTAAGAGGTACAAACTTTCAGTTATAAAATAAGTCATACAGATGTAATGTACAGCATAGGGAATACAGTCAATAATATTGTAATAACTTTGCATGGTGACAGATAGTAACTAGACTTACAGTGGTGATCATTTTGTAATGTACAAAAATACCAAACCACTATGTTGTACACCTGAAACTATTATAATATTATAAGTCAATTATACTTCAATAAAAACGAAAAAAGAGGACTTCCCTGGTGGCATAGCGGTTAAGAATCCGCCTGCCAATGCAGGGGACACGGGTTCGAGCCCTGGTCCGGGAAGATCCCACGTGCCGTGGAGCAACTAAGCCCGTGTGCCACAACTACTGAGCCTGCGCTCTAGAGCCCAAGAGCCACAACTACTGACCCCATGTGCCACAACTACTGAAGCCCACATGCCTAGAGCCCATGCTCCACAACAACAGAAGCCACCGCAATGAGAAGCCCGTGCACGGCAACAAAGAGTAGCCCCAGCTCGCTGCAACTAGAGAAAGCCCACGTGCAGCAACAAAGACCCAAAGCAGCCAAAAATAAATAAATAAATAATTTAAAAAGAAAAAGAAACTGGGACTAAGCATTAGAAACTTCTATAACAACTGGATACCTTCATGGTTGTTTAACTAAAAAACAAAACAAAAATTGGGCTTGTATACTGTATGTCCATGAGTATGTGTGTGTGTATTGTCATTTCATTTTCCTATAAATTCATTTTTATTATATTTTACAAAAGTATTGGTCTGTGATGAATTGGAAATTGGGGGCAAAAAAAAACAATCCAACTGGTTCTTCACCACAGTCAGTTTGAGAAATACTATTAAAGTGCTTAATATCTTGCTGGGCCCTGCAAAATTCTATTTTGGGGAAACAGCAGTGAATCACTATAGAAGGTACCTACTCAAATGAAATTATAATAGCAAGGAGACAACAGAATAAATTAAAAACAAGATAAATACAGAAAATAATAAGTGCACTGAGGGAAATGATTAGGGAAATAAGACAGAGACTGGGTGGAAAGTACTACTTTGGACAGCATAGCTGGTCAGAAGGTCCCAAGTTAAGCAATGATTTGGATATAGGCGGACGTGTGGGTAATTGGTAACAAAAATGAAGCAAGTGGAAAAGTAGGGAAGCAGAGTGAATGAGGATGTTACCATCAGAAGGAAAAAGGACAGTATTTTAGAGTTGAAGGATATGTTTACTCAGTGTCCCACATGGGATCCTGAGGTGAGAGACTTTGTTGCTATCAACTCACTCACTCTCTCAGAATCCGACCAAGGAGGCCACTTAGTAGTTTAAAGCAAAATTTATAAATTTACTATTTGTTTGAGGTCACAGACTCTTGTCCTAGTCCTCAACACCCTTACCTACATGATGGGAGCGTTAGAAAGGAAGTACAAGTTTAAATCCCACAGATTTCAATGCCATCCTGCTCCTTTTCAGTTAACATTTTGCTGCCATTATTGATCAAAAGAATGAGTTGTAATACAGAAAAAATTAATCCAGTCTACTTTAGTAAAAAATCAGAAATATTTGTCCCTAGGCCTTTTACCGAAGTACTCATTATCACAGCATACTACCAAGGCACCACATTTCAGATGACCATTCTGTAGACTTCAAACAGGTAACCTTCCCAGATTTTCTGCCTGAATCAACAGAGATATAAATACAGTTGACCCTTTAACAACAGTTATGAACCACGCAGGTCCACTTATACTCGGTTTTTTTTCAGTAGCAAATACTGCAGTACTATGTGATCCTCGGTTGGTTGAATCCGAGGATATGAGGATATGGAGGAACCGTGGATACACAGAGTCAACTATAAATTAAATTACAGGAGGATTTTCTACTGTGCAGAGCGTTGGTGTTGTTCAAAGGTCAACTGGACAGTCAAGATATGTAAGGTTACAGAATAGAATACTGGTAACAACAGGAAAAGATACTTCTGTCTATTTGCTTGAAACAAAGAAACTTACAAACATTTTTAAAAACTCTCTAAAAAAAAACCCTATGTTCATTGATTAGTAAATAGAAAAATTCTAATACCTACTGTTAAAATTTAAAAAAATCAAATAGCTATGAATATAACTATTTCACTCATAAAGAAACTCATTTGTGTAACAAACATATTGGTAAATGCAAAGAAAACACTCTGGAAGGATGTACAACAAACTTCATTAGAGATTACTCCTGGTAATGGGAAATAAGATTGTGAAAAGAGGAAGAAAGGGGCAACTTTAGACTGTATACTGATTTGAATTATTTATAATAAGCATGTTTTCAACTACTGCTTCAATAACACAAACATTTAAAGAAATTTCCAGAATATGTTAGACTTTGCTTTGATTCTATTACCTGCTCTTACATACCACCTGATTGACTCACTGTTCGTCTACTTTCTGAACACTGTTGGTTCTTGTTATTCATAATAGTTATGCTCTATAGTCACCATGAACACTGAACTAGCAGACACTGAACTGCTGTGCCTAAAGAAAATACAGCGCTAGGTTCCTGTGAGTCTCTGGTAACATTTTCATCAATGGATCCAATACATAACCTTGTTTAACGTGTGCTGTGTGTGTTTAACGTGTGTCTGTTTAAAGACATCTTATTCAATATATACCTTTGATTCATTAACACTGAACTCACAGCTACCAGCGCTATTACTCATGCCTGAGGTAAGCTTATCTAACACACATATTTTCTCCACAAGGCACATCACAGCTTTCTTATACAATACTTCAGAACACTAGACAACAGTTCAGCACTACATTTGGGGCCAGTTTTAACAGCGAAAATTTTAAAAAAGCACAGAAATGCAAAACACATGACACTAAACAGACTGTGAAAAGGACACTTGTTTACAGTATAAGAGTTGAAACAAGAAGGCAGAATATCTTTTTGTTTGACCTCAGTTGGGAATGCACACATCAGTGACTCTGATTTTTTGCTACTTTGCATCTGTCCACAAATCAGTGTGAAAGTGCTGCGTGTATTAATTTTGGGGTTACAAACAAATTTTAGCGTGTAGGTGAATTCACAAATATAGAATCAGCGAATAACAAGGATTGACTGTATCTTAAATACAAGCTTTCTAAGTCAGTTTTGTTATCTACAAGATGGAAGAATAAACTAGATAAGTTCTAAGGCTACTTAATACTCAAAACTTTGAATATGTTAAAAATACTCAATTTTACCTACTAAGTAATAATGTAGTTATTTGCTATAAACCTCTGAAAAAATCTATTTGGCCTATACAGTGTTTAAAATAATTTTTAAGCCAACATTTCAAAATCAAAAGACTTCATATAAAACTCCAGATTTCCACCTTTTCTTGAAAAACATCAGCCTGATAGCTAATGGTAGCTAACACTGTATTTCATACAATTTAAGAAGCCAATGATTATAAGATCTACCATTTTTTAAATGTATTGCCAAGAAAAAAGAAATACCACCAATTATAATTACAAGATGCAACCTGATTTCAGAGATGTTTAAATGCTAAAGTGCATTACAGAACTGTTAAAATATGGCATGTAGAGCACTTACTATGTGCCAGCTATGTTCTAAAATTCTTTATACTTTTTAATTTATTTAATCTTCACCAAAATCCTATTGATAGGCACTATTACTATCCACATTTTAGAGATAAGGAAACAGAGGCACAGTGGGTAAGTGACTTGTCCAAGTTCACAGAACTGGTATGTGGTGGGACGGGATTCAAAGCCGTTAAATTGGCTCTCTGCAACAACTGGCTGAAGCTGAGCACTAGCTACACTCTCAAGGCAGGATATGCAGGCTCCAATTTCATCCCAGACCTCTGGTCTCTTCTCTAACCCGACCTGCTTCACTGAACAATGATGTTACCCAACTGACACTGTTGGGATTTGAGTTTGTGATTCTTGCATTAAACAACAGAATACTACATATTAACAAAAAACAGTTCTAAAGAGAAAAAATATGTACAAGTAAAATTTAACCCAGAGTTAATTTTATTTAAAAGGATCAGAAAGGTGTGATAAGAAGGAAAAACTTAAGAGACAGCAGTATTTCAACTAATTCATACTATGCTAACTAGGTATTAGAGTTAATCAGAGATAAATACAATGATGAATTAGATATGGATCCTGTTATCAAGATGTTTTATAGTCTATTAGAAGAGGATATAGTGTAATTAAGAAAAGCAACTAAAAATCTGATATTTTAAATAATTTCTAATAAAGTAGCTGTATGTTTTAACATGCAAAGATCTCTAAGACATATCAATCAATGAAAAAGATAAGCTGTAGAACACTATAAACAGTGTATCATTTGTGAAAAAGAGGGATAAATATGCTCATACAAATATATAATTCTATACTGCATGATTATTCATAAAGGTCTGGAAAGATTTATACCAAACTAAGAATAGTGGTTATTTCAGGAAAGAGAACTGAAATTGGAGATGATAGTCAAAGAAGACTTAAACTTTACTAGTATTGTTTGTCATTTTGTGGAATAAAATAAAGAGCTAATAAACTAATATGTATAACCTCATGCAGGTGATTATGTTTCAGGACTCTTGTTTTCAGTAATTGCCGTGTGAGATTCACAATTCCACTTATTAAGAAAAATATGAAAAGAACAAAAAATCCCATTAATAATTGATAAATTGAGCATAATCAGAATTACAACCTTATAATCCAAATTTAATGTTTGTTTGTTTAGCTTACTAATAGTGTCATTTATTTTTATTCAGTAATACACAAAGGACACCAAAAAAGAAGCAATGGGAATAGGAGTGACTAGGAAAGAAAAACCTGAGATGAGGAATGTGAAACTAAAAAACCCCTGAGAAGTAAAAGAGGAAAAAAAGAAGATGGCATAAAACTAGGATGGTGAGCCACATTTAAAGGACACTGACATAATGTAGTTTGCAATATTTTCTCACAATTCCTAACAGAAATCCATATTTTTTTAGTATTCAGTAACTATTTAACTGACATGCAAAAAAGAAAGTCAGGAATGTCAATTTAAAAAAATTGAATTCAACCATTCAATCATTTATTCAACAAATATTTATCAAGCACCTAATACCAACTTATTTGATATAACTTTGCCTTCATGAAGCTTAAAACATAGTTATAACTTTTTTGGAGAGAACTTCCCCAACCATGACTATAGGACTAAAATAATTCATGCTAATCAATAGTCAATTCATTTATATTGTTTTAATGGAATAAAAAAATTACTGTTTTCAAATACAAAAAAGAGCTAGAAATTTGGTTTAACTCAAACTCTACTACTGAGAAGACTTTCCAAAAAGAAAAAAAGCAAAAGCCAGACTTATCTTCAGATGACCTAAATTATTACAATCTAAAAAAAAAAAAAAAAAGTAGGAACATTACAGTCAAACAGTCTCTCTGCAGATAAATCCATAAACCTAACACAATCTATTTCCATTACAATTACCAGTAAGTCAGCTGACATAATATACTGCATTTATTCTCCATGCTTTCTCTCAGAAATGAACTATGTTTTCCAAAAGCACACCCTTTTAAGCAAGACATCATAATGAAACTTCTCTACCAAATAACAAATGCTAGCATCTCAAAGTCTAACACTACCAAAGTTTTCAAATTAAAGGTGACTAACTTTTTATACAAAGAATGTTTATGGCATTTCTGCCTGAGGTATAAAAATATAAGCATGTCTTTTCTATGATATCTACATCACAAAAATCAGACAGAACAGTATAAATAATAAGAGATAAATGTATAAAAAGAGAAACAAATTTATATAAGAAATTCTTACATTCTCTCCTAAAAGGTAATTCAGAAGTGATTACAATTACTTCTCAAACCATAAAACATCAGGAATTACTTTGTCTTTTAGGCAGCCAAATGGGCAACACTTCATGAACTCCATAAAACTGATAATGAAGGACTTCTAAAATGTAGCATTCCTTTAAAAAAATATATCATTTAGGACAATAGTAACCAAAATGTGTTCCTCAGAACACTAGACCTACAAGGTTTCCTGAAGGAAAAAATGTATATCATCAATTAGATTTGGCAAACACAACTTACATTATATCTCCATCTTGAAACTATTTGAAAACATAACACAGTGCCTGTTTAATAAACCTTGTATAAGTATCAGGTTTTGGGGGCTTCCCTGGTGGCGCAGTGGTTGGGGATCTGCCTGCCAATGCAGCGGACACGGGTTCAAGCCCTGGTCTGGGAAGATCCCACATGCCGCGGAGCAACTAGGCCCGTGAGCCACAACTACTGAGCCTGCGCGTCTGGAGCCTGTGCTCCGCAACAAGAGAGGCCGTGATAGTGAGAGGCCCGCGCACCGTGATGAAGAGTGGCCCCCACTTGCCACAACTAGAGAAAGTCCTCGCAAAAAAAAAAAAAAACAAAAAAAAAAAAACAAAAAAAACAAAAAAAAACAAAAAAAAATAAGTATCAGGTTTTTTGTTTTGTTTTTGACCATCACTCAGTACACACTTCTTTAGTAACGGAACCCTTTCAAGTACATCTACTCACTTTCTTTGGGACATGCTTTGGTATGCAAATTTTAAATGATACAAATAATCTATACATAATAAACCTTCAAAAGAGCCATGTAGGGACCTCCCTGGTGGCGCAGTGGTTAAGAATCCACCTGCCAATGCAAGGGACACGGGTTCGAGCCCTGGTCCAGGAAGATCCCACATGCCACGGAGCAACTAAGCCTCTGTGCCACAACTACTGAGCCTGCGCTCTAGAGCCCGGGAGCCACAACTACTGAGCCCGCGCGCCTAGAGCCCGTGCTCTGCGACAAGAAAAGCCACCGCAACGAGAAGCCCGCACAGCGCAACGAAGAGTAGCCCCCGCTCATTGCAGCTAGAGAAAGCCCACACGCAGCAACGAAGACCCAGCGCAGCCAAAAATAAATACATAAATAAATTTATCAAAAAAAAAGGCCATGTAGTTTTCAATAGACACTACTTAAAAAGAATATAAGAGACATCTTTGGTTGGGTATAGAAGTGATCAAAACACAAATCATTATTAAGGCTTTCTCTGACATTGTTATTGTAAGAGAGCTAAGAGAGAAAACACATACCAGTTACTACACTGACCTGGTTATTAATGTAGAATATGAAACAAGAATCCAGATATAGGAGTCAGGCTACACATTTATAGTAACATGGTATCTCATATGCTTGACTAAACCAAAGCTATGTCTAAATTTAAGTGCACATTCCTTAATAACAATTTTTATTAAAAGAAACTACAGCTGTGTCCATATTGTTAGCCCTTTTGCTTTTTAAGCCAGCTGACCAAAGTCTGATCGAAAAAGAGAAGCCTTAACAGTAGAGTAATTCTGCATATCTTTTCTGGACTTTTGCAACTTTCATGCCTTGGGACACAATTTGAGAAGAGAACCCCCCCTCCATGATTTATCACCGAATGTAGTTAACACTTTTCTTGGAATTTGCAATAAACTCGCTTTAAAAAAAGATATTAGCTGGAAGGTAGATGGAAAATTAAGCATGTCTCAGCACTCAAAAGAATGAGTAGGATTTTTACTATAATTAGTGTTTATTTGGACCTAGCAAAGTATGCCAAGGCTAAGGAGGCTACAATCATCAGAAATCAGTGCCTTTCTCTACTAAAGTAAAAAAGAGAAATCAAATTAAAAAGTATTTGACTCTAAAACAGGAAAGGTTTAATGTGAATGAAATTCTAGACTTAAAATATTCCAAACTTTATAGAATTATTGACTAACATATGATACAAACACAAATATTTACTATTTTGTTTCTAAAGAACATCTTAATACCAGTCCAAAGTTACTCTTAACTAAGTATGAAAAGCTAGGTACTATGCAAGCAATAATACAACTCACACATTTAGAAGGCACTTTAGTTAAGAAAAAGCAGGAAAGCAGTCAAAGCACGGCAAACCTGAAAAATCCTTTAAGTAAAAAGTTTGACGTAATGAATTTCAATCATTCCAGAACTTTGATTCCTACAATCCTTAAAAAGTATTGTTTCAGCACCTAGTAATTGGTAAGCTGCTATGATTACAGATTTGTGATTTCTTTCATAACACCATAATTAATTCATTTAACAAATATTTATTTAGTATTACTATGGAAAAACAAAGATTAAAATATCTATGGGGACTTCTCTGGTGGCGCAGTGGTTAAGAATTCGCCTGCCAGTGCAGGGGACACGGGTTCGAGCCCTGGTCCGGGAAGATCCCACATCCCGCGGAGCAACTAAGTCCGTGCGCCACAACTACTGAGCCCACGTGCCACAGCTACTGAAGCTCATGGGCCTAGAGCCCATGCTCCGCAACAAGAGGAGCCACCGCAATGAGAAGCCCGCGCACCACAACGAAGAGTAGCCCCTGCTCACCACATCTAGAGAAAGCCCGCACGCAGCAATGAAGACCCAGCTCAGCCAAAAATTAATTAATTAATTAAAAATAAAAATAAAATATATATGAACACTGCCCAAAAGACGCTTAAGAGTCCAGAAGAGATGGCACAGATTTAAAGGGTAGAAAATGGTAAAGAGCCTAAGAAATCCACAATCTACTTAAATTGTGAACATTGCTCAGAGGGGAAAGAGATTCTATGCAGTTTGGTGGGGGAAAGAAGTAAAGGGTGCAAATCAGGGAAGGGATCGATGATGGATTTAAAGGAGAAGTAGAATTTAGACAATGAAAAGACGCTTTCCACTGCGAAGAGATGAGAATAGCAAAAAAGATGGAAAACCACAATGAAATAATTTAATTGTGCAGGAATGGACAAACCTACAAAATACTAGCTGATAATGCAGAAGTTAGATATTCTAAATAAGCTCTGGCAACTGGAATATCCAGGTCACTTCAAATCACCAATTAAAAGATCTAATATTGTACCAACACACTCTGTTGATGCTCTATAAATACTTCTAAATTAGTGACCTATGACCCCCTTATACCAATTATTCTTCCTGATGGAATGAGATGGTGAAATAAATTTTATTCATACTGTAACTCAGAATAAACTATTAATTCTCATCCGAAGACATATTAGTTCTCCAATTTTGAGTATACACGTTCAACGTTGGGCAAGAACAAGGACCCCCCAACTTTCCTTTCAGTTTATATATACAAGATACACATCTGATACTCAAGTTTCACTTTGAAACCATGATATAAAAGCTATGTTGTTCCATTCACTATGGCAAGATCAAAGTGTTCTAGTCTCAGCTCTGCAATATTGCGCAAGTTGCTTTAGTGCTCTGTGCCTCAGTTTCCTAACTTGTAAAATAAGGGGGTTCCACCTGGGTGATCTGCAAAGGGCCTTTCAGCTTTAAAATCCTATACCCAGTTAACTGTACATCACCTTTTCTACAGAAGTCATTGTGCCAAGACTAACTATAACAAAAAGAGTATTCTTTCCCTAAACACATGTAATAAAAATTAGCCTTTATTAAGCACATACTAAGTCTTAGGTTCTTTCTATTCCTTATTTCACTTAATCTTCATTACACCCATCAGAGTACGCATTTTCCTTATTTTACTCATAAGGTTTTAGCCATCTCTTGCCTGTTCAATCCAATTAGGGGTGGAAGGCAAGGATTCAAATCAAGGTCTAACTCCAAAGCAAGCCCTAAAAAACCACACTATAAAACTTGGTGCCTCAAACAAAAATATCAGACAGATAAAATACATGAACAAAAGCTGAAGAGGTGGGCTGTGACTATGGTAACCTGGAGAGAGCATGGTCTTCTAAGAGCGCAACTCAGCTGCCTTGAAGCCACAGCGGGAATGGACAAGAGAAGCCAAATATCAGTTTGTGTGTGTGTGTATGTGAAATCTCCTGATTTTCAAATGAAGGAAGATAGATTCACCAGCTTTCAGCTTCTGCTTTAAACAGTTCTAACTCAGATTTTGTGAGGTTAATTTTAATAATTATATAAATTTCCAAAATTCCCAGATAAGTATTAAAATATGGGGCAGCAGCAATAAAGCCTAGGCTTTGATGTAAGGCAAACTTTGGTTGAATCCCTGCTCCATTACTAGCAGTGTGACCTAGGTCAAGTTACTTCACCTCTCTAAGCCTCATTTCTTCATTTGTAAAGTGAGGATACTATCACCTATCTTTCAGGGTGGTTAGGGATCTAAGGAAAATGTGAACTATAAAGAGCACAGTACCCAGCACAAGGTAAGAGTTTGACAAATGAAAGCTATTATTTACCCTTCAGGATCTCAGGAACACAGAACATGGGATCTATGTTCATAGACAACCCAGTAATGTCTACGAATACTACCCAAAGTTTACCTTTAAAATGCCATACCTTGGACTTCCCTGGTGGCGCAGTGGTTAAGAATCCGCCTGCCAATGCGGGGGACACGGGTTCGAGCCCTGGTCTGGGAAGATCCCACATGCCGCAGAGCAACTAAGCCCTTGCACCACAACTACTGAGCCTGCGCTCTAGAGCCCATGCGCCACAACTACTGAGCCCGTGTCCCACAACTACTGAAGCCCGCGCACCTAGAGCCCGTGCTCTGCAACAAGAGAAGCCACCGCAATGAGAAGCCCGTGCACCAAAACGAAGAGTAGCCCCCGCTCGCTGCAGCTAGAAAAAGCCGGCGCACAGCAACAAAGACCCAACGCAGCGCCCCCCCCAAAAAAGTCAGTTTGTCACTTTCTTGTAGATCTAAAATTACTCTCAAATTAAAAGCTTAGTTTAAAAACAAGTCATATACACTCATTTCTAATAGACACTTAACCAAACTTCGAAGAAAGTTTATCCTAAACCTAAAATCGAGCCAACTTATCAAATACTGTTTGCAGTAGCTAACAATTTTTTTAAAGTGACGCTGCAAATCCTGTTACCACGAGTTCAGACTTCTGAATGGGGTGAATGGAAGGGAAATGTGTTTCCAAAGCAGTTTGAGCGCGAAAGATCCCTACAACGTCCGAGGGAGTATTTCCCAAATATTTGGGTAAGACTGAAAAACGGGGTCCGAACTAATAACACCTGGCAGAACGACCTGTCTCCAATTGAACGGACAGGGGCAGGCAGCTTTGTGCCCAAACTATCGTATTATTCTTAGCCAACTGCTCTGGTCAACAGCTGGGTTTTAAACCTTCTTGCAGTCTTCCCCAAAGCCCCATTCCGGACCGCGAGGGAGGGAGCTGGACTTTCCTCACCGCCAGGGTAGACACTGGCGAAACGGGAGGGACAGGCCCGCGGCCCCGAGGGGCGTGGGAGACAGGTCGGGCCACCCCTGCCCCGGATCGATGACTTCCCGGGCGGTACCACCCGCGGACCACCACCAAGCGGCCTGCGGAGCTGTTGTCAGCAGGGCCGAGCCGCCGCGCTGCGGGTTTCGCTGGGGGCGTGAGGAAACAACTCGAGGGTTTCAGGAGAGGAAGGAAGGCACAGGGGCAAAGGGGGAGGAGGCATGTGGACTCCCGGCCCACGGTGACACGCGGGAGGTGACCTTCGGGCCCCCGAGTCCTCCGTCCCCGTTCCTACCCGGACCCTTCCCAAGTCCCGGACCCGCCGCTCCTCTCACCGTCTCGGCTTCTGTGTGCTGGGGTCCGGCACTCTGACCCCCCATAACCCCGCGGAGGAAATTCATCTTGCCGCTCAGCCACCGGCTCCACCGGCCCCGTCGGGAAAGAAAAGATAACTTCCCCTGTCCTCCGCAGGGCCTGGCCCCCAAGCCCGCACTCAGCGCTCTCCGGCCGCCGCCACCACCGCCTCTTACTCGGCTGCAGCTCCAGCCCCCTAAGCCCGGAAACAGCCTCCACCACTTGTCGAAATGCGCATGCGCGGGGACGTGGCATTACGTGGCTGCTCGAAGGGCGAAGGCAAGGGGGAAAGTAGGCGAGAGGAGGTCGGTAGCCTGGGTCCGCCCAAGCCCCGCCCACTGCGCAGGCCCCGCCTCCCTCCGCAAGGACACACCTCCTACCCCAGCCCTGCGCTGGTCGCTCGGGCTGGTCTCAACCACCCACGTGGTCCGAGCCCTGCCCTGCCAGCTGGAGAGAATCCGGATAGTGTACGCTTTTTGGCTTTCAGGGTGTTTAATTGTCGCCGAGCGGACTTACTGCAAGCTGTCAAATCTGGGGTCGTATTTTGTTGAGTCGAAAGTGAAATTTTCCTTCGGCCGACCTGACAGGTAAGGGTTCCCGGCCCCTGGGAGGGTTCTTTTGGTTTCGCGGTGTAGCAGTACCGGCGTTGTGGCCTTCTCGTCCCCGCAAATTGCATTTCTTTACAGGGCTTTGTTTGGTGGTAAAAAGGGTGCTAGAGCCCCCTCATTCCACTGCCACGGGAGGGCGCATTTCTCAGCTCTTGCTCTTCCAACCTGCTAAAAGGAATTCCTGGATCTAAATACCAGGTACACCGCTATTTTCCTGTGGTGTGGGGAGGAAACCACTCGAACCCTGCATTTAACTTACTAGAGAAAATACATTGATCTGCCGTGTCAGTTCGGCAGCTAGTAGCATGACGTTTTGTTATTAACTCTAAACCCCTACATTTTCAGTGTGGTTTTTATTTTAGCATGAAAAATGGCATTTTTCAAATCGGTATGCCTTGTTTCTTTCGAAATGAGAGTGCCAGGTACACACGCTTATGGAGTAGTCTTGTAAATAAATATCTTGAACCTAAAAAGCGCAGGGTCTAGTTAGCTAATTGATTAATACACGTCTCCACTTGGATGCCCCACAGGTCTCAGATTCCCCAGCCTCCCTTAAAGAAAACAAAATCAATGTGCTTTTTCTGCGTGCCCTGACACGCTCTTTGGTACCACTAGCCAAATAATTGCCTAAGCTAGAAGGAGGAAGCTGGGAGGAATCTGAAACTCTGGATTGCACCCCCATGTGTTCAGTAGTCAATCCTGTCATGTCTATTTATATTGCTCAACTAGGTCTCTGCTCTCCATGCTCTCTGTTTCTGACATAGTTTATATTGTCATTTTTCACCAAGATTACGGCAATAGCTTCCTAACTGGTTTGTCTGCATTCACGCCCTGGCTTCCTTCCAGTCGTCTGCAGTCCACCCTTGGGTGAGCTGACAATAACAAAACATCTGTCTGTGTTGATCTTCTTCTGAAAGTCCTCCAGCTGTTGCCCATTCTCTCCATAATAAAATCCAAACTCCTTAGCTTGGTGTACAGGCCTGTTATGTTCTGGCTCTTGCCTGTCTTTCTAGCTCCTGTCTCCCTCACATACTCTGGATATATGCCTGGATATGCCCTTCCCCTCCCTCGACTTCATCAAGGAAACTCCTGCTAGTTCCTTAAGACTTTTTTTTTTTTTAATTATTTTTATTTATTTTTGGCTGTGTTGGGTCTTTGTTGCTGCTCACGGGCTTCCTCTAGATGCGGTGAGCGGGGGCTACTCTTTGTTGCGGTGCGCGGGCTTCTCATTGCGGTGGCTTCTCTTGTTGCAGAGCATGGGCTCTAGGCTTGTGGGCTTCAGTAGTTGTGGTGCGTGGGCTCAGTAGATGTGGCTCACGGGCTCTAGAGCACAGGCTCAGTAGTTTTGGCGCACAGGCTTAGTTGCTCCGTGGCATGTGGGATCTTCCCGGACCAGGGCTCGAACCCGTGTCCCCTGCATTGGCAGGCGGATTCTTAACCACTGCGCCACCAGGGAAGCCCCATAGTTCCTTAAGACTTAACTCTGGCATCTTCTGAAAGCTCTCCCTGAAATCCAGATACGTATGTATATGCTAGCACTTTGCAGTTGTTGATATGTGGGAAGCTCTCAATAAATGCCTGTTGAGCCGGACTGTTAAGGGCACGACTATGTTATTCATTTTTATGTCTCTGTGGCTTAGCATTGTGCCATAAAAGGTGATTTGATGGATACATGTACAAAACATTAAAGGATATATGAATATAATGCTGAGGAAAAAGGTCCTTTTTTCATCTGTAAGGTGGGATTGCAGATAACACATATCACAAAGGCTCTGGTGCATGTTCCTTTCCTAGTGCCAAGGTTTTAAGCCTGGGTGACTTGGAGAACAGTGGGGCTCATACTGCCAAAAATACTGTACACTAAGCATTGTCCTCTGCTTTAAAACTGGACACTTGACATTTTGCTTCAGACATTTTCCATGGGGGCATTTCATTGCAGCCTAAAAAAAGTAACCAATAAATGCTCAGCATTTTTATTACCAGGTAATGTGTGCAAAGAACTTCACCCAGTCCCTAAGCCTTACCCCTCCCTGAGCCTCTCCTCCCCTCCTCCCTGTGCCCCACTCTTCCCCATTATCAGAGATAAATCTCTGAGGTCAAGTGGGGCTCATGGATGTCTATCACATGTATTATTTGGTAATAAAAAGCAGCGCCTTGACATCTTAGCAGAATTATTTTAAGACACCACCCTTTTCAAAATGCCCTGCTTTGTTTTAAATTTTGGTGAATGTAGTAAGTCACTAACAGCGTGCTATGAGTTTTCCCTTCATTTGACCTGTTTTCTTCCCTAACAGCCTCCACTGGCCAGGAAGGACTATGGGCAGGAGGAATGGACAGTTTGGGACAGAGGAAATGAGGGTGGAGCCCCCAGATTTCCCCTTGACCTCACAGTCTTGCCTCTCTCCTGGTGTCTGGGAAGGGGTAGAGCTGCTTGATGCTTCCAGGAAAAAGAGGAGGCAGAGAGGGTACAGTGCCTAATTTTTCCCCCAATCGGGCGTCTGAAAGGGGAGCAGCCATGAAATGGACTGAAAAGAGAAAGGAGATTACATGCAAATCCAGTTCCACTGATTTTATAGAGAAAAGTCAGAGACCACGTCTCGTTCCTATTTGTACCCTTTACTGATCTAGCATAATTCCTTTTACGTGGCAGATGCTCAAGCACCATTTCTTAAATAAAGGAAGAGAAAAACATGAAAAAATTGTGACTGCCTGACTTACGCCCTTATACTTCTCACTTTCTTAAGTCTAAATATTCGGTATAAGAATGTCATGAATCATTAAAATACGTATAATCCAAAATTTTAACTTGGGTAAATTAAAATGATTTTTCTGACAACAGAGCAACTAACAAAATTCATTGGTTTGAAATCCACTTTTAGAATTGCTTCCTTACAATCCCCTAGTTCAGTCGCTCTCCTCAGTGGCCCACTTTCCCCATCCTTTCTTACTTTCTAGTGGCAAACTCAACAATAACAATGAAATATCACTGCACAAGATTGTGTTTTGATTGAGGGTGGTGGTGATAGGGTGGGGTGTTGTCCATACCTACTTAGGAGGACGAGTGGAGGTGATAATTTGTGTTTGAAATATATCACATACAGGTTTTTAAAGACTAGTTACTGGAAAATCAGGGTTCAAAAATATTGTCGATAACATTATATATTAATTTTATTCATTAATCAAACAACACACAGCAAAATAAATTGATAATGATGAAGCAGCAATTGAAATTCATAACCAATCAATAGTAACACTATCAAACACATTTGTGCTCTATCTTTGCTAGACTATCTATTCAAAGGACTTTACATAAAATGATTTACTTAATCCTCACAACAACCTTATGGATAGTGTTATTAGCCCCATTTTTCAGATGGTGAAGCAGGCACAGAGAGTAAGTTGCCTGATGTCATACCACGAGGAAGTGGCACAGCTGGGACATAAATTGGCAATCTAACTCCAAAGCCTGTGCTCTTCCGTACTATGCTATCTCACCTCTCTAGACTCAAGGCAATGATCATGCACTAAGTAGAAAGGTGGTCTACAAGTCCCTGTGTAATCTGGCCCCTCTGTTGTCTCCCTGACCTTACCTCCTGCTTTATTCCTTCTACTCTAGCAACACTGGCTTGCTTGTGTTTCTGAAATTTGATTTCCCCTCATGGCCTTTGTGCTTGTTTTTTCCTGTGTTTTGGTTGTTTGCTACTCTACCCACATAGAGAAATGCCTCACTCCCTTCACCTTATTTAAGTCTGCTCAAAGGCTACTTGGGTCTCTCCTGACTGTTTTAAGTTGCAACCTCCCCATACTCCTTCTTCCTCTGCTCTGCTTATTTTCCTCTGTAGCACTTATCAGTCTGATACATTATTCTCTTAGGATGCCATCAAGTTCACCTCAGAGAAAGAAAGAAAGAAAAAAAACCAAAAACGCTGCTGACTATAAGATGCCATCTACCAAAAGACACATCCCAATTTTAGGTTTCATAAAATGTGAAGAAATGTTCATCATAGCATTAATGGAATCTTGCTTATTGTATATTTCCCCACCATCACCTGAATGTAAACCCTTAAGGGTAGGGATTTTAGCCCTTTTGTAAATTGCTATATCTTCAGTGCTTAAGCACAGTATCTGACGCATAGACAGCACTTGGTAGCTCTTTAATGGATGAATGAACTCCCCAAATGAGGAAATTCCCACTTTCAGCTTGTATGCATGGAAGCAGAAATTCTGCAGTGTTGCTGCATTGCACGGCAGCCAGACTTCCTCAGTAGAGTCTGAAACAGGGTCCTCAGAAAATTGTATTAACTAATTTTAGTTTAAGAATATTTTGTTGGCTTTCAGTAACCAACTTAGTAATTAACACTTAGTCATATGTAAAGACAAACTTCTGTGGAAGGACTTAAATTTTTAGGATCAGAAAGCAGCGCATTGGGAGAACCATCTCAACCTCCCAGTGGCAAGCTCACTTTTGTTTGAAATTCGTTACACTAATGCAGTTATTGTCATCATCGTAGACTCCTTCTTCTTCCTCTTTAAGACAGGTAATACATTCATATGGTTAAAATATAAAGTGCAAAAGGGTATTTAGCAAAAAGTCTCCCTACTATTCCTTGGCCACCCAGGCAATTAATATAGACAATTATTGTTTATCCTTCCGGATATACATATATGTATATGTACTCTCTCGCTTTTAATAACACAAATAAATGTAGCACATTGTACACACTGTTTTACACCTTACTTTTTCCCATTCAATATATCTTGGAAATTGTTCCATACAAGAAGAGGTATTCTTCATCCTTTCTTATTGTGTTCCATGAAATGCTTTAAAAATATTTTTTAAAGCCCTAGGAATTCCTTGGAAGAGGAGGGTGCAAGAAAGAGGGCCCCCATCCTGCTCCATTTGATTGATTTCATTTGTTTATACTTCCTATGTCATTTGAACAAAAAGATTCAGAGGCTAAAATGTTGGCCAGCCACCTCTCTTAGGAGATGCGAAACATGACCAAGGCAAGCACTTGGAACAGTGAAGTAGTTTCACATGCTCTAGAGGCCAGGGTGCAAATTTCTGCTCTACCTGTTTTGAGAAGAACAATAATAGTATCTTCCTCATATGGTTGTTGTTAGAATTTTATTAGATAATAGCTTTAATGTGCCTAGTACTTTAGTACATGAAGCAGAGTAAGTACTTAACAAAGGTTAGAGTGGAGACTCAGATATCTTTGATGTATATCATCAATTTCTTAACAACTGAACATTTAAAGATATTACCCTATAATAGTACTCAACTCAAACTTTATTGGCTCATGTTACTGAAAAGTCTGATACTTCAGATATGGCTTGATCTGGGGCATCAAGATAATCTCTCCAGGATCTGGGCTTTCATTATATCTGGACTCTGCTCTTTATATTGGTTTCTTTCTCTGGCTCTGTACAAGGGCAAGTTGGCTGTCAGTTCCTGCAGTCCTATAACCTCCCAGGACCAAGTTCATCAAGGAAGACTCCTCACCTCTCTCCTTAGAATCTCAGCAAAAGTCCTCTTATGACTCACTGGATCTTATTGGGGCATGTGCCTTTGTGTTGGGTCAATTCCTATAGCCCTGTGTGTGAGATGCTCTGATTGGCCTTGATTCACACGCCCACCTCTAAAACAAGCAGTGGGAATCCTCCCCTCAATTCAAAGCATATGGCATAAGAACAGGGGAACAGGGACTTTCTTCAAAGGAGAGCTAGACTACTGTTCCAGGAGAAAGTTTATCAGGATAGGAAAAATAGGATAGATGCTCACTATATCCCCTGATGGACTTGACTGCTTGCCAGTTTTTTTTGAAAAATATTTTCCCAGCAGTGCCACTAGCATTTGCTCGCATCAGTACTGTTACTCTGTGAAAGGTTCAAAAGGTCATGTTGCATTATTTAATAAAAGTAATTTTGGGACTTCCCTGGTGGCACAGTGGTTGGGAGTCTGCCTGCCAATGCGGGGGACACGGGTTCGAGCCCTGGTCTGGGAGGATCCCACATGCCACAGAGCAGCTGAGCCCGTGCGCCACAACTACTGAGCCTGTGCTCTACAGTCCACGCGCCACAACTACTGAAGCCCACGCACGTAGAGCCCAGTGCTCCGCGACAGGGGAGGCCACCACAGTGAGAAG
This sequence comes from Eubalaena glacialis, assembly GCF_028564815.1. NCBI lineage: Eukaryota > Metazoa > Chordata > Mammalia > Artiodactyla > Balaenidae > Eubalaena > Eubalaena glacialis. Next base: position 94,145,624 of record NC_083720.1, on the reverse strand, counting down.
CCTGTGCACAGCAATGAAGAGCGGCCCCCGCTCGCTGCAACTAGAGAAAGCCCGCGCGCAGCAACAAAGAAGACCTGACGCAACCATAAATAAATAAATTAATTAAAAAAAAAATTTTTACATTGCTTTGTATTTATATCTTCAAGCAAAGCCATATCTACACCCTCTTTTAAAAAAGTACAGTCCAGGTGTGTTTCCATTCTTTGGAAAATAAAGAGAATTGCTTACTTATGAAACACCTTAACTAGGAAATCCCACTTTCAGTTCCAACGGACTTTTTATAAGACTGTTTATTAAAGGACAAATTTATCAGCTCCAGGCCCAGGCACTCTTACCTCCTGTAGAGAATTTGACTGTCACCTCTCCACACCCACTGTGTTCCCCCAACCTCTATAACTAGCTGAACAGGCAGGTCCTGAATAGCCAGGATGGGGTTGAAGATTTTACTGCCCCATTGCACAGCTAGACTAGGTCCTTTGAAGTTCGCATTACTAGGTGATGCCAAGATTCCCTGGAAGCTTAAGATGACTTAGTATGGAGTCATTGCCACGTTCATCAGCAGTTCATGACCCAGAGCAGGTTGCAGCTGACTGTCTCATTTGCCTGAGTCTGTGGCCCAGGTGAGTACAAGACCAGGGGAGTCTGTAGGCTCTCTCTTGAGATCAGAGTACAGTCGGTCAATGTAGATTTGGCCTCCAGGCCAGCAGGATGGTAACTGACCTGGACCAGAACTTTTCAAAGCCAGCCCACATGTCAAAGATCCCCTCTCTCCCCAGTTCCAGTTCTTTAATGATGTTGACTATGAGCAACCAATGACCTGTGATGGCAAACACACTGTATGAATAATTGGGGCAGGCTCAATAACTCGCAGATATTAGGTGGAGGGTCCAGAACTGGCATGCAGTTTGAGGAAAGAAGAGGGAGCTGGGTGTGGACATAATTGTCTGCCCACAGCTCAGGCATCCATGGGCAGAGGAATGGAAGATGAGAAGATTATGAGCACAGAGAGGCAGAGGAGAGAAGTCTTCTCTTTAGCTTGACTGTTCCGTGATGCTGCCTTGCCCAGGATCTCAAACACCATACTAGTCGTGGGTAGTATAAAGAACTAGAAGAGCTCCAGCTTACGCTTGCCACTACCCTCTCCCTACCTCCAATACCCGCATACACACATGGCCTTTCCAGGGCAGGGCCACAGTTTGTGAGACCCAAAGTGACCCACAACCACGTCCTTAAGCTGCTCCCTCTCTCCCAGGTATGTGCATAGTGAGTCCTAAATAGCTCAGAATCCAAGGTCTCAATAGGTCATTGCCACAGCCAGTCTCCTTCCTGTGAGGGCACTGCTATCTGGGTCTGGTTCAGGTTTCTGGGTCAGAGCAAAATGACTATACTGGTATTTGGGTACTTATTTCATGGTATAATAAATATCAAGATCTTTGTTTTTTTTAAAAGCTCAAAATTCATAACCATTTAAAACAAATCAATGAAACTACAAATTTAACACATTTCATTTTAATAGAATTAGTGATTCTAAGTTCTGCTGTGTCCTTCAGCTTCAGGAGAGTTGCATATCTGATGGGTTGGTTGGACCTGAGTACAGTGCCTTCCTGTACCTTTCAGTCTTCTGCCTGGAGCTTTTGGAATCTTGGCTTGTAGGTAGCTCCTCGGGTCTGGCCAGAGACTTAGGTTCCCTGTTTTTGATTTTTCCTTGCCATTTTAGGAAGGATGGTCCTTCTCGGGGGCTAACTCCTGCCTTCCCCGGAGGAATGAACCACTTTTTCAAAGAGCTTTTCTCCCAAAATTCATACTCAGCCCCTCCCTCTTTTTGAGGGGTGGGGTGGGGTAGGAGATGGAGTTGCAGGAGCTGATTGATAAAGAGGGGGTTAGAAAGGCTTCTGTGAAGGAGAGAAGAGGCAAAGAAGAGGAAGGGGAGAGAGTGGTGAAAGAGATCCAAGAAACTGAATGAAACTGCTGACTAATATCTGCAACTAGAGTATTACACCCACAAAAATACAGGGTTTTTTTTTTTTTCTTCAGTACTTAAAAATAGCACAGTATAACAGAATACTGAAAACAGATGTGCTTGGTTTCCTGAACTACTGATTCAGCAAACATCTGAGTCTCTGTCCTCTCTGCCAGGCCCTGCTATAGGTTCTCTCCCACTCTAGGTTCATTCTGGAGTGCTAAAATTCTTATTCCCATTTCATAGAGAGCGAAGCCTGGGCTTCAGCATGGTATAGGTCAAAATGGCATGTTTTGTTTGCAAACCTAAACAGAACTGGGTTTTCATTCTAGTCCTGCCACTTTTGAATGGTGTAGTCTTGGGCAAATTAAACTTTACTTTGCTGTATCTGTTTTGATTACCTTCTGCCTTGCAACAGAAAACCAAAGAATGCCTTAAAACAAATTGTCTGGGATGTAAGCTGGAATCTTTCCATTAAGCAGATACTTGGCTTGAGGCTTTCATCTTTTTTGTTACAAGCTGGTTGTAGTTGCATCCTTATCTGGAAAGAAAGAAGGGCAAAGGTCAAGGTCAAAAGTTGTCTATCAACAAGTTATCTGTTCTTCCCCACTCTTTTTACTCTTATAATTTTATTCTGAACTAATTTTAGAATTGAAGAAAGGTTGCAAAAGTTGTACAAAGAATTCCCAAATATTTTTCACCCAGATCAAACTTAACATTTTTACCCCAATTACTTTATCATTTTTTTCTCTCTAAATATATATATATTTTCCCCTGAATCATCTGGAAAAGAATTTATAGGCATGATGTCCCTTTACTTCAGTGTCTAATTCCTAACAACAAAAACATTTTCTTAAATAACACAGTGCAGTGATCAAAACCAGGAAGTTAACACTGATATCATTGCAATTTTCTAATCTACAGGCCTTATTCAAATTTCTCCAGGAGTCCCAATTATTTTCTTTTCTGGTCCAGTATCCAAACCAGGATTACACACTGCATTTTGATGTTGTCTCTATAGTCATCTTCAGTCTGGAACGGTTCCTCTTTCTTTGTCTTTTATGATTTCAGTATTTGGAATAGTACAGGATAGATCAGTTATTTTGTGGCATGCGCCTCAATTGGGGTTTGTCTGATCTTCCCGATTAAGTTCAGATGGTGCATCTTTGGCATCTTTGCTAGGAATATCGCAGAAGTGCTGCCCTTCTCACAGTGCATCGTCTCAGGAGGTACATAACATTTGTTTGTCCCACTATTAGCGATATTAATTTTGATCATCTGTTTAAGGTGTTGTCTGCCAAACTTCTCTACTGTACATTTAACTGTTTTTTTCCCTTTGATGTTAATAAGTGTAATTGGGGGGATATGCTTTAATATTGATAAATATCCTGTTTCTCATCAAACTTTCACCCTTCAGTTTTAGCATCCATTGATAATTCTTACCTGAATCAATAGTAGTTGCCAGTCTGCTGTTCGTATAAAAATCTTTCCAGGAAGCTCCATCTTTCAACTCCTACCTATTTTGTTAAGAACTTTGCCCAGCCTTAGTTACAAGAGAGCCTGGGAAATGCATTATTATGTTATTCTGTTTTGGTATAAGCATATTGCTACCCCCAGTAAAATTGGGGTTCTCTTAAGTAAAGAGGGGAGAATAAAAACTTACTACACCTTGCCAACCCAATAGCATCATTGTAAGGATTAAATTAAATGGTCTTTGTAAAAACATCTACCAAGGAGCCTGTAACATGGTTGATATTTTAAAATATCCCTCCCCAACCTGTGGGAACAGGGTTTTGTTTGTTTTGTTTTGTTGATCACTTGTGGTCACATAGCTAGTAAATAGCAGAACAGGTCTACAAACCCTAGTCTGGTCCCTACACCATAGTTTCCTTTTGTTGGTTTTAGAAATTCTGTATTCTCTTAAATCTTTTCAGCTACATGACTAAAACTACCTCTACAGTATATTAATATATAAAACTATAATCTATACAACTGTTGTAGAATGGTCCTGTTTACTAGATGAAGATAACATTATGTATATATTAAATAATAAAACCTGACTTAAATTTCTTTATATTTGGGTGTGTTCCTCTCCATGTAGTCCAAGGCAGTTGTTCTCTTTTGGGGTAATGGCTATTAGTTCCTCCAGGAATCATAGTCTGGAAAGACTTCGAGGGGAAAATGGTTAGAGAATAAGGGTGTCTGCTCAGCATTATAGATAAATACAACCCCATGTTTTACTGATTCTTTGCAGTTTTAAAAATATTTAACAGAAAGAGAGAATTGTAAAACTCCTTTGTCTCCTGCCAATGTTAAGAATTGGAATTTTAAAATTCCCTTGTCACAGAATCAGTATGAAAGAACATAAAATTTTAATACCAGTTGGCAGCAGAAAATGTCACTTCATTTAACTCAGAATTTTACACTGAACATCATGGAGAATAATAATATCAGTACATGACAGAAATAAAAAATGATGATAGAAAAGTGATAAATCAGGATACAAAATTGTATATACTGAATGATAATAGCTAAGTTTAAAATATATGGGGAATTCCCTGGCAGTCTGGTGGTTAGGACTCTGCACTTCCACTGCAGGGGGCCAGGGTTCGATCCCTGGTTGGGGAACTAAGCTACCGCAAGCTGATCCTGTAAGCTGCGTGGGGCGGCCAGAAAAAAAAAAAAAAGATTAAATAAAATAAATTTAAAAATTGGGTAAGTATTTAAAATATATACATAGGAAGAAGCCTAGAAAGAAATGTAGTAAGATGTGAATTCAGAGTGGTTATATTTCGGTGGAAGGATATGGGGCATGTTTTCTTCTTTCAACTGTTCCATAATTTTTACTGGATAAATTTTTCTTTAAATAAACATGCCCTTTTTTTCCCTCTAAATAATCACAAATAATAACAAGCTTAGAAAAGGTATTAAGTAGAAACAGTTTCGGAAGAGAAACATCTGGAGCCCCTGGCAGAACTATTAGTTTGCTTTTGAGGAGAAACCCAAAGAGCCCCATGTTGCAGCTGATGCCTGAACTTGAATTTCATTTCATCCATCTTGGTACCATCTATTTTCCTCCCTCCCTTTCATTCTTTCTTTCCTTCTTTTCTCTTATACTGTAAGGTAGGTGAAGAGATTAATTTTAAGAAAGAGATAGAGTTTCATATAGTAGAAAGAACATTACAGTTTAAAGCCAGATAGATATGAATCCTGGCATCATCATTTATTCATTCCACAAACATTAACTGAGCAATTACTATGCAATGTACTGTTGTAGGCATTGGAGATTCAGCAATGATTGAAAACAGATAAAAGTGTCTGTTTTCGTGAAACTTATATTCTAATGGGGGTAGACAGTGTGATTTAAAAGGTCCTGGAAGGACCCTTGGATCAAAAAATACCTTCCTAACGGATGTTTACAATGCATAAAAGTATGCCATGAAGGACTTAGCCTTTTGGGTCAACAAACATCTTCTTTTAAAATGCAAATATCAATGAAAAGAGTACATCCTCATCATGCTTAACTGTCCTTCATATGTTAGTGTGAATTAATTGTCATATACCTCAGGAGCTAAATGAGAGCCATGCTTTGCTAGAACGAACATTTTAATTGCGAGAGGCCCATTAGGTACTATCCGGGAAGGGTACTCTTGAGTGGGTTTCCGAGTAAGCACTATGAGGGTCCTGTGGCACGAGGTAATTTAGGACGGGCAAAGCAGATGAAGAGAGAACAGTGGTAGGAAATAAATTTCACCCTTAACATGTATGAGTTTGTCTTGGGGATCCAGAAGTCTTCCCAGGTTTAGGTACCTCCCCTGCCTCCTTCCCTTCATAGCCAAGTACTTCTTTTTAAAGAGTGCCTTCGGACCAGGACATTCCTGAGATACATATCTGTGACCTTTCTAAATCCCTCACATTATCAAATACTCCTAGGATATATCATCTCTTTCACAAAATGATTAAGATATAAATGAACGAATGAATGAGTACATTTTTAAAAAAGTAGTAAAGATCAGGAACAGCCCCATTGAGATGCAAATGCAAGTCCTCTGCTCATTCAGTAGCTTGCCTCTTGCTCACGCTTTTAAATGACAGTTCACTGTCAGAGACCTCTGGGTCTCTGAAAATAACAAAATTTAAAACATGTAGATACCGAGGTTTATACTTTCATCTCTATCTCTACATCCTCCATCCTCCCTCTGGTTCACTTTTCACCTCAACCATGATAGTGCTTCTATTCCTGTTATTCTGAAATTGCGTCACGTAAGGTTGTGAAGAAGTTCTGTGAGAGTCTGGGGTCCATCCTGAGTCTTCAAAATAACTCAGGTCAAAGAAGAGTCTCTTGTAAGGATATAGGGGAATCTTCAAGGAAATCTTTAGGAAGTACAGCCTGGCCTCATGAGAACTGGAGAGTCGACATGCAGGTAGTGTGTGTGTGTGTCTAGATATGTCAGGCTTCATAATCTCGTCTGTGCTTTTTTCAGTGAGTCTATTCCATTCTCTCGCTTTCTGTGCTGACTCACGGCCTCTCTGCTTCCAGGCTTGCAAGTGGCTTTGGCCACTGCCCGGACCCCAGCCCATTCTCATTGTAACCTCACAGCTCAGCTCCCAGTAACTGACTCAGGATGACTCTGGGAATCTGACTGGCTCAGCTTGGGTCAGGTGTCCATCCTGGTCCGGTTAGAAGGTGTGCTTAATAAATGTTCCCTCATTATTGCTACTTATGTTCTCCTTTATCTTGGCTTACAGAGTGTAAGGGAGGTGGGAGGACAGGAGATTTGGTGCATCCTGTTGCAAAGACCCTTTGGACTGTTCAGTTTTACTTGAGTTTAGTGGTAGTTGGTATTATTTCTTAACAACAACAATTACTGCCAACAATTTCTTGTGCTACGCACTTTTCATATATTGTCTTCATTAACTGTCTCAACCTCCTTACTTTCATCCCCTTTATGCAAAAGGAAACTGTTGAAAGAGCGAGGTTAAGTAACTTGCGAAGGTCACAAAGCTCAATTACTGGGATTTAAGCTGAGATTTTTGTGACTGCAGAGCCTGTGCCCTCTCCTGATTTTCCACATCTATCCCTGGGCATGTCATTGGCTGCTCCTGACCACTGCCATAGCTTAACCCCAGTACTTCCCTCAGGTAAGCTCTCCCACTTTGGAGAAGTAGATAATTTGTTAGAAGGAGAACCCTAACCAATGGGTTACAGAGGTCCACCCAGTAACAGTGTTTCCCAGTTGTTTCCAGCCTGAGACAAAGCTGTGATCTTGCCAGAACATATGTAGACAAGAAGAGATTGCTCTCTTGGTTTCTCATATTGAGTCATCCACCAACTCAAGAAGTGGTCCAAACACACACTACACTTTGGCTTTTATATAAGTTATAAGTTACCATTAACGTTCAATAATAGCTTAGTGCTTAGTACCTGGTATGTGGTGGTATGTTCAATAAGCTTTTTTTTTTTTCCGTTAAACTGAACTAGCCAACTTTAGCTTATATCCTCTCATAAAATTGAAGCCAAGGGTCATCAGAGCTGGTTTGTTATTATCCAAGGGTCTTACTCCATTTGAGCCACTGTAACAGAACACCATAGATTGGGTGGCTTATAAACAACAGAAATTTATTTTCTACCAGTTCTGGTGGCTGGAGGCCCAAGATTGAGGTGCTGGCAGATTCCATGTCTGGTGAGGATCCACTTCCTGGTTCACAGACCTTTGTCTTTTTGTTGTGTCCTCACAAGGCAGAAGGGACAAGGGAGGTTTCTTGGGCCTCGTTTATGAGGGCAGTAATCCCATTCAGAGCTCTCATGACCTAATCACCTCCCAAAGGCCCCACCTACAGTGCCATCACATTGGGTGCTAGGATTTCAACATAGAATTTGTAGGGGGAAACAAATAATCAGACTTTAGCACCAAGTTGAAGTTGAAGGAATTGAAAGGAATCGTGATTAACAGGTTAGCAATGTTTCGAATAGATGATTCTGTAAAAAAAAAAATGACACTTTTCAAGTAAAAATGAGCCACAGACTTTCAAACTTTATACTTGAAGGAGAAGATCCCAGTGGAGAGGGATCAACTGGACCATAATATCATCATTGTGTCCCCAGGATGTACCTCCTCGGGTCTCTCACAAATTACTCCTGCCACCAACATGTTGGCCTCTAGGAGGCACTGTTTCCCCTCCAAGGCTGTGGACCCGTCACTGGCTGTGAATCAAATCTACAGCTGAGCCTAACTAAAGCTGTGTTTTATCTGCTAGGAGATAACCACAGGGAAATAAGCACCGAGAGTGGGAGTGATGCCAATCTTTATAATCTGGTTTATAAGAAGAGTGTATTGATCCTGTCTTCCTGGCTCTTGGACTATTGATGAAGATTGGGCCCTCTTTAATCCCAACATTGAGGAATCATTTACCAGGCTTGGTGCTAGGGGTTGGGCAGAACAAAATGCAAGGTCCCTTCTCACAGTCAAGTCTAGTAGGGGAGAGACATGGCAAAGGAGAGGCCCTGACAGCCTTGCTTAGATCCACCCTCACAGTGCCTGGTTTTCTGCTTTGGCACTGAGGATACTTCCCTTCAGACAACACCTATCCCCAGCAGGGTAGCCATTGCAGCACGCAGCACAGTCCTAACACATTTTGTCAATTCATGTACTTGATAATAGAAGGGTCTGTTTGTTGCATATGCATTTGAATTTACTATGAAATAAATTTCTATTTTATGTATAAATTGGCCAAAAAAACAGGTATTGATAGTAATAGCTAAGAAAACCAATTAGCTAATTCATTCAATTGGGATTATGTTTACATCTTTATTCTCAAGATTCAATATTTAATATTGAATAATAGGTTCTACTCTCATTAAATCCAGTTCTGCTCTGAATAAATGTCATAAAATTTGAACGATACAAGTTTATTTTAATTTTATAAAATTTATATTTGGCAAGTCTAAGGCCACTCAGCGTTTTTCTTTTATATATATATATATATATATTTTTTTAATTAATTAATTTATTTTTGGCTGTGTTGGGTCTTCGTTTCTGTGCGAGGGCTTTCTCTAGTTGTGGCAAGCGGGGGCCACTCTTCATCGCGGTGCGCGGGCCTCTCACTATCGCGGCCTCTCTTGTTGCGGAGCACAGGCTCCAGACGCGCAGGCTCAGTGGTTGTGGCTCACGGGCCTAGTTGCTCCGCGGCATGTGGGATCTTCCCAGACCAGGGCTCGAACCCGTGTCCCCTGCATTGGCAGGCAGATTCTCAACCACTGCGCCACCAGGGAAGCCCCACTCAACATTTTTCTAAATTGATTTGTTAAACCCTAGGATTCTAATAAAGCTAACCAATAACGATCCTTTATAGAAGAAATGTGAATGGCATCCTCATTCATCAATTTGATGATTGTTTGAAATGTTACAGATATTATCTCAGGTCCATTCCTTCACCCTAACCTGGTTGTGAATGTGCAGGACTGAAGGGCCACATGTCATGCACATATCTGTCTTTTATTATGCTCTTCTCCCATCAATCATATTTCTACATATATACTTGGTTATCTGTGCTTTTACATTTCCCTTTTGCTGTTAAGGTTGTTAGCTTTCAGGTCCCACTGCTATGCATGATAGTCCTTTGCACTCTGATTTGCTCCTTGTGATCTAATGTGGACTTTTAGTAGTGGCCAGCTTTTATTGAGTATGTACTGTGTTCCAAACATTGTTCTAAGGACTTTGCAGGTATTAGCTAACAGAATCCTTGTAACTGCCCTTAGGTGGTCAGTAGAGTACCTACCATTATTATGCCCATTCTGTGATTATTTGGCCAAAGTCACACAGCCAGCAAGAGGCACAGCTTGGGGTTCAAACCCAGTCGAGCTACAGAGTCTACAACACTATGCAAAAATATACAATACTGCCTCAATATTCAGGTGTATTAGAATAGCTGAAGTTCAAGGGTAAGTAGGATCTTAGTAGAGTTTCCGAAGGACTCACCTGTGAATTATATCTTGTTACATATATAACCTCTCTGAGACTGTTTCCTCAACTATAAAATAGAAATAATAATAGAACTGACCTGATAGGACTGCTTGAGGATTAAATGTGTGTATGTGTGTGTGTGTATGTATGTATGCGTGCATATGTGAAGAACCTTAAACAGGACCTGGCATATAGCAAGTACTTATTTTGCTAAGCACTATTCCTGTGCTCAATAAATGATAGCTGTTCTTACAATCATCTGTGAGTTTCAAGGACAGTAAGACTTTCTGATATCCAATGGTCTAGGTACTGAGAAGCCCTCACGCTCATTCCTCCTTCATAGCCCTCTTCCACAGCTCCTTTACCCTCTACCAACTCTTTTTTTTAACCATTTTTTTTAAATTGAAGTATAGTTAATTTACAATGTTGTGTTAATTTCAGGTATGCAGCAAAGTGATTCAGTTTTATATATATATATACACATATACACACACACATATACATATATATTCTTTTTTCAGACTCTTTTCCATTATAGGTTATTACAAGATATTGCATATAGTTCTCTGTGCTGTATCGTAGGTCCTTGTTCACCCTCTACCAGCTCTTAAGGACCCTGCCGGTGCTAAGGTGGGAGCTCTCATAAGTGGCTGAAGAAGAACATTTCCAGGGTCCCAGGGACTTGCCACTCCTTAGCCTTGGCATCTGCTCCATCCTTTTTTCCCTGGCCGGCCTGCCCCCACTTCCACTCTTTCTCAGGGGACCCCTCTCCCCAGGCCCAGTGTGGGTGGGAAGTGCTCTCTGGCTGTCCTGCTCAGCACAAGGCTTTTGTTTTCTAAATAAGCTTTATAGCTAATCACTGCAGGGGAACGGCCTGGAAACTAGCTGTAGGAAAATCCATAAGAAAGTACGAAGGTGACTTAATTTGGCTCTAGTCTATAATCTTGACTTCTGTTGAAATGGTAAACTAGCATCCATCCCCTTCAGGCTCTGCCTCTGTGCTTTTACTTTTGAGAATAAAACAGATTTACCTTAGGCTTTGGCCTCTTGTTTTCTTTGGGTGGGCCTTTACCTCCTGCTGCCCAGGCAGGTGTAGGTGTTCTGTTTCCTCAGGTGGGCCATTTGCATCTTTGAGGAACTGCAGGTGGGGACCTCAGGCAGTTAAATGTATCTTCCCCTCCCTGGGGATTATCCCCTCTGGGCATTTCCTCCCTAAATTGGGCAATGAATTTAGGTGATCTCTGGGCAGGGCAAGAGGTAAAAAATAAACAAATAAAAAACAAAAATTCATAGAAAAATTACAGAGGGCATTTTGTCTAAGATCCAAAATATATTTATTAAGAGAAGCATTTACTCTGAGATAGACAAGAGGCGTTGCCATAAAATGAAATTATATTTAGGTTAAAATCATCTTGTAATCCAACTTGTAATCCATAATAAGAAAATGAAATGACCTTAAAAACATTTTATGAGTCAAATGAATAGCGAAAGAGGGGAGGGAATTATGAACGAAAGGTAAGTTATTAGGCCAGCTGCCAAAGATATTAGTTAAAGGCGCCCCTTGCCTTCTGTCTTCCTCCTGCCCCCTCCTTTGTTCTTGCTGGAGCATGTGTGATATTTTTAAGAAAACCACATGTGGTTTCTCTCTAGGCTAACATACCTCAGTACTTCCCCATTGCCTTCAGGATAAAATTCAAAATGTTTGGTTTATATAAGTCCCTCAGGCTTCAAATTTGCCTTGCCCCAACTTCCTAAACTCCAGCTTCACTGAACAGCTTCAGTTCCTAACTGTTCTTACCTCCAGAAGTTTGCCCCGGCTTACCCTCCACCTAGACCACTTCCCATCCGCAAAGTTGGCTCCTACTCGTCTTTCAGTTTCAGCTCCCCACCTCCCAGAATCTGGTGCTCCCATCTGCCTCTCCTATAGATTTCATCCCACTGTGTTAAACTTCCCTGCTGGCTAATCTGTATGTCCAGTTCAGCAGACCTCAGTCTACAGAAGGCCCTGTTTTGTCTGTTTCACAGGCCTCCATCCAGGTTAGTGTTTGGCTCTTGTAGACACTTAGTAAATAGTTGTTGAATGAAAGGATGGCCAGGGGAGGAAGTTGCATAACTGGTAAGTGCTGTGGATGGGAGGACTGACAGGTGTAGTCTTGTGGGCTGGGGGCTGGGGGCTGGGGGCTGCTCCCTCGTGCTGTGTCAGGTCTCTGAGTGCCTGGTCCTCACAACTGGACCGTAAATTGCTTGAAACCCTGGAAAACTGGCTTCTGCTAACTGAACCTTGCACCGACCTTAAGTTTGTTCATTTGTTAATGTGTAGGAAGATATGTTAACTGTCAGGAGGGAGAGACTCCTCGTCAGCACTTTTTGTGCCCACAGGAAGTTACAAGGAAGCCAGATTACAATCAGAAGGTTGCTTGTGAGAGCCTCTTTCCTTCCTTCCTTCTGTAAACAGCATTTACTTATTAATTGCCTACTCTGTTGGAACAAAAGCATGTGGGTGATTTTAAGGACTGCCCTTCAGCTGAGGAAGTTAGGAGACTGTTCTTCCTGCTATGCAGGCATTACTGTGCCAGTATAGTGGCCCTAGCCCTGGATGCTGCAGGAATCACCCCTTGGGGTGGGCCCTGGGTGCCTTTCTTTTATCCTTCCAAGGTTGACCAACTGACCTTCTCACTAATGCCTTCTATTTACACATTCAGGCTGGTTATGTCCAGATTTACCTCATGGAAACACTTAGAAGTCTCTTCCGGGCCATTGACATACCTCTGCTGTGTCTGATGCCAATCTTATTTCCAAATTCCAGGGTAGGCCTGGTGGGCAGGGGTGTCCAGGGCAGTAATCACCTTGCTTGTAGCTTCCAAATATACTTCTGCTGATATAACCATAAATAATGCTTATTCTTATAGCAGGGCCCGTGTGGAGATTTAAAATTCAGTATTTGCAATGAAATATTGGAAATACTTGATCATCAGGTTGTCAGGGAGAAAGAATTGCTATACACTCTTAGGCTCAGTTGTTGGGGGCCTTTGAATTAAACTGACAAAGAACAGATATGCAGGAGAAAAGACAAAATTTAATCACGTGTTTTTATTAATGTGTGTTCAGGAGTTCACAGAAAATGTGACTCACAGGGGCAGTTAGGATTGGGGGCTTATATACCGTCTTAATGGAGGAAAGGGGAGGGGAGGAGGGCATTTACAGGAAAACAAAAGACTTCTTAATAAGGGAAGGGGAGGGGGAGAAAGGGCATGTATGAGAAAACAAGTTTTTGGAAAGGTAAATGGGCCCTGAGGAGTATCATGGGAGATATGATAGTTTTTGTGACAATGTTTGTTTAGTCGTGGTGTGGTGACTTCTCAAGATCTCTGGTGATAAGAATGTTCCTTGGTTGGTTTCTGACAATTGGGTGCTTTGAGTTATTTTGGGAGGCTCTGCTTTCAGACAGATAAGAGATTTCAGGAACTCAAATACCTTCTGCTCAAAATAATTTTTATGCCACAGTGACATATTCTGGACCCCTTCACAGTGTTTTTACTCTAGAGTATTTCAGTGGGTAGGAGAGAATTGGATGAAATTGTTCTCCCAAATTATATCGGTATTTGTATTTGAGCCCAGAAACCTTCAAACAAGGGGCTAGAATATAAAACAAATAAAAACAAACATAGTGACTAGGATATTATTTACTGGATCCAGATGACACTGTTGTTTCAAGTGTAAAATATTGCTTACTCAACAAGATTCCTTTTAGCAAATTAAGGGGCATAAGAAAACAATTTTATTCAAACCAAATGGTTTAAAATTATTAGGCCAATTTTATTTAATCTTTTCCCAGTTTTAAGGGTGGCATTAATAAACTCTAATAGTATATTTTCTGCACCCTTTTCTCTTTCTCTGACAATAAAAAATAATCTCATTCATTCAAGAAATATTTATCTTACTAGCCCTGTTCTATTTGCTGGGAGTTTTATTTTATACCTGATTTTGTGATGTGCCAAAGATGGACATGGAAACTAAATACAGGATCAAAAAGACCAAGAGCTTGCTACCCCCAGGGAGATGAAGTGAATGAAAACTTTGAGGAAGTGGCCACCAAAAGAGAAAGGAAAAAAACAGGTGTATGCCGAGCAGTCTTAACTCCTGAAAGGTTAGAATTGGTAAATTATGGCTAAAGCTGGAGAAAAGGTTCAGTACCTACAAAATAATGCAGCAGACCTTATCTTTTGGAGAAATAGGACACAGAAGAATAAATATCCTTGATATCTGTTGCGTTGACAGAATGACCTCATCTCTTTGGAACCTAGAAATCGAAAGAGTAATGAGGCTGTCTAGAATAGTGATGCCAGGTTAGAGGAATTTGACCTGAGCTAGACAGGACTGAATTAGAGAATATAGGGTTGAGGAGATAAGCTGTTGTACAAATAATATGCTTTCTGATCAGCTGTATTTAATATATCATATGGTTTCTAAACTTCCTAATTTGGTTCTTACAACAGTCCCATAAAGTACTAGTATTATTTCGATTTTACAGAAGAGGAAACAAATTATGTAACTATTCTTTTACTGATGAACATTATGTCCTGTTTTTTTCCATGCTCAATTAAACATTTATATCATATGTCCTTAAGTACTCCTGTTTTTATTTATGTTGATTTCTTTGCATATTTTAATGGATAATACAAGATTACTTTTCCATATTTGCTCTGCTTATAACTAGGCAAGAAACGTACATATTTAAACCTGGAAGGAAATAAAAGTGCTAAGCTAACAGTATTTGTATTCGGTGGTGTAATTATGGCTGATGTATTTTTGCTTCCCGTTTTCTACATTTTTGTACTGAGTATGTATTAGTGAAAATGAAAATAATGCGTAAACTTACAAATCAGTGATATGGTGTAGCTTAGGGAAATATTCATGAAACGTTTCCTAAAAGCAATAACTATAGGTGAAAACATTATCTCAGTGTAAGCCATGACACAGGCAGATAAAATCTGAAATACATTAGTTTCAAAATCAATATAGTATGTTGTGGTTCATACACTAATTAGAATCAAATCTTATAAACACTTTATAAGGCATGCAGACAAGGCCAGGGTTATAGGAGGCTGGCTGGGTGGTCCAACTTGCAGGAGAAAATAAGGACAGTGGGAGAGGCAGGCTGAAGCAGTGAATAGGAAGGGCCCAGCCTTCAGAGTCAGCTGTGGACTGACATGTGGTTTTGAACAAGTTCCCTCTTCTGTAAATGGAAATGCTTCCCACCGTGCAGATCTGTGCTGAGAATGGAGCCAACTGGAGTGGGCTCAAAAAGGGTAGAAGAGGAATTAGAGAGAGCAACTATAGAAAACTCTTTTGAGGAATTGTACTCTAAGAAGAAGAAATGGAGAGGTAGCTAGAGGGTAATGTGGTAGGGGAAGTTTGTTGTTGTTTTAAAGCCCGTTTATGTGCTGATGGGAAGGATCCAGTGGAGAGAGAAAAAGTAGTGATGATGAAGAACTGCAGCAGTGAGTAGGTGAGAGGGGAGGATTAGCCTTAGGTGGGCGCACAGTGTATAGAAAGCAGCAGGGGGACAGGGAGTGAGGTGCAGATGCTGGTACATGGATGGAAGGGTTTGCAAGTGTCTTGGTTGCTCTTGACTGTGTTGTGGGATTAAGTCCCTCTAACAAACAGCACCACCAAAGGGAATGCATTGGGAAGGTAAGTGGGGGAAGTTGGCAAATTGAGGAGAGCAGAGAAGCTGTGACATAGTCGTTTAGGAGAGCAAATTGGTAGGAAACGTATAATCGCAGTGGCAGTGGAGGTAGGGTCACTGGGGGCCTGCTGGAAGTCAGTAGGCCAGTGAGGTCAGCTGGCACTGCTGTGTGTTCTCCTCCAGGCACAGTGACTGGGCTGAAGTCAAGGTGTCAGCAGGGCTGCTTCCTTCTGGAGGCTCTCGGGGAGAACAGGTTTCTTTGCCTGTGCCAGTTTCTAGAGGCCACTTGCACTTCTTGGCTCATGGTCCCTTCCTCCATCTTCAAAGCCAGCAACACAGCGTTGTTTCATCTCCTTCACTGACTCTGCTTCCTTCCTCACATTGCCTTCGCTCTGACGCGGACCTTCTGGCCTCCCTCTCTTGAGGACCCTGGTGATGACTTTGGGCCCACTCAGATACTCCAGGACAGTCTCCCCATCCTCAAATCCTTAATCACATCTGCAAAGTCCCTTTTTGCCATGTAAAGTAACATATTCACAGGTCTGCGGATTAGGACTCGGACATCCCTGGGGGGGCCATTATTCTGTCTCCCAGAATTAGTGAAGTTGAATATGTTTTCATATGATTATTAGCTTTTTGTATGTCTTCTTTTGTGAATTACCCATTCCTGACATTTTTTTCTATTAGTTGTTAGTCTTTCGCATTCATTTGTAAGAACTCTTTGTCTTAAGGCTATAAACCCTAACAGTGCAGCATTTTGCATATTTCCCCCCAGGTTATTGCTTGCTTTTCAACTTTGTTTACAAGGTATTATCTGACTTAACAAAAGCGTGTTACTTTTTAAAACTTTATATTGTGGAAGATATCAAACAAATAAAAATAGAGAGATTAGTATATTAAATCTCCACATATTTATCACCAAGCTTAAATAATTATTGACTCAAAGCTAACCTTATTTTATCTGTACTTTTACCTACTTCCCCTGAATTATTTGTTGTATTGAATACCAGACATATCATTTCATCCACGAATATTTCAGCAAAATACATTAATTTTACGATTTAAATTTTCTTAGATTATTTTATCTAAGGTTTCTGGGTTTGGTGCCATGTACAAAAAAGCTCAATTCACTTGTCTTTTTAAAGGGGATGAAAATAGAGTCTTAGTATATGTTTTTGTACCTTTTAAGGAAGTCATGTTCCCTTTTTCTTAACTTGTTTTTATTAGGAATGACCATTTTCTGACTCTTAAACCAAGTATATTTGAGCATACGGGAAATGCTGTGAATTCAACTTCATGTTACCCTTTGCGTGCCTGTGGACAGGGGACTGTGTAAAAGGATTACAGTTATAAAATTAGCAGCCTGCCCATTGGTGCCCGCACTCCTGATTTAGTCCTCTTTCCATGACGACACTGATGATTGGGAACAACTGCTACAAGACTGGCAATTGTCTGCCACACCTGCGTCATTTACACTTTTCAGTGTTTTTTGCCAAGGCCTCTGGGCACTGGGAAGTAAAAACAAATACGAAACAGAGGGGAAGACCGAATCCCCTTCTTCATAGTCAGTCTGCTGCTTGGTGACCCCGTTCCTGTTCTCAAAGGGGTGAGCCCCACGGTCCTTTGTTTCACACAGCCCACTCTGGGGTGGACTGTTGGCAACCAGAGACGGGATCAGAGAGCCATTGGCTTCCACGTCAAAAAATAAGAAATATAACCAGTACCGTTATTAATTAGGACTGGGTAAGACTAGGTGATCCAGGTGATATCTTAGAGTTCCAGACATAAAAGGGGGTGGCAGGGCGGCAGTTCAGCGTGTGCTTGTCAGAGCTGGCACCTCCACGGCCAAACATGACTCAAACCTTACTACCATAAATACCAACTGATTTGTTTGGCAGCCTCTAACTTCCTACTCGTACGTAACTCCTTGCGATCTGGTTTCCACCCCTTTCTCTGAAAATTCTTCTTTGGAAGGTTACCAGCCAGGTCCTGGACATTATTTCATTCTCTGTCCTGTGTGTCCTTTCTTTGGCAAGTGACTGTTAGTGGCTCCCTTCTTTAAACTTCTTGCTCTCTTTTGCGATGCTAAGCGACTCTGAGCGGGGGCTACTCTTCGCTGCGGTGCGCGGGCTTCTCATTGCGGTGGCTCTAGGTGCGCGGGCCTCGGTAGTTGTGGCTCATGGGCTCTAGAGCGCAGGCTCAGTAGTTGTGGCGCACAGGCTTAGTTGCTCCGTGGCATGTGGGATCTTCCCAGACCAGGGCTTGAACCCGTGTCCCCTGCACTGGCCGGTGGATTCTTAACCACTGCACCACCAGGGAAGCCCCTCTGTGTGTATCTTTGACTGCTGTGGTCGCTGCCTCCTCTCCCTTCATCCCTTAATTGTGGCTCCTCTGTAGGCTTTGAGAGTCACCTGTGCTTCTCTCTTAGCACTCACTCCTCAGCTTCAACTCTTTTGCTCCCAAAAGCTCCATTTTCAAGCCCAACTTCTTTCCTGAGCTCCTGACCCACGTTTCTAGCTAATTTCCGGGGATGTCCAGGTTGACCTGGCTTACTTCAGACTTCTGAGCCCAACTCCTGCCTTGAACTTTAGACCCTGGACACTAGTACCCAGCACCTCCAGGCTCGGACCCACCCAGTTCAGGAGATGGTCATGGCAGCAACCAAAAAGGATCACAGTTTGGTGACTCTTAGAATTGAGTCTGATTGCTAAACCAGGCAGGCCTGAATTGAGCCTGTGGTACCTGAGAGGGGCTGCAGTCACACAACCTTCCCTCCAGGGCACCTGGATACTGCTTGTCTTTTCTTTTCAAGAACTTCACTTTCGGGACTTCCCTGGTGGTACAGTGGCTAAGAATCCGCCTGCCAATGCAGGGGACACAGGTTCATGCCCTGGTCCGGGAAGATCCCACATGCCGCGGAGCAACTAAGCCCGTGCACCACAACTACTGAGCTTACGTGCCACAACTACTGATGCCCGCGTGCCTAGAGCCCGTGCTCTGCAACAAGAGAAGCCACCGCAATGAGAAGCCTGCCTGCCACAACGGAGAGTAGCCCCCGTTCACCGCAGCTAGAGAAAGCCCGCGCGCAGCGATGAAGACCCAACGCAGCCAAAAATAAATAAATAAAATAAATAAATTTATAAAAAAGAACTTCACTTTCCCTCTAGGTCTGAAGCCTGTTTTCCTGAGGCTCTGAAAATATTGATTAGTTTTACCATGTCCCTTCCCAGACAATCAAATCTTGTTTTGTTTTTTCCCAACCCCACAAGTGTTGTGTCCTAACCTTCTCTGGCAGAATCTCCTGGGTACTGGGCCTTAAGCCATAGGGCTATTCTGGACATTCATAGATCTTGACCATTACCTCTTCTCAAAGTCCTGCCTTCTTTTGTGTCCTGCTGCTCCAGCTTCCTTCATGCTTTTATTACTTCATGCTAATAATTTCTGGAAATCCCTCCAACTGTTATTTCTGGATGTGGTACCTCATACTTCAGCTCATCCTACCTTCTAGTGCCATCTTAAATTCTTCCTGGAGGGACTTCCCTGGTGGCACAGTGGTTAAGACTCCATGCTCCCAATGCAGGGGGCCCGGGTTCAATCCTTCAATCTAATCAGGGAACTAGATCCCACACGCATGCCACAACCAAGAGTTCGCGTGCCACAACTAAGGAGCCTGCCTGCTGCAACTAAGACCCGGCACTACCAAATAAATAAATAAATATTTAAAAAAAAAATTGTTCCTAGAAGTTGGTGAGGTATAAAGATATACTTACCTTTAAAGTAGATTTTTTTTTTACAATTATAATTTTATTAGCATTATTTTTATTATTTATTGTCAACTGCATATCATATGAAAGGTTGGAGGGCCTGGCTTTGCTAGTGTCCCATAAAGTCAGACAAGCACTCTTTTGACATATGGGCTTGTTTACTAAAGTTGTACCTAAAATATTTTCAAATACTCGCTTTATCGTGTTGCTGCATGGGAAAATGCCTTCCGTTACCTTTCACCCCAAGCCATATAATCCACACTTACTGGTATGCTATTGGAGGTCTTCTGCAGACACTCTGTAGTATTTTTTTTCATTCATTTTTTTTTCAGTTTTATTGAGATACAATTGACATACAACATTGCGTACTTTAAGGTGTACAGTGTGAGGATTTGATATAACTCTTTAGTATTATTAATAGGGGGATTCTGTTTCCTCCTCTTCCTTTTCTTTTGCCTCTCTCCCTCCCATTCTAATTCATTCCTTGACTAAATAATTATTGATCGCCTAGAGAGGCAGGTCAGTATATAAAGAGGAGAAGCCGGCGGCAGTGGGGGCTGCAGAAGACTGGAGGGACGATGCCCCGCCACCCCAAGGGAGCGGCGGCAACTCATCTCCCTGTTGTTTCCGTGTGGACTGTGGGGCCAATGTTGTCAAATCGTTACCTTTTTCAAGAGAAGCTGGACATTTAAATTTTGGTGTGAAATCTCCCAATTTTAAATGTTAGTAAGAAATTCAAAAACCTTTTAAACCCTGTGAAGGCTAAGCAGGACAGCTGTGAGCTGAATCTGGCCTGCGGGCTCCTAGTTTGCACCTCTACTCTCCAGAAACCCCTCCAAGCCCCTCCATGTTCCCTGATCCCTTGTGTTTTCCTGGCTCTTCCTTTTGTCCTTTGCATCCCATTAGCTGGACTGCCCAACCCCATTCTCTCCATTGATCTAAATCCTAACTCCCACCTGACCTTTAAGATCAAACTCAAAGTCTGCTGTGTGGCATGCTTGGCTTTTCAGCAGCAAGTAGGGGAAACCAAAATCAGCAGTGGGTTGACATGTGGTCTAGATACCAAATCCTGGGAGGTCAGCCAAGGCAGGGATCACATTCTCGATCTACGAGTGCGGGGAACAGAGAGCCAGAGGACAAGAAGTTTGTGACTTGGGTGAAGAAGTCTGAGCAAGTACTAGACGCAGGACACTGAAGATCAGAATGGCGCTTCAGAATAGTCCCAAGACAACAGCTTTTAAAAATAAGACAGAATTTTCTAGTTTTTGAAGGGAAAGAAAACAGGAAGGGCAACTAACCTACTCTGTGCTAGGTATGTCTCAAAGTCATACCAAAGTTTAAAGAGATCAGATAGCTTACTCATGTCATACAGCTAAAAAATGGCAGAGAATTTAGATTTTCAGTTCTTTGTGGAAACCATTATACCAGTGGTTCTCAATTTTGGCTGAATATTAGAATCACCTGGGGAGTTTGTGTGTGTGTGTGTGTGTGTGTGTGTGTGTGTGTGTGTGTGTGCACGCCTCTGTGTCTGTGTGTTTAGGCAATATATCACTGTGTCTGGAGTTTGATCCCTGGGGAGCTTTAAAAAATTCAGGTGCCTGGGTGGCACCCCATACCAATTAAATAGAATCTCTAGTGGTAGGATTCAGGCATTGGTAGTTTTCAAGGTTCCCCAGGTGATATCAGTGTGCAGCCAAGGTGGAGAACCCCTGAGTCCTTCCCACAATATTGACTCCTGCTGAGCATTGCTCACGGAGAAGGGAAGCAGTGAGTAATAAACAGATAGGGGTCAAGGAGGCCAGTGGAACTTAAGTAGTATTATTTTAATTAGTTCTTCCTTCCAGTGGAAATGTACATCTGTACTCATTGTACAACCAGATATCCAGTCTGGGAGTTGAGGGAATAAGTAGGAACCAGTCATTGGAATTGAGCAATGGAAGTATAAAATATTGGTTTTTGTTTTCATTTTTTTTTAAGTGTACAGTTCAATAGTTTTTAGTATATTCATAGAGTTGTGCTTTACCATCACCACAGTCAATTTTAGAACGTTTTCATCGCCTCAAAAAGAAACTCCATACCCTTTAGCTGTCAACCACCAGCCTTAAGCAACCACTTATCTACTTTCTTCTCTATAGATTTTCCTTTTCTGGACCCAAATATTAGTTTTTAACCCAGGTGCTTCATTGATGCAGGACCCATGCTGACCCTTGTTATTTTTATCTATTTTTTACTTTTTATTACACCATAACATATGTACAGAAAGAAAGCACAAACCATAAGTCTACAGCTCAATACAGTTTTGCAAACTGAGCTCACCATGTAACCAGTACCAGGTCAGGAACAAACCTTATCAGCATCTCAGAAGCTTCCCTTGTGCCCCCCTCCTTCAAGGGTAACCATTCTCCTGACTTATGCAAGCATAGGTTAGTTTTGCCTGCTTTTGAACTTTGTACCAATGGACTTACAGAATATGTCCTTTTCTGTTTCTGGCTTCTTTTACTCAACATTACGTTTGTGAGATCCATACTTGCCAGTAGCCATGGTGATCTTTTGATGTTAAATTCACCTAGTTTCCTGCAGAACAAATTATTTGGAAAGATTCATTGAGACTCTAAAATATTCTTCAGATGATTTATTGAATAAGCCTCCTCCTTTGGTCAGTATGAAAATAATCTAGTCCTGGAGGATTTTTTTGGAAATTTAAATTCAGAAGACTGAAATTGTTGAGGGCAAGTGAAAGCATCTCTGGCTTGTGGAGCTAGTTGGACTAGTCGGTAAACTTGAACTGAATAAACTTTAATGTTTATAAACATTTAACAAACATAAGAAATTGAATTCCTTATCTAGGTCTTTCTTCCTGGGATCTTTTATTTTGGCATGTCTTTGGGAACTGCTTATGATTTTTCCTCCTATATAATTTTTTTTTCTTTCACATCTAATATCCAATACTGTAGACCAACCCCTTTCTTCACTTAGGAATGTTTAAGAACAAACATAAGGCTAGGGATGAAGTAGCGTTTTTATACCTGCAAGTGTTAGGAAGTGCCATATGATTTACTCCTAGTTTCCTTAGCAATTTCGTCTCTCCTTGCACACTCAAACAAGCTAGTAGAATGCATGCTAAACATGGCGAAGAACTTTGCACAGAAATTTGTTCTCTGTGGAATTTCATTTTATGTACCAACAAGGTTTGCCCTTCAGTATAAAGCACAAGCAGGTCTTTGTGAATGAGGTCTTTCCTAATGTATTTGAATTTTCAGGTGCCTTAGGGAGGCTCTGAAAGCGGGGGAGGGATGTGGGTCTTGGGCTGTGCTTTCTTATCTAGAATATCACGGAGCAACTGGGGTATGAGGTCGGTGTCTTGATTTGAGACCAACCAGATCAGAAGCATTGAAAATGGAGGCTCTGTGACGTTTAAAATACACACAACAAACATAGTAACCCATAAATGTGCTTCCTTCGCTAGATACTACTTCCCTGTGTCCATAAAATTAGCAATGATGTTTCGTCCTCAGACCAGAAATTTCCAAAAATGATTTGAAATATGTATCCCTAAGCCAACTGGCAGAAACCAATCACTTCTACAGATTTCTATGACTAAGTGTAGCTCCAGCTTACTCTGTGATTCCCTTAAGACCCCACATTTTATAGGAAAGGTCATCACACCCCTGCCTGTTCCAAGGGAAGGAAAAAGGACTGCTCTTAAATGCTTAAAAACTCTATATTTTCTCAGTTTGTAGTGAAAAATAGGGAGGAAACGCAGAGTTCATGGAAACTAAGCCCAGCTTTTCTGAGACGTCTTTGCCCATGATAGTCGTCTTTGCCCATTATAGTCATCTTTGCCCATCACAGAGATAGGTTCCGGGGTGAAAGTGCTTGTGCAAATATTTTTTCTAGGATTTATATACAGTGGGAAAGGTTAAAGAAAATGTTTCTTTAAATGCTATTTACCCTACACCCATCCTTTCTGAGATATCATGCCCAGCCTTGATATCATTATTGTGGTAACACCAAACTGCCTAATCTTGCCAGCCCTGTCACCGCTGCTGCACCTCTGTGCTTGCTCTTCCTTCTGCCTGGGCCAGCTGTTGTCAACCACTGCACTTTCTTCACTGGCTCGTTCTTACTTCACCTTCAAGATTCAGCTCAGGTGGCATCTCCTCCAGGAATTCTGAACCTCCAGTTTGACATAATTGCCCCTTCTGTTTTTTTTTTTTTTCTTCTTCCACAGTACTTCCCACCCAGCAACTCTCCAGGGCCCAGGTAATGCCCTGAAAGTTGTGAGCGACCCTGTATTTTTTTTTTTAAGCTTTTTATTTTATATTGGAGTATAGCCAATGAACAGCATTGTGACAGTTTCAGGTGCACAGCAAAGGGACTCAGCCATACATATACATGTATCCATTCTCCCCTCCCATCCAGGCTGCCACATAACATTTAGCAGAGTTCCCCGTGCTATATAGTAGGTCCTTGTTGGTTAGGTTATCCTTTTTAAATATAGCAGTGTGTACATGTCAATCCCAAACTCCCTAACTATCCCCCCTGCCCCACCCCGCCTGTAACTATAAGTTCATTCTCTAGGTCTGTGAGTCCATTTCTGTTTTGTAAATACGTTCATTTGCATCATTTCTTTTTAGATTCCGCATATAAACGATATCATACGATATTTCTTTCTCTGTCTGACTTACTTCACTCAGTATGACAATGTCTAGGTGCATCCATGTTGCTGCAAATGTAATCGCCCCTTCTGTTTGTTCTCACTGCACCCTGAGCAAATCTGTCTTAAACCTTAGCAGATGCACTCCTTGAAAGCAAACGATTAATGACAGTTAAAATGATGACTTATATAACTGTCCTTTTATTTTTCTTTTAAAAATCGTAATATTGGCCCATTTCCAAACTTGAGGTTTAGTTTAATCCTTAATGGAAAACATACGGCTTTGTGAAATGCACACTATCATTATTTTGTCTACTATTACTCAGAAACAATTTAGATGAAGATTCTATCTAACTCTAAGGGTCCTTAAACACACCGTTGATGCTGAGCAAATATGGACTGGAATACACATTTTAAAAAATTGTCTCATTCCCTGCTTTTGTTTTTTGTGTCTCTGTGTGTCCCTTCCTTTACTAACCCCTTATGGTCTCTGTTACACTAGATTTTCTCTCTTCTAATTTCCAAAAAGCAGTTCCTTGTTTATGCTGTTTACTCACCTTATGGATTTGGGTGTCCAAGACTACCCCAAACGAGACAGTTTATTTCCCCTTTCAGAACCATGTCTGAAAGCTGTATACCTGTCACCTAGTGAAGGGTGATATCTGGGCTATGACCATATGGCCTAACAGAAATCATGATAGTCTATACCTGTGCTAAGAACTGAATATGCAGCAGTTCTGTGAGATAGGAACTGCAATTGTGCCTTTTTACAGACAAGGAACTGATTCAGAGAACTTAATAACTTGCCCAGCATCCTACAAGTTTTAAATGCGGAGCTGGGTTTAAGAACCAAACTCCACCAGATTCCAGAACTTATGCTTTAAAATTTTTTTAACTGTTTTATTCTGAAATAAGTATAGATTAATAGGGAGTTGCAAAGAAATGTACAGGGAGGTCCTGTGCAACCTTCACCCCATCTCCCCCAATTTGACATCCTGCATCACTGTAGTATACTATCAAAACCAAGAAATAGTTCAGCATCCGTTAGTAGGGTACGCTGAGGTCATTGATTAGCATAGAATTTTAGTTAAATATGGCTTTTGAATGAAAATAGCATTTTTATATTGTAAAGCCTTCATTTTAATAAACTCATTATTACCATGGTACACATTGAAGAAGAATGTGGTTTAGATCACTGGTTCTTAACCTTTTAGGACATAGATATATTTTAGAAGGCAATGAAATATGGACCTTTCCAGCAAAAAAAGACATATGCACACATATATACAAAATGTTCATGGTTTCATAAACATTCTCTATCTCCATCCCTCAAAGTGTGCATAGACTCAGCTTAAAAACTTCTGGCTTAGAGCGACATTTAAGGAAATTACTTTTGAGAATTCCCTGGTGGTCCAGTGGCTAGGACTCGGCACTTTCACCACCAAGGCCTGGTCGGGGAAGTAATATCCCACAAGCTGTGCTGTGTGGCCAAAAAAAACCCCAAGAAACAAAAAAACCCATTACATTTACTTACATCTGAAACACTCTTTCTTAGTGCTTTTTAAATCTTTTCCCATCTCTGCTTAAGAAAAGCCTCCAAACCCTCTTATTACTCTTTTACTTAAGGGGCTGAAAGTTCCTTGGGTTTTCTACAGCTCTTGGTTGGTTAGGAAAAAGCTCGCTTCCACCATTATTGCTCCTATGAACACACTTTATCTGGGTCTGCTTTCTTGTGTGTAAAAGTCCTTTGGTCAATAACTTTTATTTTATTTTATTATTTTTTTTAAACATCTTTATTGGAGTATAATTGCTTTACAATGGTGTTTTAGTTTCTGCTTTATAACAAACTGAATCAGCTATACATATACATATATCCCCATATCTCCTCCCTCTTGCATCTCCCTCCTACCCTCCCTATCCCACACCTCTAGGTGGTCACAAAGCACCAAGCTGATCTCCCTGTGCTATGTGGCTACTTCCCACTAGCTATCTGTTTTACATTTGGTAGTATATATAAGTCCATGCTACTCTGTCACGTCGTCCCAGCTTACCCTTCCCCCTCCCCGTGTCCTCAAGTCCATTCTCTACATCTGCGTCATTATTCCTGTCCTGCCCCTAGGTTCTTCATAACCATTTTTTTTTTTTTTAGATTCCGTATATATGTTAGCATACAGTATTTGTTTTTCTCTTTCTGACTTACCTCGCTCTGTATGACAGACTCTAGGTCCATCCACCTCACTACAAATGACTCAATTTTGTTTCTTTTTATGGCTGAGTAATATTCCATTGTATATATGTGCCACATCTTCTTTATCCATTCATCTGTCGATGGACCCTTAGGTTGCTTCCATGTCCTGGTTTGTAAACAGAGCTGCAGTGAACATTGTGGTACATGATGTGTTTTGAATTATGGTTTTCTCAGGGTATATGCCCAGTAGTGGGATTGCTGGGTCGTATGGTAGTTCTATTTTTAGTTTTTTAAGGAACCTCCATACTGTTCTCCATAGTGGTGTATCAATTTACACTCCCACCAGCAGTGCAAGAGGGTTCCCTTTCTCCACCCCCTCTCCAGCATTTATTGTTTGTGGATTTTTTGATGATGGCCATTCTGACTGGTGTGAGGTGATACCTCTTTGTAGTTTTGATTTGCATTTCTCTAATGATTAGTGATGTTGAGCATTCTTTCATTTGTTTGTTGGCTATCTGTATATCTTTTTTGGAGAAATGTCTGTTTAGGTCTTCTGACCATTTTTGGATTGGGTTGTTTGTTTTTTTTGATATTGAGCTGCATGAGCTGCTTGTAAATTTTGGAGATTAGTCCTTTGTCACTTGCTTCATTTGCAAATATTTTCTCTCATTCTGAGGGTTGTCTCTTCATCTTGTTTATGGTTTCCTTTGCTGTGCAAAAGCTTTTAAGTTTCATTAGGTCCCATTTGTTTATTTTTGTATTTATTTCCATTTCTCTAGGAGGGGGGTCAAAAAGGATCTTGCTGTGATTTATGTCATAGAGTGTTCTGCCTGTGTTTTCCTCTAAGAGTTTTATAGTGTCTGGCCTTCCATTTAGGTCTTTAATCCATTTTGAGTTTATTTTTGTGTATGGTGTTAGGGAGGGTTCTAATTTCACTCTTTTACATGTAGCTGTCCAGTTTTCCCAGCTCCACTTATTGAAGAGGCTGTCTTTTCTCCACTGTGTATTCTTGCCTCCTTTATCAAAAATAAGGTGACCATATGTGTGTGGGTTTATCTCTGGGCTTTCTATCCTGTTCCATTGATCTGTATTTCTGCTTTTGTGCCAGTACCATACTGTCTTGATTACTGTAGCTTTGTAGTATAGTCTGAAGTCAGGGAGCCTGATTCCTCCAGCTCCGTTTTTCTTTCTCAAGATTGCTTTGGCTATTCAGGGTCTTTTGCGTTTCCATACAAATTGTGAAATTTGGGGTTCTAGTTCTGTGAAAAATGCCATTGGTAGTTTGATAGGGATTGCACCCAAATCTGTGCTTTGGGTAGTATAGTCATTTTCACAATGTTGATTCTTCCTATCCAAGAACATGGTATATCTCTCCATCTGTTTATATCACCTGTAATTTCTTTCATCAGTGTCTTATAATTTTCTGCATACAGGTCTTTTGTCTCCTTAGGTAGGTTTACTCTTAGGTATTTTATTCTTTTTGTTGCAGTGGTAAATGGGAGTATTTCCTTAATTTCTCTTACAGAATTTTCATCATTGGTGTATAGAAATGCAAGAGATATCTGTGCATTAATTTTGTATCCTGCTACTTTACCAAATTCATTGATTAGCTCTAGTAGTTCTCTGGTAACATCTTTAGGATTCTCTATGTATAGTATCATGTCATCTGCAAACAGTGACAGCTTTACTTCTTCTTTTCCGATTTGTATTCCTTTTATTTCCTTTTCTTCTCTGATTGCTGTGGCTAAAACTTCCAAAACTATGTTGAATAATAGTGGTGAGAGTGGGCAACCTTGTCTTGTTCCTGATCTTAGTGGAAATGGTTTCAGTTTTTCACCATTGAGGACAATGTTGGCTGTGGATTTGTCATATATGGCCTTTACTATGTTGAGGTAAGTTCCCTCTATGCCTACTTTCTGGAGGATTTTTATCATAAATGGTTGTTGAATTTTGTCAAAAGCTTTCTCTGCATCTATTGAGATGATCATATGGTTTTTCTCCTTCAATTTGTTAATATGGTGTATCACGTTGATTGATTTGCGTATATTGAAGAATCCTTGCATTCCTGGGATAAACCCCACTTGATCATGGTGTATGATCCTTTTAATGTGCTGTTGGATTCTATTTGCTAGTATTTTGTTGAGAATTTTTGCATCTATGTTCATCAGTGATATTGGCCTGTAGTTTTCTTTCTTTGTGATATCTTTGTCTGGTTTTGGTATCAGGGTGATGGTGGCCTCATAGAATGAGTTTGAGAGTGTTCCTCCCTCTGCTATATTTTGGAAGAGTTTGAGAAGGATAGGTGTTACCTCTTCTCTAAATGTTTGTTAGTGGTCAATAACTTTTAAGTTGTCTTTCCCTTTTCGGGTCACCACCAAGAACGTGGGAATTTGGGGTCATGGCTCTTGAGTTAGGGATCAGACCTGGGATCTCTGAAGCTCAGCTAAATATGAGAATGTCACTGGGAGCTCCTGTCAGTTTTGAGCCAGCTGCCACGAGCCAGGAAATGTATAATATTTCCACAGCCAGGGCTCACCCAGAGAGTGTGAGTCAACAAGGCATAGGTCAGAGCCACAATCCGGAAGGAGGAGGGTAGAGATATATTAAAAAAAATAAAAAGCCAGGCTGATGGTCTGACCAGAAGGGTAGGGCAAATCTTGATTCTGAGGAAGATTCTTGCCTCAGTAATAAACCTATTTTGTGCTTCCTAAGGAGGTAAAGCTTGGAGAAGTGTTCTGCTGCCATGGATCCAGAAGCCTGAGTTTAGCTAGTCAAGAACCTACAAGGAAGTGGTCACACCTGGAAATGTGTGGGTGGAATTAAGGGCTGATGCAGACACTTTGCATGAGGAATTGGCTGTGTTTTGCTCTCAATTGTTTAAGATAGAAGAAAGCCAGAATGCTTTCACTGTGTATCAGCTACCTAATTTTTTATGATCACCTTTTTCCAATCAGAAGAAGTTTCACAACTGCTCTACCACTTTTAAGTTTTCTGTCTGCTGATGAATGTATTCCATTTTGCATACAGTTGGTTTTTTACTGCCCTGAATAGTTCCATAGCCTGGTTGCTAAAAGAGACTAGTGGAACAAATTGCTTTCAAAGGTATGGTATCCATTTCCTCCTCCTGAATTTGTCTACTTAAGACAAAGTCCTTTGCCCTGGTTTCTTTGCACTGTCAAACCAAGTATTTGACCCAGGAGGAGAAATGGAGAGTGGAAGGATGGAGGGTGGTCTTGGGCTAGTGTCTGTTTATGACTTTATGAAGTGCTGTGTTGGGGTCCCCCGTTGTTGAACGTCTGCCTCAGTTCTACAACAGGAATCAGACCACGCCAGGCACTGTGCTAAACAGTATAAATAATCCTCCCAACAACCCTAAAGTTGGCTAGGTTTTTTGTTTGTTTGTTTGTTTGTTTGTTTGTTTTTGGCTGTGCCACACGGCATACAGGATCTTCGTTTCCCAACCAGGGATTGCACCCGTGCCTGCTGCAGTGGAAGCATGGAGTCTTAACCACTGGACCACCAAGGAAGTCCCCTAAAGTTGGCTGTTTATCCATGAGGAAACTAAAGGTCAAAGAAATGAACTAACCTTACCAGTGTCACAACAGTAGTCAGTGAAGAAAATGGGATTTGATCCCATGTGTTTCATCCTATACTTAAGCAGAGGATTTGGTCCTCAGCTGTGGTTTCTCATGGTACAACCTCTCTCGTCCCCTCTCCCCTCCATGAGGAAATCTGGTTCAGGGATAGGAGTTGACACTAACTTAATCCGTTGGGGACTGATTAACGACCCCAGAATGCCATTTCACAGAGGGAGATATGCCTTGCCAATAAATAGAATATCCGCTGACCAGGGCCCCTCCTCTGGGTCAGAGTGCTTAGTGAGAATTAGATAACCTCAAGGCATCTCATATCCAGACTGTAAGGCCTGAAGGATTAAACACAAGCTGTAGCCCTGGGATGGCTAGATGTCTGCCAAATATAGTCTACCCTGAACAGTGCAAGATAAACGTTGATGAAGCTTCTTTCCAAAGCCATCATTTTCTGGACTCCTGGCAACTCAGGGCAGATGACTTCTCTTTTATTTGTATTATCTTTAGTTGTTACACTTGCCAGAATTACTGTTATCTCTTAGATCACTTAGCCTGAGGTGATTTTAGCTGTCATCATAACTTTCTGAGCAGTGGATAGAATCCATTAGAATTTACAAACCATTATTCAGGGTGGGTTACTTTTGTAATCCCAAACCTAATTCTTTGAGTGTTGATTTATGATAAGATTTTTGTCTCTAAATTCCGAAGAAGTCATCTCAGAGTTTGCAATCTTTATTCTCTCAAGCTTGGGAGCTTTTAGAATCTCCCCTACGTGAAGACTTTAATAGATAAGATCAAAACCAGCTACATTGCTAAAATCCACCACCCATAGCAGTCATTCATTTATTTACATTTTATACTTAACAACAAATAGGCAGGCTGTGCAAGTGTTTTATGTACCTTTCTGGATGTGTGACATTTTCACATAAAACGCCCAAATGAAGAGGAAGAATATCTCTTTAGACCCTACGTGTCCCAGTCTCACAAAGATAATGGATGGAAAGATTTCAGGAGAAATGAACATTTGATTCTTTCTTCAGGCCGTTATAGTCTTTCTCCGCGCCTGCTCTAAAAGGAATGGGTTCATCCTACTCCTGGGAGTAGGTTTCTCTTTGCATCAAAAAGCCTTGTAAAGGGGCTTCCCTGGTGGTGCAGTGGTTAAGAATCTGCCTGCTAATGCAGGGGACACGGGTTCGAGCCCTGGTCTGGGAAGATCCCACATGCCGCGGAGCAACTAAGCCCGTGAGCCACGACTACTGAGCCTGCGCGTCTGGAGCCTGTGCTCCGCAACAGGAGAGGCAGCTACCGTGAGAGGCCTGCGCACCGCGATGAAGAGTGGTCCCCGCTCGCCACAGCTGGAGAAAGCCCTCGCACAGAAACGAAGACCCAACACAGCCAAAAATAAATAAATTAATTAAAAAAAAAAAAAAAAAAAAAAAAGCTTTGTAAAGAGCCAGCTGTACCAAGACAGCCCTGAAATTCTCGAGTAACAGGTTTTCAATTAGGAATATTTGCTCTAAAGCTAAGGAGGTTCATCATTTAGTGGTGGGATATGGTATAGTGGCACGAGCCACGGGGGACTCTGGGGTCTCTTTCTAAATTGGCCACTTTTAGCCTTGTGCAGCTTACCTACTTTGTGAATTGCTTGTGAAAGTGAAATGAGATAATGTGTTTGAAAGTGTTCTGAAAACTAAAAAATGCTATATACAGCTGTAAGTTGTTACTTCCAAGCAAAGCAGCAAGCAGTCAGTGAAAAAGGAATCAGTTGAAAGCAATTGGTGCGTATACCTTTTCAAGCACCAAACATGAAGTGCTGTTGTTTATTGAGCATTTACCATGTGCCAGGCATGGTATAAATGTTTTACTTCTATTAACTGATCTAATCTTTACAGTACCCTAATAAGGTAGATATTATTGTCCCCATTTTACAGATGAGAAACACTGAAGCACAGAAAAGTTAAGCATCCTGCCCAAAGTAATATACCTAGGAAATATACCCAGGTAATACATTTAATAAGTGATGAGATGAAGCTGGAATGCAAATCCAGGCAGCCTGGCTCCAGAGCCCAGACTACACTGCTGGCAGCATAATCCTTACTAACTGGATTGGTAGCAGGTACAAGACATTTGTAATGCATGTCTCAAAAGGTTAAATGTTATGTAAGTCTTGAAAGGTTAAAATTGTGATGAGTAAAGACACTAAGAAAAATGAGTATCCTTGAAGGATTTGGATTTGACTCCCTTCCAATGCCTAGTCTTCATAGTTTTGAGTCCTGCCTTACTTATATAGAGCGCGTAGCCCTTAAACACGCATGTAAAGTCATCCCTTAAACACCTACATCATCAGCAAAATGCTGGTAATGGTATTGGTTGATCCTTTAAGATCCAGTAAGGTTGAAAATGGTCAAATGAGAGGGTATAGAGGAAAAGCCGTTTAAAGTAGAATGTCAGAGAAGTATTTTATGCTGAAATCTATAATAATAATCAGGAATCAGTTAATATATTTCTAATGATTTTCTTTTTAAAAATTCACCTGCTAATGGTGATTGGATCTGATCCTTTTCCTGTTTTTTTTTGTAAAAAAAACTATCAACCATATTTTTAACTTAAGATTGATTCATAAACATGTTTAAGATTGAAATATAAATATGTAACATAAAAATATATTCTTAAATATTTAAATCTATAACTTTTGATGTATATGTGTCAAGGATATGTGTCATAGTTTATTTAACCATTCACTATTATTGGATATTTAAGATGCCTCCAGTTTTTAAATGATAATAAATAAATAACATCACAATGAATTTCTTGGGCATATCTTAAGAGGGATAAATACCCAGAAGTAGAATTATTGACTCAAAAAGCACAAACGTTTTAAAGCTTTTGATATATCTTGCCAAATTGCTTTTTTTAAAAGGATGAATTAATGTTTACTTGCAACAGAAATCTACAAAGGAGCTTTTTTTTTTTTTTTTGCATATTGGATGTTTTCATTTTAAAATATTTGCCAGTTTGTTTATGGTTTGCCATTGTTTCCGTTTAACAGCTCTTCATATATGTTTAATGCTATGTCCTTTTTTCTATAAATGGGACATACTTTGCATGTTTATTGATTAGGTTTTCATACTGATTTCTTATCAAGTTTTGCTAGTCCTTTGATTCAAATTTGTGGCAGAAATGTGCCATTACATAGCTTGTATTTATTTTGCTTACATTCTCATAACTTTCTTTATAATTTAGTATATTGCCTCTAAGCTTAGGATGTCATTCCCCACCTATGTAACCATCGGAAAAAAAATTAAATAGACCTACTATGTACTAACATAAAATGATGTCTCTTTTTTAAGAGGAAAAAAAGTAGTATCCTGCAAAGCAATGTTTAATTATGATCATATCTCTCTCTCTCTGCCCCCCTACACACACAAACACACACACACACACACACATTTATTTATTCACTAATTGATATTGAATGTCTTCTTTGTGGCAGAGATATAGCATTGAACAAAACAGACAAAATCTGAGCTCTTATGGAACTTGGTTTATTGGAGAGGCCAACAATTTAAAAAAAAACCATCATGGGATTTCCCTGGTGGTCCAGTGGGTAAGACTCCGCGCTACCAGTGCAGGGGGCCCAGATTCAATCCCTGGTCGGGGAACTAGATCCTATATGCATGCCGCAACTCAGAGTCTGCAGGCCGCAACTAAGAAGTCCGCATGCGCAACAATAAATAAATAAATAAACAAACAAACCCATCAAAGGATAAATATAATGTCAGGTAGTGCTAAGTGCTATTAACAGACGTAGAGCAGAGTAAGAGATGGAGAGTGACTGGGGCTCTTTTAGATTCAGTGGTCAGAGATCTTTCTAAAGTGGCATTAGCTCAGAAGGTATTGGATGAAGTAACTAGTATAATATTTTATACAAGCATATGGATAGAAAAATACCAAAGTTCTGTAGTCGCCTTCTTAGTGAATATTACCAATGGCTCTTTTGTCACCCAGACAAAACCAGCAAAGCATCCTATCCTAGACTTCTCCCTTACTCCCCATACCTAGTTAATCATCACACTTTTGCCACCTATATACTTATAAATTTCTTTTCTACTTGCCACTGTCTTCTCTTAGGCCCTTGTCACTTTTTGTTCTTTTTCACTGTTTGAAAAGACATCTTAGTTCAATTTTTTGTAATAAATAATGCACAATTAAATTATATAATGCATGAGAGCTAACTTGGTGGGGCTTCCACGGGCCAAATGGGGACAATGTGAGCATGAAAATAAATGTTGATATTAATGGATGATCAGGTAGAAATCCATGAGTTCACACTGATATAAATAAAAGATTTTTAAAAAATGAGAAAGGAGAAAAGGTCTTCCTTATAGTAGAATTGCAGCTGATAAATGTGGAAAGAATGATGGAATTAGAAAAATCACAATTAGGTAGCCACCATAACAAAAACTGATTTGGCCAAGAATCGTCAATGACTGCTAAAACTGGGTGAAACTATCATGATAAATGGGTTATGTACACAGTTTCAAAGTACCAGACTATACAAGATACTTATTAATTACAAAGGGAAAAACAGAACTGTATAGTGGAGAATCCCGTAAGACACTGCATTAACCGTGAAGGGAACATCACCAGTAATAGGACACATGGACGTCACCTGCCTCCATATGACGCACTGAGGACAGAACAGTACTTCTCTGGTATTTTTGCCAAAAATGCATAATCTAGATCTAAATATCAGGAAACAACAGAGGTTACCAAATTCAGGGGCATTCTTTAAAATCATTGTCCTGTACTCTTTAAAAATATCAAGGTCATGAAAGAAGAAAGACTGAGAAAAAACTTTGGACTACAGAAGACTAAGGTGACATGATAACTAGATTCGTTTGTAGTCCTGAATTGTATCCTGGACCAGAAAACAATTTTTTCCTTTTGATATTAGTTGGACAGTTGATGAAATTTGAGTGTCTGTAGATTATAGTACTGTAAAAATGTTAATTCCTGATTTTGATAATTGTATTGTGGATATAGAAGTAAATGTCCTTGTCTTTTAAGAAATACACACTGAAGTGTTTAGGGGTAAAGGGATATCATGTCCAAAGAAAATTGCAACTAGAACCTCTTCTAGATGCTTTTTTATGGATAGAGGTCACATGACAATCTACCAGTTGTCTGACAGAGTATCCATAATAACCACTTACTGGTTTCTTTGAAACGCCTGGATTTGTTCATTCAGTAGCCACCACTGAGTGCCAGTGTATCAAACACAGTACTAGGCACAGGATGAGGCAAAAATAGTTGAAATGTGTCCTTGGGGAATTGACAGCCTACAGGAGAAAAGCCAGAGAGAGAGATAATGAATGAGAATGATAAAGCAAATGTAGTAAATATTAACATTTGAGGAATGTAGGCAATGGGAATTCATTTATTATTTTTGCAACCTTTTAGGATCTATGAAATTATTTCAAAATAAAAAGGTAAAAATGTACTGTAAAAACGATTGGAAAGATAAAAAAGAAACTAAAAGACAGTAAAAGATTTCAATAGACTAGAGTTTTATAGACAACTTACAAAAATTGTACCTATATTAGGCCACAAAGGAAAATCACAACAAATTCCACAAAGCACAGAAATGTACATGCCACACTCAGACTACAAGCACTAAAACAAGTAAAAATACAATGTTTAAATTTAAAAATCCAAATTATTTAGACAATCTCAACTCTCTCTAAACCATAACTGAATCAAAGAAGAAATACTATACTTCCAAACTATTTAGAATACAATAGTAGTGAATAAAACCTATGGGATGGGGCCTAAACTATAGGCAAGGGAAAATCCGCAGTCTAAAAACTATTATTATTCATCAAGAAAGAATAACAATAAACAAATCATATACTGTTCTAGAAGTTAGGGTAAAAATAGCAAAAATACTAGAAGCGCATGAGGAAGACTGTGGTGCCCTCCCTCACAGTGGTCCGTCAGCCAATTTATGAAGCAGTTAGGGAGCACTTTCAGTGAGCCAGTATCAGGGGCTGGATCGGAGAGTCAAACAGTATCCCTTTGTGGAATTTTCAGTGTGTGTGTGTGTGTGTGTGTGTGTGTTTATGAGAGGGGAAATATCAGATATTAAATTATAAATTCAAACATTCAATTAAGGTTATGAAGGAGAAGTACAAACTTCTATTCAGTTTTGTCATTGCCCCCCTCCTGTCGTTCTCCGACTCTCCCGCTCCCTCTTTTCCCATGTCTCTCTCCCTATCTTTTTGTTTTTCTCTTTTCTCCTCTTGCTTTCTTTCTCTCCCTTTCTCCCAATTCCCTGAAGACACTATGTTTTGATTATTTTTGTCTCATCCTGAGCCTAGTGCGCTGCTTGATACTTTGGCACTCAATGGTGGCCACTGAATAAATGAATCGAGGAATAAATGAATGAATGAATGAATGAATCCTGGAAGCTATTATTGAGTGGACACGCTGCCGGACAACCTGTAGGTTACCATTTGAGTTACACTATTTATAAAAAACAACCTAGAAGAGGACCTAGGAAATATATAATATAGGGAGATTACAAAATAACCACAGAATACAGCTTAGACAAGCTAGTAGACTATTGAAGCAGTATAAGGTTAACTGAAATTCTATGAAGGGTAGTTTGTGTAAGGGAAAATCATGCCTAACTCACCTTTAGAATGCCTGAGTGAGATATTTCAGTATGAGTACTTGGGGAAATCAGTAGATGCAGTTTATTTTGATTTTTCACAAACTTTTGATAAAGGTTCACATCTAAGACACACATTGGGGTGGGGGTGTGAAATGTCAAAGGAAGGGCTGAGGTGTATACGAGAAAAAGTAGTAAGAAAAGAAGTAATGGTAAGAACTAAATTAGGGATGGGATGCCTTGCACGGTAAGGACTTGGGATTTTATTGTGTTGCCTTTGGAGGGATGACATCAGAATGTCATCTGATTTATAGCTATAAAGGATCTGGTTGCTGTGGGAATAATAATAATAATAATAATAGCAGTAATAGTGATGTGTTTAATCTAGAATAAATTTTGAAGGTAGAGGGAACAGAAATTTACTGGTGATTTGCTGTGTGGTGTGAGACAGAGTCAAGGGTGACTTAAAAGTTTTTGGCTTGAGCCACTGAATGAATACATTCCTACTTCTCTCCCTGCCTTATTGTCTGTCAGGGGAGCGGGTATTTAATGGAGGTTATATTTGTAGGGCAGGAAGATTCCTTAGGAGGTTACTGCAGTGATTCTGGAAAGATAAAAGGGTCCTGAACCTGGGCAGAAGCTATAAGTATGGAGAAGTATTCAGAGGGCACGGACTTAAGAGACATTCAGGAAGTAGAAATAACTACTTAGGAAAACAGTTTTGGGTATTTCAATAAAATTGAAGATAATGAAGTCGTTTTTCCCAATAACTCCACCTATTGATATGTACCCTAGGACAGGGTTTGTCTGAGGCCTGTTTTTATATAGCCCCAGAGCTAAGAATATTTTTTATTAATACATTTTTCTTTTCTTTTGTGCTATAGAATTATGTTTTTAAAATTTGAAGATACAGGATTTTTTTTTTTTTTTACTTGATTTTTGGCTGTGTTGGTGTTGGGTCTTCGTTTCTGTGCGAGGGCTTTCTCTAGTTGCGGCGAGCAGGGGCCACTCTTCATCGCGATGTGCGGGCCTCTTACTATGGCGGTCTCTCTTGTTGCGGAGCACAGGCTCCAGACGCGCAGGCTTAGTAGTTGTGGCTCTCGGGCCCAGTTGCTCTGCGGCATGTGGGATCTTCCCAGACCACGGCTCGAACCCTTGTCCCCTGCATTGGCAGGCAGATTCTCAACCACTGCACCATCAGGGAAGCCCCTTATTAATACATTTTTGAAGGATTTAAAAACAGGGATGGGTGGGTTGGATATGTGACAAAGACCATTTATAGCTCTCAAGTCCTAAAATATTTACTGTCTGTCCCTAACAGTATAAGTTTGCCAACCCATGGTGTAGATCAGTGGTTTTTAAAGTGTCGTTCCTAGAGCTGCAGCAGCATCATCTAGGAACTTGTTAGAAATGCGGATTCTCAGGCCTCAACACAGACTTGCTGAATCAGAAACCCTGGGAGGGGGCCCAGCATTGTGTTTTAACAAGCTCTCCAGGTGATTCTGATGCATGTTAATTTCTGAGAATCACTGCTCTAGAGAAATTTTTGTACTTGGTGAGGAATAACAGCATTGTGCATAAGAGCTTCACACTGGAAACAGTAGAAATGTCAATCAACAGAAGAGATAAGTAAGTTGTGACAATTAATACAAGGAGAGTATTCCATAGCATGGAGTGTAAAGGCAGACTGCTTGTGTTTGAATCCCAGCTCCAACGGAGTAGTAGCTGTGTGACCTTGGGCAAGTTAACTCGACCTCTCTAAGCCTTAGTTTCCTCCTGTGTAAAATTAGCATAAAAATCCTAACTACTTTATAGGGTTATTGTGAGGATTAAACAATTAAAACAGAAGAGTGGCTGGCACATAAGTATTAGATTTGAAGGGCTGTTTTCATGTAATGTATTATGATACTTTAAGGAAAAACATGTCAAAGTTCATAAGAGTGATAGTCTGCCCATATATTTTGCATATAACAAAATGTGATTAAGCAGCATAAGTTAAAAGTAGTGTAGATTTTGGAGGTTCAAATGTTGCACTGCCCCGTAAACCTCAGTTTTCACACGTGAAAAATACCTTAAAGTTACTGTAAAAGAACTGTTAAGAAAACTGGTGAAATGTCTATGCCTGCGTTTTGTTTCTTCTATGGGCATTTCCTTTCCTAATTGCCTTTTATTCCTTTCACCATTTCCTCAGCCCTTCCTTCCAAAATTCCTCAGCTGTCTTGATAGTCTCTGAGAAACACTGCCAGAACTAAGGTGCAAAGTGGCTTCCTTGACTGTAAGGAGATGGGGCTTTTTCCAAGAATCAAGGTCATGAGAGTCAGTGTCTAGTGTTTTCCCAGCTATGCCCCTGCGGCCAAGTCTGGGCCTAGATCTAGGACAGGTCTGTAGTCCTGCTACCTCCTGGGATTTCAGCTTTTAGCTGCTTTAGCATGTAAAATGCTTAGTATGTATTTAGCGACGCCTAACGCTAAACAGCACACAAAGAAATAGAACTGTTTTTTCTCTCTGTGGAGGCCACGTCCTATTTTTTCTACATCCCAGTACTTAGCACCCAGTAGGCCCCATAATATAGCGTTGAACGATTTTGAACTTATCGGTGGAGCTTAAAAACCTCCATTTCCTAGGCTGAGTTTAGGGTGCAAGCAGCTGAAACCACTGGCTGCATTTTTACTCTCGTCTAGAGCAGCAACCTGCAGACACCTAGTTCAGAGAGAAAAAAAAAAAATCACTAAAATTCCCTTCCTCTTAATAACATAAAAGGACCAGAAAAATCAGTCCCCAAAAGACAGCGCAGAAGGCACAGCGCTGCAGCGACCCGGCTCCTGTTCGGGTGCGCTCTCGAAGGGCGAAGAGGCCGGAGCCTTAGGGCAGGAGAAAGGCAGCCTACTTGTGACGTCAAATCAGCGGACTCTCGCCCCGGCTTCACGCCGGTTCCGGTTCCCCGGCTTTCCGGGCGCGAGAGTACGTGAGCGCGGCGGCGTTCTGCGCGTGCTCCGCAGAGGGACGCGAGAAGGTTGGGTCCAGCTCGCGGAGGAGATGCTTGATTGGCTGAAGCCGTGCTGGGGGGTCCCCCAGCCCTTTCGGCAGGGGTAAAACAATAAGAGGGGGCGGTGGCAAAGGGGGCGGGACGTCCGTGTTCCTTGTCGTTCGCCGCAGTGCCTGGCGCCCGGGAAGAGGTGGTAGTGAGGGGAACCAGGTCGTGGCTCTCCGGTTTCCGAGGTTTGAGGTTTGTCGGAGGAGGGAGAGGGCGGCGAGCGAGAAGAATCCGCCGCAGCCGGTCCTCGGCGACTTTCCCGCTGACCTCCGCGCGACGTACCCGCCGCCGCTGTTGGTTGGAGGTGTGTATGGGGGCCGGGAAGGGCGGTCGGTGTGGTGGTTGGAAGGGGACATTCCCGTCGCGCGCCGCGGCTCGAGGCAACCGTCCGGTGCATGAGCTCCGGTGTCGGAGGTGTAGCTGCAGAGAGAGACATTGTTCTTGCCGGCTTCCTATGCCGCTGTGTGTGCGAGAGAGAAGCCGAGCCTTTTCCTCAGGTGAGGGATGGGAGGCCGCGTGGGGAGGGAGGTGACCGGCGCGCGTCGTGCGGACGGAGGGCTCCGAGGGCACAGGTGGGGCCGGGGTTGGTTAGGGATGAGGTGGCGAGCTGGGAAAGGGGACGCAGTTGCTCCCAAAGGCGCGCTGATGGAGGCTTCGGACGGGACGTGGGGGAGTGGGCTTGCCCGAGAGGATGTTTCGGGTGCGGAGCCCACCAGCCTCGTCCCAGACTCTTGCGGCTCTTATTCCCGGTTCCCTGGCAGTGGGGAGGCCGCCGCCGCCCCGCCCGTGGGGGAGGGGAAAAGAAGCTGTGTCGGCGGAGGCAGAAGCGACGCAGATGCGAAAGTAGCGGCCTCCGGGCACCATTTCGGTGCACGGAGACAGAATCCGGGTCTGAAGGCAGCCTTCGCTTTGCTTGCCCAGTACCTGGTGTTCTGCGGTCCCTGACCCCCCCCGCGGGTTTATCCCGAAAGAGCTGGGAAACCTGGGCTGTATATAACGTACGCCTTCTCCGTGCCCTTTTTATGTAGGCGATCTCTTGCTGACCCAGGAATAGAGGAGATGTTTGAGTGCTTTGGGGAGTGGGTTTCTTCCTCTTCCCCCATGTCTTCTTAGGGAGGGTGGGAAGGATAGTCAAGGGGAGGAACATAGCGTCCGTAGATTGTGTTAATATTGTTAGTCGAATCTGATCGAATTTCACCTGCATCTCTAAAGGCAGATTTAAGATGGCCCTGTGCCGCTTTGGGGCAAGTATAGATATGCATCTACAATTTTCCGCATAGATCAATTTTTTCCCTCCAATGTATGCCTACTTTCTTAACAGATTTTTTTTTTTTTTTTTTTTTGGAGGAGCAGTACCTTTGCTGTCTTAAAAATCAAGCAAAAACAAAAACCCACAGAACCCACATGCACCGAAGCTGGAATAATAGCAAAGTTGTTCCCTCTTTCCCCCCATATGATTGTTGTGATAATAACTTGTGTTAAAATACTGGTTTTAACACCTCGTGTTAGTCTTACAAATGTTAGCATTGCATGTACCTGGATCTGTGAATCATTAACTGCAGTTTGGGGAGCCCCGTATGCTAGAGGGGAAGAAGATGGGAATTCCTTGTCCAGCTCCATATTTGGCAGTTAATATAGCCTTAGGTATGTGAACAGTTTCTAAACAGTTGACCCTATTAGTATCCAGTGGTCCTTTGGATGTCCAAAATTCCTGGTCTCAAAAAATAGACGGTATGATTAGTTTGAAATTCTTAGTACTGAATTCTGTGTTGTTTCTTTGATGATACTATCTTCCTATTTTCTTAAATATTCAGGATTATTCATGTGTATCCTTGTGTTATGATTTAATCACTAGAGGCTGTTGAATTCTGAAAGGTTGTCCACGAATTGTAGGGAGGATAAGGACCTCAAATGGACTGTTTACTATTTAAGAGCTGTTATGGTTCAGGTTGCTGAATATTCAGAGGTTGAGATGTTTGTCAATGGTGAACAAGTAGCAAGAGGAAAGAACCAGAATGCTTGTGGGGTGGATGGGGATCAAAAATGGAAGGAGAAGAAAATAAGTCTTTAATAATTTAATAGTCGAATTGAGTGAGTGTTTAGTTAGTAGGTGAGCAGTTGAGTTTGTTAGCAGGCAGCTCTTGAGTTTGAATAGGATTGGCACTCTTGGTAGTAGGATATATTTATTATCCATATTTAATTTATAAGAGATCAGAAATGAAAATCTCCATATCAGTTACTGAAAATCTATAAATACCAATAGTGTCTTTAGGTTAACAGTTTCCTTGTCCTGAAGAATTATTGCTGTTTGCCTGTTATCAGGATTTTCTAGGTTGCTTTAAGTAAGACTTTTTCCCACATATTTTATACTGAGTGCGTATGGAGGTGAGGAATGACCCCTTTTCAAGGCTGGTTTTGATAGTTACAGATTAGGTTGTTTCTGAACTTAAATTCAGTAGAATTTAATTGACAAACTTGACTTAACTCTCCACTGGGAAACATTTAAGGGCTGACAGAACAAACGTTCTATTTCCCAGAACTCTGGACTAGCTTCAGAAACAATA
Organism: Eubalaena glacialis; assembly: GCF_028564815.1. Classification (NCBI taxonomy): domain Eukaryota; kingdom Metazoa; phylum Chordata; class Mammalia; order Artiodactyla; family Balaenidae; genus Eubalaena; species Eubalaena glacialis. The sequence goes on along the minus strand of NC_083720.1, from coordinate 94,103,541 downwards.
GAATCAGTTTCTTGACTGCTGTTTTTCAGCTTATTTTTAACTTAATTTCTAGATATTTTACCCTATGTTGATATACAATTGTAGTATGCTAGGATGACTGTTCTGGATTTCCTGTTATGTTACTGTTTTCTGCCTTTTGGCTCCTCCCTACAGTATCAAATAAGCTAACAGTTAGACTTTAAATTTTTTTTATATTCTTGCATCCCTGATGGTTCTTCATAAGCGGTGGTTCTTAAGCAAGTGTAATGAAAACATCACTAAAGGGAGGAGACCTGATTTCAAATCCTCTCTCATAACTATAACTGAGGGACCTTGAACTCCTTTCCTTAGGCTCTCAAAACATCATGGTTTCCTCTTCTGTAAATGAAGCTAATATCCTATCTATTTCACGGAGGTAAAGGAATATGTAGTTACTTGTTAAACCTTAAAGCATAATTAATATAAATACACGCTTTAATTTTTGTGGGGCGGCATTTCCATTTCTTTAATGCTTGGTCACTTTTAATAGCTTCTGAACTTCAAAACTTGCCTCCTTACCTTTGGGGCCTGAGGAGAGAAAAAGCTTAATCCACAGCTACCATTTATTTCTGTGACTGGTGCTTAGATCTTGTTTGTGATGCTTTCATTCTGTGGTGTGCCACAACAAATTGAAGGTTGCTGTTCTAAATAGATATGCATTGCTCATTTTTAAAGAATTTATTTATTTATTTTTGGCTGCATTGGGTGTTCGTTGCTGCGTGTGGGCTTTCTCTAGTTGTGGTGAGCGGGGGCTACTCTTCGTTGCGGTGCGGTGGCTTCTCGCTGCAGAGCACGGGCTCTAGGCACACGGACTCAGTAGTTGTGGCTCACGGGCTCTAGGCACACGGGCTTAGTTGCTCCGTGGCATGTGGGATCTTTCCGGACCAGGGCTCGAACCCGTGTCCCCTGCATTGGCAGGTGGATTCTTTTTTTTTAGTTTTTGGCCGCACCCCATGGCGTGTGGGATCTTAGTTCCCCGACCAGGGATCTAACCCACGCCTCCTGCATTGGAAGGCAGAGTCTTAACCACTAGACCGCCGAGGAAGTCCCAGTAGGCGGATTCTTAACCACTGTGCCACCAGGGAAGCCCTGCATTGCTCTTTTGATTGGTAAAGTCATTTTAAACAAAGACCATCTGGAATTTCCAAAGGTTTCAGTTTTAATATGAGGTTAGCTGTCAAAAATGGATCTTACAGTCCATGGTTCAGTGAGAACGGGCCTGGGCCTGACTAGTGTGGGACCAGCCATGAGTGAGGGGCTCTAGAGAGAAAGGGGTGGTGGGTAAGTATCCAATAGTAGAGACAAGTTGTGTCCTTGCATAGACATAGCCTTTGGTAACATAGTTTCTGGTAAGAGAACTGCATCCTGTTACTAGGATCTTACTCTTTTTATAGAAAGCAAGATAATAAAGTACTACATCTAACTGTACGGTACTGAGAAATTTTTTTGTAGAGTTTTTTCTGTTTTTCAAAATGTCATTTTCTTTTGGTTTCTTGACTTTTTTTTTTTTTTTTAAACATCTTTATTGAAGTATAATTGCTTTACAATGGTGTGCTAGCTTCTGCTTTACAACAAAGTGAATCAGTTACACATATACACATGTTGCCACATCTCTTCCCTCCTGCATCTCCCTCCCTCCCACCCTCCCTATCCCACCCCTCCAGGTGGTCACAAAGCACCGAGCTGATCTCCCTGTGCTATGCGGCTGCTTCCCACTAGCTATCTACTTTACATTTGGTAGTGTATATATGTCCATGACACTCTCTCACCCTGTCACATCTCACCCCTCCCCCTCCCCATATCCTCAAGTCCATTCTCTAGTAGGTCTGTGTCTTTATTCCCATCTTGCCACTAGGTTCTTCATGACCTCTTTTTTTTTTTCCCCCTTAGATTCCATATATATGTGTTAGCATACTGTATTTGTTTTTCTCTTTCTGACTTACTTCACTCTGTATGACAGACTCTAACTCCATCCACCTCATTACAAACACCTCCATTTCATTTCTTTTTATGGCTGAGTAATATTCCATTGTATATATGTGCCACATCTTCTTTATCCATTCATCCGATGATGGACACCTAGGTTGCTTCCATGTCCTGGCTATTGTAAACAGAGCTGCAATGAATATTTTGGTACATGACTCTTTCTGAATTATGGTTTTCTCAGGGTATATGCCCAGTAGTGGGATTGCTGGGTCATATGGTAGTTCTATTTTTAGTTTTTTAAGGAACCTCCATACTGTTCTCCATAGTGGCTGTATCAATTTACATTCCCACCAACAGTGCAAGAGTGTTCCCTTTTCTCCACACCCTCTCCAGCATTTATTGTTTCTAGATTTTTTGATGATGGCCATTCTGACCGGTGTGAGATGATACCTCATTGTAGTTTTGATTTGCATTTCTCTAATGATTAATGATGTTGAGCATTCTTTCATGTGTCTGTTGGCAATCTGTATCTCTTCTTTGGAGAAATGTCTATTTAGGTCTTCTGCCCATTTTTGGATTGGGTTGTTTGTTTTTTTGTTATTGAGCTGCATGAGCTGCTTGTAAATCTTGGAGATTAATCCTTTGTCCGTTGCTTCATTTGCAAATATTTTCTCCCATTCTGAGGGTTGTCTTTTGGTCTTGTTTATGGTTTCCTTTGCTGTGCAAAAGCTTTTCAGTTTCATTAGGTCCCATTTGTTTATTTGTGTTTTTATTTCCATTTCTCTAGGACCTGGGTCAAAAAGGATCTTGCTGTGACTTATGTCATACAGTGTTCTGCCTATGTTTTCCTCTAAGAGTTTGATAGTGTCTGGCCTTACACTTAGGTCTTTAATCCATTTTGAGTTTATTTTTGTGTATGGTGTTAGGGAGTGTTCTAATTTCATACTTTTACATGTACCTGTCCAATTTTCCCAGCACCACTTATTGAAGAGGCTGTCTTTTCTCCACTGTATATGCTTGCCTCCTTTATCAAAGATAAGGTGACCATATGTGCGTGGGCTTATCTCTGGGCTTTCTATCCTGTTCCATTGATCTATATTTCTGTTTTTGTGCCAGTACCAAACTGTCTTGATTACTGTAGCTTTGTAATATAGTCTGAAGTCAGGGAGCCTGATTCCTCCAGCTCCATTTTTCGTTCTCAAGATTGCTTTGGCTATTCGGGGTCTTTTGTGTTTCCATACAAATTGTGAAATTTTTTGTTCTAGTTCTGTGAAAAATGCCAGTGGTAGTTTGATAGGGATTGCATTGAATCTGTAGATTGCTTTGGGTAGCAGAGTCATTTTCACAATGTTGATTCTTCCAATCCAAGAACATGGTATATCTCTCCATCTATTTGTATCATCTTTAATTTCTTTCATCAGTGTCCTATAATTTTCTGCATACAGGTCTTTTGTCTCCTTAGGTAGGTTTATTCCTAGGTATTTTATTCTTTTTGTTGCAATGGTAAACGGGAGTGTTTTCTTAATTTCACTTTCAGATTTTTCATCATTAGTATACAGGAATGCAAGAGATTTCTGTGCATTAATTTTGTATCCTGCTACTTTACCAAATTCATTGATTAGCTCTAGTAGTTTTCTGGTAGCATCTTTTGGATTCTCTATGTATAGTATCATGTCATCTGCAAACAGTGACAGCTTTACTTCTTCTTTTCCGATTTGGATTCCTTTTATTTCTTTTTCGTCTCTGATTGCTGTGGCTAACACTTCCAAAACTATGTTGAATAATAGTGGTGAGAGTGGGCAACCTTGTCTTGTTCCTGATCTTAGTGGAAATGGTTTCAGTTTTTCACCATTGAGGACAATGTTGGCTGTGGGTTTGTCATATACGGCCTTTATTATGTTGAGGAAAGTTCCCTCTATGCCTAGTTTCTGCAGGACTTTGACTTTTTTTTTTTTTTAAGACAACATGGTGTCTCAACTTCTCAGCAGTTTTCATCTTGCACGTTTTTTTTCCAGCTATTAAAATAGCCACCAAATTGTGACATGAAATTTCATGTAAGTAATTTGCAATAAGTGAAATCCTACCCACCTCCCCCCAGCTGCTTGAGCCAAAGATACTGCAGTTCTCATCACTCGTTATTCGGTCAGAACATTCCAGGATCCTTGAAGAGTGAATTTTTGATTGTGCATTTTGATGCTTACGTATAGTGGTGGTGGTTGCAGCCAGGTGTTTAGGGTTAACAGTTTAGTATAACTAGAGTTTATGATCCTATGTAGATATAGCTATTTTATTACTTAATATAGAATGGGGGTGCCATTTCAGAGATCCCTAAGATTAAAAACAATTAATGGAATACAAAATTACTTCACTTGGATAACCGTCTCTTTTGTATTGTAATCTTCTCTGATAATTATTTTGCAGTAGTAGGTCTAAGGAATTAATTTCATTTTCTTGTTCAAGTGCACACATTGCCTTCATATTACTGAAATCATATCTTAGTTGCAAATTTTATACTGCTTTTTTTTCTATGGTTTTATGGTCTTTGACAATATTTTAATGATTACATATGAACTGATGTTTCACAGTTGGGGTTCAGTGTATTGTATTTTTGTTTGGAAGACCATTAATTTAATATTAGGTTATCAGAAAAAAATAGTACTATATCAGGTAAAGCATATCAAATGTTTTTTAAATTACCTCTTGGAAACAACAAAATTCGAGAGTGCACCTTAGGATCTAGGCAGTAAGTTTTTGTTTCTCTGTGTAGCTGCTGATTTTAAATTCCAGCATGGTATCTTTATCACTGTTCCTCCCATCTCCACCTCCTCAATTTTATCTTCAATTAGTTGGTAGTATTTAAGCACACTCAGACTTTAACCATAAATTGTCACTAATGTTGTAGGCATAATGTCAGATTACTTTTTTGCTTTGCTTGTAGTGCTAAATGAATTTTCACACTTTCGACCTTTATTCTAGAGCAATGTTTTCTAACTAATAACATGTATCTGTTAGATGGTTATCAGAAAGTAAATGAAAATTTTAAAGTGTTTTTTAAAATTACAAAGTACATATATACTCTTTGTAGTATTCAGACAGTATAGTAAATAGTTTACCAGTGGTGGTCCGAATTGGTATGTAGTGTTTTTTTTTTTCCCTAGACCCACAACACGTATTATCTTGTATATTTCTTTGTATCATGCCTTTTTTCCAAAGATGGGATTTGTAGCATTCTACAATTTGGTTATTACTTAACTTTTGTGGAGAGTACTTTTTGTCTATTTTTATAACTTTCCTATTATCTTTGTGCAGTTGTGCAGGTATTTCTTTGTAATATGTCTTAGAAGTGGGATTACTGGTTATATGTGTTCATTTTAAATTAATTTGATTAAAACTGCACAATTACATCTCCAAAAGGTTGTAACTATATTTCCACCAACACTGTATTTGAAAGAGCCTCTTTCCCCCACCCCTTTAACAGTACTGGATATTATCAGTCATTTTCATTTTTGTTAATGTAATAGATGAAAGACTGAATAAACTGCGTTTTTTGAACTGTTGAATATTGTCAGTTTCAGGGTACCTTACAAATGCTTGGTATGTGGTGGATTCTCCATAAATGTTTGTGAAATGATTAATATAAAGCATAATTGTATTGCTAAATTTTTTAAATTAAGGAATAAGTTACAATCAGTAAAAACTGGTCTTTTCATGTGTTCAGTTGTATGCTTTTGGATAGACATACACAGTCATGAAACCACCACTACAATCAAGATATATTTCCTTTCCTTCTGTCTCTAGCCCCTGATCTGATTTAGCCCTATAGTTTTCATTTTTGTAGACTGACATATCAGAATCATATAGCATTAACTTTATCTTTAGGTAATATTTTGGAAACTCATTCATGTTGTTGCATATATCAATAAGTTCTTTTTATTGCCAAGTATTTGATTATTTGGATTTACCACAGTTTGTTCATTCACTTGGCTAATGGTCATTTTGTTGTTTCCAGGTTTTGAGTGTTTATTAATAAAGCTGCTGCAAACAACATACAGGTCTCTGTGTGGACATATACTTCATTTCTTTTGGATAAATATGTAGGAGTGGGATTGCTGAGTAACATGAGACATGTATGTTTAATTTTGTGAGAAACTGCCATACTGTTTTCCAAAGTGACTATACCATTGTTTTGTTCCTGCCAACTTTTCCCATCCTTGCAAGCACTTAGTATTTTTAGATTTTAATGTTAGCCATTAAAGGTATTTAGTGGTATGTCATCATGGTTTTAATTTGTAATTTTGAATGATTATTGACGTTGAACAGCTTTTCACGTTTATTTGCCATCTGTATATCTTGATGTGGACTGTATATTCAGATATTTTGCCCATTTAAAATTGGATTTATTATTAAGTTAGGAGAGGCCTGTCTTCTGGGAATAAATCCTTTATTAGATATGTATTCTACAAATATTTTCTTTCATACTGTGACTTGTCTTTTCATTTTCTTGATGAGTTTGAGCAGATGTTTTACATTTGATGTAAGCCCAATTTGTCAGTTTTTAAAAATTTTTTCTTTTTGTGTCTTATCTAAAATTTTTACTTATCCTAAGGTTATTAAGGTTTTTTTCCTGTCCTTTTTCCTAGAAGCCTAGAGTTAGGTTTTACATGTAGGTCCATGGTCCATTTCAGGGTAATTTTTGTACATGGTACAAAGTATGAGTCAAACTTCCTTTTGTTTTAACATGTAGACATCAAGTTGTTCCAAAATCATTTTGTTGAAAAGAGAATTACTTTGGTACTTTTGAAAATAAATATGACTATATTGTGTGGGTCTACTGTAATGCTAAATTTTTTAGATTTATCTCTGAAAGTTCGTAGAATTACTTGTGCTAAAGCTGCTTTACTTGTTTTGTTTGGACCTTTAGTTAATCTCAAAACTCTTAACTTCATATTGCAGTAGTATGTGTTCACGTAAATGTGTACACGTATATACATTTACATATAAATAAGAACTAGAGTGTAGAAGACTGATTTTAAAAATATTTTGGAATTGCACGATTAATGATTTAATTGGTTATTCATTAGCATTCCCCCATATAAGCTTTTTTTCCCTTTCAGTTTTATTGAGATAAAATTGACATAGCACTATATAAGTTTGTGTACAGCATGATGATTTGACATACATCGTGAAATGATTATCGCAGTAAGTTTTTGAACACCATCCTCTCAGATAGATACAAAATTAAAGAAATAGAAAAAATTTTTGTGATGAGAACTCTTTGGACTTACTTTCTTAACAACTTTACATATATAACATACAGCAGTGTTAATTATATTTTATCATGTTGTACATTACATCTTTTTTGGGAACTTTATTCATTAACTATTGAAATACCTTTGTATTTTGGTAGGCTACTTCTCTTAAGAGGTTTTTTTTTTTTTTTAATGGCCCCACCACACCGAATGCTGGATCTTAGTTTCCCAGCCAGCGATTGAACCCTTGCCCCCTGCAGTGGAAGTGCAGAGTCCTAATCACTGGATCACCAGGGACTTCCCTTAAGAGGTCTTTAGTATCACAGGTTTGTTCAACAAACTTTTTTAATCCTTTTATGTACAAAGTAATGGTAGATGCTGCAAAGACTATCTCTTGAGCATCTCCTGGAAGCATAACACTGCTAGGCTTATGCTCAGCATTAACTTAAAGGAGTCTTCCAAACAGGAGAGGGGTGTGCCTGTACACAGGCACACATATTACTAGGACTAAATGTGTTAATAAAAGAGCCAAAGAAGATATGGAGTACTGAGAGAAGAAATGATTAATCCTGCCTGAGGGACCTAGCTAAGAAAGCCAGGTAGGATTGGAATAGGATCTTGAGTAGGTTTTTGAAAAGTGCATGAAGGAGCATTTTGTGGTTTTGAGGAAACAGTCATCTCCTAAAAATTTCTTTTCCCTTTTAGCTCTGGCTTGGAATACTCACTTCCTCATTTTCTACATGTCACATTTCTACTCCTGTCCCAATACAAGTGGTACATTCTTTGTGGTAGGGCTGTAGCATTTATCGTATTAGATAATTGTGTTTAAGAATTCTGTCTCCCAAGCAGGAGATGAAGTCTGACATGTTCACCTTTGTTTTTCCATGCATAGAACTGGCATATATATAGTAGGTATTCAGTAAATCTTGAATGAATTTGTGTTGTCCCACCTATTTACCCAGCCTGTGTTGAATGAAGTAAGACAATGGCCTAGAGTAATGATGGTAAGTGGTATAATATTGTTAGAGCGTAGAATTTGTTTAGAGAGGTGAGAAGTGTAATGGAAGATAAATTTGAAATGTTGGTTAGGGCCTTGTATGTCAGACTGGATTTCAATGGAAGGCCTTATACTTCAAACTGAATGCAGGTGTTTGGATTTTACTGTATACAGTGTATGCTACACATGATACAGAAGTTTGGAAGACTTTTGAGGAAGAACTGAAAGGGCCTGAATTCAATGGGAACAGACAGGATGGGACGAATTCCAAGAAATTTTCAAGTTGTCTAGATTTTGCAGTTTGAAGCTTAAAGAGGGAAAGTCACTTAGGACTGAGCTTTCAAACAAGATGGTGGCACCATTAACAGAAATAAGGAAACTGCTTTCTCTTTGTAGAGGAGGGTGCATATATTGGGTTACCTATGAGTTCATATGTGGGTATTCAGCAACGGGTTAAAAGTGTCAAATTTGAGTTCATGGCAGAGACTACATATAAATTTAGGTATATCTGAGAGCTGAAGCCATTTGACAGTCTGAAATTGCCACATTAGAAGACAGACCTTGAGGACTTCTGCATTTTGATGAGAAGGAAAGTTGCCTCATGGTAGAAATCTAGAAACATTAGGAGGAGGTGAGCAACAGTGATAGTGTAGACAGGTAGAAGACTGAGGTCGTTGGATTTTTGGGAATTGTGACTTTTCAGAGAATTACATTTAAGGGAGAACTTAGATTACAATATTTGAGAGGGGAGTAGGGAAGGGGAAGACTAAGATGCACAGTTAGTAATTTAGGTCAGAATATGATTTTTTTTTTTATTTTAATTTTTGGCTGCGTTGGGTCTTTGTTGCAGTGTGCGGGCATCTTGTTGCGGAGCACGGGCTCTAGGCAGGCGGGCTCAGTAGTTGCTGCGGCACATGGGCTTAGTTGCTCTGCGGCATGTGTGATCTTCCCGGCCCAGGGATCGAACCCGTGTCCCCTGCATTGGCAGGCAGATTCTTAACCACTGCTCCACCAGGTAAGTCCCCAGAATATGATTAATAAAGTGCCATGATAAAGGCCCAAAGTACTTTGAGAATTCAGGGGAAAGACAATTGTATTCTATTCGGAATTCAGGAAAGATTTTCAGGAGAACAGTATTTTAGCTGGGCCCAAATGAATGCATTTGTTGGGCATATTATTTTACTACATTTCTGCTAAATTGTTTAGTCTCTGGAATAAATACCTGCAATGACTGGCTATTCATGAAGTAGCTCTGTTCTGGTTATTCTTGCATTATATTGAAGCTAAATCTACCTTCCTGTAGTTTCCATTCACTGTTCAACCAGTGTTTAACTTATGCATGTTAGAACGGAACTGTCAGTCCATTTTAGACATTACATCCATATTCATGTAGCCTGATATTGTTTGTTTTGGGGGGAGCCCCATTATATTAGTGATTTTTAACTAAAGAACAAACAAAAACCCTAAGTGTTTACCTAAAAGCTAAAGCTTTGGTCAAGGAAAGAAGAGAAAGAGGGTGATAATTTTTTAAAGGATATCTTGAAATTGAGGAAATTGAGCATGTTGTAGGATATGAAGCACACTGTGCCTTTCTTTGCTATCTTGGATTTGTGTTTATAGTGTTACTTTCTTCCTCTCCTCCATTCCTCTCTCAGTGGACATAAAGAGGTTCAGAAAAGATGGTGACAGTTGATAATAGAGCAGTTTCCCATGAGAGCTGGAGTAGATGTGCTTCAGAAATTAGTCTAGGCAAATGGAGAGGAAACATTTTAAGAGACAGGAATGAGGGGCTTCCCTGGTGACGCAGTGGTTAAGAATCCGCCTGCCGATGCAGGGGACACGGGTTCGAGCCCTGGTCCGGGGAGATCCCACATGCCACGGAGCAACTAAGCCCGTGCACCACAACTACTGAGCCCACGTGCCACAACTACTGAAGCCTGTGCGCCTAGGGCCTGTGCTCTGCATGAAGAGAAGCCACCACAATGAGAAGCCCGCGCACCGCAACGAAGAGTAGCCCCTGCTCACCGCAACTAGAGAAAGCCCACGCACAGCAATGAAGACCCAACACAGCCATAAATAAATAAATAAATAAATAAATAAATTTATTTTAAAGAGACAGGAATAAAAGGATGTTGATTAAGATACACAGGAATTACGGGCAGAGTTAATGAATGACCTCTGAAGTAGTTGAAGCTCTGTAAATAGTAAGGAAAGTCAGATGTAATCATGTTGGTATCTCGATGAATAAATAGGATTGATATTGCTTTTAACTGACAGGAAAAGAGTACATTTTACATTGTACATCCCAGTATGACAGCAGTCACCACATATTCAAGTGTTTTGGGGGAAAGCAGGGCTTAGTACATGGAATTTCACTTTCTATAAAAAGGTGTTAAATGATAATTGCTCTTATCTTTGAAGGTGCTAGAGGCCAATAGTCTCTGAAGATTCTTTTTGTACATAAGTATCCTTAAATCTTGGCTATCTTTGTTGAACTGTATAGTCTTGTAGGCTTGACCAAAGATCGCGTCTCAATTTGTGAATTAAGAAATAAGATCCAAAAGGTCATGACCTTGTCATGGCCTTAGATAGTTAAAACCTTTCTTACTTTCATGTTCAGAGGTGTGTTGTGTGTATGTATATGTCTATGTATATATATACACACACACATATATATAGAAGGACCCAAATTCCAGAAATTGCTTACCTATGACTTGGGTTCTTTGCTGTGAATAAATTTTCCTACTCCAGGGGAGAAAACTGGAAGATGGCAATTGTTTCTGTAGAATACATAAATTAACCTGTTGTTAAAAGTAGGTAAGTCAGTGAGGTTGCTTTTTTCCCCTTCTATACTTTTACTTTCTGGTTGATGGAGTTGACTTTCATCAATCAATTATATTTTAGCCCTCTAAATTGAGTCACTAAATCATTTAAACAAGTAACTGGTCTGTAAGTTACATTTAAGTCAGTACAGTTAACTGAAACACCATCCTCTAAGTAACATCTTCATTTCATTTTATCATTCCCTGTGGGAGCCTCCCCATAACTTTAAAAAAGTGTACTCTGCATAGCCTCTTATGTATAGCTATTTGTTTAAGCTTTTACCAGATTAGCACTGCCTTATCTTGTTCACCATTTAAAGTTCACTTTTCAAGTTAACCTTTTTTGAATAAATAATAATTTATTGAGTAATCAAGTAAAAGTTACCTCCCCTGCCCATCTCCTTTGCCTGTCTCTCTGATCTAAATTGGTATCATGGCCTTATGGCCATCAACTTTAGTGACTGTGTAGGTAGTGGGCAATGTGACGCCTATCCCGAACTTTTTTACAGTAACTGTAGTGTATTTTGACCTTTCTCTGACATTGATATGTGTAATTGGTACCTTTTTTTTTTTTTCACTTTGGGTGTACATAGGTGACAAAAATGGTAGGTGAATATGTACTTTATAAATGTGATGGGAAATTGGGGTAAATGACAAAGTCTCACTGTAGAAAATCTGGAAATTGGGCAAAAAAAGAAGGAAACACAAGAATCCCCAAACCCAGAAACAATCCCTAATAGTATTTTTGTCATTAACCATTTAAACAAAATTATTTTGTACGTACTTATTTTATTCAGAGGGTAAGTTAGTATCTTCCCACAGCTTAAGTCAGTTACAGTATTTAAATGTGTATAATTTCCACATTTTTGTTATTTTATAAAATTTTACTAGGTGAGTCTACTGTTCTTCAACCTTCCCCATCATTCAGAATAAAAATACTGTGTTTCTTTGCTTCATTACTTAATTTTTTAATTTTTTAAAAAAAATTTTATTTATAAATTATTTATTTTTGGCTGCGTTGGGTCTTCGTTGCTGCGCGTGGGCAGGCTTTCTCTAGTTGCAGTGATCGGGGGCTACTCTTCGTTGCGTGCACGGGCTTCTTATTGCGGTGGCTTCTGTTGCAGAGCACGGGCTCTAGGCGTGCGGGCTTCAGTAGTTGTGGCCACGGGCTTAGTTGCTCCGCGGCATGTGGGATCTTCCCGGACCAGGGCTCGAACCCGTGTCCCCTGCATTGGCAGGCAGATTCTTAACCACTGTGCCACCAAGGAAATCCTGAGAGTACTTTTATGCATTAGAATTTGTTCATCCTTATTGGAGGTTTTTCGGTTTGGGGGGAACTAATGGCACCTGAAATGACAGTATCTGATTCTACTTTGTGGATTAACTTTTTTTTTTTTTTTTTTTAATGAGTTGGTTTGATTGTAGGTGGTACAGAATATAAGGTAGAACAAAGGGTGAAGAGCAGACTGGCAGGATTCTGGGATGGGTTTACTTTGACCTCACAGCTAAGGTAGAAATGGCTAAGGATGAACTGAAGAGATGAGCCACTGTATGAACATTTAAGAGAAAAAAATGTGCCACAGGCTCCACGCCAACCCTTCATTTCTAGCTAGAGGTGGCAACAGATGTTATGGAAGAGAATTCAGGTGTTTAAACAGCAATGGAAGTAAGGGTCACCATCACCTGAGGCATAAGAACAGCTTAGTTTTTGCCAGAGTTCCTAATTCCACCTGTGGCCGGGGGACCCTTCCCCACGGCCTTCACTTCTAGCTCCAGCTTCTTCTCCTTTTTTTGTTACTGCTTGAGAGCCTTATCGTCCTCTTCCATCTCCCTGGCCTGCTTCTTGGGCTGCTTCAAGGGCTTCTTGCCACTGTGCCTTCCCCAGACCCTGCCACTGGAAGCAGTTAATTATTTTTGAAAGGAGTTAGGAATTATATAAAAATGTAAACAGATTTTTTTTAATATCGATTGAGAGTTGCAAGACAGTTGAAAAAGGAGAAATGGGGAACCTAATAGAACATTATGTAAAAGTTGAGTTGGGAGTCACTAGAATTGTAGAGTTTTGTCTGTAGGCTCCATTATGGCTGGTATCTGATTTTTATTAAAAACAGCATCACAATTGTAATGATTATGGTGGGCTATCTTTGTGAAATTTTTTGTTTAAAGGAAACCTACTTTGAGGGAATTCCCTGGCGGTCCAGTGGTTAGGACTCCACGCTTTCACTGCCTAGGGTGTGGGTTTGATCTCTGGTCAGGGAACTAAGATCATCCTGCAAGCCACGTGGTGCTGCGAAAAAGAAAAAGAAACCTACGTTGAAATTTATTTGTTAACAGGAATTTTAACTGCATCCTGATTTACCCAGTAGATACACACACACACGTATATAGTGTATATATATGTATTTAAACAAGTAATATTCACATTTTCTCTTTTTTTCCCTTCCCTTTTCTCCAATTCCTAATGTTATAATTTTTACTATTTGGGGGGCTATAAACATATAAATCTTTTACTTTAAATGATGAAAGGTGGTGTTTCTATTTTTATTTTGTACTTGCTTTCCTTGACCTTATCTTTGAGATTTTGGGCTTAGAGATATTTTATCATAGCACCTAACCTATTCTGTTCCCTGTTTGCTTGTCTATATTCCATGACAGACTATATACTCCTGAGAGCTAGAGTCTTGTTCACTAGGTTATCCCATTTACTGTAAACAGTTCCTGGCATGTAGTTAGGTAATTAATAGCAAGAAAGGTTGGAAAGACATCCACCAAATGTAAAAAACCATTATCTGAGTGTTGAGGTTGTTGCTGATTTTTAATCATAATCATTATCATTTTGAAAACAGTGAAATTAATCCCTAAAAGGAGAGAGTACAAAGAAGAGAAGAATCAGTACTGTCTATGATAAATGTAATCACCAAGTCCTGATTTGTGCCCTCTGCCTAGTTTTCAAAAATAGACTGTTGGAATCCAAGAATGTAGGAGATAATGGTCCCCAAAGGAAAAAGATACTATGAGTGGGAAGACTTTATTATGGTGCCCCTAGTCTGAGACAGCACTGAACTCTTCGGAATTAGAAAGAGAACTATGCTACTTCCCCCTGTATTGAAGGATAGGGAGATCAAGAAATAGAGACACAGGGGAGATGGCAGATGTTGGAGATTATCAGTAGTTGTTTGGAATTTATTATTTTGCTGTTGTAGTTACTTTTTAATAAATGATATTTTCTTTATTTTCATTTGAATGGCTAAGAAGATTTACTTCATGGAATTTAACAAAGATGACTTTTAATAGTTATTATTCTTATGTTTGCTCCCTTAGCATTTGACATTGTGCAGCAAAGAAATGGTTATGGAGAAGCCCAGTCCGCTGCTTGTAGGGCGGGAGTTTGTGAGGCAATATTATACTTTGCTGAATAAAGCTCCAGAATATTTACACAGGTAAATTTTAATTGCATATTTGATATTTTTATTTGGTTTTATTTTCTTGAATATGACTACATATAAATTTTGTCTTTCCTGTCTTCTCATGTCCTGACAGTACCTTTGCAAAGCACGCCCAGTATTTTAACAGTCTGATGGCTTAAAACCAGTCTTCTTCAAGTTTTTTTGACTCAAATCTACAGTAAGAAAAACACCTCACATTATATCCCATTATATAACACATTCACATCTGTACACATCACACACATATACACAATTACATACTCTTGGTATTTTATATTTCATTTTTTTTAATAAAAACCACAGACTTGACCAACTAATGGGTTCTAGTCTTTATTGAAATCACAGGCTTAAGTTTGTTTTTTTGTTTGTTTTTGAGTTGTCTGTAGCAATGTTAGGAAATGGATCAGTTAACTGATCATATTTGTGAAAATTCCTTCTGATTGATCCACAAGATAGTATTCCTTGGTAAAACAGCAACAGTAGCCTTGTTTACTCTTTTGGCAAGAGTTAGACATCTGTAAGGTTCTTTTTTCCCAGATATTGAAATAAAATTGATTTATATTATAAGTAGTATTTATAATTTTTGTTCTACCTGGTTTATTTTAGCATGTGGAAGATAAGTGAGACCTTTGTAAGGATTAGGCTCTGCAAGCATTTGTTGTAGAACACACTAGCCAAGTGAGTTAAGGATAAATATACCATTGTCACTTCATGTGGGAAAGACTGTTAAAAGGACTTACTCTTTTATCTATAGGTTCTCTTTATAATCATGCTGGGCATTCTAAAGTTTTACTTTGCATTATGCCCCTCCATTGTTAAACCTATGTGTAATATTCCCTATGTTATCCCAGGGGACTTTTTTATATAACTACCACCTCCTCCCGTCCCCATCCCCCCAATCAAAAGGAATACCTGCACATTTTCTATTATAAAAATAAACATTCTTTTTGACAGGGTATGTGAGTTTGAGGGAGAATGGAATTAATAAGGCCTTTTATTATCTGAAATTTAGTCTTCACAATGTAGGCATTAGCATTTTTAGCTTTTTTTTTTTAACAAGGAAAAACAAGGCTCTCTACCATCATTTCAAATAACAGCACAAACTTCTGTTTTATTCTTAGCTTATGTAACAGATTGCCCTGTTACTGAACATTTAGTTTGTTTTTAATTTTTCACTTATTAACACTAATGAATATCCTTACACATGCATTTTTGTGTACCTTTCTAGTTATGTTCTTAGGCTAAGTTCCTAGAAGTAGAATTGTTAAGTCAAAGGTATGATTATCTCTAAGGCTTTTCTTATACACACTTACAGCCAAATTGTCCTCCAGAAGAATGATAGCTGTTTACATGCTTGCCAGTAGTACATGAGAGAAAATAGTATAAACTTAAAAATATGGGTAATGGTTAAAAGCATGGACTCTGGAGCCAGCTGCCCCAACTTGATAGGTGTGTGACCTTTGAGGAGTTAATTTAACCTCTTCTGAAGTTCAGTTTGTTCATTTAGATAATAGCACTTACTCCTGAGGTTGTTAGGAGAGTAAAATGAATCAATATGTATGTAGTGCACTGAGAACATTGCTTGGCATGGAGGAAGTCTTACATGTTTTATTACAATAGGAGCTGAGTTCTCTTTACGAAAAAATTAACTTTGCATGTTGATAACCTTAATTTAGGAAGATATTAATTCTAATTGCTTTAGGTAATACCAGAGAAACACTAATTTATCATGTACTTAAGAGCAGTATAAAAATACAATTGAGAAATTAGATGCCAAAATAATGTAGATTTTTTTTTAACTTAGTCTCTGAATTATTTCAATTAATTTAAATCTAAACTTTTAACCTAAGCCTTTGGAATTAGTAATCATTTGTAACTCTCAGTAGAATGAATGTTAAACGGTATCTGATTTCCCAAACAAATTTAGATAATTTTTGTATAGTTTTTGTATCTGATGGGGGAAAAAATGGGTAAATTAACTACAGCATCAGTGTTTAGAATATATTTTGAATATCTCATTTTTCTACTTAACAAAATATAGATATGGTAAGAATTAGATGAGAATAGCTAATGACTGAGTGTATATTTAGTGTGCCAGGCACACTAAGAATTCTGTGTCATTACTCATTTAATCCTTACAACAACTCTGTGGAGAACTCTTGTTCTGTTATAACCAAGGAAACTGAACTTTGAGGACTGTAAGTCTCAAGATTACATAGCTAATGAGTGACAGAGCCAGACTTGGAAACTAGGCCTGTTTGACACCAGAACTCTACTGCCCCTTACACTTCTCTTCACAACTGAATGTCAATCATTATCAATGGTTTTACAGGTTTTATGGCAGGAATTCTTCTTATGTTCATGGTGGAGTAGATGCTAGTGGAAAGCCCCAGGAGGCAGTTTATGGCCAAAATGTAAGTATCAATTTCATATGCATTTTAGATTACTTTAGGGTTTTTTTTGAGGTAAGATAGAGATTTGGAAAATAGCTTCTTGTGCCCATGGATTTCTTCTTGAATGTAATCAGCTATACTAGAATTATGTTACAGTAATCATCGAATGTGCTTTGAGTTCTTACAAACATCAATTTTGTACGAAGCACGGGTATTACACTGGCATGGATACAAAAGAGAAAATGGAACATTTTAATATCCTTGGTGTGTTTTATACATGAAATAGTTGAGACAGTGTATAACATTTATAGAAATGTGGGCTAAACCTTATGTTACAGGAGTGCATAGGAGTATATACTCCTTATGACTTTGTAGAGGATGTGGGACCTCCAGTAGACTCTGAATGATAGGATTTGGCCTTACCAAACAAGAGGAAATTGAAAGTAGGAGAAATGGCATCAGCAGACAAGCAGTAAAGTTAGCTGCGAGGTTAAGGAGTAGTCAACACAGTTTACGTGAATGACATACTTAATACGGAACAGTGGGAGAAAGCTGCACAAAGCCTATAATATGAGACAGCCATTGTGATTTCTTGTGTAGAGAGGGGACATGTTGAAACTAGTGGTTCTAGGAACATTAGTCTGTCAGTAATGCATAGCATGGTGGAATGAATTCAAATGAGGCAGAGAGACTAAGTAGTTAATATTCTAGAGTTGCGAGGAAATCAAAGTCTGTAGTATTAAATAGGTAATGCAGTATCATGAGTTTGTATTTCCACCCCACCTTCTTCTCCTAATAAAGGATATACACCACAAAGTATTATCTCTGAACTTCAGCGAATGTCATACTAAAATTCGTCATGTGGATGCTCATGCAACCTTGAGTGATGGAGTGGTGGTCCAGGTCATGGGTTTGCTGTCTAATAGTGGACAGCCAGAGAGGAAGTTTATGCAAACCTTTGTTCTGGCTCCTGAAGTAAGTTTTCATTTCAATTAATTTTTACTTACGTGATTTCATATTACTGTTACTAGTTGCTTGAAGTGGCCAGAGTTTCTTCTTACAGGTATAGGTATGCATGTAGCTATTTTTGAGAAATCTGTATTGGACCTGTTGATTAATTTATTTGAGCTCTGTGTGTGTGCTTTGACTGTTTAGAAGTAAAAATGAGATCCTGATACTAATGTGTAAATAGATGATTAAGATTATAGAAATAATATTAAAATTATGTTATTATTTTATAGGTTACATGTTAAACAAAATGGAAAAATTCTGTTTGTTAATTGGTCCTGGTTCTTTTATATTGAGTAGCCATTTCTTGAGTTTCAGTATTCCTTGAGTGATCTTCTGTAATTTACTTTATATTAACATCATAGCATGTTCAACTTTGGAAAATTATATTCAGTCTATATCATTTCTGTATTATTAAAATAAAAATTGTGTTTATTTGTTCTTTTTATGTAATACCACATTTATGGGTATTTATGGAATACTTGGATGTTGTTTTCCTATAGGGATCTGTTCCAAATAAGTTTTATGTTCACAATGATATGTTTCGTTATGAAGATGAAGTATTTGGTGATTCTGAACCAGAACTTGATGAAGGTGAGGTTACTTTGAAGATACAAGGGTTTTGTCAGTATCAGTACTCTTTAAGGACATGGAAAGTGTGAAACTAAAGAAATTTGCCTCTGTTGTAACTGAGTCAAACTCCCTTTTCTCCTTTTTGTTCTTGTTGTTGTTATAAAAGAAATAGTTCATTATATGAAATTATATAAAAATCATACATAGGAAGTGAAAAAATTTCCCTCAATCTCATCCTCTATAGATAACCAAGAGTTTGGTGCCTATTATAGAAATTTGTTGTATTCCGTACTGACCAGTTCTTTTATAAAAGTGGAAGTACACTGACTCAATGCTTGCTTTTTTTCAGTTAATATATCTTTGTTGGCTGGTTTTTTTTTTTTTTTTTTGGCTATACCATAATTATTTAACTGATCTTCCGTTGATATACGTCAGCTTGTTTCCTTTTCTTTACCATTATTCCTCCACTGAATCGATGTGACAAAGGAAACTGAGTTATGACTTTAATAGCATTTTTTTCCTACCCTTCCCTTTTACTAATAGACCGTTCTAAAAAGAGTAAATTCCAAAATTCATCTTGCTTTCTCTTCAGTTTAAGAGAACAAGGAATACTGCAATTAAGTGCCTTTGTAAGAAATATCATATGACTTCTTTAAACATTAAAAATACGTATATCAAATTGTGTATTAAAGCCTCTTAAAACGAGATGTGGTATATTATGTATTTCCAGAATCAGAAGATGAAGTAGAAGAGGAACAAGAAGAAAGGCAACCATCTCCAGAACCTGTGCAAGAAAATGCTAACAGTGGTTACTATGAAGCTCACCCTGTGACGTAAGAATAGTGTCTGCAAGGCCAAATTTGGTCTAAACTATAATGTAGTTGCAAGCTGGTTTTTGTTCCTAGAATTATTGTTGAAAGTAAATTTTTGCTAAAGCTATGAAACCAGCATTTGAGAATTTACTGTGTATATGCAAAGTAAATTCTATATGGAAAGCATTGTTTTATTTAATTCAAAACTTGAACTTGCTTTGGCCCAAAACTGATAATTTGCTGATAATGCATTGTGTTTGGGACAACACAGAGTAAGCATTTTATTTTTTAAATATGCGGTTTGTTTATAGTTAGTATTAAAGTAAACATTTTTAGTAATCCAGTTTTTAAATTAGGTTAAAGAAATGCTGCTTGAGAGTATTATTCCCTCTGCCTTCTAGTTCTTAATGGACTTTTGCTTTAAAACAGCTTATTACTAGTTATGCCCATTAAATTAGAGAAATGCTGAATTTTCTTTTTTTTGAATTGATCATTTCACTCATACTGAAAAGTGAACAAAATATTTTATTGTAGTAATGGCATAGAGGAGCCATTGGAAGAATCCTCTCATGAACCTGAACCTGAGCCAGAATCTGAAACAAAGACTGAAGAGCAGAAACCGCAAGTGGAGGAGAAGAACTTGGAAGAGTTAGAGGAGAAGTCTACTTCTCCTCCTCCTGCTGAACCTGTTTCTCTGCCGCAGGAACCACCAAAGGTTAGAGCAGAGGAACTCTTTAGACCTGTAACATCACTCTTTCTTATTTGGTGCCATTAATGAAGCATGACCTTTGCTCTGTTATTTAAATTGTTTAATAGTAAGCTATGCTGTTTTTATGTATATGAAAGAAGCTGTGGGGTTTTGTTTGGTAATTGAGGAAATTTTATTGTATTTTCACCCCCTAAAAAACACCCCTCAGGGTAAAATTTAAGATTAATCCTTGTGTGTGTGCAGTGTTTAGTATCTTCTAGTCCATGTACTAAAGCTGAGAGTTGCTCTTCCATTCTGTATTAAGTCCTCTACACACGGATGCAACAGGAGTCATGCAATTTCCCAACTTAAAACAAGTTGGCCTATTGCTAAGAGAAGTGATACAAGTTATTTCTGGTTTAAATGGGAACAAATTCCTTACTACACCAATTAAACTATCTTGGAAACATGAGTGACACCCATAGTGTATCATTTAAACCTACCTAAAACACCTTTTATCTTTCTGTAAAGTAGAAGGTTAAAGTATATTTCCGTAGTGAGAGAAGGAGATTCCTTTTTCAATTTGTGAATGTCTGTTGAACTTTCCAGCTAGTACTTTCTTCTTTCCTATCCTTCCCCTCTCCCCTTGACACCATCACAACACCTTATCTTCCCCCAAAAGGGGAAAGAAATTGGTTCTATTAGGTTCTTATTTTTCTACCATGTGTAGTTGTTAGTGGTTTTGTTTGCCACTTGCTCATCTCCTTAGAGCATATAGGAACTTGCTTGTGGAATTGTTTAGTAGTTCAGACAAAACAGTCAAATAATCTTGCATAATGAGATTTTGAAAGCTGGCACATAGACTGGCATGTGTGTGTGTGCCTTTCTTTTAGGAGTCCTCCAATATAGAACAATAGTTTAGAAATGAAAAGAAAATATATATTTGGAAGTTTCCCTATAGGAATGTTGGTGGTTTTCCATGATTAGTAGTCTAGGTTTGTTGCATTTCCTGCAGGCTTTCTCCTGGGCTTCAGTGACCAGTAAAAACCTGCCTCCTAGTGGTACTGTTTCTTCCTCTGGAATTCCACCCCATGTTAAAGCACCAGTCTCACAGGTAACCAATCTGTGAACACATTGGATTGTATCCTTGTTACATTGCCAATTGCTTATCTTTTTTATACTTTTTAAAATGAGTCAATCAGAAATTATGAATTAAATATACAAAAAAAATTGTATTAAATGTCAGTGCACCCACTTTAAATGCCAAATCTCCATTCATCATCTACATAGGTGGTATTTGGGGTTTGGGTGTGTCAAATACAGATTAAGTTAGTTTTACCAATATATATTGTCATTTAAAAGCCTTCTTAAAATAACCAAAAAAATATCCTTTTTAAAAATTTAGAATTTTATTTAGCAAAAATATTTTAGGGAAGAAATTTGGAAAGGCACAAAGTAGTATGACATTATAAAGAATTGTTTTTTAAAAATAGAAAAAACTCTAAAAAATACACTGCCTAAGCTCTCAGTCTGTAAGTGGTTCATACCGTTTAATTGAAGCCTGTACCAACTTATGACTGTAGTGTTCACCTTAACTGATCGTTCTAGTATTCTGCTTTTTGTCTGTTTGTCATCTTACCCATTTCAGAGCTTTCAAAAACATTGAACATAAGACACTGGCTACCTAATAAGTTTATTAGGTGTAGTGTAGAATCGACTAAATTCTAAAGTTAATAGGCACAGTTAAAGGGTGTCCAATACTTTCCCCTACATTTTGAATCAAACTTCGTTCCACTAGAAAATTTACATTTAGAATGGTTAGTGCACATAAAATTGTGTTTATATACCTCTTTATATGCTCTAAACAGTGAAACTTTGAGATTTCAAAAGTAGTTAGTAATTATTAGACAGCCTTTCTGGTGTTGTATGCATAATCAGCTACGTAATAGAATACATGACCTTGTGATACCTTTTTTTTTTTTTCAGCTAGATAGTCAGGAAATATTGAGTAATTACCTCAGATCACAAACTAGAATTCTGTCTTAACGAAGAAAATTAATTTGCCAGGTATTGACTGTGCTTTTCTACCCATCTGAAGACTCAATAAGTGACTTACGGATTTTCTTTTGAAATGCTTGATTTCTTACCAGATTTGCATTAGGAATCCTTTGGATTGTTAACTTGATTTCAGAGAGTTGGCTACATTTATTTTAAACTCACTGCTAGATAAAAGTTAGAGTAGCTTATACCTCTTACACCTTTAGTGTGGCACCAGGCATTGTGCAAAGCACTAGCACTTAATATTTATTCTTATCTAATCCTCACAACCACCCTATGAGTATGGTTACTGTTATTATTCCTGTTTTACAGATAAGTAAATTAAGGGCTAGAGTACTTCACCCAAGGTCAGATAGCTATGTAAATAAAATAGTAGGGCTTCGAATTTACCCAGTTGGACACTCATGGAAGCCTATAGGTTTCTTTAGCCCTTGGAGGGGAATGTATCTCTGTTTACATCAAAGAAGAAGAGTGCTATGTCTAAGCCATGTCTAAATTACATTATATTAGATCCTAAGCTCTTGTCCAGGGGGGGAAAATTTTTTTTTTAAGTTTTTAAAAAAAATTGTAAGAGACTGTGTTTCCCAACCTACCCCCTTATTAAAACAAAATTTTAAACATTTATAATTTAAACTTTAAAAGAACTTTCTGATCTCCTTAAGCTATGTTAGAATGAATTCGTGATTTTTTTTCCACTTGATTTAATAAACCCTTCAATTTTATTTTGTCACTTTGGTGTAGTATCCATTTCCTTAACACTTTTAGCATAGATTATTAATAAAAAGAGAACTAAATCTAATTCCAGGGTATTGGTAGGCATTAATTTAGAAGTAGGTAAGTTAATTTCTTGGTAATTTCGTGGAAGTCGATTAGTTCATTTAAATAGCTTATGTGTGGTTGAAATACATATTAGTTGTGGTTTTACCTGCTGTTGAGTTGATTTGATGGTTTCATGTTTATTTCATATTCTATTTGATTTTCATTTGTGGAATTTGTCATGTGAGCACACTTTTTGGTTGCATGCAATTAATTGTAAGGCCCTAAAGTAGTATGTGGTATCTTAGTTATTTTACCTCCTTGGAGCAAATAGTTTTCATGAAATTGAGCTTGAAGAATTGTAAGTGTACAGCTGGCTTAGTTGACATACAGTAATCAGTTACTGAAAGAAATTTTGATTTTTTTTTTTTTTTTTTTTGGTCTCATTTTTCCTATATTGGCATCATCTAATATCTAAAAGTCAGGTTGCTAAATTAATGTATGGATTATTTGTAAGATGTTGGCACTTACTTAAATTTGTGTTTTTTAATTTTAAATCCTTAAAGGATAATGAAGAACTTTTTTGTTTTGTTACTTGCAGTTATTTTTGTTTCAGTAATCTGTTTTGAAAAGAATCTGAATCAGTCAGCCAGAATTCTTTTTCTTGGTTTGAATGAGTCGAGGTTTTTCTGAGACATTTAAATTAAAAGGTGTACATTTGCTATTTTTATTAATTTATTAAACATACTAGCTTCATCAGACTTTGTTAGAGAATATCCTTTAATTCTGTTTTACTTTCATACTGAAGTAAGTTGTGCTT
This sequence comes from Eubalaena glacialis, assembly GCF_028564815.1. Lineage (NCBI taxonomy): Eukaryota > Metazoa > Chordata > Mammalia > Artiodactyla > Balaenidae > Eubalaena > Eubalaena glacialis. The sequence continues at coordinate 94,079,975 of NC_083720.1, read as the reverse complement.
TTAGGCCCTGCCCCGCTTAGCTGAAATTTCTAAATAACTACCTTTTTCAGGCATCACATTTTCGGTCAAATTATTATGTAGTCTTAAATTCTAAATACAGATAGAAGTGGTCTCAGGGCTGTAACTTAGGTCCCCTGGTCAGGCATAGAACATTCTCCTACATGTTTTGTGTTAGAGAACTAAAAATGTAATTTAATTTTAAATGAACCAATAGTTACTGAACATCTATGTCTGATGGCACTGTGCTTGGTTCTTTATCTGGTGTAGAAATAAATTAAGATATGGTCATTGTAGGAATAAATACATACTAAAAACCTGGGAAAATTAAACATTAAAATTTTTTTTAACTAGCAAAATTCTAGAACATGGAAAGCAACTTCATTTTGAGGGAAATGGGAGATCTATATGGAAGAAAAACAATTGGGAGAGACAGGCAAATCTGTTAAAAACTGCTAGGGTAGGAGATAATATACCTTTTGGTTACAGTAGGTGAAATTATTTATAATAAATGGTTGTTTTTGAAAGAAACATATCTCTTTGTATCAAAATGTGTCCTTGCAAATTATAACATCCCAGTTAATATAAATAATGAAAGAGTTTGAGCCACTGCCTGGGCTGAGGTACTCAGAGATGATCAGCCATAAAGATAGGACTGAAATTGCTAGCTTTCTGATTTGAGGACACATTCTTCATATTCCTGCTGAGGGTTTTCAGCATCCTTTGCAGGTGCATATTATTTTTTCTCTTCCTCGGACCATAAATATTTAGGCAATAGACACAGCCTGAAGAGGTTGGGAATACTGAAAATGCCAATGTATTAAGGAAAAGGTAATAGTAGATGCAGATATCATTTTGTTTTTAGCATAGTTACTTTAATTAATGTGTTTAATTTAGCAGTTAGCAGAAACTTTTGGAGGGTACCTTAAAATGAACTATTACTTCCCCTGCCACCCTCAAGAATTAATTAAGAAACACGGTTGGGGTCAGTCCTTAAATAAATGCACACCTCCCCCATTAGGAAGAACAATAGGGAGCTAAAGGACTTCTTTGACTATTTGAGATGCTATCAACACGTTCCTCTCTTGTTTTTTATGTGCATTTTAACTTCAAGATAGTATTTTTAGACGCTAGAGTACACTAAATTGTATATTTTGAACTATCAAAATACTGATTTTTAAAAAAAATTATGGGATGGGGTTTAGAAGATATTGCTGAGCACTATTAAATTTGAAGGGCAGCATACTAGATAATTAGAAAGGATGTGTCATATATTCTTGTCTTCCTAAGATAAAGATGGCTTTTTATTTTGTATATTTATTTACATGGAGTGGCTCATCTTGCATTTTTGAATTTTGTAACGATACCTTTTATGCCATCTCAATGTGGATGTAACTTTATTGAAAAAATATGGTTGTAAATAAAAAGCAGCTTATTGTGAGTTATAGCCTTGAGTGAGAAAATAAAATTTACCCTACAGTCCTAGATTGGTACAGAATATCTTTATAAAAATTTATGTTTCACATATATAGGATACTACGTTAAAAATATTCTGAACTTAAAATGACCATTATGCCTTGGTTGTTTTTTTAGTTGTTTTTCTCCTGTGGAATGTGTTTCTTTATAATGTGTTTTTTCCCTTGTATTTTAGCCGAGAGTGGAAGCTAAACCAGAAGTTCAGTCTCAGCCACCTCGTGTGCGTGAACAGCGACCTAGAGAACGACCTGGTTTCCCTCCTAGAGGACCAAGACCAGGTGAGTCAGCCCCTTCTGTGGCCTTCAGCACTTAGCACTTGAAAAGTTGAAGACCGAACTTAAAAAATTAAAAAAAAAAAATTATAATGTGTTTTATATGCAAATCCTTTTAGTACCAAACTGCTTAAAGGCTTAAGTAACCTGCTAAATATAGCCTGGGCAAAACAACTTTTAGGGGAAGATTAGTTGACATGCCATAGAGACATGTATTTTGAAGGTGTAAAAGAATTTTGAGACACATTTTATTTGGTTATTGTCACTGGTTCTAAGAATTCAAAACCGAGCTGCCAATAACCTACTCTCTTACTTAGCCCTCTTATCTCTTCACAGATAAACTGTAAGCACACACTGATTCTTCTTATTTTGATTGTCTTAGGTATTAAGTAAGTTGCCATGATTTTTGACTTGTTTCCATTGTTAGCTAATATATGTAGAACCTCTATTTGAATTCTATAAGTATGTTTAGATTGCTTTTGGGAGGAGGTGGGAGATAGTATACATCAAATTTAGAAAATGTAATTTTTTCCCACAAAAGTAAAATAAGTGATGTGCTATTAAGAAGTCATGGGAGCTGGGGTTTATCCTAGCTTTGTCACTGAGTTTATGATCTTGGGTGAGACCCTTAAATCATGAGCTTCTCTTACACCATTCAGTTACTACACAAATTTTTCCTGTGTGATGCCTTTCTTTATATGCCTCATTGTGTTCCTTGTGTCATTGGGAAGATCAAATAAGATTTTATATATATACATATAAGAGCACTCTTATGTGTATAAAGGGCTATATAAATAAGGTGTTATTGCTATTAAATTTATGGATTTGGCTATAATTTCATACAACCAAAGATTAATTTGTGAATTTCAAAATACTAAACAATTATTTAGTACAAGTATACCTCACTATCTGAAATCTGTTTGGTTTCTGGGTGATGGCAGGAGTTTGGTTAAGGAGGAATACTTGTACTGCTAATATTTGGCTTTCATATAATCAGACCAGTAGACCTAGAAGAAGGGACTTCAGCAATTTAGTCAGTGTCATGTTTTTTTCTAACTAACCTACTAATAATAGGCACTTCCACCTCTGTTCAAGGAGCTTACTATCTTATTAAATGAAGTAAAACAGGAATATCAGGTTGTGTTTTTTTTTTACATTCATTGCTTTGAGCTAGTTTTTGTATGACATTGTAAACTTTAATATCTGCTCTATTCCTTTTCTCAGGCAGAGGAGATATTGAACAGAATGAAGCTGATAACCGTAGAATAATTCGCTATCCAGATAGTCATCAACTCTTTGTTGGTAACTTGCCACATGATATTGATGAAAATGAACTGAAAGAGTTCTTCATGAGTAAGTAGTTTACTTTGCTTTATTGTAAAATGAAGCAGGAGGAGAAGAGAACTCTTTTCATAATGTATTGAGGATTTTTTAAAAAAACATTTACCTCTCTGTACTAGGTATACCTCTAGGTACTAATCACCTTGATCAGAAGGGAGTAGAAGGTTATACCAGATGTTTCTCAGTGACTGTACTGAGTGTTGACTGGCCTGGTTCTGTAGAGGTTAGAAGAAAGAGCTGGATGAATCAGTCTTAGATTTGGAAATGGGATTCATTTGGCAAATTCAAGTCAGAAATAGAAAATAACATTGTCTCTCTGAAACTATGTAGGTAACTTCCCTTTTGAAAGGAGTAATAAAGATGCAGAAGGGTAACAAAACAGGCTAGTTTTGTTGGCATCTTAAGTGAATGACCTGTAAGAGTGAATGTACCTTAATTGTCACTGGGTATAGCAGCTTGCAACTTTTGTTTTGAAGTGGATCAAGGAGATTAAGGTATTTCATCCTGAACAATTAAAGTCACAAAATATTCTGTTAAAATATTTAACCCTTGGTGTAATGTATATTTTCACAGGTTTTGGAAACGTTGTGGAACTTCGCATCAATACCAAGGGTGTTGGGGGAAAGCTTCCAAATTTTGGTTTTGTGGTTTTTGATGACTCTGAACCAGTTCAGAGAATCTTAATTGCAAAAGTAAGTGACTTAAAGGGCATAATTCAACACTTTATTATTCCTGTTGTATTTAGTATTACTTAGAAAGTCTTTTTTAAATGGTAAAGTCAAAAATAGTTTACTATGAAATGGTATCTATGCAAAGAATAAAGATTTATTAGTAGTTTTAAAGTCTGAAGTAAGGATTGTTTTAAATTTATTTCATTATTTGCTCTGGTAATGAAGGTTGGAATAGATTCGTATTGAGAATTTTATGAAAAGTTTTTTTGTCTCCCTGGATTTTCTTACTTATGTATGATACTACATTACTATTATTGTCTAACCTGCCCATGTAAAATTTTTTCTTCCCTTGTAAAGCCAATTATGTTTCGCGGGGAAGTACGTTTAAACGTGGAAGAGAAAAAGACAAGAGCTGCCAGAGAGCGAGAAACTCGAGGTGGTGATGATCGCAGGGATATTAGGCGCAATGATCGAGGTCCTGGTGGTCCCCGTGGAATAGTGGGCGGTGGAATGATGCGGGACCGGGATGGAAGAGGACCCCCTCCAAGAGGTGGCATGGCACAGAAACTTGGCTCTGGGAGAGGAACCGGGCAGATGGAAGGCCGCTTCACAGGACAGCGTCGCTGAGTCTCCACTGTTGGCAAAGTCTTGGCAGTGGTACATTATTCATCGTGTTTGCATTCTTGTTAATTTTTTTTGGCTTTGGAATGTGACACAGCCTTTTTGATCATTTCTTTGATGTGAAAAGCATCTTTTAGTTATCAGTTAAATTGAGGTGGACATTATTTCCCCAGTTTTACAACAGGATTCGCATTGTTAATTTATAAATCTAGACTTGGAGAATTAAGGACTGAGAAATGACCATATCTTAAACTGTCTGCAACAAAATGAACTTAAAAGGACATGCCCAACTGAATTCAGGTCCTTTGAGTCAAAAAAAATCCTCTGCTGCACATTTTGTTTAAGTGTTACTGTTTCTGCCTGTTAATGTGGGAAACACAAATAGTGCAATTTGTGCAATTGGAGAATCTTGCCTTTTTCCTTGGCTCCCCCCAAAAATACAAACCAACAGAAACTTGTTATGCACTCATCAAAATGCACTAATGGGTACTCTGAACTCATTAACATTGACATCTGCAAAGGAGGCAACAGGGGAAAAAATCTTTCATCTTTTTTTCCAGTAGCGCATAGTTGTGAAATGATGAGGGCATTTTTACCTGCTTGCTGTGACCAGCGTGTGTACACATAAACCTTAACAAGACTACAAGTATATTCCAGAAGGAAATCATTTAGTTATGAACTAAATAACAAAAATCAGGACTTCAAATGCTATGGTCTTGAATATTAGACCAGATTTCGTAGCTCCATATCTAAGATTTTTCTACCTGCCCCTCTTCAGCACAGGGATGGCTGGCTGCTCAAAACACTCCTCCTCCCCCTTTTCCTTTCTTTAAGCTGTGTACAGTGAAAATTGTCTTTACTGTATTTTGTTCTCTGGTAATGTAATAAGCATGATGGTGCCTTCTATTAATACATCATTCCAGTCTTGCTGGTAATTTTGTACAGTATAGTGTATGAATTGCTGTGCTGCAAAGCCAAACAGCTACAAAATGTTGAAAAATCATTGAAGTGTATAAAAATTGCAGTATCTTTAAAATCAGTAAAATTGACTAGCATATTATTTACCTTGTTCTTCAGTTAACAACTTTGTGTTCTCTGTGGGAGGGAGTCTTGTGTGTTTGGGAGGGAGGGGGAAGGAGGAAGTCAGTTATTTGAGTAAGTCTCTTGTTGACTTTTCTGTTAGCCTGAATGTGAACGTTGAAGCGTATCACTTGAGAGGTGCTGGAAAAGTCAATCAACTTGATGTACATTTTTAGTGACATTTTAAAAGCAGTCAGGTTCCATAAATGGCAAGTAAACCTGGAGTGAGGATACTGCAATTTTCGGAGAAAAGAACAGCAGCTCTTAAGTGTTTGCATTTTCTATTTGGGGGGCAGGGAACTGTCATTCATTTTGCACAATTCTTGAACTGATGTCAGCACCCGAGTGGCTCTGAATTTAAGTCTGGGACGACATCTTTTATTTTTACATGAATCTCTAAACAATTCTGTGAGCAAAGTTTGTAGCTGCTGGATTATTGTCTGTCTTTATAGCAAGTTCCAGTAAACCGCAAGTATGACAAAGGATATCCAATTTTATGCTTGGAGCATTTAGTACCTACTAGTTTCTGGATGTTTCAGGCTAGGAGTGGGGTAAATAAGTGTGACCACTTAAAGCTGCTTGTTAACATGGAAGACTTCTCCATTCTATCTTAGTAAAAACAAACAAAAAATGCACTTGACATAATAGCAAACGGGTTCTGAATTATGGAACTGTTTGCTGTTTAGTAAACTAGCAAATGATGCACATATTTTGTTTTTCATGTACTGGGCGATATAAGTAAAATTAAATCTGTCCCTTTTTTTCCCCCTTGAATGAGGTCTTCCATGTTCGAGGAAAAGTCTTGCACTATTGCGTATATTTTGGGGACACAGATTTCTCAGTTTCCATTTTGGGGGGTTAAGGATTTTTTTCCTGTTTGAAATACTTTTACACTTTCTGATGTATAGTACTTGAAGTTCTTACCAGAAAATTACTTTTGAGTTTTGAAGCCTTTATTCAAACTGCTTTTAAATGAGTGGTTTCTTGTCAGTGTTTTGTTTTTTGTAGCATATTTTCCCTCTTTCATTTCTTTCTCCTTCCCATTTTATATATATATATATATAAAATTTCCAATCCAAGATATTGCCCTGCCACCCATGAAAACTTCTGGCACCAAAAGTAATGACAAATGTTAAGTGTAATGGAAAATTAAAGCAAAGAGCCATTCAGCTTCAGTCTTTACATACCATGAGTAAAACATTAAAACATCACATGGAGAAGTTTACATGGTGATTGTTCACCTGCAGTACTGTGGACTTTTAACATTTTGTCCCCTTTCAGTGAACCAGAGTAAAAGTATTCATCTACCATTACTGTTATTTGCTGTTTTTTGTTTTGTTTTGTTTTTTTGTTCATTTTTTTTCTTTTTGGATGGTAATGTTCTATGCTATCCTTATGACACTATTGCAACCAAATTGGCTTTACCATCTTGGCTTTAGTAGGTATAGAAGACAATGGATTACCATCTTTATTGCTGTAATGTGTTAAGCATTATATGCTAGTAGTATCTAGTTTAATTGTTTCAGGTGGAAAGTATTCTTTGAGTTTCCATTTTGAATGTGTTTGGACTAAACAAACAATAAACTACTGATGTCTGCAGCATTTATCTATGTCCCTAATTTAATCTGTAGGTTTGTGTTCCAGAATATTTTCTCCCAATTGCATTTCACACAACCTAAGTAAAAATAAGGAATTATTCTAAAACCAACTATTATTTGTGAAAATTGATATATAAAATAAATCATTTAAGTAAGACTTGAACATTGTTAGAGACCTATCTCAGTTCAGTTAGATAGAATAGTAAGTGGTAAGGAAGGTGAGAATGATGTAAAGCAGACGACTAAACATTTATTTTTTATAAAAATCTTGGGTGTTCCAAAGGATTGCTACCTCATCTCAGAAGGAAAAGAGAAAGGGAATGGGAAGACTGAGGTTATCTGAAGTTAAGGACATGACCCAATTCAGCAATTAGAACAGATTTGTCAAGCTCTAAAGGAATATTAAAAAAGGAAAGAAGAGTCATAGTTATGAATATATACTTTAAATGAGTAATGAAGTCATAAGGCATATGTAATTTCAGAACTTTGTTAAAAGGGGTGATAAAAGTGAATTTTTCCTCATATATTCATAACACTGTTTATGAAGATTCCATAAATCGGTCTTCACAGGTTTGTACTGAAGAAAAGCCAGAACAACCATTATTTAAATACTCCTGGGCAGTAAGACTTAAGATTTTTATAAATGTATATTAAATTCCTTTCAATGTTAATTATAATGTATAATAACATCTAATTTTATGGCTGTGGAAAAAATTTTTAGAAGGGGTAAAATGTATATGCGACACTGATATTGCAAACAGAACCAGATCTGAAGGAGCAAAATATCATTTGGTCCAGGAAATTTATATGGAACAAAATATTTGAAAGTTTTACCCATACAAGATGCTACATTTAACTGTGTTATATGATATAGTCTTTGTATAAAGTGAATGAAAATTTAGTGGATATATGTTCATATTTTTCCTTTAAATTAAGACAGCTTGCTCATCATTTATATTTAACTACAGATGAAGACTTGATTTTTTTTCATTCTGTGTTCATAAGACTTTCTAATTATTAAGTCTTGATCAATTTAATGCCAGAATTCTAAATTATTTTAAATTACTGGATAAATGAATTATTTATTATGTCCTGAAAGAGATTTCCCTTCGTGATGGATTTCAGTGGGTTCATATAGAGAGTAATTGTTTTAAAAAATTTTGCATAATTAAGTCAGAATTCCTAAGTAATGAAGTTTCTGGGTATTTTTGACAAAGACTGAAATCTTCCTATCTATGTAGTATATAAACACCTTATACTTCAGAATAATAGGAAATGAAGTCTGTTTTTAGCATTACCAAATACTGGGCAAAATACTATAAATGTGGGTTTAGGATTAAACATTCACAGAAAGATTACCTCAGAGTTTTGATAAAGCTGATTGCCTACTTGGAATGCTTTGTTTTGTGACATTAATAATATTCTTTTAACTGCTCCTGTTTTCTGTACTCTTTATCACCCCATAACCACCATTATCCCCCCAACACACACACACACACACACACACACACACACACATCTCTTCTGTCCTCAGTCTCTTTCCCCACAGATTTTCTCTGAATGGTTTCATTTAGGCCAGGAAGTACCTTAGCTTCAGTATATTGTCCATTCAGTAGATTCCATATAGTGTGATGGTCAAGAGAAGGGCTTTGGAGACAGCCTGGCCTTGAATGGCAACTCCACCATTCAATGGTTACATTTTCTGAGCTCCTGTTTAACTCATTTGTAAAATGAGGTGGATGATTGTGAGGATTCAGCGAGTTAATACATGAAGCACCTAAAACAATGTATTGGGCACTCAGCAAGTGTTACCTGATACTGTTTTTTACTCAGTTGAATTTCTACTGCCTCCCTATTCTGTGTTTCAAACACTTCTGTTTTTAATCCTTTTTTGCCTTGTCCCCTTTTGAAGTCCTTCAGTAATTCAAAATTCGAAAGTCCAAAACAATGTGTTTTCTCTTTCTAAGTGACATGCATACCTGGTTCGCTGATAATGAACATCTCTATTTTTCTGACCTGTTTAACCTAGAAATGTTTGGAGTCTCATCTGTTCTACTTAATATTTTGTTTGTCTCCCTTCTGTCCATTTTTCAGGCTGCAGGAAGATCTGTTCATGCTCTTCTGATTAACTTTCACTGCCTCATTTAATTCATTAACTATTGAGCTTCTGAGTGCCAGGTGCTGTTCTAGGTACTGTTGATAAATGATGAAATGAACAAGGTTCCCCGCTCTCGGGTTAAAAAGGTCTAAAAGTGAGTGTTTGCATATTTAAGAAGGTAGCTAGGGGGCAGACCATAAGGAGGTTGGTCCTTATCCCAAGAGCAATAGGAGGTTGAAGGTTTTGTTGAGTGGCGGGAAGGTAATTCTACTTTGAAATCTCTGGAGTTCAATAAGTTGGGTCTCTGGGTTAACTGAAGGAGTTAAGTAATGAGTAAATGAGGTGAAAGGATGCAGTAGGAGTTCAGTCAAGAGCTATGAAAGTTGAATGGTTATAGTAGCTTGGACTAGAGTGGTGATGTTAGAAACCTAAAGAATTTGAAAGACTTAGGGTGTAAAACAGCCAAGTCTTGGTGAGGAAAAAGGTGGTATCTAAGAATCTGAAGTTGTTAACTTGCATAATTGGAAAAGTAAAGTGATACGTGGAACAAGTTACTGATAAAAAACCAGGTTTCATGATGGGGAGGCAGGAGTGCTATTGGAACCTCTTGGCTTTTGGTGTGAAATGGACCTGAAAAGAGGAAGCTGTATAGGACGGTATGTAATTGTGACTTGTGCCTTTTAATTTCAAAAACAGTGTATAGGGTGGCAAGTTTTATGTATATTTTATTTTACGACAACACAAGAGCATGGTATGCACATCATAGAAAGTAAAGAGAATCCAAAAGAATGAACATCCACAATTCAGCCTGTAGATGATCCCTATAAATACCTTGGGGGTGTGTGTGTGTGTGTTTTCCTTTATACTATTAAACATTGCTTTAATGAAGACAGACCACTTAATGGTGTTTATCAAGTGTTTATTGAGCACCTCTGTGTGCCAGGCACTGTTCTTGATGTTGAGGATACATGAGCAAGACAAGTCCATTGGTCTCCCTCTGAGCTTATGTACTTTACAATGGAGAAGAGTAGTTGTAAATGCGATGTAAAGTAAGATAAAACAAAGCAACTGAGTGGCAACTTTAGATGCCTAGAGTTGACATGAAACATAGGAGCTCTCCACTCAGAGGGACTACATAACATGTAAAGCTTATAGAATTGGAAAAACTTAATGAGAAGCTGGGATAGGTGGATTTGGGTCAAGGGGGGCAAAATGCTAACAGGTGAACTAGACTAGATCATGTAATTAACCCGCATAAGCAGTTTATTTGGATTTCTTTCTAATTGCAGTATGAAGCCATTAAAGAGAATTAAGCATAGGAGTGATATGCCATGTAGAGGCTAGATGGTAGGATAAGAATGGAAACGAAGCTGTTGTGGTAGTTTAAGACTACTATATCTGAGGGAGGGAAATAGATTTAGGTTATTTTTTGGCAGCTGAATTTAGGTGTCTGAAAGGAACAGTGATTCAAGTTCTGAGTAGTTAGCATAAATGTACAAATCAATTTCCACTTTAAAATAGTGTAACCAGTAAAATAGTTATCTTTACACCCATTTTTATTTCTAAAATGATTTTCCTCCAATATTTGAGGATATACTGTGAATCATACTGCTGGTAGCTTTACATCTGATTTCATATTTAGGCAAACTAAGGTGTAGTTATCTATTTTACAGTCAGGGAGACAGGCTCAGCAAGTTTATTATGGTTACACTAGTACGAAATGATTTGAAATACTGGATTAGCTATAAGAGTTGATCTACTTTAAAAGATGAGTGATTTTAGGAAAAATGGGTTTTAAGCACTAAAAGTTTAAACTTTGCAATGTATTTTATCCTGGCTTTATTTCAGAAAATTGGGAAGTCACAGCCTCCAGCATTAGCAGGCCTAAAATTAATTCAGGAACTACTACATTCAGGAGAAATACAGCGTTAAGCAATGAGGCAGAGTGCAGACTTGGAACAGAAATCAAATAGCTGTTAAATACTGTGAGTCTGAGCTGAGAAAAAGGAATAATTTTTGAGGGCTTGTCATTTCACACATGCTATATCTTAATCTGATAACCCTATTAAGTTCATCTATTTATTGTTTGTTTTTGAAGAGGTGAACTAAAGCTTGGAGAGGTAAAAACAAAGCTCTGCCTGGCGTATGGTGACGAGGATAGTGACTTGGAATAGAAACATGTGAGACATTTCAGTTGGATGGTGACTTATCAGAAAGGAGTAGTGATGTTTCAAAGACAGCACTAAAGTAACCAGTACAGGAAGTGAGAAAGACTTGTATAGCAGTCAGTGAATATTAGCTTCTAATATGTGCCAGAAACCTCCCTAGGTGCTGGCTGGCAATACAGCAAATACAGCCTACCCTCAGGAAGCTTGTAGTTTTCGAGGGAGGGAAGCAACAAACAAGTAATTTCAGTCCTGATTAGTCCTGGGCATAATACAACTCATTTAGTTCCAACAGCAATCCCGTGAGGAGTACTATTTATTTTACAGAAGGATACATTCAGGCACAATGGGGTTAGTTACTTTTCCAGTAGCACCTGGCTAGTGGGGGATAGAACTAGTAGGGAATGTAATAGTAACTAGAGATGGGGCTGTTCCTTAATCACTACCGGGGGTGGTAATGAAAGGCCTCAAGGTACATGTGAGATCTGAAATGAAGAGAAGGCAGCTTTGAGGAGGAAGAGCGTTCCAAATAGAACAGATGCAGAGGCCCTGTATTTGGAAGGAGCTTGGAGTGTTCAAGGGCATTAACGCCAGTGTGGCCACAATAGTAAGCAGCTGATGTCAAGAGATAGGTAACAGCTAAATCGAGGATGGCCTTGTAGTTGGATTTTACTCTCGAACTGGGATTGTAGGGATCTGAGCAAGGAAATGATGTGATCTGAATTAGCAGGGAACCAGTCAGGAAGGGCTGTTGGGTGATGTCGATGGTCGCTTGGATTAGGGTTGGAGCAGTGAAGATGGTGATAAATGGTCAGTTAATAAGATAATTTGGGATACAACCTACAACACTTTATTATGAATTGGATTTTGAATGTGAGGGAAAGATAATTTTCAAGGATGACTCCTAGGATTTTTATGCAACTTGGTGTGGAGGGCAGTACTCTTACTGAGATAGAGAAGGAGCAGGAATGAAATGTGGAGGGAAGATCAACAGTTCTCTTATATCCATGTTAAGTTTCATATGCCAATTGAATATCCAAGAAGAAATGTCAGGCAGTATGGTATGATTTTGGAATTCTGAGGAGAGCTCTGTGCTGTGATTGGTCAGCAGAGGTCTTTGCAGCTATTGGATTAGAGGAGATCATCTAGACAGTGTACAGAAGAGAAGAGGCTGAGGACTGAGCCCTCCGACACTCCCAACATGTAGGGTTCTAGAACAGGAGAACCATGCAAAGAAGACAGACAAAATATGGCAAATATTGGTGTCTTGGAAAGTATAGAAAGTTGTGTCATGCTGCTGAGAGGTCAAAGAAGGTGGTGAATTAATTAGGGTGGACTAACTGCTAAAATAAATAGACCCCAAAATGTCTAATGGCTCAAACACAATAGTTTCCCCCCCCATATAACAAAAGGGGGAGTGGTCATGAAGAGGTCAGTAGTCTGGCTCCCCCTCACTTAATCATTTAGGGACCCAGATGAATGAAGGCTCTACTAACTTCACAGTGTGGCTTCAAGATCACATTATACTCATCTCCATTACAGCTAGCTGGGAGGGAAAAGGAACATGGAGGATCTTTTTTTTTTTAATTTTATTTATGTATTTTTGGCTGCGCTGGGTCTTCGTTGCTGCAGACAGGCCCTCTCTAGCTGCGGCGAGTGGGGACCACTCCTCACCACGGTGCGCGGGCCTCTCACCTCGGCGGCCTCTCCCATTGCGGAGCACGGGCTCCAGGCATGCGGGCTTCAGCAGTTGTGGTGCGTGGGCCTAGCTGCTCTGCAGCACGTGTGATCCTCCCGGACCAGAGCTCCGTGTCCCCTGCATTGACAGGTGGACTCAACCACTGCGCCACCAGGGAAGCCCCAACATGGAGGATCTTGAACGGAGATTTTCATGGGCCAGGTCTGGGAATGGTACACATCTCATATTCCATTGGCTTGAATTCAGTCGCATGATCACCCCTAACTGCAGTGGAGATTTCAGAAAATAAGCAAGCTATACATAGAGAAAAAAGGAACCAGTTTACTGTGAGTAGCTAGTAATCTCTGCCACAGATGGCTTTGTGTAGGTCTCAGTGACTTCTGGGAAGAGCTATTCCTGTGAAGTGATAAGGATGAAAGCCCAAGAGAGAACAGGATGTAGGAAATGAACAGACTTTTTTTTCTGTAGTTTTGCTATGAATACGAACAGGAATGCAGCAGAGGCTGGAGGAAGAGGGAACATCAAGGGAGAGTTTATAAGAGGCTTGTTATCAGTGCAGACAGAATGTATACTATTTTTAACATTTGAGGAATGGATTCCCAGGTTTACATTGTTATGATATAGCTGTGTTGGTGACTGACAGATAAAATATGATGTATGCTGAACTTGACCAAATAAGTGGTGTATTGTACTTTAGGTTTCCAAATCTAATTGTCTTTTTTTTTTCATTAAAATTTTACTTTTTTTTAATCACATGGAATACACTTCAAAAGGTACAGTTTTGTAAGTGAAAAGCCTTCTTCCTCCATCCACCACCACAAAATTCTACCTAGAGGCAACCATTTTTTATCTAATTTTTTTGTACACCTTCCAGAGATCTTTCTATATCCAAGAGAATACAAATATACATTTTTTTCTTTTTAGGCATAAGTGGTGGCCCCCTGTACAAATGCACATTACTTTTATTATTTCACCATATATCATGGAGGTCATTACATATCAGTAAACAAAGTGCCTGCTCATTCTTTTTTACAGGTGCATAGTATTCCATGTTTTTTTAAAAAAATTTTACTAGCGTATAGTTGATTTACAATGTTGTGTTAGCTTCTGCTGTACAGCAAAGTGTATCAGTAATACATATACATATATCCACTCTTTTTTAGATTCTTTTCCCATATAGGCCATTACAGAGTATTGAGAAGAGTTCCCTGTGCTATACAGTAGGTCCTTATTAGTTATCCATTTTATATATAGTGTGTATTTGTCAATCCCAGTCTCCCAGTTTATCCCTCCCCCCTGCCGGCTTTCCCCCCTGGTAACCATGAGTTTGTTTTCTATATCTGTGACTCTATTTCTGTTTGTAAATAAGTTCATTTGTACCATTTTTTTAAGGTTCCACATATAAGCAATAGCATATGATATTTGTCTTTGACTTACTTCACTCAGTGTGACAATCTCTAGGTGCATCCATGTTGCTGCAAATGGCATTATTTCATTTTTTTTTTAATCAATTTATTTATTTTTGGCTGTGTTGGGTCTTCGTTGCTGCGCACAGGCTTTCTCTAGTTGCGGCGGGCAGGGGCTACTCTTTGTTGTAGTGCGCCAGCTTCTCACTGGGGTGGATTCTCTTGCTGCAGAGCACGGACTCTAAGGTGCGTGGGCTCAATAGCTACAGCACGCAGGCTCAGTAGTTGTGGCTCGTGGGCTCTAGAGCACAGGCTCAGTAGTTGTGACGCACGGGCTTAGTTGCTCCACAGCATGTGGGATCATCCCGGACCAGGGCTTGAACCCATGTCCCCTGCATTGGCAGGCAGATTCTTAACCACTGTGCCACCAGGGAAGCCCTATTTCATTCTTTTTTCTGGCTCAGTAACATTCCATTGTATATATGTACCACAACGTTTTTATCCATTCCTCTGTCAGTGGACATTTAGGTTGCTTCCTTGTCCAGGCTATTGTAAATTGTGCTGCAATGAACACTGGGGTGCATGTATTGTTTCAAATTATGGTTTTCTCTGGATATATGCCCAGGAGTGGGATTGCAGGGTCATATGGTAGGTCTATTTTTAGCTTTTTTTTTTTTTTTGGCTGCGTTGGGTCTTCGTTGCTGCGTGTGGGCTTTCTCTAGTTGCGGCGAGCGGGGGCCTCTCTTGTTGTGGAGCACAGGGTCTAGGCACACGGGCTTCAGTAGTTGTGGCACACAGGCTCAGTAGTTGTGGCACGTGGGCTCTAGAGTGCACGCTCAGTAGTTGTGGCGCATGGGCTTACTTGCTCTGCGGCATGTGGGATCTTCCTGGATCAGGGATTGAACCTGTGTCCCCTGCATTTGCAGGCAGATTCTTAACCACTGCGCCACCAGGGAAGTCCCTATTTTTAGTTTTTTAAGGAACCTCCGTACTGTTCTCCATAGTGGCTGTACGAATTTACGTTCCCACCAACAGTGTAGGAGGGTTCTTTTTTCTTCACACCCCAAATCTGATTGTCTTTATCACTTTTAAATGTAGTAATGAGGTCATTGAATCAATTACTAGATTGAGAACAGAATTCTCTCTTCTAAGGCAAATGTCCTTCCATCAAAGAACAAGAACTTCAAAATGAGTCAGTCCATTTTGTTAACAGAATGTCAGAATGTATTCATAGCTGTATGCTCAATAAGATAACTGAAAATAAAGAACCTTACCTTTTGTAGTCTGAAGATTTTATGGCCCTTCCTTTCACTTGGTAACTCAACTGAAGTGTGCCAAAAACCCATGATCAATCAGTATCTCATGAGACCTAAGTGGTGTTTTTTTTTTGTTTTTTTTTGTTTTTTTGGCAAGAAACTGACTGAAGCACATTTTTGGGGGGATGTCCAGATATGTAAAGAATGATTGTTGCCAAGAGTTACTTAACAGAGATGATTGCTAAGGTGAGAAAGAGAATTGGGCTACTCTAAGCTAAAATGTATAAATTTACTGAAAAAAGATTTCTAGGCAGGCTATGTACCTCTTATCTTCCTATATTCACTGTCTAATTCCAGAACATTTTCATTAGCCTAAAAAGAAACCCCAGGGAATTCCCTGGCGGTCCAGTGGTTAGGACTTGGCGCTTTCACTGCTGGGGTCGGGTTCAATCCCTGGTCGGGGAACTAAGATCCTGCAAGCCATGCAGTGTGGCCAAAAAAAGAAACCCCATACCCATTAGTAGTCACTCCTCATTCCCATCTCCCCCTCAGTCCCTGGTAAATACTAATCTACTTTCTGTTTGTATGAATTTGTCTATGCTGAACACTTCATATAAGTGGAATCACATAATATGTGATCTTTTGTGTCTGGCATCTTTCGCTTAGCATACTTTTAAAAATATATATATATATATATTTATTTATTTATTTGGCTGTGCCAGGTCTTAGTTGCGGCATGTGGGATCTTTAGTTGCAGCATGTGGGCTCCTTTAGTTGCAACATGCGGGCTCTTAGTTGCAGCATGAAGGATCTAGTTCCCTGACCAGGGATCAAACCTGGGCTCCCTGCACTGGAAGCGTGGAGTCTTAACCACTGGACCACCAGGGAAATCCCAGCATACTGTTTTTAACATTCATCCATGTTGTAGCATCTATGAGTACTTTATTACTTTTTAAGGGGGAATAATATTCCATTGTATGGATATAGCACAGTTTATCCATTCATCAATTGATGGACATTTGAGTTTACCTTTTTGGCTACTATGAAATCAATTCATATGAATATCAGTACTGCTGTGAACATTCATGTACAAGTTTTTGTATGAACATGTTTTCATTTTTCTTGGGTCTATACCTAGGAATGGAATTGCTGGGTCATATGGTCCTTAGTCTCTTTTTAACCTTTGTTTCTTTGCCATCTCTCAGGCTTTCTTCTTGTTGCCAATCTCATATACTCCCACAGTGTTTTCTTTAGATTTTTAGAACATTTCACTTTCTTTAGTGATTAAAATCTGCATTTCAACCTCCTTCTGTATTGTCCCACTTGTTCATGTTACGATTTTTTAGGAAAAGTTTATGACTTTTCATACTGCGACCTCAAGTTTATTTGAATTCAGTTCCAATGACATTTTTCAATAAACTTCAGCTACCCAAAGGAATGGCCAAACATTCCACTCTTTAGAGCTCATCATCATCATCATTTTGTGCCATTTCCAAAATCTTAAATTCACAACTTGCTTTCTTTGACAGTAACTTTTTCTCCTATTTCACTCCCATTAAACTTACTCTTCATGCCTATGATGAGCTCCATTTTCTCAGTGCCCCTGTATTTTCAGCTTATTAGTTAACTTGTCATAATTTGTCTTCTGATCTAGCTGGAACCACGGCAAACCATTTCAATTGTGCTTTCTCCATCATCCCTGATTTCTTAACTTTTTTGTTTAATCTCCTTGCACTACCACTTCTCTAAGTAGCTTATGTACTGTCTATTTTCTCCATTCTTGAACCTGAGGATGCCAAGTCCTATGAAACAGAGTCAGTTGGTTTCATTGTAAATTCATGGTGTCCATGCTCAAGTGGGCACATTTTACTATTTCGTATTCCTTTCATATCAAAATTTCTTCTTTCGTAACTACCTATTTCAAGGAATTTCTGCTCACATATCCTTGAGCCTCAATCTCACCATTATCTTTTTTTCTGCAGAAATTTTTTTTACAGAGAAGATCTAAGCCAGCTAATGTGTCTGTCCTACACTTTTCTGTTTTCCCTCTTTTCTAGAAACTTCTTCAAGGCTAAGTCCTTTTCATACTTTATTACCTTCTCTTCACTACCTGTCCTTGGTTTTTCATTAATTATTCCTTTTCTTGCCTCTTTAAAGCCTCTCTCTCTCCGTTCCTTTTCCCTACAAAGATTTTCTTGTTTAAAATTTCTTTTTAAAATAAACAATAACCCAATCCCGCTTCTACCTAATACTACCTCCTGTTCACCAAACATGTATCAATAGATGACTTTACCCAGGATGTGTAATTCTCTGCCTCCCCACCCCCGCCCCCCAGAAGATTTGAGTTTTATAGCAAACCGTATTGTACAGACCTGGGGCCCAGGGGCTCAACCCGGCTGGGTCCCCCACTTGTCCCCTGTCAGGTTGCCTCCTCCCCATCCCCCCAAGCAGCCCCATCCTCAAGCCTTTTGAGATCCCCATGACCCCCCACCCCCGGCCTTTGATCTGTGCAGTCCCTTCCCCCATCTGCACACCTCCGTTACCTGAGGTATGTGAATAGATCCCCCCTTCCCTACATGGTACAACCTGGTTCCCGGGGGAGGCCTGGGCTGAGGGGCAGGACTGGGCCACCAGGGATGTGTAATTCTTGAATACCCTATGCCTCCTTTACAGTTGGCTTTCAAACTCAATTCTTTTTGAAATTGTTTTCTCAAGCATTATCTAGTCACCAAATCCAGTTTTTTAGTCTTTATCCTTTTGGTTGCTTGTGGGATATAAACAGGTTATTTTAAACTTCAGGGCCTTTTGCTTAGAGGTACCTTTAAAATGTTTATGTTGTTGAATATTTTTGTAAAGTTACAAAAGTAACATATTTTTACATTCTTCTTCTCAAGCTTCAGGCCTAACAAACCCAGATTTGCCACTTTATAAAAGGGAATCTGCTTCTCATATAAAAGAAGTTCATCACATTCTATTATAGCCTATAGAGATAACTAAATGGGGCATGGCTCCCTCCAACGTGGTCACACCTAAGGATAGAGCTAATTACATCTTGCATTGACTAAAGAATTATATTCTTTCCATACCCAGGTCCCAGGTCTGGTCCTCATTATTACAGTTTCAGGAACTGGACTTTAAGCAGTTTGATCAAGGTGATCCGGCACTGGAAGATTAATTCATTCTAAGCAAACTCACAAAAGCTTATTTATAAACCAGAATGTTTATTTCTTTGTATACAAGAAGGAATTAATACCTTAATATTGACTATGGGTATAAATACCTGCTATCCAGGACACTCTCCTAACTGGATCATGGTATTATGGAAACCAAATAGAATTATAAAATGGTTAGTTTTTATGATTTAACATGAAAATACTGAGTGCTTAAGGCTTCCTCACTGCAGAGGTATGGCTTAAACCCCAAATTCCTTGAAAATGAGGAAAGCCCTGTTTCTTGTGTGACTTCAGCATGTGCATGATTCTGACCTACCAGTCTTACCTAATCATGGATTGAGTTGGTCTGTGCCTTAAACATCGCATCCCCAGCTGCACCCTATTTGGCTGTGTGTCATACGCCAGTATTGCTCATGTCTTTTAGTTCCCCAACCGTCTTAGCCCTTTTCCTCTTACTTCATTCATGTCCTCTCTTCCCCTTCCGTTATCTCCAAGTATTTCCCTCACTTTCATTGCCCAGGCTGTCCTCCCCAGGGTCCCTTCTAACGCCAGTTCTGTCATCGTTTACCTACTTTCACCTTGCCTCGCCTACTTACCACTTCCTAGACTGTCACCCTCATCTCCTACCTGGCAGACTGACCCCACTGCCCAGACCGGAAAGGAAGCGTCGAATCGCCGTCAAGCCCGAACATTCCCGGTTGAGGGGCTTCAGAGCCCACTACCCGGCCCAGCCGAGGAGCTTGAAGAACGCTTCATGGCGCTCTTTGCACGGTCACCCCCTTCCATTTTCACCCAATCCTACAAAACCACCACCACTTTTAGCCTCTCCGTGAGCACCAGAATCGCCTGTTGTCCTCAGTCGCGAAGAGCAGTCTCCCGGTGAAGGCAGAAAGGTGCTTCCTTACTTGAGAAGGTAGGTGTGTGCTGATGCTGGCGTCTGCGCATCAGTGATCAGAACCTGAGCCAAGCCCCAGGTGAACTGGATGGGTGCCTGGCGCTAAGCCAATCAGAGATCTCGACGACAGAACCCAGCCAATCAGAACACGGGAGGCTTGGCGCACTCGGGGGCGGGCCCGGGCGGGTGAGGATCCGCCCCTTGCAGCTTGGTGGCCAAGCCTTGGCCCAGGGCTAGCTAGAGCCGAGCAGGTTCACAGACTGCAGGGACCGGGCGCCTTAGGAGCTGGGAGGCGGTGCCCTAGCACCCCAGCTAACTTCCCTACAGGCCTTGGCCTTAACAGGTATTGGTGCCTGCCGTGGACGCATTTAGACCCCGGCCTTTTCTCTCTGGAGACTTTGTGCCTATGGTTGGGGACAGAGTGAGGTCGTTGCCTTGACGACGACAGCATGCGGCCCGCGGTCCTCCTGAGTGTGAACTTGCGGTGGGTTGAGGCCAGTCGGCCTCCTTGCCTGCTTCACCTGGGACCCCTGACTGTGTCTGCGGAAGAAATCGCGACAGCAGTAGAATTGCTAGTTTGCTAGTCAGCATCTTTTAGACCTGCGAACGAGATGCATTTCACCTCAATTTTGTTTCCAAGTTGAAAACCTTTGGGTATTTCCACGCCAAAGGATTTAAAAGAAACAGTAAGTATAATACTTTTGAAAGCTTCTATTATCTCGTTCTTTTATCTATAAGCGATTTCAACCTGTCTTTAACAAAATAAAAAATAGCATTTTTTTATTATCTAAATTATTAATATGAGAACCATATGCTTCCATGACACATGTCCAGAACTATCACATTGCCAATTGGCCAGGTTTCCTTTTAGTTTGTATAACCCTTAACATTCCCAAGTAGAAGGCATGAGAAGTTATGGTTTATGAGTAACTGTTTCAGGAAACAAGAGGCTTTTTAAGCCTTGATACTTTTAAAGTATTTATGGGAAGTGCCACTTGAAAAAGCAGGTGTGTTCAGTGTGCTGTGACCAAATGTGCAGTTGGTTGGAGAATACACTTGGAGTAGTCAACTTGCAGAATGTTAGCTTGTGACATGCTTCAGAACCTCTTAGACATGCTTAAGGTAATTTTAACTGTGTTCACCTTGCATTTCCAAATATTGCAAATGTTTTAAAATGATCCAGGTTATAGATTCCAGCTATTTTTGTCCTTGGTATGATAAGCCTAAAGTCTAGTCCTTAATAAAATATGCTGTTTTAGTGGAAGGAAAAAAAAATTAAAGAAAGGAGAGAGAGAATACATTGAGAGATTTTTTTCAAACACTGACATTTTATTTAAAAATAGTTAATAGAGGTTAAATGGAAGTTAAAATGTCAAATGTATAGAAAGTAAGTGTCAGAGACACTGTTCTGTAAACAGTTTATAGTAGAACCTACTATCAAAGCTGGTAGTAAAATAAGGAAATAATTGGGTTGGTGTTGACTGGGATTTATTTATTTTTTCCCTCCCGAAGATCAGTCTTCTGACTTTCCATGTATATATACTATATATATATAACTATATATATATATATAAAACTATATATATACTATATTATTATATATATAATAATTATGTATATATCCCCTAAATTGTCAAATGTAAACTGTTGAAAATGTATTGTATACATTGGATTATCACAGTTTGCTAGAACAAAGAGGATATTTGTTTTGTCTTTGTCATCAGTGTACCAATAGGGAAGCAAGGAAAACATCACAATTCACAATCTGGGTAAATTAATTTTAGGTTGCCGTAGGTACACTACTAATGTTATAGGTAAGAATTTTTTTTCTTTCCAAGTTTTATGAATGAGTGTTTTTATATTATCAGGTTAAAAAAAAATTCAACTATGAATCATCATTTGAATATATAGTTACCAATAGACTATTTTTTTCCTCCCAAAACTTTTAGAACCACGTTGGGATTAACAGAAACATTTTTTATTCTTTGCTTCTGGAATTTAATTTCACAATCAGATTGTAAAAATAAATTTAACTTTGAAGTTGTAGTTTATTAGCTTTTATATTTCATGGCGATCAAAACTTATGAATTAAAATCTAACCGTATCTGGGCTGAAAAGTTTTTTGCTATACCAAAATATGTAGTGGAATGATTGCTGGTCCTTCACCAATTATTAGTAAAATAAGAAAGATTTTGTTAGGATTGCCTTCATCCAGAAAATGTCATATAATGGGATGTAAAAGAATTCTAAACACAAAATTCAAATAATCATACTTATAGTGATTAGTCATTAAAAGGATTTTTGAAATACTGTATTTGGTACACTAACATTTAATTATTAAAAATCTGCTTACATACTGTGATGTCATTGCTGTTATTTTATATGTTCAATATAGGAATTTAATTACTATGGTAATAAAAGTAAAGAAAAATAGTTGATCAGAAGTTGTTAGTGTTAACTTGGTAATATTTTTCCCAATAGACCAGAAAGCGCATAAAGATCCTTAACTTTGATCTTTTAAACCTGATGTAAAAAAATAAATTTTATCTTCACTGTAACCAAATACACTTGTGCCTTTTTCACCTTAAAGTGAAAAGGAATTGTGTTTTTCTAAAGTAAACTGTTATTGTTTTGTATAATAGTTCAAGTATTGCTTTATTTTAATTAAAAATACATTGAAATTTCATTAACATGACATTTAGTAATTTAAATTTGAAGTTAATGGCTTCAATTCCATTTGCCTTGTCTATTATGAACTGTATGTGAATATTTTGAAAACATAACTTAGATGCAGAAACATTACACAGGACAGCCATCGATGCAGTGTCTGCTCTAATATGGAAAACAGGTGTGGAAGAATTAATTTGGGAGGGTGAAGGAAATTAATATACTCAACATAATTAACTCTATGTTTTGGTTTCCACAGCAAGAAAAATTCCTACTGGTTTTTAATTAAAATGGAAAAATATGAGAACCTAGGATTGGTTGGAGAAGGGAGCTATGGAATGGTGATGAAGTGTAGGAATAAAGATAGTGGAAGAATTGTGGCCATTAAGAAGTTCTTAGAAAGTGATGATGACAAAATGGTTAAAAAAATTGCTACGCGAGAAATCAAGTTACTAAAGGTAAGTTATCACATATATTGAATTGAAAAAAAAATGAGTTGTTTCTTGAGTGACAGTAATTTTTTAAAAAAAATGCTGTTTTTATATTTGTTTTATTTCCATAACTTGGTTTAAAGTATAAATTTCTTCTTTTTTGGCAGTAAACAACAAGATTACATATACATATTCATTTATCTCATAAATATAAACATGATTTTAATATTATTTGTTGCTTCTCTCTTATCTGCCTATCTATCTATCTATCTACCAACAACTGTGTTGGGGGTCTCTAAGACCACCGCAAGGTTTGATGATTCACTAGGAGGACTCACAGCACTCAGCAAACAGTTGTACTCTTGGCTATGATTTATTACAGAGAAAAGATATAAAGGAAAATCAGCAAAGGGAAAAGGCACATGGGGTGAATTCCAGAGGAAACCTGTCACTTTTCTTCCAGTGGATTAACACAGGATGCACTTATTTCCTCCAGCAATCAGTTATGACAACACGTGTGAAATATTGTCTACCAAGGAAATTCATTAGAGACTCAGTGCCCAGAATTTTCCTGGGGCCTTGTCACAGAGGTACCCCCTGCCTGGCTCATAAC
This sequence comes from Eubalaena glacialis, assembly GCF_028564815.1. Classification (NCBI taxonomy): domain Eukaryota; kingdom Metazoa; phylum Chordata; class Mammalia; order Artiodactyla; family Balaenidae; genus Eubalaena; species Eubalaena glacialis. Next base: position 94,056,516 of record NC_083720.1, on the reverse strand, counting down.
AAAATCCCAGACTCTCAGAAGAAATGCAGGTATTCAGCATAAACCATATTGTTTGCACAGTGAGCCACTTTATCAGTTCTGGAAATGAAGGAACACTTCTGAAATCCAAGTACCCAGGTAGCAAACAAGGGCTCACTTTGCAAGCCAACTTTCTAGGGATAGAAGTCTCAGACCTGCTATGTTAACTCCCTCCCGCCACCAACCCCCCATCAGTCTAACCTGAAGTTTATCAATTTTATTTATCTTTAGAAAGAACCAATGTTTGGCTTTCTTGATCTTCCCTGTTGTGTATTTCTTTTCTATTTCATTAATTTTTGTTCTTTAGTATTTCATACCTTCTACTTATTTTGGGTTTATTTTACAGTTCTTTTTCCTAAACTTCTGAGTTATATGCTTACTTCTTTAATTTCTAGGTTTTTTTTCTCATATATGCATTTAAGGTTATAACTTTCCTTCTAAGAACAGCTTGGTATGTATCCTAGAAATTTTGATTAGCAGTTCAAAATACTTTCTCATTTTCCTTAATTGCCAAACATGTGGAAAATTTCTAGGTTTTTCTCCTTGGTTATTTACTTTTGACCCAATTGCCCTGTGATCTGAGTATATGCTATGTAAGATTTTATTCCTTCGAATAAATACCTAATATTTATCCTTTCCACTATTTATCAATTATTCCTGAGTTTCTTTCCTTTTTTTAAAAAAAATTATTTATTTATTTATTTATTTATTTTTGGCTGCATTGGGTCTTTGTTGCTGCGTGTGGGCTTTTCTCTAGTTGCGGCGAGCGGGAGCTACTCTTCGTTGCGGTGCGCGGGCCTCTCATTGCGGTGGCTTCTCTTGTTGCAGAGCGTGGGCTCTAGGCACACGGGCTTCAGTAGTTGTGGCTTGCGGGCTCTAGAGCGCAGGCTCAGTAGTTGTGGCACGTGGGTTCAGTAGTTGTGGCTCATGGGCTCTAGAGCGCAGGCTCAGTAGTTGTGGCGCACGGGCTTAGATGCTCCACGGCATGTGGGATCTTCCTGGACCACCAGGGCTTGAACCCGTGTCCACTGCATTGGTAGGTGGATTCTTAACAACTGCGCCACTAGGGAAGCCCCTGCTATATTTTTACATATCCCTTGGATTCCTCTTACCCCTCTTAGGGATTAACTACCTTTACTAGTTAACACTGATCTACATTAAATTTTCCGTGTCCTGGTACAGGCACACTACCAGCCCAGTGCCTCCTCAGTAAGTTCAAAGTACTTGCTTAGAGTGTCTTGTTTTCTGTGTTCTTCATTATTATTTATATTGGATATTGGTTTTGGAAATTTATTTGTAGAAATGTTTTGAGGCTAAGATAGATAAAAGTTATCTTCTTCCACAGAGGATATTCATTTGCTTCTGCCAGGTGCATGGGGATGCTCCCAGTCTAGTATGTTAATCCAAGTTCAAGGTACAGGTGATGTGAAGCCTGGACTGGTTCATTTCCATTCATTTTCACTGGGGAAGGTGTAGTCCTTAGGGTCCCAGCTTAAACTGGAGGTGGTTTCTGGAAGACCCCGCCTTTGCAAGACATTTAGACTTGACTCTTCCTTCCCTCTTAGTCCCAAGAGGACACAAAAATCTAACCTCAGTTCCATATCTGTTACTTCATAGCAAAATCAGCTTTGAGTCCTGAGATTAATTCTCTTTGCTCTCCTGTTATTGATTTTGACCCAGTTCTTCCTCGCTATCTTCTTAGGTCTATTTCTATATGCTTGAGAAGATTTTCAGTCCTTGTTCTCTTCCCTTTTTGGTTTTTGAGCATTCTACTCAGATATCCTCTAGCTCAGAGATTCTTTCATCAGCTGTGTCCGGTCTACCAATAAGCCAATCAAAGGCATTCTTATTTTGTTACAGTGCTTTTGTTTTTTAAATTTTTTTTATTTTTTAATTTTTATTTATTTATTTGGCTGCACCGGGTCTCAGTTGAGGCACGAGAGCTCTTAGTTGCCGCATGCGGGCTCCTTAGTTGCGGCATGCAGGATCTAGTTCCCTGACCAGAGATCGAACCCGGGCCGCCTGCATTGGGAGTGCAGAGTCTTAACCACTGGACTGCTAGGGAAGTCCCTGTTTTTTGTTTTTTTAATCTCCAGCATTTCTTTTGATTCTTTATTAGGATTTCCATCTCTCTGCTTACATCGCCCATCTGTTCTTGCATGCTGTCTACTTTACCCATTAGAGCCCTAAGCAAATTAATCATAGTTGTTTTAAATTCTTGGTCTGATAATTCCTACATCCCTGCCATGTCTGCTTCTGATGATTTTTCCGTGTCTTCAAATCGTGGTTTTTGTCTTTTGGTATGCCTTGTAATTTTTTTCTTCAGAGCTAGGCATGACGTACCAGGTAAAAGGAAGTGCTGTAAATAGGCTTTTGGTAATGTGGTGGTGAGGTTGGGGGAAGGGAAGTGTTCTGTAGTGCCATGATTAGGTCTCAGTCTTTCAGTGAGCCTATGCCGCTAGCCTGTGAACTTTACAAGTGTTCTTCAGGTTTTTTCTCCCCTCCTTAGGTGGGATAAGATGGCTACAGTAGGCTGGAGTTGGCTATCTCCCTTCCTCAGCTGGTTAGGCTCTGCTTAACTAGTTCCCCCCAAGGGCAGGCCTTGTTAAGGACAGAGTGCTGTGGCATATTTCCAAATGATTCCTTTTTTCCTCTCCCTGTGAAAGCTGAAGGAGATTCTTCTCCGAAATTTACCATCGGAACTTGGCTGAGCTCCTAGAAATAACATCTTACAGTGTTGTGTGGATGCCCCTGTGACAGGGTTTCCCTGAAGTTTTTAACTCTCGGGCTTGGCCACATTGAGCTTCCGATAACTTATCCATTGCAGTTCAGGTTTTGCTACCTTGGCATTGGTTCCCACAGAGCTGTGCCCTCGTGAGTCTCTGTTCCAGTAAGCAGAGACTCCCTGTGTTTGCTGGTTTGTCTCTCCAGTCTTGGAGCCGGTGGTTTGCCCTACGTCCTCTCATCTCTTATGAATCCAAAAAGAGTTGTTGATTTTTTAGTCTACTCAGTTTTTTACTTGTTAGGGTGGAGTGGAGACTTCCAAGCTCCTTACATGTAGAACAGGAAACCGGAAGTCTACATACCTTTTATTATTTTATTATGTTTTAATTTTTTGGCTGCGAGGCTTGCAGAATCTTAGTTCCTCGACCAGGGATTGAACCTGGGCCCTCAGCAGTGAAAGTGTGGAGTCCTAACCACTGGACTGCCAGGGAATTCTCTACATACCTATTAAAATTTAAGTTTACTAGAAGTTTGTGTGTGTGTGTGTGTGTACTTATAATAAAAAACCAAGTGAAACAATAGGCCATTAGACTAAGGTGGCTCTAATGCCTTGGCACCCTATGTAAACAAATCAAAGGAAACCTAAGCCAGACCCAATTCCTGTAAATGCTCAAGGTCAAGACATTGTAAGTTAAGCACAACCAGTCACAAACAGTCAACTAGGCTTTCCCAAGTAAAGCAACCACTTAAGCTGGAACCAATCAAATAATTTACTTGCTTTGCTTCCATGTCTGCTCTATAAAAGCCTTTCCCTTAGCTTCTTTTTTTTCTTTTTAAAATAAATTTATTTATTGATTGATTTTTGGCTGCGTTGGGTCTTCATTGCTGCGCACGGGCTTTCTCTAGTTGTGGCGAGCGGGGGCTACTCTTCGTTGTGGCAGGCAGGCTTCTCATTGCGGTGGCTTCTCTTGTTGCGGAGCACGGGCTCGAGGTACGCGGGCTTCAGTTGTTGCAGCGCGAGGGCTCAGTAGTTGTGGCTTGCAGGCTCTAGAGTGCAGGCTCAGTAGTGGTGGTACAGGGGCTTAGTTGCTCTGCGGCCTGTGGGATCTTCCTGGACCAGGGCTCGAACCTGTGTCCCCTGCATTGGCAGGCGGATTCTTAACCACTGTACCACCAGGGAAACCCTTTCCCTTAGCTTCTACCAGTAGAATGTTCCTAACCTCTTTCAGTATCGTGCTGCCCAGTTCAAATCAATGTTTGCTCAAATAAACTCTTGTCAATTTTAACGTGTTTATCTTTTAACACACTGATACAAATTTTATTTATCTACTTATTTTAATTTTTGAAAAGGTAACATATGAATATGCTATAAAATTAAAATGCATTTCCCTGCCACCTTTGTGTACCAGCTATTTAGTTATACCTTCCATAAGCAACTGTATCCATCAGAGGAATTCTGGTGTGTGTACATATATCAAATGGCAGCATATTCTACACACTGACCTGCATCTTGCCTTTTTTCCACTTAATGTAGCTTAGTGATTATTGCATACCCGTGGACATAAAACTGCCTTGTTCTTTTTAACTGCTGCATTGTATTTCATTGTATGGATATGCGTTAATTCACTTAATATATTTGGAAAGTGCTTTGTGATCCAACCTGGAATCTTTTGTTTTAACAGCTAAGTTTAGCCCATTTATAGTTATGATGTAACATAAGTTTGGTCTTAGTTTTCCTTTTTTTCCCCTCTAGAGTCAGAATGGCTTAGTGGTTAAGAATAAGAAATCTAAAAAAAAAAAAAAAAAAAAGAATAAGAAATCTAAATATTTTGTATACAAGTCAGCTGCAGGTCTGGGTGTGTTTATAAGGCAGATGTTCTGGACATGAAGGAGGAACTAAACAAAACTGAAATGTTTTCAGGAAAAGACAGAGGTTACAATTCCTGGGTTCTAATTCTCCTCTACCAGTTATTGCTGTGTGACCTTGAACAAGTTACTTAACCTCTATGTGCTTTAGTTTCCTCATCTGTAAAACAGGATAATAATTGCAACTATTTTATAGGGTTTTTGTCCTTAAGGTAATGGAACATAGTAAGCATTATGTAGGGGTTAGTTATTATTATTTATAATATTATGTATTTTATTACTACTTTAAAAATATTTTTCTATATAGTCTACTTTTTAAAAAAAATTTATTTTTGGCTGTGTTGGGTCTTTGTTGCTGAGCACAGGCTTTTTCTAGTTGTGGCGAGCGGAGGCTACTCTTCGTTGCGGTGCGCGGGCTTCTCATTGCAGTGGCTTCTCTTGTTGTGGAGCATGGGCTCTAGGCACGCGGGCTTCAGTAGCTGTGACACAAAGGATCAGTAGTTTTGCCTTGCGGGCTCTAGAGCACAGGCTCAGTAGTTGTGGCGCACGGGCTTAGTTGCTCCGCGGCATGTGGGATCTTCCTGGACCAGGGCTCGAACCTGTGTCCCCTGCATTGGCAGGTGGATTCTTAACCACTCTGCCACCAGGGAAGTCCCTAATTACTTTTTAAACATTGGATGTGTTTCCTTTGGTAATTTGGAAAGGCTTTTTTTTTCTTATAAATGCAAATCTTTATTTCTTATTTTAATCTACAATGATTTCCCTGAGTCTTCAGAAGATTAACTTTTACATAAAATATTAAATAACAATTATAAATTATACTTTGTTGGAAAGGTTTTTTTTTTTTTTTTAAACATCTTGATTGAAGTATAATTGCTTTACAATGGTGTGTTAGTTTCTGCTTTATAACAAAGTGAATCAGTTATACATATACATATGTTCCCATATCTCTTCCCTCTTGCATCTCCCTCCCTCCCACCCTCCCTATCCCACCCCTCTAGGTGGTCACAAAGCACCGAGCTGATCTCCCTGTGCTATGCGGCTGCTTCCCACTAGCTATCTATTTTACATTTGGTAGTGTATATATGTCCATGACACTCTCTCACCCTGTCACATCTCACGCCTCCCCCTCCCCATATCCTCAAGTCCATTCTCTAGTAGGTCTGTGTCTTTCTTCCCGTCTTGCCACTAGGTTCTTCATGACCTTTTTTTTTTTTTTTTTTCCCTTAGATTCCATATATATGTGTTAGCATACTGTATTTGTTTTTCTCTTTCTGACTTACTTCACTCTGTATGACAGACTCTAACTCCATCCACCTCATTACAAATACCTCCATTTCATTTCTTTTTATGGCTGAGTAATATTCCATTGTATATATGTGCCACATCTTCTTTACCCATTCATCCGATGATGGACACCTAGGTTGCTTCCATGTCCTGGCTATTGTAAACAGATCTGCAATGAATATTTTGGTACATGACTCTTTCTGAATTATGGTTTCCTCAGGGTATATGCCCAGTAGTGGGATTGCTGGGTCGTATGGTAGTTCTATTTTTAGTTTTTTAAGGAACCTCCATACTGTTCTCCATAGTGGCTGTATCAATTTACATTCCCACCAACAGTGCAAGAGTGTTCCCTTTTCTCCACACCCTCTCCAGCATTTATTGTTTCTAGATTTTTTGATGATGGCCATTCTGACCGGTGTGAGATGATACCTCATTGTAGTTTTGATTTGCATTTCTCTAATGATTAATGATGTTGAGCATTCTTTCATGTGTCTGTTGGCAATCTGTATATCTTCTTTGGAGAAATGTCTATTTAGGTCTTCTGCCCATTTTTGGATTGAGTTGTTTGTTTTATTGTTATTGAGCTGCATGAGCTGCTTGTAAATCTTGGAGATTAATCCTTTGTCCGTTGCTTCATTTGCAAATATTTTCTCCCATTCTGAGAGTTGTCTTTTGGTCTTGTTTATGGTTTCCTTTGCTGTGCAAAAGCTTTGAAGTTTCATTAGGTCCCATTTGTTTATTTGTGTATTTATTTCCATTTCTCTAGGAGCTGGGTCAAAAAGGACCTTGCTGTGATTTATGTCATAGAGTGTTCTGCCTATGTTTTCCTCTAAGAGTTTGATAGTGTCTGGCCTTACACTTAAGTCTTTAATCCATTTTGAGTTTATTTTTGTGTATGGTGTCAGGGAGTGTTCGAATTTCATACTTTTACATGTACCTGTCCAATTTTCCCAGCACCACTTATTGAAGAGGCTGTCTTTTCTCCACTGTATATGCTTGCCTCCTTTATCAAAGATAAGGTGACCATATGTGCGTGGGCTTATCTCTGGGCTTTCTATCCTGTTCCATTGATCTATATTTCTGTTTTTGTGCAGAAAGGTTTTATTTTGTACTTTTTGTTACCTTTATAACTATAGAGTTATATAATATAGTTAATCCTTTGTAAAGTAATTATTATATTTCTGTTTCCTCCTCTCTCCCATTCATCCACCGTCTGATTTTAGAAGCTGTCTTCTTTATCTTAGTGCTTACCATTAAACCTGTAAATATAATTAGACCTTATAATTAAAAATTTCAGGTCAAAAATATAATTCTGTCCCATTGACAAGGAAATCCACATACATACTCTCTTATTTTTTTTTTCATACTCTCTTATTTTGTTTGCATCTTCTCTTCTTTCTCCTAAGTTTGTTACTAGTATCATTTGTACATTGTTAGGTTTTAAATATTCACTCTATTTTGTAACTGTGATACCCACATTTGTATAACACTTAGTCCTACACTAATGGATTTACTGCTCATGTTCAGAAAATTTTCTCTGCTGTCTTTTTCTTGAATGACAATCTTTATGGGTATAAATTTTCTTTCTTTCCTTGAGGATTTTGAGGACTGTATTCTAGTAGTTTCCTCCTCTTTAAAAAAGAGGCAACAGCGAATTTCCTGGCGATCCAGTGGTTAGGACTCTGTGGTTTCACCGCCGAGGGCTCGGGTTCGATCCCTGCTCGGGTAACTAATATCCCGCAAGCCGCATGGTGTGGCCAAAAAAAAAAAAAAAAGAGGCAACATTTTCTGGTGAGTGTGTTCATCTGCCATTTGTGTTTCCTTCTCTTTTCTTATAGTATCTTTGAATAGAGACTGGATCGGTTCCTTTTTGATTGTTTCTTATCTTGTAACAAAGTGAGCCCCTCCTGGACCAGCTATCTGTAGGAGGTTCATTTTCAGGAAAACCTGTGGTCTTGTTCCAGGCTAGCAGGAATCCACCATGGTTCACAACAATGTTCCTTACAACACAAGGCTAAGTGTGGGATTGACTTATGTTATCCTTAATTTCTCTGAAACTTGTAGTTGCAGGTTTGTTCATAATGAATTGTTTTGCCTTCCACTTGGCTTCACTGACAGATTGTTTCCAGCAAATGAGTTCCTATGTGATTATTCAGAGCCCCTCCCCTCCTGTTCCCCGGTGCCATTCAGTTCTAGGGATGGTTTCACTGACAGTCTATGAGCCTTGTTCTCATTATACCAAAGAAGGTTTTTTGTTGTTGTTGTTGTTTTTCTTTTCAGGCTATGTCACCAACTTTGGAAAACTGCTCTGCCAGCTTTGTAGCCACAGATGATCTCTTGGTATCTTCCTAGACTCCTGTTTGACCTTCACAGTGCCACCTCGTTTGCTGTGGGTAGGGGTCATAAATCCTTAGTTTCATCAAAGATGGACCTACATTTCTTTTTCTCATTGGCTTTCTTGTGTTCTCTGAGAGGAAAATAGAGCAGTATGGTCTTTTGACTCTAATTTAAAAACTAAAATATAGTTTCACAATTTATACCGTTTATGCATTTTATTTACATGTTTTTCTCATGCTAAGATCTCTTTTAGACTGTGACTAATTACTAGTAATTTGATCTTGTAAAAACTATTTTGTATTTTTCTTTTTATAACAGCAACTGAGGCATGAAAATCTCGTGAATCTGTTGGAAGTGTGTAAGAAAAAAAAGCGATGGTACCTAGTCTTTGAATTTGTTGACCATACAGTTCTTGATGACTTGGAGCTCTTTCCAAATGGACTAGACTACCAGCTAGCTCAAAAGTATTTGTTTCAGATTATCAATGGCGTTGGATTTTGTCACAGTCACAATGTAAGTGTTTAGTTTAAACAATTATTTAAAAAGTTGAAAAGTTAGAAGAGTGTACAATGGACAACCATATACCTACCGCTGAATTCTATACTTGTTAACACTTTACTATATTTGTTTTATGACATAGTTATATATCTGTTCATCTATTTATCTACTTATTAATCTGTCTTATTTATGCATTTTTTAAGCCTTTATTTTTATTTTTTAAATTTATTTATTTTTAAAATAAATTTATTTATTTATTTACTTATGACTGTGTTGGTTCTTCGTTTCTGTGCGAGGGCTTTCTCCAGTTGTGGCGAGCGGGGGCCACTCTTCATCGCGGTGCGCGGGCCTCTCACTGTTGCGGCCTCTCATTGCGGAGCACGGCTCCAGATGTGCAGGCTCAGTAGTTGTGGCCCACGGGCTTAGTTGCTCCACGGCATGTGGGATCTTCCCGGACCAGGGCTCGAACCCGTGTCCCCTGCATCGGCAGGCAGACACTCAACCACTGCGCCACCAGGGAAGCCCTTATTTATGCATTTTTTAAAGTAAGTTGCAGACTTCAACTCTAAATACTTCAGCTCTGCATGTCATTAACTAGAGTTTGCAGATTTTTTTTTTTTTTGAGGTAACATTTACTGAGTGAAATGCACAAACTTTAAGTAATGAGTTTTGGCAGATACATACACCTAAGAATCCATTTATTTGTTAGTTCAGATTCTCTTGCCTAGTTGTGAAATATGAAAATCCCTGCTATTACTCTGTTGTCTATCACAACAATTTTATATCCTTTGAGAATCATATAAAAGAAATTCTAGGGGACTTCCCTGGTGATGCAGTGGTTAAGAATCCACCTGCCAATGCAGGGGACACGGGTTCGAGCCCTGGTCCGGGAAGATCCCACATGCCGGGAAGCAACTAAGCCCGCGCGCCACAACTACTGAGCCTGCGCTCTAGAGCCCGCGAGCCACAACTACTGAAGCCTGAGCTCTAGAGCCCATGCTCCGCAACAAGAGAAGCCACTACAATGAGAAGCCCGCGCACCGCAAAGAAGAGTAGTCCCCGCTCGCCGCAACTAGAGATAGCCGGTGCGCAGCAACGAAGACCCAATGCAGCCAAAACTAACTAAATAAATTAATTAAAAAAAAAGAAAAGCAGTTCTAGGTAAAATGACACAAAGTATAAAATGAATAACACATTGATTCTGCCAGTTTTACAAAATATTTTAAGTGACATATTTTGTGTGATTATAAAAGTAACAAATGCTAATGGTACATGTGGGGCTGGCCCTGTGACCTTTACCATGCATGTCTAGGATGTAATAGAAATTGGTAGCTTATGCAAAATGCTCAGCAATGCCAATTAGGATGCTGGTCCTCTGAGTTTACAATAAATATATTTTTTAAAATTTCAAAATACAGTTTACTTATATTAGAGAACTAGGCCTAATAATTTGTTTTGCCCAGCTCTAGAATTTTTAACATTGTCTCCCAGTGTCCTGTTTTCTCCTTCCATAGTCTCTCTTTTAGAAATCATAACCAACTGACCTTGTTTTAGCCTCTTTACGTTTATAATTGCTTGATGAGTGCCTCCACTTGGATACTCAGAAATCCACTTAAAAGCCTATACGGCTAAAACTAAACTACTAATTATTCTTAATCAAACCTAACTTTTTCCAGACTTTTCTATTTTTGGTAATGGACCCAGTGTTCTTTTAGATTCCCAGGTTTAAGTAAAATATCTGAGATTACTTCCTAAATTCTGTTGATTCTTGATTTAAAATATTTCTACACTGTACCTCTTCCTTTCCATTCCTTTGAGCCCCAGCCTAGTTTAGGCCCTTATCACCTCCTACTTGCCCCACTGCTCTTCTCCCCACTTCTGGTCCCCCTCTCTGCTTTACCTTGTTCATGGCCAACATCTTCTTTAAACACCTTGTTGGTCATGTCACTTCCATGGGTTCCCATGGCCCTGACACAAGCTCAGACTTCCCAGGGTGGCAGTTGAGGCATAACCTAGTACATAACCTCTACTCCAGAAAAAACATTTCCCCAATATCTCCTGATCTATTCCCATCTTCACTCTTTTGCTCTTTCTGTTACCCTCACTTGGATTGCCCTTTCATTTCTACATTTATCCAGGTCACACTAGTGTTACAGACCTGTCTTAGAGCCCACCCTTTTCCACAAAAATTTTCCCTGACCAGCCCAGTCTTCAATGACAGCTTTACTCTCTTAGTCTTGAGAGCAGTCCTTATCAGAGCAATTGATTTGGTAATTAATAATATATATTTCATCCAATGTCTTTGATTGTTTAAATAAAATTTTAAGCATAAATGTTCTTTTTTTCCCAACTAGGTCCCAGGTTCTTTAAAGCCAGGAACAGTTTTATACACTTTTATTTGTACTTATTATAGGGACAAAAACAGTGCCCTGCATATGACAGGTGCTCAAAAATAATTAGTTTGCTTAACTTGATGTGCCAGTATATGTCATACTCTGCTTTTTGTCTCAGATCATACACAGAGATATAAAGCCAGAGAATATATTAGTCTCCCAGTCTGGTGTTGTCAAGTTATGTGATTTTGGATTTGCGCGGACACTGGCAGCTCCTGGGGAGGTTTATACTGATTATGTGGCAACCCGATGGTACAGAGCTCCAGAACTATTGGTTGGTGATGTCAAGTATGGCAAGTAAGACATCAGCAAGGTGGGCGGTGGGGAGGGCAGATTTAATTCTCTTTTCTTGATAAAATGGAACTTTTTTTTTTTTTTTTGAAGTTGAACATGTTTTCATGTGCTTATTGGCCATTTGTACATTTTGTTTGGAGAAATGTCTATTCAACTCCATTACCCATTTCTTTTTTTTTTTTTAATCAGTCATCAATTTTATACACATCAGTGTATACATGTCAATCCCAATCGCCCAATTCAGCACACCACCATTCCCACCCCACTGCGGTTTTCCCCCCTTGGTGTCCATAGGTTTGTTTTCTACATCTGTGTCTCAACTTCTGCCCTGCAAACCGGTTCATCTGTACCATGTTTCTAGGTTCCACATGAACATGTTTTTAATATGATGAAAGATCCCTCTAACACTGAATGGAAGTTTTCAGTTTAGAGAACTTTATAAAGTTATTTGTAAACATTTTTGGTGCTTCCCCTTTAAACATTCTTGTGAAACAAGTTGGCGTGAGTATAATTATTTTAAAGGTAGGGAAATCAAGGTAAGTGGTCTGTTTTTAATAGTAAGTTAGAAATAGGTATATTTATCACTTGTAAAGAGAGGTAGCATTGACCAGGTAAGTCTGACACTTCCAGTGAGGCAAAGTAGCGTGGGCAAGGGTGAGGGTAGAAACGGAACTGTGTGAATAGTTTTAAAAACATAAATCGCCTTCATAAATGAATTCTTCAAAGAAGAAGGGATTGGAAGTTTTACTGATTTTGATAGAAATCGTTCTAAAATATTTTTTTGTGATTTCTCTGTTTTCAGAGTACACGTCATTTAATATTTTCTTAATTACTCTGAGCTCTCATTTTACCGCCATACTGTCACTTTTGTACCATGTTATAATTCCACTATGGCCTTAAGCAATTTCAAGGTAGTTGTCCCTATGGTAATGATGCTGGAATATTCTTTAAGTTTTTGTGACCGATTTTTAAGACAATTTCCCCCTATTAGCTTTCAGTTCTCCTTGTTGTTTGTGTTCGCAACATCCGTCTCCTTCTGGTATGCTGTTTTCAGCATATAGTGGGATAGACTGATGAACCTTGTCAAAATCATGTGTGATCAAAAAATGAATAGCCACTGAATGGAAACCCAAAAGGCTTATTTTCAGAATAAAGTATACTTAACAACTGTTTTGACTCTTCAGAAGTCATGTCACGTGATTGAAGTTTCTGGAAATTTGATTTATGTAAAATTGGAAGTTAGTACTTTAAGTTTATAGGGAAATGTATTTTGTGGAGTAATTTAAGGCTTACTACTACTTTTGTCAGTACCAAGAATACCAAATAGTAATATGCAGAACAGATTCAGTCATAGTAAACATATTAGGATGCCAGGTTTTACACCACATTGCTTTTCTTTCAGGGCTGTTGATGTGTGGGCCATTGGCTGTCTGGTAACTGAAATGCTCATGGGGGAACCCCTTTTTCCTGGAGATTCTGATATCGATCAGCTATATCATATTATGGTGTGTTTGGGTAAGATTATACGTCTGCATTTTAAATTTTAGTGATTTTTTTTTCCCTATGTTTTTGTTGGTTATTTTACAAGCTGTTGGTACGTTAAAGATGACACGTGTTTTGAATGGATGTAGAGAGCAAGTAGGAAAACCTCATCTATCTCTCTCTTTATATATATTCATTCATTCAGTCATTCTCAGTCTGGCTTTTGTCTATCTGACATATGGTCCTAATCATGCTCTCACCTGCCCTCCTGCCAACTCCCCCCCTAAAGAAAAGAGCAAACATTGTACATTCTCTCTGTACTTTTGCATTCAATAAATCACATGTAGAGAGAATACAAATGATCATATTATCTTTGGGTCAGCAAGCATTTGGTGTTATATGACTATTACCCTCATTCTCATCTTCAAACTGAGAGACACAGGGACTTCCAAAGTAATTTAATCTTGCTGCAGTTCTGACTTTTGTTGCTAGTGCTTTGGACAGAATTTCAAAGCTAGACTATCAAAGTCATCTTACATTTGTTGAAATATCAACTTTCTGTTGGGTGATGGAGTTTGTAAAATGGAAATAATGGGTAATTACTTGAGGGTTATTTAACTCTTAGATTTTAGTTTCCAGGTTAGAAGTTCAATAAACAATACAATGGTTTCTTATTGCAGAATTTTCATATATATTTTATATTAGGTTAGGTATTAAAGTTGAGAGAAAAGATAAAAGTGATCAAATCAGCCCTTAGATACAGATACACTGGGTAAAAATTAAATTCTCAAAGGGTGGAACTTATTTATCTAGATTAGATTCTCACCATATGACTATTAATATTTTCATCTTTGGTCAGCACTTTATGCTTTGTAGTTAGAAATGCAGTGCTGGTACTTATATCTAAGAAATTATACAATGTTCTTTACCTGTGCTTTTCCTATGCTCCCTTGCGTCTTCAGTTCTATGTATAGTAGCGTGTGAACTTTTCTGAATGAGTATGTTGAGATAAGAATGTTAATTTCTTTCGCGTTGACTTATGTCAAAGCCACCTAAAGACTGCCAGGCGCCACCACAATAAGAGCACTGTTGTGTTCGGTTGGTTTTGCATGCGGAGAGAGTCCCCGCTCTACCAGCTGTGTTACACTCATCTCTACTCCACACCACCTGTCCCATGATGCGTAATGACAGAGATGTGTACCATTCTCACTGCCAGGTAATCTCATTCCAAGACATCAGGAGCTGTTTTATAAAAATCCTGTGTTTGCTGGAGTAAGGTTGCCCGAAATCAAAGAAACGGTTCCTCTTGAAAGACGCTATCCCAGGCTCCCTGAAGTTGTGATAGATTTAGCAAAGGTAATCGAACTTTTTCTTTGCGCTTTCTGACAGGGAATTTACATTATGGAGATTTGAATTTTTCTTCTTTTTTTCTTGTCCAGTTGATCTTTCAGGACAACAGTTTCCTCCGATGATTTAAATTTTTGTACATTAAGAGTTTTATTTGGTGGGCATGAGGATGGAGGGACTTCAGAGATACAGACCTGAAAATTTTGCTTGTTTTAAGAAACCATTTCATATTATCTGGCAAGTCTTAAGTGTGAAAACATTCTCATAATGATATGTTTTTAATGTTTAACATTTAAAATGCAAGCCTTGCGTAAGTGGAAAAGAGAAGAAAAATAGGGTAAGAAAATAAAAAGAAGGATAGAGAAGCAGGAAAATATTAAAGTCTAAGGCATAGGATCATGGCCTGTAGTGTATTGTTAAAAAGGGGCTTTTGCTTAACCACTAGATTCACTGAAGCTAATTTTTAAATGATCATCACCTTTGCCTTGTATTTGATTGAGGAAGATATTAGGGAGATTCTCACTGGATCAAATTGTCTCTAAAAGTGGACCTTTTGGAATTATTAGCTCAAAAATTTCTTATTAGTTAGGATTGTCCTAAAGTGTTGATAAACTAAGTATCTCTAAAAGAGCAGGGTCACATAACATTTACCCAAGATATTTTTTGCTTTTTTACTTCTTTGAATAACTCATTTAAAAAAAGCTTAGTAAGCTTATAACTAATTATAACAAGTTCTTAGAATAATACATTGTTACTTTTTTTTTTTTTTTTTTAATAAAGACAGTGAAATAGAGAGAAAGTCTTTATTTATTTATTTATGGCTGAGTTGGGTCTTCGTTTCTGTGCGAGGGCTTTCTCTAGTTGTGGCAAGTGGGGGCCACTCTTCATTGTGGTGCGCGGGCCTCTCACTGCCGCGGCCTCTCTTGCTGGCGGAGCACAGGCTCCAGACGCACAGGCTCAGTAATTGTGGCTCACGGGCTTAGTTGCTCCGCGGCATGTGGGATCTTCCCAGACCAGGGCTCGAACCCATGTCCCCTGCATTGGCAGGCAGATTCTCAACCACTGTGCCACCAGGGAAGCCCTACATTGTTACTTTTCTACATAATCTAACAGATACAAATATTTTTCATTGAGACAAGCTTTATGATCTGTCTGTGAAGAGATTTAAAGGAAATAAAGGTAAAACAATATTGTCCAACTCATGTCCCTTATGGTAGAATCATATAACTTTTTAAACATTTTATTATAGGAAATTTCAAACATAGAAAAGAAAGTAGAAAAAGCAGTGGTGTAATGAACCCTCACGAGCTAGTCATTAGCTACAACAATTAACAATATTTGGAAAATATTTCATCTATCCTGTCCACACACTCAGCAACTTTTTTTTGGGGGGAGTATTTTGAAGCAAATTCCAGATATTATATTATTTCACTTATAATTATTTGTAGAATTTTCTTATTCATTTAAAGCTACTTATTGAGTCCCTTCTATTCTTACTGGCTGAGTGGTTCCAATGAATCAGAACAAGATATAATAAAATCTATAATAAAATGAAAGAACATAGATAAAATAAAATCATCTATGTCAAGTATCTAGCACAGTAATAAGCACAGAGTAGGTTCTTTCCCTTCCATTCTGTAAGTACTTTAAATTTTAAACATTCACAAAAATTCTTTAATATCATAAAATGTCTAATCAGTGCTCAAAATTTCATTAATTTTCTCATAATTTCTTTTTATAGTTTGAATTAGGATCCACATGAAGACTAGAGTTCGCAATTGGTTGATATGTCTTTTAAGATTCTTAATTTACAAGCTCTTCTTCATCTCTTTGTTTTTTGTTTAAACCTTGCCATTTATCTGTTAAAGAAAATAGGTTGTTTGTCCCTTAGAATTTTCCACATAGTGTAGTTTAATATGTTCCTTTGTGTCCTGTATTTTGTATAAACTCACAGCAGAGCTAGAGCTTGATCAGAGTCAGGTTGATTTTTTGGCAAGACTACTTCATAAGAGGTTTGTATATTTCTGTCCAGAGACACTGAATGTCTGGTGTTCTTTCTTTTTGTGATATTAGCAATCATTGGTAGTCATTGTCTAGATTTGTGCTTTATTCTTTATCATTTATTATAGATGTTTAAAATTCATTGACTGTGAAAAGGAATTTTCTATATTTAGAAATATAAACGTAGGCAGTTTTTCTTTGATATGAACTGTATGTATTCCTTGGTTTCCCAGAAATGCTTACATATTGACCCAGACAAAAGGCCCTTCTGTGCTGAGCTCCTGCACCATGATTTCTTTCATATGGATGGATTTGCTGAGAGGTACAGTACTGTGTTTTCTAGGTCATATCAACGTAGAGTTAAAGTAAGGCCCCCATAACACTACATAACAGTAACAAACAGTATTTCTTTTATTACTCTACCCACCTACTATTACAGGAGCTCAAATATTTACCACCCTACCTCCATCCACCCTTAGCAATAATGCATTCCTAAGAGTGGTCCCCTGCATTCAGTGAATTAGGGCTCTTGGTTTTCACGAAGCAGTCCCTCCATGCTTTCTTTCTGTCTCCCCCGGTGACATCTACCACTCAGGTCACTGATTTCTATGTTGCTACCAGCTGTGTGATGCCGTCATCTTGGGTGCTGATGCATTTGCAAAGGTGCCATCTCCTGTTGCTGCTGAACTCATACCACACCCAGTCCTATGACACTGCTGACGCTGCTGATGTGCTGGAGACCTTGATGTGCCAAACCTGTAGGTGCCAGAGCGGCTGGCATGGTCTCCTGTGCTGTTCCAGCTGCTGGCATCAGTGCAGCTGACAAAACAGAAAGTAGTGAGATGAGTGGCAATGACATTGCTTTATATTTTTGCAAATCTATTTACTATCTAGCTGAATAAAAGATAGCTGGGTTCTCATATTTGCTTCTGCATTCGATTAGTTGTGATATGTTGTTTTGGTTGAAATAAATGGAGAAACTCTGGCCTCACACAAATATGTAGTTGGAAAATGGAAGAGTATTTTAATAGCCCTTTTAGATTACTGTGGGTATTCTTCTTTGATTCTATACCAAAACTGACAGTGGTAGTTTCTTTAACGTTGCTTGCATTGTGGAATCTGAAACCATATCAATGAACTTCTTATCCCATTACATTAAAATCCACTTATCTAACTTGCACTTTGAATTGACCTTTTACCCATGCATGCTTTTGTAGCATGATGCATTAGTCATTTGGAAAATATTGTTTTGCTAAGTTATGCAGAGCTTTAAAATGTTGACATTTCATTATACAATATCAAAAAGTCGTATTCTCTCTCATCAGAGAAGTCTTTAGTATTAGGAATCTGCTAAGTTCATGGTAGTGGAGACAAGTTGAACAGGATTCTAATTTTGCATAAAAATTTGAATTTTATCATTGATGCAAATATTATCAGTTGTTTTCCTTGAAGTAACAATCTCCTTTGTTCATTTTTTAAAAAGAAAATATCTGCTGAATACCCCAAGCCTGAATAATAATAATAATTTTTTTTTCTGTCAGTCTTTCAGGTAATAATGTTGTCCCATGAAAAAAGTGGCTAGTTTAGCTTGTATCTCAACCAGTTACACAAGTGCTTTTCTTCAGACAACCATTGCACTTTGATTTGTAGCAGAGGTACTTTATGCGTATTCCTATTTTGTCACACAGAATGTGGAAAAAGATATGTTCAGGGGTTTAGATTTAATTAAATAAATATATATATTTTTTACTGCTCCATCAGGGACATTCTTAAACAAAACTGCCCCCCACCTTTTAACCTGAGAATGTGTGGCTAGGAAGGATACAATAACTGCTAGTAAAGTTTGGTGCCACTGCTTCAATTCTTGGTAAGGCACCTGCAATTTTACCCCCCATTGCTTCTTATACCATCAGTGCAAATGTCAACATGGTGAAAAAGAAGTCGCCTTCGTAATAAGATAAGAGCTTTGACCTCGTGAACCTCCTGAAATGTTCTCAGGGATTCCCAGTTCTGCAGGCTACCTCATTTCTTGTTTTGAATAACACAGTTGAGTTTAATACTCAATTTTTAAAAATAAATATCTTGAAAACCATTTTTTTTCTTGATTTATCTGTCTCATACAATCTTATTTTATTGACAAATGTATTTTTATGTAGGTTTTCTCAGGAACTGCAGTTAAAAGTACAGAAAGATGCGAGAAACATTTCTTTATCTAAAAAACCCCAGAACAGAAAGAAGGAAAAGGAAAAAGATGATTCCTTGGGTGAAGAGAGAAAAACACTTGTGGTACAGGTAAATTTCCATGTTTTAATGTGTATTAAATTCTAAATTTAATATATCCTTAAATTGGGGGGTGGGGGGCAGGGAATAATGAAGATCTTAAAAGTTTCTTGAGTGGCTAACAAGTTAACTTTTAGCTTATTTGTAAAAATGTATCTTTTCTGTAGACATTACCTGTTTAAAAAAAATCTTAGCATATCATGTACTGAGTGCCTACTGTATGCCAGTCTGTGCAATAGGGCTTGTCAGGAAATCACACTCATCCAAGAGCATTTAGACACACGTGTGCACACCCACATGCAAACACATGGACACAAACACATGCACACACCATTTTTTTGCCTTAAATGATAGAAGAGAAAAATACAATTTTTAGAATTTTATATAAAGTAGAGCATTTAAAAATTGAGATTTGGGCACTCAATTTATTTGAAGTTTACTTTTCTTGGTAATTTATCCAGAATCTATTCTTGGTAAGATAATTCAAATCTACCACCAACCCACTCCCATTTTCTCAAGTGAACCCAAAGAAGAAAGAGTCCTCAATTCTGTGTTCCCTGACTCTAAATATATGAGAACAAAAGCGAGCATGCCTGAGTCCTCTTCCATTGTTTTCCACTGAAATATAAATGTGATATGTGTGTATATCATTAAATCTGATATATATATATATCTCAGAGCTAGTGTGAGTCTCATTTTCATTTGAAATAGATGTCTGACTGAGAATCCTGGGTTTAATTATAATTCCATAGGTAGAATAAGAAAAACTGGAGCACAAGCAGGTGATATCTCGGACTTCCCTGGCAGTCCAGTGGTTAAGACTTCCAATGCAGGGGGCCCTGGTTTGATCTCTGGTCAGGGAACTAAGATCCCACATGCTGCATGGTGCAGCCAAAAATTTTTTTAAAAAGTGATATCTCTGGAATTCTGCTTTCGTTGATAAGTACTTTATAGGAAAAGGTGATTTTTCATTCTCCTCAGATCATTAATGTTATTAACATTTTTGTAACAGGATACAAATGCTGATCCCAAAATTAAGGATTCTAAAGCATTTAAAATAAAAGGATCAAAAATGGATGGAGAAAAAGTTGAAAAAGTCAGTCGAGCTTCAAATGCCAGCTGTCTCAATGACAATGGGATGAACCACATCAAAACAGTGCCTTCAACAAGCCTCCGAGATTGCAGCAATGGCAGCATGGGCCACACAAGAAATCCAGGCATGGCAATTCCTCCACTTACGTACAACCTTTCTGCAGTGGCTCCCACTATTAATTCTGGAATGGGAACTATCTCCAGAGTTCAGAGTTACAGGTATGAATTAGGAAAATAAGAACAAAATGTTGTTTAGGGAAAGGACATCTTTACAAATTGCAAATATTTATCAATTCAGCCACATGTATTATTACTCTCAGGTTTCTGAATCCTTTTCATTCTTGTCAGGTTACTGTTTCAAAAGACTTCTTGGCTAATGTGATAAAAATTATTAGCATTTGATCAAAAAATTTACCTGAGTCCTAAGAAAATAGGGGTGTATTGTTTAAGGTGAAGAGCATCTATAGCTATTTAGTCTAATAACACAAAAGGGGTTTGTCATTATAAAAGAGATAATTGGTTTTGAGCATCTGCTGCCGCATGGCATGGCTGTGGGCATTTAATTGTACAAAGAAGCTCCTGTTGGGAATTTCGCGGAAAGGAAGGTAATTTATTGGCATTGAAGGCTGGGTGGGAGGCATGAGGGTAGTGGTAAAGGACAGAATGTTTCACCAGATCTATGAGCATCATATATTTAAGAATAGGCATTAAATTCTGATTAAACTGCATGTCACTTGGTGTTGGGTCTTTTGATTTTGTGCTTGAAAAAAATAATTACTCCTGGATCTAACGCAAATTTTTTTGTTGCTTTTGTTACAGAGTGGATGAGAAAACCAAGAAGTATTGTATTCCATTTGTTAAACCAAATAAACATTCTCCAGCAGGAGTTTATAATATTAATGTGACCACATCGGTAAGTGAACTATTTCAGAGGCAGAAGAGCAAACATCAGTCATTTCTAGACTTTCATTAATAGTAAATATAATAGTGAAGAACTGAGAGTTTTATTGGGAGACGTATCATAAAGTGGAAACTTAATTATGGATATATCATCCCAGCATGTCAAAATCATAAATGTGAAAGACAAGTTTAAGTTTCATAAGTCTGGAAATTTAAATATAAGATGTTATTATTATATAGAATGGATAAACAACAAGATCCTACTGTGTAGCACAGGGAACTATATTCAATATCCTGAGATAATGGAAAAGAATATAAAAAAGATACATATATATGTATCACTGAATCACTTTACTGTACAGCAGAAATTAACCCAACATTGTAAATCAACTATACTTCAATTAAAAAAAGATGTTACTATTAAAATGACATCTGTTTTAATTTTTTCAGTAATGGTAAAGTTTCTTAACCTAATGCTTGGTGATCAGTTCTTTTTTAGAGTAGATGAGAAGATAAGTTGTCTTATCTCACCCACACCAGGTTTCTGGTGGAAATATTCTATTTATTCATTTAATAAATATTGATTATCTATTATGTTTAAGTCACTGAAGAAGAATAAGTCAGTCTTTCTCTTCAGGAATCTCGTGGTTTAGTAGAGAATCAACAAATTAAAACAGTGTCAGATTGCAGTAGTAGAAGCATGTCAAGATTCAGAGGTCTTCTGAAGGTTCAGAGGAGCATTAGTATGCTGAACACAGCTGCCAGAATGCTTCTTTTTAAAGTTAAGTTGAATCTTCATCGTTCTTCCACTCAAAACCCTCCATTGGCTTCTCATCTCTGAGTAAAGACCAAAGTGCTTTTAGGGCCTATTAGTCCCTGAGTGACTCACTCCCTCATCCCTCTATCCCACCCCTGGCTACTCTCATTTTTGGTCACTCCATTCCAACCACATTGATTTCCTTGTTCTTCCTGGAACATGGCAAGACATGCTCCCACATATGGGTTTTTGTACTTGCTATTTCCTCTGTTTTAGAACATTCTTTCCCCAGATAATCCAAAGAATTTGCTTTTTCTCCTCCTTGGCTTACATGAAACCTTATTGTGAGGTCTTCCCAAATATTTTAACTCATTTTGTCTCCTATTATTCTCTCCCCTCCCCTTGCTTAATTTTTTTTTTTCCGTTGCCTTACCCGGCATCCTCTATTCTCTTATTTATATATTGTCTGTCTCTCCCTCCCCCTGCCCACCACCCCGAATGTAAACTTCCAAGGAAGGATTTGTGCTTGGTTTGTTTTCCTCACTGCTCTGCCCCACACCTAGAACAGTGTCTAACGCATTGAAGCTGCTTAAGAAATGTGGTGAATAGATTTTTCTGACAGGGAAAGGGAGGTATGGATGTATTCCCAAAAGAGTATTTTTCTCACAAGTTTCCCTTCTCTACCTCTCCCATTATCCTCAGAGCTGAAAAATATAGCCTTCTTTTCGTATCTCTCATGATTGCAATTGTTTTTCTTTTAACTATTCTTAGCCTATAATTTCTGTACCCATAATACTTTCCTTTTTGATATACCCTACTCATTTATTTGTGGATATTTTTGTGTTTTACATTCCTGGTCTGCTTTGGAAGATTATTTTGATCGGCAAGGCTTTTTAAAGTAGCTGGCTCAATACCATTTTGCTGGAATTGATATTAGCCTTCTTTCAGGCATTGCATAATCAATGCTGGCTGATCATTTTAGATCTCATTTCTGTTTATCCTTCTTTGGAATAGGCAATCAAGAAAGGAGGTAAAGATTAGTGGGGAGAAGACCCACTGGAGTCTTTTCTTAATGAAAATTAACAGAGGAAGAACTAAGGCTAAACTTTCCTCAACTTCTAGGTTGAACATCAATAGCCTTCTCCCATGCTTTATGCCCTGATTCTGAGATGTGAATACATATATTATTATAATCATCTCTTATGTATTTTATGTGTCACTTTTTTTTTTTTTTTGGTAAATTTATTTATTTATTTATTTTAGCTACGTTGGGTCTTCATTGCTGTGCGTGGGCTTCTCATTGCGGTGGCTTCTCTTGTTGCGGAGCACGGGCTCTAGGCACGCGGGCTTCAGTAGTTGTGGAGCACGGGCTCAGTAGTTGTGGCTTGCGGGCTCTAGAGCGCAGGATCAGTAGCTGTGGCGCACAGGCTTTGTTGCTCTGCAGCATGTGGGATCTTCCCGGACCAGGGCTCGAACCCGTGTCCCCTGCATTGGCAGCCAGATTCTTAACAACTGCACCACCAGGGAAGTCCGTGTGTTACTTTTTGAGTATATAAATCTAGTAGTTTGGACTCATTTTATTTTATTGTTTTATACTTACAGATAGTTTTTTTAAACTAATTATTTTATTTTACAGCTGATGTGAACCTTGAGCCTTAGCACTCATTCTATTAAAAGAGCAAATAGAGGGGGCTTCCCTGGTGACACAGTGGTTGAGAATCCGCCTGCCAATGCAGGGGACACGGGTTCGAGCCCTGGTCTGGGAAGATCCCACATGCCGCGGAGTAACTAAGCCTGTGTGCCACACTACTGAGCCTGTGCTCTACAGCCCGTGAGCCACAACTACTGAGCCCATGTGCCACAACTGCTGAAGCCCACGTGCCTAGAGCCCGTGCTCTGCAACAAGAGAAGCCACTGCAATGGGAAGCCCACGCACTGCAACGAAGGGTAGCCCCCGCTCTCTGCGACTAAAGAAAGCCCGTGTGCAGCAACGAAGATCCAACGCAGCCAAAAATAACTAAATAAATAAATTTATTTAAAAAAAAAAAAAGGAGCAAATAGAAACAGCCAAAAGAAAGACACTCAAAAGCTCACTACAGGACTTTTGAAGACTTTCTGGGAGGCAGTGTAGTATAATTCATAGAATATTAAACTCGAGGTATCTGGAATCTCAGTGGCTTAACATTGTCATTATACTCTTTGTGTGTATATTTCAGTATACATACATATATGTGGATATACATGGACATACATAGGATTTCATTATCTATATGCGGTTTCTTTTCTTTTAGTAAATCATATAATCTCTCTATGTATCATCTGTTTTGAAAATGTGGAAAAGAATGTAGAGTTTCTGTGATTCTCAAATGAAACAGATTGGGAAAATGTCAAATTCATAAAGGTGCAGAATTGAAGTGCTACTGTGCTGTTCTTCTCTTTATTATTTTTCCAGACTTTATCAAATATGAAGTAATAGTGCTTAGAAAGATTAGGAATATAATTGAAGTTATAATTTTATACTTAATAAACTGTATTTCTAGGAAAATAATATTTGCTAACAGTAAGGAGCAAGACAAGGACAGATGTAAAAAAATGAGTAACAAGATTATTATTGGGAAAGCGAAAAATGTGCTAGGAGATGTGATATACATGACAAGATGAACTATTCAAAATTCACGTGGCAACAGCAACTATGCTGAAAAGCCCAGCAAGTGTCATAAGACCTGACCTTGCTGGCCTGAAAGGCCAGGACACTGATGCCCATCTTTTAACCTTGTACTGCTTGCCAGGACTTACACTGAAGGTTGGTGGAGGGAGTAGGAGAAACTCATAGCAACCAACCAATCTGCTTGTTAGTAATTTTAATAGATTTAAAGAGGAAGAGGTTTGAAAAAAACTGGATGAAGTTGTTTTGTATGTTATTAGTGTTCTTCAAATTTTGTATTATTCTAGCTTTTCAATTCTATAAATTTTAGGATATGAACATAGTAGTTATGAAAGGGGGCAAGCTTACCTGGAAGCTAATTCATTTGTGTTAACCATTCCGATGATATTAGGTTGCTAGTGAAAAGAGTCTACTTCAGGCAAATAAGAAAAGAAGGGAATACTCAAAGAGAGATGTCCGTTTGCCTGAACTAAACTATAATCATCTGCCTGAACTAAAAGCCTTGGAAGGCATCGGTATGTTTGTAACGCTTTTACTTTTTCAGCCCTTTTGTTTACATTATTTAAAATGTATGTTAAATAAACTAATCGATTATTAAAAATGTATAGTAACTTTACATATTTAAGTATGTGAAAATGTACAGACTTATGTACAATAAGTACATACCAAGGGACAGATACGGAATGTGAAGAACTAACAAAAATGTCTGATTTTCTCACTGTGTTTATGGTTATTTTTATCTAGCTCGAAATTCCAGGCTAATAAAGAAGGAGAACAAAAATCTTTCAGTATCTCGAATTCCTTCTCTGGTCGCTATTGACTTGCACACCTTCAATACTGCATTACATCAGGTATAGAAATACTCTCTGTAGGATGCATGGAACTCAGGTCTCTCTCATATTTCCTTTTAAAGTGTCCTATGGAGAGTTTGCTCTTAAGGATTGGGCAGGTTTATTAGTGGGATCTATAAAATTTTGCTTGTTAAATTTTGTTTTATGGTTCATTGCATTAAAGTACCCTTATTACATATATATTTACATAAACATTTCCCAGCTTACAGTGATCAATTTTTTATAGATTAAAAAATTGTGTGTGTGTGTGTGCACGCATGTGTGTAGCCCAGCTATGGCTTTAATATAACTATAGGCTTTATGGTAGTTTATGATATTTCACTGCATTAATACCAAAGTTATTACCTTTCAAAGAGTGAAACTCTGGAATAGTTTTTATTCTCTTAAAATGTATTCTCCATTTGACACTTTTCCCCGGGGCAATCCATTCCATCCATGCTAAAGATTTTCTATTCCATATAGTCTTTTGCTATAATTCCTCTTATCTCTTCAGAATATTTATGTTTCTGCTACTTTTATATCAACAACAGTCATATCACTAAGAAAACTGGCAAACTTTTTAATCTCCTGAGCCATCCATAACTAACTACAAACTTGGGATATGAATCATTGAACATTCCCTTTACTTCTTCAAACAGATTTTCACCTTTGCTTGATGCTAGGCAACTTTTGTTTTGGGATTCTCCATCCTCATGGTTTAAGGATTTCCATTTCATAGACAGCCCCTGTATGTAGCCTCCTTCTCTATGCCGATGCTTTTTCCTACTGTTACTCTTTAAATTATTTTGTAGAGCTCTGCAAACAAGGGGAATGATATTGTTGAGGGTAACAAATTGCAGAGGCAGTTACCCAGTGATTCTGAAAAAAAACATTTACAGACTGCTGCTGCTTTTGCCTTATCTCTTGCCAGCAATTCCGGGGGCAACATCATCAAAGCTAAACAAATTCCTGTCGTGTGAAGATGAACCACTGCCACAGATTTTACATTTAGGGACTACAGAGTCTCAGGAAATTCCTGTATACTTCTCAACTTAAATATGGATTTTAAAGCTGCAGAATTTTCCACTTGCTCTCTGTGAGCACACTATTATTCAAATCGCTTTTCAGGGTTGACATAGCTCAATCTAGTTTCATGCAATGGAAGAAAGGCTTTGGCTGCCTTCCCACTTCTTCAATATTTTTATTTCTTGTTCGGAACTAATCCTTTTATATTTATAAACTGGTTCTGCACTTTTACTCTCAGTTTATTTGTTGAATTTCCATTTGCATTTAAAATAAAGAAGAAAGTAGGTGTAGTGAAAAACACAAATTAACAGCAACGTAACACGAGCTTATGTGTGGAAAATCTGAGTGGAATGAGAACGGGAGACTGAAAGCAAAAGGCCCGCTGGCAGAGGCTGTGACCTGCCTTGCAGTCTTACTTTATGGTATTCATTTATGCACTGAACTACATTTTGTTTCTGTACCTAACACAAACATTTTCACATTTATAAAACTCTATTATGTACCTCTGGAACAATCTGTAAGATAGATTTTGTGAGTAAAATATTACTTAATCCATGGAATCTGTCTCCACTCCCTCACCCCCCTACATGCTTACACGTCTTATGTACTTACAGACATAGCTTCAGATTTTTTCCTCTAAACACTGTTTTCTTCATCCCACAAATTTCGGTATGTTGTATTTTCATTATCATTCCATTCAAACATTAAAACATTTTTCCTTGTAATTTCTTCTTTAACCCAGTAATTATTTAGAAATGTGTTGTTTAATAGTTAGATATTTGGGCGTTCCTTAGATATTTTATTATTAATTTGTAATTTAATTCCATATGGTCAGAGAATATACTCTGTATGATTTTGATTTTTTTAGATTCACTGAGATGTGTTTTATGGCCCAGCATGTGGTCTATCTTGGTGAATGAACCTTGTTCTCTTGAAAATAATGTATATTCTTTAGTTGTTGGATATAGTATTCTATAAATGTGAAATCCAATTAAGGTTGATAGTGTTGTTCAGACATTCTATATCCTTGATGATTTTTTTGTTTAGTTCCATCAATTCCTGAAAGAGTGCTGTCAAAATCTTTTACTATGATTGTGGAATTGTCTATTTTTCTCTTACATCTGTCTATTTTTGCTTCATGTATTTTAAATCTGTCTTATTAGGTACATACACATTTATACTTGCTTTGTCTTCCTGATACATTGTCCCTTTTATCATTATGAAATGTCTTTCTCTCATGGTGCTCTGTGCCTTGAAGTCTATTTTATCTGAGATTAAAGTAGTCACTCCAGCCTACTTCCACTTATTTGTTTCCATAGTATATCTTTCTACTTTCATTTACTTTCAACCTATCTGGTTTTATATTTAAAGTGTTTTCTTTTGCCAACAGCATATAAATTAGGGTCTTCCCTTGGTAGCTATTCTCTCAATTCTGATTCTTTTAATTGGAATGTCTGTTTGTTTTCTATTTCTGCTAACAAATTACTACCAATTTAAAACAATCTCCATTTATTATAGGTTCCATAGGTCAGAAGTCCAGGCACAGCTGCTGCTGTCCTTAAGAGTCTCATGGGCTGAAACCAAGATGTCAGCAGGGCTGCATTTCCTTCTGGAGGCTCGGGGGGGAGGGAGGGTATCCGTTTCCAGGCTCATTCAAGTTGTTGTCAGCATCTAGTTCCATGTGGTTGTGGGACTGAGGTCCCTCTTTCCCTGCTGGCCGGCACCTGGGAGTTGTTCTCATTCTCAGCTTCTTGAGGCCACTCACATTCCTTGGCTCCTGGCCTAATTCCATGATCCTCAAAGCCAGCAACAGTGGTTGAATCTTTCTTACTCCTTGACTCTCTCTTACATCCCCTTCTGCCTCATCTTTCTGACATTCTTCCCATTTTAAGGGCACATGTGATTTCTTGGGCCCACCAGGATAATCTCTGTATCTTAGGGTCAGCTGATTAGTAGCATTAATTGCGTGTGCAAAGTCCCTTCACAGCAACAGCTAAATTAGTTTGATTGACTAGCCAGGGACAGGAATCTTAGTGGAATATCTTTAGAATCCTGCCTACCGCTAAATATTTAGGCCATTAACATTAATGTGATTATTGATATGTTTGGATCTAGCTCTATCTTTTTATTAGTTGTTTTTTGTTCCTCTGTTTTCCCTTTCCAGCCTTCTTTTGTATTTGAATATTTTTAGTATTGGCTTTTTGGAGATACCTCTTTGCATTATGTTTTAGTGACTTCTCAAGGGATTACAGTATACATAACTAATCTTTCATAGTCTACTTAGAGTAAATATTGTACCACTTGTAAAATGTAGAAACCTTGCAAATGTATTTCCGTTCCTCCCACCTGAACATTATGTTACAGTTTGCATTTGTATTTTGTTCACATACATTGAAAACCTCACTATACTATGTTATACTTTTTGCTTTCAATAGTCATAAGTGTTTTATGAGAAGAAAGTAGTTTTCTATGTTTACCTAGCTACTTACTGTTTCTGTTGTTCTTCGTTCTTAAAGATTACGGTTTTATTTTCTGGTATTATTTTCCTTCAATCTGAAAGACCTCCTTTAGCATTTCTTGCAGAGCAGGTCTGATGGTGACAAACTCTTTTAGTTTTCTTTCATTTGGGAATGACATTATTTTGCCTTCTTTCCTGAAATATGTTTTCACTGGATATAGAATTTGAGTTGGTAGGTTTAAAAAATTTCTTTTTCTCTCAGGACTATAAAGGTATTATTTCTCTGTCTTCTGATCTCTACGATTTCTGGTGGGAAATTCTCAGGTATTTGAATTGTTACCCTGTAAGTAATGTTTCATTTTTCTCCAGCTGCTTTCAAGATCTAATCTTTAACTTTTGTGTTCATTAGTTTGAATATGATATGTCTAGGCATAGTTTTCTCTGAGTGGATCCTTTTGGAGTTTGCTAAGCTTCTTGAATCTGTAAATTTATCTCTATTACCAAATTTGGGAAGTTTTTGGTCACTATTTCTTCAAACATTTTTTTCCTGCCTAATTTCTTTCTCTTCTCTTTCTGAAGTTCTAATGAATGACATATATGTTAGACCTTTTGGTAGGTATTTTCTCACAGGTTCCTGAGACTGTTCACTTTCTTCAATCTTTTTTCTCTCTGTTTTTCAGATTGAGTAATTTCTATTGATCTGTCCTCAAGTTCTCTGACTACTTTGTCATTTCCATTCTGCTATTAATTTTAAAATTTCAGATAATGTATTTTTTAGTTCTAAAATATCCACTTAGTTCTTTTTTAGAAATTCTATTTCTCTACTAAGAATTCCTGTCCCTTCATTCATTTCAAGTATGTATAAATTTCCAGCATCTGGGCCACCTCAGGATTGCCTTTATCTTTTGACTACCTTTTCCCTTGAGAATGAATCACACTTTCCTGGATCTTTTTATGTCCAGTAATTTTGAATTGTGTCTCGGATATTGTAAACGTTGTATTGTATAGTCTCTGGGTCTTGTTATAATCTTCAGGAGAATGTTGAAATTTTTATTTTAGTAAGCAGTCACCCAAGTTTTTTTTACACTGTAAATTCTGCCTTACCTTCTGTGAGAGGTGGTTTAAATCTCAGTTCTCTAAGTCTTTGTCATCCTAGTTTGCATCTGTCCTACACTTGTGTAGTTCAGGGCTTAGTTGGAGGCTTGTACAAGTGATTCAAATCTCATTCACTTCTCTAAATTGAATTTAGAGAATTGCTATGCTGTTTGGAGCTATCCCATGCATGCATACCTCAGTATCTGGACTGAGACTTCTGTGGGTTTATACATAGAATTAGAGGGTCCCCTTCTCTAGTTCTCTTCCCTCTGGAGTCCCCCCCCCCCATAGTTTTTGCCCTGCAGGGACCCCTTTTTCTGGTTTCTCTGACTATAAAGACGGGGTTCCTTTCAGACTTTTAGTTTCTTGCACTTCTTTACGACTCTGAGACTAGGGCTTGCCCTTTGGGCAAAGTCACAGAAGTGAAAAACAAACAAAATTGGAAACCTACCCCCTTGTGAAGGGATACATCTCCAAGTTTTGACTCTTGTCCTTAATCCTCAGTTGTTTTTCTATTTTTTCTAAAGGGTTTTGTTTTGTTTTGTTTATTCATTTATTTTGGTGATAGGTAGACATGGGTTATAGTGGGTTTACATTGCCCTGGCACATCAGAAGTATCTTTTAACATATGTATCAACAAAGAGGTCAAAGAATAAGATGAAGCCCTTACTTCATCTTCTTCTGTGTAAGCAGCTTGAGCTATGAATAGTTCTCAAGTTCTAATCCATCTGGTATTTGAACAAGAATTGGGATTTTGAGGAAGTAGGACTTTTACAATTACTGAGACTCTATAATGCTCAATTATTAACTTGTAGGTATCAGGATCTCCCCTGTCAGATGATTCAGAGGCCAGTTTGCCTCGAGTGGAACAGCAGCACTGACTGTCATTTTGGTTCTGAGCTGGGTAGGTCTGATTTCTCACCCTTGAAGCTGTGTGACCTTTCATGGGAAATATTTTGTAGCTTGCTGAAGCAACAAATTCTACAGCTGAAACATTCTCCAATGATTGACTCTGTGAGAACTCTTGATAGACAAAGAGTTGCACTAAAAAAAACAGGAGTAGCTTTTGTCTCTGGGATGAAATCCCTTTTCATAGTGCTTGCATCTCTTGCTTTTAAACTAATCTCCTGTATTTTATTGGATACAGTAATGTGAACTTAGGGTGACAAGTGCTCCAGAAGGATATATACTTATCTCCCGTATCAGTCATTTGCCCTTTGGGTTTGTAAAGCAAGAAACAATAAATGATTGCTTGGTAATCTTTTTCCTAATAAAGAGGGATCAGCACCATACCAAGTGATTGCCTTCCTTTTAAGTATAACTTTTTAGTACTAAAAAACTAAAACCAAAAAAAAAGAGAAAAAAATCAGACCTTTTTGGGTGATAATTTGCTATGTGAGTTCACACAGTCATTCAAAAATAAAATCCTGCAGTCTTATAACTGTGTTGTTGGAATTAACCTGTTAACCTCCACAAAGCATTTTGAATGTCTGTGACATCAAATGTGAATTTACTGTGACGTGCACAAATCTTAAGTTTTAATTTCTCATTTTTACAGGTCCCTTCCAAGGGCCTAGTAGAAGTCATTGCAATGCATTTGCTATACATACTGTGTAAACTGCAAGCTCTATAAAACTTGTATCTATTTTGTCAAAATTAGTCATTATTTACACAAAAGGAGATGTGCTACACGTGATAGTTTTGGTGGATAATTATCCTGAAGACTGTCTTTAAAATCTTGTTTTTGATACATATGATCTAAGGTTTTCTTAGACCATGTAATACCTACCAATACTGTCAATATATACAATATGAGAAAGCAAGTGGGGTAGAAATCAATTTCTAGAAAGAATATATGTAAACTGTTTGGTGGCATATATCCCCCTTTGCTTTTAGATGCTGCCCTAGCACTTGAGATGACATCCTTGTGCAACAAAAGTGCTGATATCCTAGAAGCAGACATTTGTGGTTTTGAGCCTTGACTTCTGAACTGCCTACATTTTCTGAGAAAGGCCTTGCAGCAGAAGAAAAGACAAAGACATCCATGTGTTTCAAAGGAAGATTGAACAACTGTCCCTTCCCAACTGTTATCCCATCACTTTTCAAGTCCACTGATGCTATTTCAAGATGTATCCAATGAAAGAATAGTGATAGGGTTCTTGTTACATGAATGTGCATTTAATATTAGTAGATCGTGTATTTAAAGTGAGTGAAAAAAAAAGGGAGAAAGAGAGAAGCATTTAAAAGGTCATGTTATTTATGCATTGAATCTTGTGTGTTATTTGTATAAATGTGTACATTTATTTGGGAGTGGGTTTGGTGGTGGTAGGTGATAAAAACTAGGATCAGTTGAAGAAAATGAAAAAAAACCTAGGATCAGTAGGAGAAAATGTTTCCTTTACCCTAACTTAACTATAAAACACATTTAAAAATCTTGCTTGTTTCTAGGCTTTAAGGAGAAATGTAACTGCTCTCTATGGATAGATGTATATCTTTGGTTTCGGTGATTATTGTTGATGTTTGATCAGTGTTGTTGTGGGAATCTTGCCTCTCTGCTGATCTTCTAAGAACCACACTAAAGCAAATGTCGCAAAGAAACCTTTTATTTCTAATGACCTAGTATGACTCTGGCATTGGATAGTCCTCTGTTTTATAAGATTCTGGTGCTAATGTTCTTGTGTGTAGGAATGTGATTGGAACAAGAGTGGTGAAGGAGAATTTTGTACGTTTACCTTGGAGCTGCGTACTGTGCTTCTCATTAAAAAAAAGAGGTAGACATACAAAATTTGGGGATGGAAGCTGGGTTACCAATTGACTAGGGCTGATTACTCTTTTTCTGGGCCAGTTGCTGTGGAACTCCCCAACTGGAGAAGTTTTGGGGAGGGAATATCCGCTGTTAGGACTTCACTCTTGTCCCACTGATAGTTTGAAGGTGATATCAGACAGAGCCTAGAGACGTTCCTGTCTCCTTGGGTCCTCCAAGGCCTTCCCCAAAGCTTTTCACAAGGTGCAAAATCATTTACCTACAGCCCACGCATCTTTTCTAATGCACTGGTCCACAACTTTTAGGTGGGAGAGTGAAACCAATTGGACTGCAGGTTTTGGTTTCTGGGTTGTAAGTCGTGCTCTGCATTCATTATCTTAGAGGATGGTTGTTAAGGGGACCAGAACTTGTGTGGACTTTTTTTTTTGCCTTAACCAATGAGCAATATGTTGTTTTTTCTAAAAGGCATTGGCTAGAACTTAGCCCAAACATTTAACTAGCACTTTTCTCTATTACTCTAAGGAGCTTAATATTGAAATTCTGACCTTAGACACTTGGGCTTTCAAAAGAGTAGGACATTCCAGAGGAGGCAAAATAAGGGGCTCCAATGTAGAGTCTATAGGTGGTTCAACTGAAATTTGGTCTTGGTTTTGAAGCTCTATCTTTACACTCTGACCAGGTGTTTGACTAGATTGGTGTGGCTAACATGCTGAACAAAATTAGTGTATAAGTATTTGTAGGCTTCACATTAAAATATTATTATTTTATTTTTACTCTGAAAAATATTGTCAACAGACTCTAGCATGGAAAGCAGATAATACTTAAAAGCCACGTGTTTCTCTAGCTTATTTCAATGTTATTTTTATTTAAAGATCAGTGTGAAAATATCACCCCAGTGTCTGAGGGTCCAAGATCAATTACCTTCTCATTTGCTTTTGGTATTTTTTGTTTATTAAAACATTTTGTGAACTTTAGAATTAAAGAACAAAAAGTTCTTCACTATAAGTCCAACTTGAGACTTGAGGATCATATCTGGTTAGAACCTTGGCAGAACTTGAAAAAGAAGATTTTGCAAATTGGGGCCATAGACACTGAACCAAAATAATCCCTTTTTTCAGTTAAAGATTACTTTACTTTGTCTCACCTACAAGGATATGATTAAGCCACTTACTAATAGAAAATATGTGTATGTACTGGTGGGGGGAAGTGGGCTTGCTGTGTGTATGTATGTTTTAAAATTAATAAATATTATATCTTACTGAGCTCCATACATGGTTTTTACTTGAATTTATTTAAGAGACCATGAATAATGTGTACAACACTGTACAGTTTTAACAAATAAGTTTGAAATAATCTGTTAATTCTCTTTTTGAAATTTTGTATATAGGGGTGGCAAGTTAATTTTCTTGTACAAGCCAGTGATACAAGCAACCTGGTCCTAAAGCAGCATGTCTTGTGAAGATGACCTGGTAAAAGTTGTGACAGACTCACGCTTAGAACCTGGTTCTCCTGATTGAGAATCCTTGCTTGGTTAGAATAGCTGACTTCCTATAGAAATGGGGACACGGAAGATGTGCTTTCTTATGTGACTCTCTCATTATTGGTTCCTTTATTTTAGTTGTGCTACAATATAAGGCTGGATCTGTACTAAATTATGAGTCAGACTAGATGGAAAAATGTGCTTCACTTGTTTTCTAAATACTCCTCTATATAACCGAACCACTGGCAGGAATTAGAAACACCAGCATCACTGCTTGTAAGGTTTTAAGTCTAGTCCTAGAGAATTGGACTAAATGGATTTTTCTCTATTGTTTTGTGTTGTGTTTTAGAATTAGAAATGGGTCCTTAACACTCCTCTATGTGAATGAAAAATTATGTTCTCACATTGCTTTTTAAAGGGTCTTATTTTCTCTCTTTGTAGCTTCAGACATGAAGTAACTTGAAAATGTAATTACCATAAAGCTTATCTATTTCTTAACATGTCTTCCCACAAATCACTCATCATCACTTGTAAGTAACTTGTGATTTAGAGCTTTGTGTTTGTAGATGTTTGTGGATATCTGATATCAACTCTATTATATGCTGAGAAACAGAAAACAAAACAAAAACCCATCCACCAAATGTCATTTTCCTTTGCTTTCAGTGAAATTTTATTTCCCCCCGTTGCGTAGCCTTATTTAATCCCTACTTGTTCTACTTTGGCATGCCAGATCATCTCCTGTAGAAGTGAGGAAGGTTCTAGCAAAATTTTGAAAACTGTATTGTTGGTTAATGTGAATTAAATAAGAGTCGGGCTTCCCTGGTGGTGCAGTGGTTAAGAATCCGCCTGCCAATGCAGGGGACATGGGTTCGAGCCCTGGTCCGGGAAGATCCCACATGCCATGGAGCAACGAAGCCCGTGTGCCACAACTACTGAGCCTGCGCTCTAGAGCCCGCGAGCCACAACTACTGAGCCTGCGTGCCGCAACTAATGAAGCCCACGCGCCTAGAGCCCGTGCTCCGCAACAAGAGAAGCCACCGCACGCAATGAGAAGCCCGCGCACCGAAGAGTAGCCCCTGTTTGCTGCAACTGGAGAAAGCCCGCGCTCAGCAACGAAGACCCAACACAGCCAAAAATACATTTTAAAAATTAAAAAAAATATAAAATTAAATTTTAAAAAAAAAGAGGGAAATGAAACCAAAATATTTCAATTCAGCATGTTTTCCTGTCCCTACACTAGGGTAGGCTCTCTTATCAGTCAAGAGAACAGGTTTTTAATGTCAGTTTATCTCCATTTAGCTATCTCCATGCCTCTAGTTCTGGAAAGCAATCTCCATTAACATTGCCACTAGAATTTAAAACAATCCTTCCATCCCACAGCAGTGTTTCCATTGGTTACTTGCCTCCTGAACCTGCGTTTAGTCTTCTTCCTTAGATCATCACTCTTTTTGCTTACATGTATACCTACCTGTCTGTCTCCTCCACTGTATATTTTTTAAGTAGAAAAGCTGTTTATTAAATTGCTCCTAGACCCTCCAGAAGAGTCAGGGCCAGATTCTGAAGGCACACGGGCAAGAACAATACCCAGTGTCACTGCCCCCACCAAAATTTCTGTGTCTCTAAAGATTGGGAACTACATCTTATTTGTCTATTTCTGTTCCACACCATCTAGCTCTGTGCTTTCTACGTGACGATAGTAATAGTAACCCTGTGAAGGTAGGAATGTTAGTCATGGTTTAGAGGCAAAGTGCAGTAAGTCCTCTACCTTCAATTTTTGAACTTTCAAAGTTGTGAACGTGCGTTCGTGTGTCCAGTCACGTAAGTTAGTTCACGTGCCTGGCGTACATTGTCACGTGAGTGCATCCACTACAAGTGGTTGTGCTTTTGTGTACTTCACTGTACAGTACTGTATAGAGTACAGTAGTACAGTATCTTTATTTCAAGCCCAGGATGTCTGGAAGCAAGTGTAAAAGCAGCAGTGATGTAGCTGGTACTACTGTACTTTTCAAGGTACTGTACTGTAAGATTTAAAATGTTTTATTTTTTGTGTTTGTTTTTTACGTATTATTTGTGTGAAAAGTATTATAAACCTATTATAGTACAGTACTCTATAGCCAATTGTGTTAGTTGGGCACCTAGGCTAACTCTGTTGGCTTTATGAACAAATAAGACTTAACGAACGCGCTCTTGGAAGGGAACTCGTTCGTATGTAGGGGACTCACTGCATAGGCTTTGAAAGTTAAGAAGGTTATTCAGTGTCACTCAATAAATGATAGAGCCATGGGTGTTTGTTGAAGTAGATATACGGTCATGATTACTTAGATCTGGAATCAATTAAAATTTTTTTTGTTTAGATAATAAAAACTTTGGGAGCTTAGGCTCCTGGAGCTACACGCACCCTCATCCACTTACAGAGGAGGAAGCATGTTTCTCCAGCCATAAACAAAACTTCACTTTACTCTTATTAAGCCAGATTTGGATACTGCTCACCTTGAATCAAACACTGTAGCCGGGGGAATGGTGTGCACTGATTGGCTTGGGTCTCTGTTAAATTCCTTTGCCTGAATTAATAACAAGAGCAAAAGGAAACAGGATTATACTGATTGGGTTAGGCTAATGACAGCCTACCCATGGAACCACCAGGCTTCCGCATAGCTGGGGAGACATACAGGACGCGGACGCTGGAGAAACAGTCACAGTGCTCACCGGATAAGGATGTTTTGAAGCTGCAAATGTATGCTTCCTTTTAGATTTTCACCCATTCTGCCAAATTGTCCTCCAAAAATGCCGTACCAATTTCCATTCTCACCAACAGTGTCTGAGAAAGTACCTCCCCACGCCTGGACCATGTTAGATCGTACTACTAATATTTTCCATGGGGACCAATCTGCTGAGTGAAAATTGTCTTGCTTTAGTTTACATTTTCTTGATTACTACTGAGTTTACACATATTTTTGTATATTTTTTCTTTTTACATATTTATTGGTCATTTGGGTTCCTTCTTTGAATAAAGGATACCAAAGGTCTTAAAAAGTGAGGCAGATTTTAGCTTGAGTATTGGAGATTTTCCTTTGTAGATGTGTTTCACACTTCCTGAAAACAAAGGTAAACACCAGATTCAGATAATACAGTTTGGCTCAAAGTATATTGTAGATCAAAAATTATTTTAAACTGGGAAATGCAACCCAGCCAGAAGAATGTATTTTAAATTATACTTGTCATCCTAAGTAAGGTGGTCAGATCCCCTTCCTTCTGCTGAGTCTTGGGAGGAAATAAGTTAATGCGAGAGAAGCACTTTTTCCCTTCTAGGGCAGAGGGATGAAGACGTCAACTCTGTTTGGATGGACAGGAATTATTTAAGGAGGGTTATGAAAGGTCTGAGCTCGCGCGTTGCTGCAGCTGCCCTTACATCCAATTCACTACGACGACACCTTACTCCTTTGGCTCCGCCCAGGACTGCCCAGGGCTGCCAAGCGTGATCCAAGAGGGGGCAGTAGAGCCCCATTTACTGTGAGCGATTTCCTTCCCAAGGAGAGAAGCGCTAAAACCTGCGATGAATTTCACCTGAGGGGTATTATCTGCTCTTTCGTCCATGCAATAAGGCGTCTTCTTTCCCCGTTTTTAAGGGCCCACTGTTAAGGACTGCGTAATCTATTTGAACCGCAGGGGTGGCCAGGAAGAACTGTAATAGACGGGCCATCAGATGATGCCGGCCGTGGAGTGGCGCGCCCTGGTGGACATTGATAGTTAAACTCTCTGTTAGTCCGGTCCTAAAGGTTCAGGAAGCATAGTGGGAGCAGAGGAGACCCAACGCACGTGGCCTTTGTCTCTGTGATTGGATCCGGGCTCCCCTACTGTCAGCAGGTGGCTGGTGACTCAGAGGTCAGCAAGGCAGAACCAGTGGCTGGAGGAGAGCTAGGCTGGTGGGAGCGTGGGGGTGATGGGGAGGAGCTGTGGACTTCACTGAGAATCCTGAGTAAAAGACAAAGAACTTGAAGAATTATGAAAGTAAGTTTGCCTCACAGCGATGAAATGGGAGCAGATGGGCAAATGCAGAGCGGCAGGAAGGCTGATCAGACTACTTCCAAGAGAGCTAATCCAAAAAAGGGTGCTGAACATCTTTGGAATGAATTGGAAATATGGTTTTCAAGTGTGATTTACAAGCAGCAAAATGTAAGTTGATGCTCACAAGGAATGGAAATTGGAAAATTAGTCCACACTGGCTCTGGCTATTTTTCTTGATTATATTGGAATGCAGCATAGGGAGTCCGCATGGTACAGCCCGAGGCACATTTCCAACCTTGGTATCAGTCAGCTAACATGTATGTTAAGTCAGCAGTCAGTCCACTGGAGTTCTGAATTTACAAAAGTGTAGGGCATGTTGTTTAGGGGAAACAAGTTATCTATTATGTGTCTAAAAATAAAGTCCTCAATATACCTCTCAACATGTTGATTTGAAAAAAAAAAAAATCACCAATGAAAACTGAAAAGAGGCTATAGAAAAAGAGAAATACTTTGCCAGCATGGAAACAGAAACTTAAAACACATTTTATACACAATTTTATGACTATATGAAATCTACCTTTATTCTGAGGGATGGTGGGCATCTAATTCCCCAAGTGAAGGAACATGGTGAAAGATATTTCCAAAAAAAGTAAAAGTGTTTACTATGTGCAGAACATGTAATAAATCTCCTATTTAGAACATAAGCCAAGATATCTATAAATTTTGTTGTCAGAAAATCAGTTTCTCCTTGCCTGTTGAACAGATATTTGAAGAATAACAGGTTGAAGAGGCATCTCAAATAATAGCTTTCCCAGGAAATCTATATGTCTTGACCTAGCCTGGAGAGATTTTACAAAGAGGATTGGACTCAGATTTTGAAAAAAAGTGATAGATTCTACTAATAAAAGCCTGAAAAAATTACAAAGTTAAGTGAGCAATTAAATTGGCGGATTCTCTGTCTCTGGTTATCATTCTGACCTATTTTCTAACGAACTACTGAAAGAGAAAAAATTTATCAGCACTGAAAAGAGAAAGACTCATGTTAAAATTCTTCAAAGAAGTTTGAAAGCATGCACCAGCGGCCAGTAACTGTTTTATCTGAGAGAGATGTTTATACCTTATCTTTCTCTCCTCAATAGAAGTTCTTTTTTTGCTGGAGAAGATTTTAAAATCCTGAGACTTCCTCTGACATGTGGGAATTAATTTGGAAGCAAATAGGGTTAAAATACCAGGAGCCTTAAAAGTTCATTTATTTAACAAATATTTATTGAATCCCTACTATATGCAAGGATTGTTTTAAGTCCTGGAGATAAAGGAATGAACACAATAGATACAAATCACTGCTTTTAAAGAGCTTACTTTCTGATGTGAAAGACAAATAATAAAAGAGGTAACTACAAATACATATAGAATGATTGAATGTGATTCATGCTAGGGATAAAAATAAAGCCAGGAATGCGAAGAGGAAGTAGGTCTGTGCATGCACATTTTTTTAAAAAAATTTTATTATTTATTTATTTATTTATTTATTTTTGGCTGTGTTGGGTCTTCGTTTCTGTGCGAGGGCTTTCTCTAGTTGTGGCGAGCGGGGGCCACTCTTCATCGCGGTGCGCGGGCCTCTCACTATCGCGGCCTCTCTTGTTGCGGAGCACAGGCTCCAGACGCGCAGTGGCTCAGTAATTGTGGCTCACGGGCCTAGTTGCTCCGTGGCATGTGGGATCTTCCCAGACCAGGGCTCGAACCCGTGTGCCCTGCATTGGCAGGCAGATTCTCAACCACTGCGCCACCAGGGAAGCCCTGTGCATGCACATTTAATTAGGGTGGCCGGGAACTGAGAGGTGGCATTTTATGAAGGTCCTGAAAGAAGTGAGGGGAGGACCCGTATGGATAACCTGGATTATCTGGGTCAAAGGCACCGTAGCCAGAGGGACCGCCAGGGCACAGGTCCTCAGGAGGGAGTGCGTTTGGTGTGAGGACCAGCAAGGAGGGCAGTGTGTCTGGAGTGGAGTGAGAAGGGAAAAGAGTAGTGTGAGATGAGGTCAGAGAGGAAGAGGCTAGGGATGAGGCGTGGGGAGGCCGAGTCATGCACGCCACTGTTAAGGACCTGGACATCTGTGTCAAGAGGTTTCAGATGTATTAGTATAGATGGCCCCTTCTATACAAATCGTTGAACTGCTACTGTCCAATTCATGCTTATCGTAAATTTCCAGTGTCGACATTGTGGGAGATACCTTCTGTTCGGAATGTGTGTTTCTCTCTTTTTATGGTTCTTTTGATAGCCAACTACAGGGTTATATTTGAGGCTGTTAAAAAATTTCTGGTTTAAATTTGCCTTAGTTGGGAAAGACAAATACATATTGCTTCGTGCTAAAAAATATGCAAAGTCTTCTGCTTACTGTTTTTTTTTTTTTTTTTAGTATTTATTTATTTGGTTGCGCTGGGTCTTAGTTGCGGCGTGCAGGTTCCTTAGTTGTGGCATGTGAACTCTTAGTTGCAGCATGTGGGATCTAATTCCCTGAGCAGGGGTCAGAACCTGGGCCCGCTGCATTGGAAGCATGGAGTCTTATCCACTGCGCCACCAGGGAAGTCCCTTCTGCTTACTGTTATGAGGTGATATTTCAGTGAAATAGTGCCTTCCCCCCGCCCGCTTTATTGAGATGTAATTGACATATTACATTGTGTAAGTTTAAGGTGCACAACATGTTGATTTTGTAACACTTACCTGTTGCAAAATGGTCACCACCAAAGCATTAGCTACCACCTGCATCCCATCACACAATTACCATTTCTTTTTTGTGATGAGAACATTTAGGATCTACTCTTTTAGCAACTTTCAAATACATACTACAGTATTATTAGCTATAATCACCACACTGTACATTAGCTCCCCAGGACTTGTTAATCTTATAAGTGGAAGTTTGTGCCTTTTGACCAATATCTCCCCATTTCTCCCACCTCCCCCAGTCACTCTACTCTCTGTGAATCTGGCTTTTTTAGATTCCACATATAAGTGATATTATACAGTATTTGTCTTTCTATGTCTGACTTATCAGTGAAACATTACTTAATATAACCTTGCTAACTACCAGTCAATGAAATATTTGAAAGCTTGTTTAACAAATGAAATCTACAGTTACAATTAGCATACCTTTACTGATTTCCTCTGCACTGAAACATTTAAAACATTTTCAATTGATATATAACTTACATATTGTAAAATACATAAATCTTAAGCATAGAGCTTGATGAAATTTTAGAAATGTATACACCTTGTG
Source organism: Eubalaena glacialis (assembly GCF_028564815.1). Taxonomy (NCBI): domain Eukaryota; kingdom Metazoa; phylum Chordata; class Mammalia; order Artiodactyla; family Balaenidae; genus Eubalaena; species Eubalaena glacialis. Next base: position 94,015,642 of record NC_083720.1, on the reverse strand, counting down.
TAACCATCACCCAGATTAAGAAATGGAATATTTTCAGCTCCCAGCAGGCTCCCTCTTGCCCTTACTCAGCCAATATCCCCTCAAAAATCATCACTATTCTGACCTCTATCACCATGGGTTGGTTTTGCTTGTTCCTGAATTTCATATAAATGGAATCTTATTGTATGTATTCTTTTGTGTTTGGCTTATTTCACTCAACACGAAATTGTGAGATTCATTTATGTTGTTGTGTGAAGCAGCAATCTGCTGTTTTTCATTGCTGTGTTGTATTCTAGGATATGATACGATAATTATTTACCCTTTCTACTGTTGGTGGACATTCATGCTGTTTCCAGTTTAGAGCTGTTTTATGATGACTCAGTGGTTTTACTTGGTGATAACTCTAGGAGTTGCTCAGGTATACAGAATCGATTGCCCCAAATACATTGCTTCAGTGGTGTCTGCTCGTTTGTACCTCCCACTCCTCAATTCTTTGGTCCTTCTGCTGTTTAGAACAAGGAGGTTCCTATTGGAACCTGATATTTACTTACATTTTATTATAAAAATTAGTCAAATATGCTCTGTGCTTGAAAAAGGAAAGAAGTGGTTTTCTTTATTTTTTTCTTATGTATAAAAGTACCTGAGCATTCATACAATTCAACATCAAAGAAACAAACAACTCGATTAAAAAATGGGCAGAACTGAATAGACATTTTTCCAAAGAAGACATGCAGATGGCCAACAGGCACATGAAAAGATGCTCAACATCACTAATCATCAGGGAAATGCAAATCAAAACCACAATGAGATATCACCTCATACCTGTCAGAATAGCTATCATCAAAAAGAACACAAATAACAAATGTTGATGAGGATGTGGAGAAAAGGGAACCCTCCTACACTGTTGGTGGGAATGTAAATTGGTGCAGCTACTATGGAAAACAGTATGGAGGTTCCTTAAAAAACTAAAAATAAAGCTACCAGATGTTCCAGCAATCCAACTCCTGGGTATATATCCGAAAAAAACAAAAACACTAATTTGAAAAGATACATGTACCCCAATGTTCATAGCAGCATTATTTACAATTGCCAAGATATGGAAGCAGCCTAAGTGTACATCAACAGATGAATGGATAAAGAAGGTGTGGTGGGACTTCCCCGGTGGCGCAGTGGTTAAGAATCCACCTGCCAATACAGGGGACATGGGTTCGAGCCCTGGTCTGGGAAGATCCCACATGCCGTGGAGCAACTAAGCCTGCTCGCCACAACTACTGAGCCTGTGCTCTAGAACCCGCGAGCCACAACTACTGAGCCCGCATGCCACAACTACTGAAGCCCATGTTCCCTAGAGCCTGTGCTCCGCAACAAGAGAAACCACCTCGATGAGAAGCCCACTCACTGCAACGAAGAGCAGTACCCCTTCGCCGCAACTAGAGAAAAGCCCGCATGCAGCGATGAAGACCCAACACAGCCAAAAATTAATAAATAAATAAAATAAATAAAGAAAGAAGATGTGGTATATATATACACAATGGAATACTATTCAGCCATAAAAAAGAATGAAATTTTGCCATTTGCAGCAACATGGATGGACTTGGAGAGCATTATGCTAAGTGAAATAAGTCAGACAGGAAAGACAAATACTGTATGATATTACTTATATGTGGAATCTAAAAAATACAACAAACTAGTGACTATAACAAAAATGAAGCAGACACACAGATATAGAGAATGAACTAGTGGTTACCAGTGGGGAGAGGGAGCAGGGGAGGGGCAATATAGGGGTAGGGGAATAAGAGGTACAAACTACTGGTATAAAATAAGCTACAAGGATATATTGTACAACACGGGGAATATAGCCAATGTTTTATAATAACTATAAATGGAGTATAACCTTTAAAAATTGTGAATTACTATATCGTACACCTGTAATTTATATAATATTGTACAGCAACTATACTTCAATAAAATAAGTGCCTGAGCATTGTAACCCCTGTTTTCTTTAGAATCAGGGGCAGCTCTCTCTAGATTATGCAGCTATTCTGAGAGTTTGTAGTTACTGCTATCAAAATTGGATACCTGCTGCATGGGTTGAATTTATCCCTTTCAAATTCACATGCTGAAACCCTAACCACCAGTACTTCAGGATGTGATATATTTGGAGATAGTACCTTTGAAAAGGTGATTCAGGCCCATTATGGTGGGCCCTAATCCAATCTGACTGATGTCCTTATTAAGAAGAGAATATTTGGACACACAAGAGAGACACCAGGGGCACACAGGCATAGAGAAAAGGCCATGTGAAGAGGCAGCAAGAGGGGGGCCACCTGCAAGCCAAGGAGAGAGGCCTCAGAGGAGACTCATCCTGCTGATGTCTGGATCTTAGACTTTCAGCCTCCAGAACTGTGAGAAAATAAATTTCTATTGTTTAAGCCACCCAGTCTATGGTATACTGTAAAAGCAGTCCAAGCAAACTAACACACCTCCTCAAATAATTTTCCAAACGCCATAGGGTAACATTTACAAAATAAGATGGCTCTTTCTTAATTTTTCATTTTTAATCAGGAACTTAGCAAACCCCAGTGTTTGAATGTGCCACAAACCAATCATTCAGTAGCAGATCCATGCAGCCTGCATAGCCTTCCTTTCTGATTTGGCTGTCCCTTGTCGACACCTGCTGCCCACAAAGCCCCAGAAGGCGCTTCATCACTGCTGAAGTGGACAGCACACCACGCTGCCCCCCAACCGTGATGAAACCACCACCTAGTACGAGAATGCTACTGTCTCCTGACCTTCCAAAAGTAGCGGCTATCTTCCAGAGAAGGAGTGAGTTCTGTGCAGAGGTGGGGAGAAGGACCCCCTTCTCAAATCTGTGTGACACTTTGTCACGTTGGCCGCAAAGCAGCTCTGCTATGTTCAGAGGCTCCTAAAGTTTCTTTTAAAGACATTTTGATCAGCTTCTGCTGCTGACTCTGACTACTCAGCTCCAGTTCAATCCAAGTGGTGGTTGTGGAAGTACGTGCCATCTTATACCTTTTATTTCTCCCATTGAGACCCAAACTACCAAACAAACTCCCCCTCCTTCCCCAATTAAAATCTACCCTCCACAAATATCAGGGAACATGAGTCCCAGCTCAACCAGTCTACATGCCCTGTAACTCTTATAACCAATGTGTGAATCATTACAAGGTTGGTGGTATTGTGGGCTGTAGGAATAGGATTATATTTTTTAAATTTTATTTATTTATTTATTTTTTGGCTGCGTGGGGTCTTAGTTGCAGCACGCGGGATATTTCATTGCGGCGCACGGGTCTCTTCCTTGCGGTGTGTGGGCTTCTCTCCAGTTGTGGCATGCGGGCTCAGTAGTTGCGGCGCACGGGCTTAGTTGCCCTGAGGCATGTGGGATCTTAGTTCCCTGACCAGGGATTGAACCGGCATCCCCTGCATTGCAAGATGGATTCTTAACCACTGGACCACCAGGGAAGTCCCGTAGAATTTTATTTTTAACTTATCTTTAAGGCATGGATAAATTCAAGATTAATTTTTTGTGTTTTATTCTGGGGGTGGTTTAGAACTCAAACGTTTATTTATGCTGTCAAAGGGAAGAAAATGATTAGTAATTACGTTGAAAGAAGCACTTTCAACGCAGCTTTTCCCAGGATATTTCCCCCCAAGATCTAGTCTTCTTTTTAACCTTCCTTCTCTTTGTCCCCCACCACCCCCCAGTCTCTTCTAACTCTGTCACCTCCCTGTCTGTCCTCTGAGGTCCTGAACTGGCCACTTCCTCCTCCACAACTAAACCCCTGTTGCTAAATCCTGTGTTGTTTTTAATAATGTCTTTTTACTTTCATTTTGAAATAATTTCAAACTACAGAAGAGTTGCAAGAATGGTACAAAGAAAGGCCATATGCCTTTCACCCAAATACATCAATTGTAAAAACATCTTGCCACTTTTTTTACTTTCCCTCCCTCCCTCCCTCCCTCTCTGTCTCTGTCTTACTTTCTCTCTCTCTCTTTCTTTCTCTCTCTCTCTCTCACACACACACAGGTTTTTTTTCCTGAATAATTTAAGACAGTTGCAGAAATCATATTCCTTTACCTCCAAATACTACAGATTTTTATGTAAGGATCTTCTCTTACATAATTATCAAAAAATTTAGCACTGGTATAAGACTATTACCTAAAACATGGTTCACATAAAAAATTTGCTAGTTGTCCCAATAATATCCTTTATGGCAATCCCTTTCCTCCTCACCTCCAGGACCATGTTACATTTAGTTGTCACGTCTCTTTAATCGCCTTTGAACTTTGTCTACCATGACATCTACATTTTTTGGAGATTACAGGGCAGTTGTTTTATAAATGTTTTCAATTTGGGTTTGCTGGATGATTCTATTCAGGTTATGCCTTTTTAGCATAATTAGAACTTTAGACTTACATATGCTATTTCTGCCACAAAGCAAAAGATGCATTTAAGCGTGTATAAAAGATCATAAAAGATGCATAAAAAAATCACACACTCCCAACAGGCTGCCATTACTTCAAAAGCAGACAATCCCACCTATATGCTAAGAGGAACACATGTGATAAACTAGTTCACTTTGACATATTAGTGCTTGAAAACTATCCCCCAGAGTCAATAAACCTGCTAGGTACCACTGTATTTTAAAAGAAAAATTTACTAACCCAAAGTCACAAAGGCATATGCTTTTCATTGCAGTTGTGGGCTGCTTTTCATGTAGGCAACTCTCTGCATGTTCAAGGGCGGGAATGATGTAATTTTACCTGGAGTTATTTTGAAAAAGGCCCTCACTAGGAAACACGCCAGGAGTAGCCCACTTTCTATAACAGATGCACCGAAGCTGTTACTCCCTCTTTAGTTTGTCTTGGTTTTCCTGAGGTTTATATATCACCTAGCAAGGTCTTTAGGGACTGGACTGCAGAGCAGTTAAATTTTGGGTTGCAAAAGTTCGAATGTTTGGGGAGAGGAAGCCCAGTCAGAGCCGGGCTAGTTTTGGGCAGTGGAGAGCCATGAACTCACTGAACAGCTGTGAGAAGTGAGCCTGTTGTAATGAAGGAGGGGTCCAGGGAGGGAGGTGAGCTTCAAACACAGCACTGAGCTGTCTTCAAGTTTGCCCAAGGTTGGCCCTTTTCTGATTATGCCCCACGAACCAAAAAGAAAGCAAAAGAGAGAGCAAGTTTATTACAAAATATAGAACTTTATACTTAGTGAGGATTTCAAATACAGGTTTTATTTAAGCCTGGCTGTTCTTGGAATGAAAATTTGCTATGAAGTGAGTAAAGGAAATATTGTTTTTCTTTTTATCTTTTAATATCGTGAAGAAACAGAGCACGATGGTTTTCTCTGTCTCCATTACCCAGGCAACATTCCCAGCGTCTTCATGTCTTTACGTCCCCTCCCTCCCTTTTTTTTCCTTTGTAGAAGCAGCAGCAGCAACTTTGCACACAGATTTTGGGAGCAACAGGTGTAAGCCACTGACTGCATATGAGAAACCAAAGTTCCTATGTTACAGGCAAGGTGAGTAGCACAGACAGGAGGCAGTATTGTACAGAATGGCTAAAGAAATCACCAAGGAATGCAGCCTGTGGGATTTGTTGCTTATATTGCATCCTCAGAATACAAGGTTCCTATAGCTGAGTGAACTTGTGTCTGTGGAGTTCTAGAGTTATAGGAACATCCCTGTAAACTTTTTTTTTTTTTAATTTATTTGTTTATTTTTGGCTGCGTTTGGTCTTCATTGCTGTGCGCAGGTGTTCTCTAGTTGCGGCGAGCCGGGGCTACTCTCCGTTGTGGTGCGCGGGTTTCTCATCGCGGTGGCTTGTCTTGTTGCAGAGCACGGGCTCTAGGCACGCGGGCTTCAGTAGTTGTGGCACGAGGGCTCAGTAGTTGTGGCTCAAGGGCTCTAAAGCTCAGGCTCAATAGTTGTGGCACACGGGCTTAGTTGCTCCGCGGCACGTGGGATCTTCCCGGACCAGGGATCGAACCCGTGTCCCCTGCATTGGCAGGCGAATTCTTAACCACTGCGCCACCAGGGAAGTCCCATCCCTGTAAACTTTTAATTGGAATTTTGAGCCTGGAATCATGTTGAAAGTTTTAGGGGAAGCACATCATTTAAACTAGTATCTATATGATGATAACGGGAGAAAGAGTGAGATACTTGTCAAACTAATTTTCATCAGTTGCTGAAACAGTTAACATTGAAGTACATATTACAGTTAAAAAAGAGTTTTTTGGTTAGGTAATTTAGTTTATAATATCTTTAAAGTATTACCTATAGTCAGACTCCCCATAACTTTGTTTTGTTTTAATCTTTATAATTTCTTTTGTTGTTGTTGTTGTTAGAAAGCTGAGTGGATCTTGAAAGTTCTCATCAAAAGAAAAAAGTTTTGTAACTATGTATGGTGATGGATGTTAACTGAACTTATTGTGGTGATCGTTTTGCAATATATACAAATATCGAGTCATTATGTTATATAACCTGAAACTAATATAGTATGTCGATTATATCTCAATTAAAAATGAAATAACCACTGCCAAACAGAGAATAAAATAAAGCTTTCAGTTTTTTATAATTTCTTTTAAAGTTCACTTTGTAAATGCACCTTGCTTTGTAACTTTTCCAGTGAGTATAAAAGGGTGTCATTAATGTCTCCATTTGGTTCATAACAATCTCAATTTATTTAAATGCTCTTCACTGTAATTTAGAAGATGGAGCTGATTCTTCTGGTATTGCAGGATGATAGGAATTATTGGAACCACCTATTTTAGAACTTTTCTTGCATAAATATCCTGTGATCATAAAAACTAAGGGGCAAGAATAATGTAGTTATTGCTTCTATTTTGCAAACATGTATAACCTATAAACCAATATGTTCACTGCTGACAAGGAGAACAATTTCTAGCCGGTGGAGTTTAAGATGCTTAATTTTCCAGCCCAATAGTTTTAGTTTAGTAACTGAAAACAGAAATCTTTTTCTATTCTTTCCTGAGGCCTTGGCTTCTTTTACTTCAGCATGTTTGGGGCTTCTCTCTTTTCTCTGCTTTCCTCAGAGGAGCTTCCTCTCCAGAGTCTTCTTCTGGGGAGATAATAATAAAGAGGAAGGCGACTGTGCGGCCAAAAAAATGGATGGAACTGAAAATGGTGGCGGCACGTCGGAGGGAGGAAAGGTCTGTATGGGAACCTAATGTGGACTCTGGGCCTCTGTGGCGGGAAAAAATGGAAGGGACACCTGGGTGTCCTGGTGACGGGCTGGATCCTCGTCACTGGGTTCCTTGTGGTGGGAGGAGGGGTAAGTGTAAAGATCTGGCAGTCTGTAGGCTCTGCATCATTTTGTGAGTCTCCAGGAGGGGTGAATACGTCTTCCTGTCCTGTGGGGAGAAAAGCGCAAGTCAGGAAACAGGCCTGATGACAGGAGCAGAGGGGAGAGTCTTCAGGTGGAGGCAGGGGAGAAAGAGGGGAAGAGAGAATTCTAGAGTCTCAAAGCATGTTTGAGAGAACTGCCCAGGCCAGTAAAATGAGACACGGACACTCCTTATGACCCAGAAATTCCACTCGGGGGAATTTACCCAAGAGAAATGAGTGCTTATATCTACAAAAGACTAGTTCAAGAACGTTCACAACAGCCTTATTCATATTAACCCAACCCTGCAAACAATGCCAGTGTCCATCAATAGGAGAATGGATAAACAAACTGTGTATTCATACAATGAAAGAATACTCAGCAATGAAAAGGAAGAATTACTAATACAACAACATGGATGTATCCCATGTTATGTTGAGCAAAGAAGTTAGACACAAAAGAGAACATCCTGTAAGATTCCATTTTTATGAAGTTCAAGAACAAGCAAAACTAATCTATGGTAAAAAAAAAGTCAAAAATAGTTAGCTTAGGGTTAGCGTAGGTGTTATTTAGTGGAAAAAGTAACTAGTGAATTCTTTAGATCTCGATCTGGGTGGTTGTTACATGAATATGGAGATAGATATACACACACACACATTTATATTTACACATACATACATATATACACAAAAATACAAATGTACACACATATGTATACACACACACATATCTAAAATGTGATCAATATGTACCTTTAAGATTTGTGCATTTTATTGTGCATAAATTATAAATAAACAAAGAAAATTTGATGGAAAAAAAGTAATGTAAATAAAAGACCTGCTTCACTTTCCCAGCAGTGAAATCATTCCCTGAAGAGGAAGGGAGGGAACATCTACTTGCTCCAGGGGAATGAGCACTGAGGACCAGTATGACATTAATTTCTGAGAAGAAATTTGGATCAATCTCCAGTGTCAAGGTCTTCCCTCTAGCTGTATCATACAATCAAACTGGCTATGAAAAAGCAAGCTTTCCTTTAGGAAATTATTTCTTCACTTCCTTAGAGACTTACCAAAACAGGCCTGGAAAGGGTTGCTGAGTGTGAATGATGGAAAAATGAATTCCTCACAGTAAGTTGAGAGCTAGATTCCCCTCACCTTTAAAACAGCTGAATTCAGGTTTCTTGGTTGTACTGGGTATGCGTATTCATAGCCTCTTCTAGAGATTGTTTCACCCATAATACCTGGAAAGGTCAGTACTACACTCCTTTGGCTATGGCTGATTGGACTGTTGTTAGACACTCAACTCATTCATTGGCTGGCCAGTGACCAATCAGATTCTCACTGAAGAACTTCAACAAAGAGACACAGCTAGTGGAAGATGTTAGTGGAAGGGGTAGGGAGGGGGCTGGAGTGTCAGGTATTGGCCAGTTGAATGTTGAATAAACAGAGAAACCAATATTTCCATAGCCGTGAAATGGGAAAACCTCTCAAAGAGAAAAAGAGACAAGTGCCTATGTGGTAACAGAGTGATGATGAGAGTAACCTTGGCTCTTGACTTTCTCAGGGCTGGTCTTTTTGAGGGCTGGCTGTACTTAAGGTCCTTGGAAATATCTTTATAATAATCACCACACCTCCAGCTCTATTCTTTTCCTTTTAAGCCAGCTTGAATGGGTGTCTGTTTCTTGAATTAAATATTGACCCTTTCTCCCATATCCACCCAGGCTACTGAGTATTAAAATCTTATGGCTGAAACTAGATTAAGACATTTCAAACTACAGAAGATGATGAAATCCCGTATTACTCATTCTTTCCTCTACACAATCAGATCAATTCTGAACCTTTGTAACATGAAAACTTTGTGCTGAGAATCCAGTCACTAGGGGAGAAGCTAGCCTTATTCTTATTATTTTTTTTTAATTTATATATTATTGGCTGCATTGGGTCCTCGTTGCTATGCACGGGCTTTCTCTAGTTGCGGCAAGCAGGGGCTACTCTTCGTTGTGGTGCGTGGGCTTCTCATCGCGGTGGCTTCTTTTGTTGCAGAGCATGGGCTCTAGGCACACGGGCTTCAGTAGTTGTGGCTCGCGGGCTCTAGAGTGCAGGCTCAGTAGTTGTGGCGCACGGGCTTAGTTGCTCCGCGGCATGTGGGATCTTCCCGGACCAGGGCTCGAACCCGTGTCCCCTGCATTGGCAGGCGGATTCTTAACCACTGTACCACCAGGGAAGTCTGAAGCTAGCCTTATTCTTAAGCTCCATCTTGACATTTTGCTATCAGATCAGGCTTAGCTAGGTCTTGGGCTCTGCCACTCAGTAAGCTGGACTCCAGTTTTTAAAAACACCCCCCTCCTTGTGCTTTTTCTACTTCTTAAAACTGAGGCTACTCTCCAAATCCTCCTGACAATGGTGCTCTAGGCTTCTGGAACCAGCTTTTTAAAAGCCCAGGGCCATGGATGATTTTTGTTGAAGTAGTTTTTGTGGGTTGGAGGAAACCAAGTCAGATTCCAGTGGATTAAATAGGTGGGAAAAAATAGACTCAGAAGTGTGTAGACTTCTCTTTGAAGTGAGAGAAGTAGAACCAAAGAAGTTTATGGTAGATCATGTCTCATTTCCTCAGGGAGGCCTTCTGTCCCCTGAGGCTGGCTTAAGGCCCCTGGCAATATGCCTCCCTAGCACCCTGTGAGTCCACTTTCATCATACTCATCAGTCACGTGATTACTATTCAGCGGTTATCTTCCTCCTCCACTGAAGTACCTGTCTGATCATTCTGTATACCTGGTCTCATCGCTAGCCCAGTGCCTACAGTGGACTTGAACAGACTGAGAGAAATCTCAGTTTCCACAATTTCAAAAGTTACCACATTCCTACCTCTCAGGGATAATGTGATCATTAATAAGCAAATATTTCTTATTATGTAACATACTGACATGACACCAAAGATACTGAATATCAAACACGAAGAGCTCTTTTGCAACCATAATTAGACCAAAGTAGGTCAAATATTTAAGTGCAGATTGGAAACATTTTGAGAAGCAGAACGGCATAGGATCCCTGAGCTCTGCCGTTTAATAATTGTGTGACCATTGACAGCTTCCTTAACTTCTCCCAGTCTTCTTTTCCTTATTTGTAAAATGGAGAAAATAATACTACCTATCTCACTGGCTTGTTGTAGTGTCTAAAATAAGATATGTGAAGTGCTGAGATCATGCCTGACATATGCATTTAGTAGGTCTTAGCTGTTGTTATTGGGCCTCCATCAAGACAAGGCTTGTTGACTCTGTTGGTCATTGCTATGTCCCTAGTACCCAGAACAGTCCCTGGCTTAGCCTCGTGCCCAGTACATAGCTGATTAATTGAATGAGGCAGATGTTGAGTGTAGATGCTGAGTTCCTCTCTGTAGATTTTTGTGAAGCTCAGTATTTCATTCCAGTCCCAGAAAAAAATTAAAAAAAAAATTTCTTTTGGCCTCGTTGCCCGGCATGCAGGATCTTATTTCCCCCACCAGGGGTCGAACCTGTGCCCCCTGAAGTGGAAGTGCAGAGTCTAACCCACTGGGTAAGTCCCTCCAGTCCCAGAAAAATTGCAATAATAACTTGCATTCAAAATTAGAGGATAGGGCTTCCCTGGTGGCGCAGTGGTTAAGAATCCACCTGCCAATGCAGGGGACACAGGTACGAGCCCTGGTCTGGGAAGATCCCACATGCCGCGGAGCAGCTAAGCCCATGTGCCACAACTACTGAGCCTGTGCTCTAGAGCCCGCGAGCCACAATTACTGAAGCCCGTGCGCCTAGAGCCTGTGCTCCACAACAAGAGAAGCCACTGCAAAGAGAAGCCTGCGCACCGCAATGAAGAGTAGCCCCTGCTTGCTGCAACTGGAGAAAGCCCGCACTCAGCAACGAAGACCCAATGCAGCCAAAAATAAAATAAATAAAATAAATTTTAAAAAATTAAAGGATAATAAAATAATCAAGACCCAGAATATTGCTTGGAGTTTGGACATCAATTTTAAGTGAGTTTACTATAGTATAGACATGAAATTCATCGTACACTAACAACTAGTACTTTAAAAAAAAAAAGTAAGGGTGAGATGACCTTTTTTTAAAAAATAGAATTATCTGTAGTCTGTGGTTATTTGGGCAGACAATAGCTGGTTTGTAGTGAACTACCCTGATTTTTAAGAGAACTAAGTTTTATACTTGATATATAAGTATGCAGTTCTTCTTTTACACTTGGAGTATCACAAAAATTCTCAGGTGCCTTTAGAGTCGAACCAAAAAGAAATATAAGTCCTGTGATTAATTCGCTCACAGTAACTGCAACTTAATTCATTTTGTAGACTCACAGAATAACTGGCTATTTTGGCCAAATCTCTAAGTTTACAGATAAAGACATTGGAGCCCAGTTCATACAAGTTCACGCAGGCCTCTTTCAATCCTATGCTATAAGTCTAGTAGTTTCAACAGTGTGCAGGTTACTTTGTTACGTGCTGTGACAAATACAGAGACGACAAAGACATGGGGCCCGCCCTCGAGAGGTGGGGAGACGCTACAAATGCATGGATCTATAATGCAGAGCAGAATGCAGTACGGACCATAGGTGATACACAAATTGCTATAAGAATTCAGAGATCAGAGAGAGGGAGATTGCAGTTTTAAAGCTATGTGCCTTAAGAAAGCCTTTGTGCAGGTAATACTATAGTGACATTAAACGTCACCATGTGAAGCAGAATTGCAATAAACAGAGGTGAAAGCAGGAGGGGGCGCAGCCATAGCTGCTGCTATGGAGGAGAGAGAGAACAGGGTGAGTTTGGAGACCCACACGTGACCCCGTCTGGCAGAGCCAGGGCTTGTGTAAGTGGGTGATGGCCTGGAGCCAGGGCTGCCTGGAGAGAGTGAAGCAGCATTTGAAGGTCTCTGAGGCTAGTCTGAGGGATAGTGGGGAAGAGTGAGCCTAAATCAGAAATCACATTTTAATGGTGTTTTTAAAAAAATGTGAATAAACCTCTAATCTCATTATAACTTATTTAGCTACGTATTTACAAGGTTTCCTGAAGAGTGGTTGACTTTCTGGAAAGGTGTCCGGTGTCAGGTTCTGTTTTATGGTGCCACTTTCAGATGTCACTTTTAGCGGGTGATGTCTGCAGGTCTTGTCTTGGGAATCGGGCAGATGTTCTTTGTAATCTGTCTCCTTGCCCTCTGATCACCTGAGTTCATGCAGAGATTGGACAAGGTGATCTCTGGTGGCCTCACCACCACCTCTGATGTCCCTGCCCCTTTCTGTTCTGTTGTGAGCTTTGGTGGATGGGTGCAGGGAACTTGCTAGGGGATGACTAGGGTCTGACTGAGCCCCTGCAAAGCCCCAGGCCACGTGAAAGTGGTGGAGGACTCAGTTTGACTCTTGGGGCCCTCCCCCTTTTCTTTCCTGTCCTCAGGGTTTGCAAACCAATGCTCTGGCTCAGGCCACCTGGAAATTTTGTAGTGGGGGAAAAGGAAAGAGAAAGGAGTAGGGGAGAAATTGAATCTAATAGAATCTTAAAGAAGTGTAGGCTAACCTCCGCAGCACCAAGACACAACTGACTAGATGTGATTAACTAAAGCAGTTAATAAACAGAGACTGAACACCCACCATGGGCAAATTACCGTGCTGTTGGGCATATAAAGAGGTGGACATTGCTGTAATTCAGGGTGGAAATTGTTAGCTCTATATCAATAATAACTAGTATTCATATTGTGCTTGAAGGAGGAAGAGCTTTTCTTGCATGATAGCTCATTTGGTCCTCACGACCCCCATAATAATGGACATCATTAATGCTGTCACTTCACACTTGAGGAAATGGATATCAGAGCAGTTAAGTGTGTCTAAAGTCACATAGCTAGGGCTGAGACTAGGACCTTCCGATGATAAAATTCAGCCTCTTTCTCTTTAACCACACAGGCTGATGAAAGCTGACGTAAATATTTCCAGTTCATGACATGTATAATCATGGAGCCAAATTTTGTCTTTTCACACAACTTATTAATTACTGGACCCACAGTAGAATAAAAACAAAACCCTTACCTTCTGCCACAGTTACCACCAACCAGCAGACCAGTAGCCAGTAGAAGCAGAGTCTGTGAGCCAAGGCTTCTACCCCAAGCAGTCACTGCCTTGAACCCAACATGGCTTTAAAGGGGTTGGTGAGTCACCCGCAGCCTGATTCAGGGAGTTTTCATTTGCATAGTGGACCACAGGGATTAGGGCCTGCGGTGTGAGGGTAAGAAATCAGCAAGGAAATACCAGACAGTATTTGTCAACCAGAGCTTCTTGTAATGACAGCCAAACATCATTCATCTGTCCTTGGCTGGAGTTGGATTGTGGACAACCACGCCCCTACTATCCTTTTAATTCCTTCAAATCTTTCCCTCTTAGTGCCTTCTCATTACTTGTGTAAATAGGTCTCCCTCAGCAAGAGAAATAATCTGTCCAGGAAATATTCAGCACCGCTTCCCTCTGTGTAGCTTACTTACTTAACAAAACCGAACAAGACAGGGAGGACATTATCTAAAGGCTTTGTGACCCCGGCAGTTTGAAGAGCTTGTTCACAGATCTCGGATCAGGGATTACGACTTCTTCTCTGCTTTTGTCAAGGAGCCAAGAGCAGCAGAGTCAGAAAACTATCTTCTCTAGTAGCCATCATGGTCACTGTCTAAACAAACATGAAAATTTTGGGAGATTAACTTAGTGATTTGTTCTTCCAAGGCCCCCTCTGATTCATCAAATTGCCCATAAGATGCCTGGTTTGTTTCCTGTCAGCTGCTGGAGGAATGGGAGTGGGTGGTCACGAGTGCTTAAAAGCACGGACCTTGGAGTTAGAGAATATCATACTAAGTGAAGTAGGTCAGAAAGAGAAAAACAAATACCGTATGACATCACTTATATGTGGAATCTAAAATATGACACAAATGAACTTATCTACAAAACAGAAACAGACTCACAGACACAGAGAACAGACTTGTGACTGCCAGAGGGGAGGGGGATTGGGGGAGGCATGAATTGGGAGTTTGAGATTAGCAGATGCAAACTTATATATAGAAAGGATAAACAACAAGGTCCTACTGTATAGCACAGGGAACTATATTCAGTATCCTGTGATAAACCATAATGGAAAAGAATATGAAAAAGAATGTAAATATATGTATAACTGAGTCACTTTGCTGTACAGTAGAAATTAATACAACATTGTAAGTCAACTATACCTCAATAAAATAAATTAAAAAAGAAAAAAAGAGCATGGACCTTGGAATTAGGACAAACTGATTCCAACCTTGGTTCCTTTTCTTACTAGCTGGGTGACTTGAAGCCTCAGGTGCCTCATCTGTAAAATGGGGCTTGTAGTATTTCCCTCAGAGGAGTGTTGTGATGAATAAAAGAGGTAATTGACATAAAGCTCCAACCACAGTGCCTGGCACATGAAAGGGAGTTGTTGTGGCTGCAGTTAAATCACAGTGACTCCAATTCTTTGTTCTCTTAGGAGGTTATACTTGCCAACTCATTCGATCACTCAAAGGCCTCTACATCGAGCAGCCCTTCAAAGCCAGGACCTGCGTTCTCTTTTGTTCCTTCTGCAATGGCCAGGAAAATATTCTGCTCAACGTGGCATGGCAATGTGATTCCAATGCAGAGGGCAAAGTAGTATATGTAATACACCCCAATTGACATAAAATTAATTATGTTTCTCTGTTTCGTAGCCCCCAGTACTTCCTTTATTGTAACATTCAAACCCTTTCCTGTTATTCCTTATTAATATTTAATGTCCCTGCCAGACTGGAAGCTCCATGACAGCAGGAACCCTATCTTTAGCCCCAGCACTTACACCAGAGCTAGATGTGGCACAGGACACGACGTCAACAGAACCACTGAATCTAAGGAACTGAGCTTGTTCCCTACTTCCTTTCCAAACTGCTGACAAATCGTCCATTTAATCACCTGTGTCTAGAATTTTGCCTAGGATTATCATCAAGCCTGTGGAATTTACCATGTCCTAGTTGGTGAGTGTTTGCATCCTTACTCACGTTGCCATGCCAATAACATTAGATCCACATACTCTCTTTACTACCCAGTGTTCTGTTTTATGGATTTATTGCAAATTATTTAACCAAACTTTTTGTTGATGGACGTTTGTATTATTTCTTCTGATCCTCTTTCTTTCCTGTATTGGATTTCTGATGACCTTTCATTTGAAATGCTGATGAAAATAAATAACAAAAGCAAAATTGTATATATATTTTTTCTGTTTGCATCTATCGTCCTGAAATTTATAAAGGAATAAAACTTCAAAGGGAATGAAATTTTTAAAAGTTTCATTGAATTCTTTTTTTTTTTCCTAATTTTTTTTTTTTTTTGGCCTTGTGGCATGCGGGATCTTATTTCCCCAACCAGAGATTGAACCTGCGCCCCCTTCAGTGGAAGCGCAGAGTCTCCACCACTGGGCCGCCAGGGAAGTCCCTCATTGAATTCTTATTTGACAGAAAATTCTAACTTATATATTTACTGTTGGTATATAGAGTAAGTCTTGACAGTCTTATTTATTTGTATATTGTAGTTTAGACCAGTGATGTTCAGAAAGGCTGGACTGCTCTAGCTGTCCATCTGCAGCTTTGAGGGCCGCTCTGCAGAACCGCCTTTCACATGCTCAAGGACCCCCAGGTTATCTGCTTGAGGGATGATCAGCTGCACCTTGCCTCGCTCATCTCTGCAGTCCTATTGGGATGAAGTCCCCTTTTTGCTACCAAGCCTTAGAGAACCAAAGGCGAGCTACAGTTATGTCCAATGAGGCTGGTCTCCTGCTGCAGAAACCGCTGAAGCTGTCTGGAGGAGGCGTTCCCCTTACATGGCCGTGTGAATAATCTGGGAAGCTGCCATCAGGACTTCCGTGAATCAGGATTACAGGTAGCATGGGGAGTGATTGGTATCGGGCCTGCCCCCTGAGTCAGGCTGAGAGAGTAGCGGCTGGCGCTGCGAGGCTTATTTCCCGGAGGCCTGGGGGTGGCGTTCTCTGTCGGAAGGAATTGGGCACATACTCCTTCAGGGAACCCATAAGTTCTGTGGTTGGCGCCGATTTGAAGGTGCTGCTTCTGGAATGGCCTGTATGACTCTCTTGCAAGGCTTGCTAGGGCGTCTTCTGCTGGGATTTCTCCTAAAAGGGATTTCAGGCACTTGAGACATATTTCCAACTCCACCGTTTTGCAGATCAGAGACTGAGGCCTGGAGAAGGTTCCTAACATCATCCCAGTGATTTAACAAAAGAAAGGCAATAACATCCTACTCAGGATCAGAGTGATGCCCAAGACATGAGAGCCCTCATTTATCAATGGTTTGAAACAGTATTAAACCAGTGGGATAAATCAGTGTTCTAGTCTCTGCCTTGCCACCCATTAACTGTGAGACCTTGGACCAGTCGGCCTCACTGACCCTCAATTTCCTCACCTGTATAATATATCATTTGCTTTATTCTAAGCATCACTGTTCTAATTATTGTACATACATTAAGCCATTTAATTCTCAAAATAACCCAATGGGGTAGGTAGTATTGTCATCCCCACTTAAAAGATGAGAAAATTGAGGCACAGAGAGGTTAAGTCACGTGGCTGGTATGTGGCAGAGCCATGATATGAACACAGGCAATACGGCTCTAGAATTCTTGCTCTAATCACTGTGCTAGGTGGGCTCTGATCCCCTGGTCATTAACTTGCTGCTGTAAAAGCTCTGTGAAACTATCCTGAAAATTCACCAATGTACTGTAGGACAAAAGACTTGGTTTGTTAAAACAAGTTTTTTTTCCAAGGCAAAATAAATAAAGAAAAAAAGGTAGAGGGACAATTTACAGATTAAAAGAGATTTAAGAGACATATCAAACAATTATAACGTTTGGACCTTATTTGGATCCTGCTTCAAATAAACAAATCGTTAAAGAAAATACAATTGGGGAAATGTGAACACCTACTGGATATTTGATGATATTAAGTGATTATTGTAAGCGTGATAATGATAAATGACTGTCAAAAAAAAAGTAGAGTCCTTACCTTTCAGAGATAGATGCTGAAATACTGACAGATTATAAGTTGTCTGGGATTTACTTCAAAATAATCAGAGGATGGGGAGTGAGTGGGGGCATTAGATAAAACAAGATTATCCATGTTTAATAATTGTTTAAGCTGGGTGATGGGTGCATGTGAGCTTATTACACTCTCTACTTTTGTTTGGAACTTTCCATTATAAAAAGTTTAAAAAAATCACTGTGTATAAGTTTTTGTTTTATTCTCTCAGAAATGTCAAAGCCCCATGGACCTACTTCTCAGGGCTGGTGGGAAGAATGACAGCCCATAGGGAGACAGGGGGTGGGACACTGCTTCAGAGGTTTGCCTTCCAGTGGGTCATTGATTTGAGGGTGACCCCCAGTGCTTCCCACATGGCAGACTCTTAGTGGATTCTTTCTGGACTATGTGAATGCATGAGCATATGGATGAATGAATGGGAATGAATCCAATTCACAATGACTTGGAGAAATGTTCTGTCACAAGATCAGGAATAGAATCTAATTTCTGGGCCAAATATAATGATGAAATGATTCTGTATGTTTCTCAGTTAACCAAATTGTGCATTTAAAGGCATCTTTATCTATCACCATCATACCAAGGACCAAAATATTCCTATAGCTTATCCTGGTGGACAAATGTACATGAAGAGATTTACTAACACAGAAACCTTCACTCTGAAGCTATGTCCCCACCACCACACCTCTCAGAGACAACACTGCTCTGAGCTCCACTGCCACTGTTTTTGCTTGCCCAGCCCAGGATCCTTCCCCGTTCATCTGATTACCCTGAGTTCCCTCTGGGGAACCATCATTTCCCTACTTTCCCTGGCTTCAGGATTGTCTGTAACGTACATTTGCCAATCACAGCGTAGCTTTCCTATGGTCACAGCGATTGGGTTAGGGATGGGTGTTTGACTCAAGCCAAGTCAACCAGGCCCAGTCAAAACTAGCCCTGGGTCTTTTGTATAAGTGACTGGAAAAGAGGCACACATTTTGCCTTTGGACTTGAAGTTGGGAAGAGACATACCTACATGAAGAGAGAGTCTGCTCAATAAAACAGAGTGGAGAGATATCAGATTCTGACAACATCATTTGAACCCCTGGATCCAGCTATACCTGAAGCCATACACAGTGCACAGCATGTGGTATGCTAAAATGGATTTTAAAGTATTCCCAACATAGACTTATAGAAACAAATCACATAGAGAATAAAGATTCTAAGTCTAGTGCTGCTTGCTAAATGGAAAGAAGAGCTATTAACTTTTATATTCTTGTATTTGATTACAAACTACAGAAGTAAACAGGGAGTAGAAAATTATGTCAGTTCCAGTGGTTGGGTAAGGCATTTGCAGAGATTAAGACCTATCTTTTTCTCATTCCATGCATTCTTCCTGAGAGCTGAGAGAAACCCGGTGACTAGACAGACTCCCGAGCAGGTGGAAGCTGTGGATACCTGAATGTCTTGGCTATATATGCGGTGAGGTGACTTCACCCTGCATGCTCAGCCGCCCTGTTTATGCTGGGCGGTAGCATCAGACAGATCCAGATTGTGGCGATGAGTCACTATGGGCTTTCCCCAGCTTCAGACAGGGTGAGTTCACATTTTATCCTTCAGCCTCTAACTGCCCCAGTAGGAGCTCCTGAATGGAATGATTGAAGTCTGGCCTTCAGGTGTTTTGAATATTCAATAGTAATTCAGCATTCAGTGAATCGAAATCTCTGGGTCTGGCGTTGTAGATCAGGGTCCACAACGTGTCTCTGTATAATAGCGAGAAAATGTGTCATTATACCAGCTGTGAGACCATGAGCAAGTTACCTGACTTTTCTGTCTAATTTCCTCATCTATAAAATGAGACTAATAAGAGTACCTACCTCATAGGTTTGTTGGGGGGTTAAATGAGTTAATACCATTTAAGCACTTTCAGTGGAGATTGGTGCCATGTAAATGTTAGCTATCATTACTATTGAAAAATAATAACTTTCTGTCTTGGACAAACATCTCCTCTAGAACCTGGATATCTGAAACAAAACAAAGAAAAGGCAGAATGTGAGGATTTATGAAAATTGTGAAAAGTTCTATGAGAGTGTGCAATACTTCTCAGGTAGCAGTACTTTGAAGTCCTGTTTTTAGTTTTTTGAGGTATTGAGTCAGTTGGAAAGCTGAATGGGAAATTTCTCAACAGGAAATGAAGGGGGTTTTCTTTGGGGCTCTGCTAGGTGATCAGTCACAGGCAAGCTAACTAAAATCTTGTCATCATACCTTCCCAGACAGTGGTTTCTGTAAATTGCAATAGTAAAGCTGGCAGGGGTTTGAGAGAGTTCTTTGAAATATCCAGGAGTTACAGGAAATGGTAGTAATTTAAGACTTGCATCCAACTTTAGCCAATGTCTCCAGGAGATGATGAGGGTAATGGTAACAAGCAACTACTAGTTTTTCAGAAATGGCATAGTTTTGATTTAAATTGGTAGAATGCTGTTAACATTTTATTTTCTCTCCCTCCCTCCCTGCCTGCCTTTTTCCTTCCTCTCCTTTCTCTCTCTCTCTCACACCCCCCCCACCCCCCCAGGAAGTATACGCTCCCTTCTCTAGAACTAACCACTTTTAACAGTTTGCCATATATCCTTCCATTCCTTTTTCTATATATTTACATACACGCACACTCAGAAATTGTTTTGTAGGTGGGTTTAAAAAATTTTTATATACATGGGATAACATTTTGTGTTGCCTTCTAAATTATTTCTTTTTCACTTAAAATATGTCTTTTCTTTTCATGCCAATCCATATAGATTGATCTCTTTCTTTTGAATTGTTGCTTGTTATTGCCTTGTATGGGTGCACCATAGTTTTATTTATTGATTCACCACTTGTTGGAATTTGGGTTGCTTTCCATTTTCTGCTCTTACAAACAATCCTCCCATAGCCCTCTCTGGGCACATGCAGAGTGCCTTTGCTATAAGGTACATTTAAAAATAACTTGCTGAAACTGTTTTTAGATTTAAATTATAGAATACATTTTCATTTCACTCTAAAATTTTCCAGTCCTGATGGGTCTTGGTGAGTTTGATCCTTTGGATAGCCACATTTCATTGCTGGCTAAAACCATTTCCTATCTTTTCAACAAAATATGTCCAGATAATGGTGACAGCCACAGAAAGGTGAAATGTACATCTCAGTAAGGCATTCCCTACTTTTAAGACCCACCCACAAGTCATAGTCACTCATAGAGTGGCAGCCAAAACATTAAAAAAAAAAAAAAATTATTTATTTATTTATGGCTGTGTTGGGTCTTCGTTTCTGTGCGAGGGCTTTCTCTAGTTGTGGCAAGTGGGGGCCACTCTTCATCGCGGTGCGCGGGCCTCTCATTATCGCGGCCTCTCTTGTTGCGGGGCACAGGCTCCAGACGCGCAGGCTCAGTAGTTGTGGCTCACGGGCCCAGCTGCTCCGCGGCATGTGGGATCTTCCCAGACCAGGGCTCGAACCCGTGTCCCCTGCATTGGCAGGCAGATTCTCAACCACTGCGCCACCAGGGAAGCCCCAAAACATTTTTTTAAATCCTCAGGATTTCAGAGGTCATTCCCTTCAGCTGTATAGCCTGGCAGCACTTTGTACCATTATAAAGTCTACCTCTTTTATAGGCACCCGTACCCTTCATTTCTAATTAAATTCTATGTTGAGTACACTTTGCTGGCAAGTCTGCGACTGACGCCCATGTCCACGAGGTGCTCACCTCTAGTGTTTGTGGTTGGCATTCTGCACAGCCTGTATGCTTCATTATCTTTGTTTGATAAAACACTTCTCTTTTAAAAAGCATGAGGCCAGATTTGCTGAGTCATATGTGACGTTATTTTTTAACTGCACAAGCTCTACCACAAGGATTTGGGAAGTTTATTATCTGACACAAATCTGTCGGGGACTCCTCAGCTAAGGTTAGTTCAAAGACTGTCTATTTAGTAAGTGACTGGTTACTCTGAGACAGTGCTACTCAAAGTAGCTAGTCCAGAATGAGATAAGGTGCTCCTCGTTCTACAATGTAAATCAACATGTTGTTTCATTCAGGGAGAAAATCTTGCTACGAAAAAATGTTGACTAAATAGTGGGCTTGGTGATGTAGTTGATTTACTTTCTGGTGCCAGCTCCTTCACTTGGACACTGGTCTCTGAACCACATGATGAGTAGCACTGTCTTAAGTGCTTTATGAAATCGAAAGAATAAATGAATGAATGAGACATATCTAAGGTAGATTAAATGACTTTTCAGGGTTGATGTGGGAGGATATGATTAAATAAAATTTTCCCTTTCAGTGGGACAATGTTACTTGCCTGCTTTTGAGCTGCCACAGAGAGGGAAAGTTTATTTAAGGCACAAATAGCTCAACTGGCCACTGTTGTCTGTACTACTATTATTCCCTATCTCCCAATCAAGTTCATTTTCCCTTCTTGTGTTTTGCCCTTCTTCCTGTTCTTATCTCCTTTTCCCATGCTCCTGCCATGGCATTTAAAGAGAGAAAAATAATGTATGGAGAGCTCATTGTATGGTCTATGTTTTACAACCAGTTAAATATAATTCTCACTACAACAGGGTGAGGAAGGTATTACTGCCCACTTTGTAAATAGAGTAGCTCAGTAACTTGGCCCGGGTCCCATATGTAATAAACTGACAGGCTTGAGAATCGAGCCCAGGTCTGTTTGGTTCTCCCCAGGTGGTTGGGTCTCCTACTCTCGCATCTGAGGAAGGTGCTAACAGAATCCAGGCCCTGGGACAGAACCTTTTAAGGTGCCCACACTGACGCACTTAAGTTCCATTTTGGAACTTGGAGGCTCCATTAATTTCATAGGCACCTACTTTAATTGCCACGGTCCTGCCATGTTGCCCACTTCTCTGTGTTTGTGTTACATACATGTGCGTCCCTGTAGGCTGTGAATTCCTTCATCTAATCATCTGTGTATCCCTCGCAACAGTGTATGGGGCTTTGAAAGCGGCACACTCGATGGGTTATGACGTTAAATATGCTAGTCTATAAACTTCTTTATGTGCCTAAGATAAATATTAAATGAATGAGACTGAGACTGAAGCACATACTTTAAGATGTTGCAGTATGAATTCTATTGCGCATGTGTGTCTACTAATAAAGCAGGGCACAGTGAGGAGAAAGGCATCAGGCAGCCCATCCTCCTGAAGTGCACTCCTTGGTGTCCCTGGATTATGACTTTTGGAACGTCTTACTAGTCTCTAACTTCCTTGAGGGCAGGAACTGGTCTTTTCTTTATTGGTTCTCCAGTGCCTACATTTTCTGGCATACAGTTCCTGAAACTTGAAAAATACTTGTGAAATTGTTGGATGTGCTACATTCTCAGCATTTCCTCTTAAACTGCTGTTCCTGGTGCTATGGACCCCCATGCGGTTCTTAGGTGACAGATTGTATCTGGCTTCTGCTTCTGAGGTTTCCTTGTACTGGTCCGACATTTTCTTCTCCCAACTCCATCTCTTCCAGCTCCTGCTTTGCATCAGGCATAATTCTATGACCAGAAGTACAGCTGGGAGGAAGGTGAGGGATGTGGGAGCATGGGCACCATTGTTTCTCCTGAGCAAATCTCCAAAAGGGAGATGTGACAGTTCATAGAAGTATGGTGAAATGAAGTTTGAGGAATCCAAGTCTGAAGATAATCAGGTGTAAGCTTCCAAGAGTCCTCTCTTAGTGCAGTACTTAATTCCTGTAGCATGGAATTGTGACAACACATAGGAAATGCTGCCTACCAGGGAAGCTCATGAAAGATTCAGTGTCCAAGTTTTCCTGGGGGCTGCTCATGTACGTACTCTTTGCCTAAGATATTCCCCAATATCAGCACATTATCAAATGTGCTCGGCATAAACCACATTGTTTCTACAAACTGTTGAGGCACAGAGAGCCCCTCTTATCAGTTAGGGAATGGTGGAAACCTTTCTGAAATCCAAATTCCCAGATGCCAGCCAAGAGTCAACCTTGCAATCAGTTCTTTCTACAGACAGCAGTCTCAGGCCTGCTATGTTAATTCCTTTTTTTCAGACCCCTCAGCTTCAGATTTGTGTGTGGGGTGTGCCACCTTTACAGCTCTTACAGGATGTAGGAGCAGTGGCCCCCATCATATCTCCATTTAATTCACCACTCTGGCTCCTGCAAATTTAGATAGATGCTGCAGGATGACAGCAGACTAAAGCAAATTCAGCCAAGTAGTAGCCCTGACTACGGCTGTGTGCCAGATGTGACATCTTGCTAGA
The DNA here is from genome assembly GCF_028564815.1 of Eubalaena glacialis. NCBI lineage: Eukaryota > Metazoa > Chordata > Mammalia > Artiodactyla > Balaenidae > Eubalaena > Eubalaena glacialis. The sequence continues at coordinate 93,991,974 of NC_083720.1, read as the reverse complement.
GTCAATTAACATGGCTCTGGGTACATGGTATGCGATCAGTGATTGGTTGGGTGCATGCTTTCCCATCCCTATAAAAAAACAAGATCAGAAACAGTTCATATTCACATGGAATTAATAAAAAGCAATGTTAACAGCCTACGTTATAACTCTCCTGCTTCTGTTATAATTGAAAGAGACCTGAACCAGGTAGATATTCTACAGAAAATCACTTAGTTCACTATATTGATGGATTATGTTAATCAAATGGGATGAGCAAGATGTGACTAGTAAACTTGAGGCCTTGATAAAGTACATATGCTCTAGGGGGTGAGATAAAACTCATGAAATTCAGGGGCCTACCACATGAGTAAAATTTTGGGGGAGGAGTGTCCAGTGACCAGAGGCACGCTAGGACATGCCCTCTGAAGTAAAAGACAAATTAGTACAACTTGCATCTCCCACTATGAATAAGGAAGCACAATGCCTAATAAGCCTCTCTGGGTTCTGACGGCAGTGTATTACAAATCTAAGAATACTGCTCTCAGTTATATACTGGTGACATGAGGCTGCCAGTTTCAAGAGAGGCTGAAAGCAGGAAAGAGGTCTATGGCAGATTCATATTGTGGTGGAAGCAGGCCTGCTACTTGGGTCACCTAACCTAGCAGACTCTAAGATATTACAGTTATTGGTGGAGGAAAAAATGTAGCAGAAGTTAAAGCAAAACCACTGTATACATACTCTTGATTTTTCTCTGCTCATTTTATTGAATAACTGAATGTATAAAAACCACATAGAGAACATTACTGGAAAAAAATTTTATTCTTCAAATATATAATGGATTCTTCACCACTCAAATTATTTCTATAATAATTTTATCTTTTTATTAAAACTAAACATATATTTTTAATACATTTCATCTTTTCTCAAATGAATGACTATGGTATAATTGTGATTATCTTTAGCAACCAAAATCTATTTCCAGAAATTTAAATTTGATATGGAGAAAAATGCCATATCAAGTCCTTTGTACCTGATTTGGTGCTGAGGTTGGGTTTGTTCCAGGATCCAGAGGTACAGGTACAATCAGGTACAATCAGGTTGTACCTGATTTGGTGCTGAGGTTGGGTTTGTTCCAGGATCCAGAGGTACAGGTACAATCAGGTACAATCAGGTTGTACCTGATTTGGTGCTGAGGTTGGGTTTGTTCCAGGATCCAGAGGCTGTTCCAAGCGTGAAAGCGAAGTGATATCCTTAGGTTGGCCTTGGCTGCTTAAGGAACCTCTGGATGGGGGATGACTGGCTCTGCTCTGCACAGGACAGTTCCTTCTCAGGCTAAGCTGGAACCTCTGGGAACAGTGGACTGAGGGATGTACCATGTTCAGGCATTTGTTTGCGTGGCAGGTGGGGAGGACCCTATCTCTTATGTCAGATTTCTATCTATTGGTAATCATTTCTCCATAAAAATAAATGGCAAGAGGGCAGCTCTGGGTTCTTGATGATACCAATACTTTGCCCACAGTTCTCTCTCTCTCGATGATACTAAGACCAACGAAAAAGAAGACAAAAGCTGAGTTCACTGTGAACACTAGTAGTAGAAGTGACTGCGGCAACTGTGACGATAGTGGCAGAAACTGGGAACGGATTCTTGGAAAGGTCTTCTGGGATTGATTTATTCTAAGCAGCCAGTAGAGATCTAGGATTTGGACATACTGTGCTTGGATCTATCCTCTTAGTCTTCTCCACTGTCCACTGACTTTAATTTTTTTTTTACTCAAAAACAGGTTGAGGGAAAGAGTCTCCATCTCTATCACAGAATCTCCATAAAACTTAAGATCATACCCAAACTTCCCATTAGAGTGTCCACTATGAATTCAAAATTAAATAACTCAAATAAATAATGGGTAGGTAATGAGTTTTTTTTAAGGTAGTAAAAAGATAAGACCTCCGTGATTTCTTCTTAGCATAATGCTAATCTTTCAAATGTGGGTAAAATCCCATTTAGAGGGAAGGTTTGGAATCCTACATAAAAATGTAACGTGCATTAAAACAGAAAATTCTTAAATATAAAAAAATTCAAGTGACCATATCCTTACTGATATTAATATAACACAAATAAAATTACAATGAACACTGGCAAAAAATGCAGCTCATTTCTAGTTAACACATTGAAATAACTGATACTCAAATTGTAACTATTATAGCATGGACGTGTGAATGAAGTTCATGAATGTACACATGCTTCAAAGTAGAATTTGGCTTTGGGCTAGTAATTTTATTCTGATCCACAGTGTTTACGACTCTTCATTTCAGTTGTTTTTACTAAGAAATTAGGAGATAAACCTAAATTTCTGACCCTTGGATTAATCAGAAAATAACTAAGAGTTATTCTTTTGTAAATTCAGTAAGAAGCTATTCTAAAATTGCTGTTTACTTATCTATTTCTCTAAATAAAAGCTCTTGGATAGTAATCTACTCTCCTAATTACAGGAAAATATTATAACTCTCTCTCCAATTCCTATTTTAACTAGAAGAGCCACATCATTATTTTTAATGGTTTCTTCTGTATTTTGTATTTTAAAAAATGTTAGTAACACTACTTTCTGTAAAATACAAAACAGCATTGAAAGTATCCAGTTACTACTGGCATTCAGATTTTGAAGATATACCTTTAAGATGAAATAACAGTCATGAAACAAACTGTTCAGAAGTGTCAGAGTAACCATTTGAAAATCAGATTTATGACCCTCTTTAAAAATTTGTTAAAGCTGTGCTGGTTTACATCAAAGTACTCCTAGTGAGGAGAAATGATGTACTGTACCGAGAAAACAAGACCTCATCAGGGGTCTTCTTAACTTGGCTCTGAACAACTTTAAAAGCCAAAAGATCTGCACCATATGTTGTTCTCAAAGTCAGTACCATGGGATGCCCTGTAAAAAGATCTTTTGGTATTACTGATAACAAAAGCACCTTGGATTGGATCCAAGATGGACATGTGTTATAAATGAATTCTGCTTTGTGGTAAAATACAGTTAAAGTACAATTCAACATACTTACCATAAAACCTACATAAGCAAAGGTACTCCTTTGAAGCCAAAAATCTGATGCTGCTAAAGTGTCCAGTTTCTACTATTACAGCCTAATGTGGCTGATTTGAAATCATTTCCTTAGTCCTACAGAATCTTCTTGATCTTTTAACATCTTACAATAGTGACCTGGCACTAGTTTAGGTCTATAAAAACATAATTGTCACAAGTCACCCAAAAACATGAGAACCAGCACAAATTTCTGCACATCTTTAAAAAAAAAAAAGCCTTTGGATAATAACACTAATGCGTAATGCTGCGGAGGATCCAAAGAAGCACTCTAATTGACAGATATTATTTAATGATGGTAATCATTTTCTGAAAAGCTGTACCAATAACAATTTTAGGTAGAACATAACATGAAATTATTTCATGAAATATAGTCTTGTTCTGTGCTCTCCCGACACCACTCCCAACAGAAAGCTTCCAGTCTATTTGCTGTTTCTTGGCTGATGAGACATTCATCCTTTAATTCCCTGATTGTCTTCCTCAATGATTTTTGTAAACGTCTTTGTCGGCCTAAAACATTCTGCAGACTTTTCTTGGTATCCTCTAGCTCGCTGATCACTTGATCTAACTTATGCTTAAGTTTCTTTGGACTGTCCATCACACTGTAGCTATGTTCCTAAAAACATAAACACCAAGTTATTAAACCAGACAGACAAGCAGTGAGATAAAAAATTATAACTAGGCCTCAGCTATTTCTCCACTTACTATACTTAGAGAAGATCTTTAAGTTGGTGATACTAAGAGGTTTAAAGAACATAGGAAGAGGATGGGGGTAGAACAGTATTTCAGGCGCCTAGGGCCTCCCTCTTTGTCTAAGGCCAGGCATACACGAGGAGTACAGAATCCTGTGGATGGGAAGCACTTCTCACCTGGAGGTAGGTATCTGCTTATGAACAGCATGACATTCACAATGACTATACAGCTTTTGGTCCCTAAGTGTGGAGCTGCTAAGTTTAAGTTTTACCTATCACAAAGACTTAAATTTTAAAACTTTTAACTGAATTGCTTTATTTTGATGAATATTTCACTTTATAAGGTATGACAGGAAAGGAGCACTGAAGCAGGTCCTCAGGCTGGGTGTTATGGATTTAGAGAGGACTCTGGTCTTGGGGTTTTAAAGAGATAATTTAAGTTCTCAGTATTTATTGTGGTTATGTTTATGTCTGCTGGGTAGACTTTTCTTCATCCAAAAACAACACTGACATATCTTATAAATGTAACATAAAATAATTTTGAAAAGCTGTTACTTGAAATTAAAATTAGTAAAATTAGTGAATCTTTCAGCCAAGATGAGATAACACAGACTGGATTGACTCCTATCTAAAAAAACGCCAACACAAGGCCAAAAGATGTAAAAATGTTTGAAGATAAACAGACATCAGGCAACGAAGGCAGATACTGCAGAGAGATGGGAAACAAAGAGGTGAGTCCTATGATTGCCCAGCTTACTGCCTTGAGAGAGTTCTAGGCCTCAGTGTAAGGGGAGGAAACCCAGGTAGAGCTTGGTAGATAGAGTTGAGGAGATAGTGCAAAGTATCCAGGGAGACCAAGGTGGCTACAGTTCATAGGGCAAAGTATTAGAGAGGAAAGAGCTACATAGAGAGAGAACGCTGGAGACCTTCAGAGGCTCCCCCTCAAGTATTTCCTCGTAGGAAACTGCTCGAGGTTAAGGAAAGAGTGACCAGAAAAGATGAGGAGTGCCCTGAGCTCACAGGGCATAGACACTACTCCCACCAGCCAGACCAGATTCATGGGGCACTGAGTAGAGTATACAGAAGTCTTGCCTCAGTGGTGGAGAACAAACAGCCCGCGACTGAGCACGGTTCTAGTCCTGCCTAACAAAGCAAAACCTGAAAGGATCAAATTGTTTCCAAATAACCAAACTCCATAACCAAGCTCAAGAAAACAGGACAAAAAACTATCCAACATCCAGCGAAGTAAAATCTGGCACTCAAAATTTACCAGGCACGCAAAGCAGCAGGAAAATACGAGCCATAAAAAGAGATAAACCAATCAATAGAAACCAACCCAGAACTCACAAATGTTAGAATTAGCAGACAAGGGAATTAACAAAGTTATTAAAACTGTATTATATATGTTTAAAAGTTAAGCAGAGACATGAAAGATATTAAAAAAGAATCAAATAGGATACCTGGACATAAAACTTACAATTTAAATTTATTTATAATAAATTTAATAGATTTATTATCATAATAAATAATATATAATAATAGATTTACTATTATTTAAATCTCTTTAAAAGATAATTTACTGTTTAAACAAAAATAATAAAATGTAGTGTGGGGTTCATAGCATATGTAAAGTGAGATGTATGATAGCAGTAGCAGAAAAGGTTGGAGAGGAGAAATAAAGTATACTATGATAAGATTCATATACTATATGCTAAGTGGAATAATATCACTTATCATGTAGCCTGTGGTAAATTAAAGATGGAGGCTATAAACCTAAAAGCAACTATCAAAGATTTATGGCTAATGAGTGAAAAAGAGGAGATAAAATGGAATTGTAAAAAAAATTCAGTTAATCCAAAAGAAGGCAAAAAAAGAAGAAAATGAGAACAAAGCACAAATGGAACAGGAAATAAGTAAGATGACAGATTTAAACCAAACCATATCACATTAAGTCATGTGATATAAAAAAATTTAAAAGTAATGTAATAATCACATTAAGTATAGAGTTTAAATAATCCAATTAAAAGGCAGAAATTATCAGGTTATATTAAAAAAATCAAGACCCAAGAGTACATGCTGCCCAGAAAAAAGCACTTTAAAGATAAAAAGACACAAACAGGTTGAAAGTAAAGAGTTGAAAAAGATATACTACAATAACACTAACAGAGAACTAGAGTGGATATATTACCATCAGACAAAGTAGACTTCAGAGCAATGAATATTACCAGGGATAAAGAAGGCCATTTCTTAAAAATAAAGGGGTTAATTTATCAAGACATAAGAATACTAAATATTTAGTACCTAATAACAGCTGCAAAATGTAACAAGCAAAAACTGACAATTTAAGGAGAAATGAGACAAATCCACAGTTATACTAGAAGATTAACAGCTCTCTCTCAATAAAAGATAGAACAAGTAGACAAAAATTAATTAAGAATGCAGATTTGAACATTATCAATTTGACCTAATTGACATTTATAGAACATTCTGGCTAACATCAGCAAACTATACATTCTTTGCAAATGCATGCAGAACATTTACCAAGACAGACCATACTGTAGGCTATAAGTCTGAAAAAAAAGAATTAAAAGCATTCAAGTCACACAATGTATATTCTCTGACCACAAAAGAATTAAGTTAGAAATTAATAATAGAAAGATATCGGGGAAATTCCCCAATATTTGAAAACTATATAGCACACTTCCAAATAACCCATGGATCAAAGAACAAATCAAAATGGAATTTGGAAGTATTTTGAACTAAATGAAAATGAAAACACATTTAATTTGTGGAATGCCGCTAAAGCAATACTTAAGGATAAATTAATATCACTAAATGCTAACGTTAGAAAGGAAGAAGCCTCAAATCAATGACCTCAGCTTCCATCTTAAGAAACTAGAAAGATGAGCATATTTTACTGAAATAAGTAAAAGGAATAGTAAAGATGAGTGGAAATCAGTGAAGTAGAAAATAAAAACAACAAAAAAGAAAAATGAGAAAAATCAGTGAAAGCTAGTTCTTGACAAGATCAATAAAACTGATAAATCTCTAGGCAGACTGATCAGCAATAAAAGAGAACAGAAACAAATTACTGATATCAGAAATGAGACAGATGGTATCACTACAGATTCTATAGATATTGAAAAAATAAGGAAATGTTTTGAATAATTTTAAGCTAATAAACTTGACAACTGAAATAAAATGGACAAATCCCCTGGACGATAACAAGCTCCTTAAAAAACGTTCCCACAAAGAAAATTACTGTCCCAGATAGTTTTACTGGGGATTTCTACCAAATACTTATAGAAAAAATAACTGCAAATCTATACAAACTTTTCTAGAAAATTGAAAAATAAGGCAATATTTTCTAACTTGTTCTTTAAGGTTAGCATTATTCTGATACTGAAACCAGACAAAGACATTCAAAGGAAAGAAAACTATAGGCCAATATTCTTTGTGAACATACACAGAAAGATTCTAAACAAAATTTTAAATCTAATCCAACAATATATAAAAGGGATAACATCATGAAGAAGTAGGGTTTATTCCAGAATGCAAGGCTGGTTTAACATTAAGAAATTAATTGGGGAATTCCCTGGTGGTCCAGTGGTTAGGACTCTGCTTTCACTGCCGAGGGCCCAGGTTCAAATCCCTGGTGGGGTAACTAAGATCCCACAAGCCATGTGGTGTGGCCAAAAAAAAATAAAAACAAATCAATCAATGTAACTAATCACACTAACAAACTAAAAAATAAAACCCAAATGATGTCTCAACAGACACAGAAAAAGCATTTGACAAAACTAACATTCCTTTCTGATAAAAATTCTCAGCAAAGTAGGAATAGAAAGGCACTTCCTTTATACATAATACCCTCTAGGTATTATGCTAAGTGAATTTAAGTCAGACAGAGAAAGACAAATACTGTATGATGGAATCTAAAAAACAAAACAAATGAACAAACATGAAGCAGAAACAGAGTTGTAGATACAGAGAACAAACAAGTGATTGCTAGAGGGGGTGGGGAGGAAAGAAACAGGTGAGGAATTAAGAGGAACAAACTTCCAGTTACAAAGTAAATGAGTCAAAGGTATGAAATGTACAAGTGTTGGGAATACAGTCAATAACTATGTAATATCTTTGTATGGTGACATATTGTAACTATACTTATTGTGATCAGTTTGAAATGTATAGAAATATGGAATCACTATGTTGTATAACAGGAAATAACATAATGTTGTAGGTCAATTATACTTCAAAAACAGACAAACAAACTCATAGAAAAAGAGTTCAGATTTGTCGTTATCAGAGGCAGGGGATAGGAGGAGGGAGAATTGGATGAAGGCAGTCAAAAGGTAAGAACTTCCAGTTATACGAGAAATAAGTACTAGGGATATAATGTACAACATGACAAATATAATTAACACTGCTGTATGTTACATATGAAAGTTGTTAAGAGAGTATATCCTAAGACTTCTCATCACAGGAAAAAAATTTTTTTCTATTTCTTTAATTTTGTTTATATGAGATGATGGATGTTCACTAAACTCACTGTGATAATCACTTCCTGATATGTGTAAATCAAAACATTACTGTACACGTTAAACTTATACAGGGCTATATGTCAATTATATCTCAATAAAACTGAAAGAAAAAAATTGAAAGGTACTTCCTCAATCTGATAAAGGGCAGTTATGAAAAACCTACAGTTAACATCATATTTAATATCATATGAATATCTTTAATAGTGAAAGACTGAACAACTTCCTCCTAAAATCAGGAGCAAAGCATAAAGATCATTTCTCAGTACTTCTCTTCAGCATAACCTTGGAGGTTCAAGGTAGTGCAATAAAGCAAGAAAAAGAAATGAAAGGCACTCATATTGGAAAGGAAGAATTAACACTGTTTTTTTTTTTGGCCACACCACATGGCTTGTGGGATCTTAGTTCCCCGACCAGGAACTGAACCTGGGTCCTCGGCAGTGCAAGCGTGGAGTCCTAAACACTGGACTGCCAGGGAATACCCTAAAACTGTTTTTAATGACAGACACCATGATTGTCTATGTAGAAAATCTGATAACCTCTAAAAAAAAGCTTTGATAATTAATATGTGAGTTTAGCAAGTTTGACAGATACAAGATCGATACACAAAAGTCAATTTATTTAATAGAGAGCAGACAGCAGAAGCAAGAAGAACTACAATCCTGCAGCCTGTGGAACAAAAACCACATTCACAGAAAGATAGACAAGATGAAAAGGCAGAAGGCTATGTACCAGATGAAGGAACAAGATAAATCCCCAGAAAAACAACTAAATGAAGTGGAGATAGGCAACCTTCCAGAAAAAGAATTCAGAATAATGATAGTGAAGATGATCCAGGACTTCGGGAAAAGAATGGAGGCAAAGATCGAGAAGATGCAAGAAATGTTTAACAAAGACCTAGAAGAATTAAAGAACAAACAAACAGAGATGAACAATACAATAATTGAAATGAAAACTACACTAGAAGGAATCAATAGCAGAATAACTGAGGCACAAGAATGGATAAGTGACCTGGAAGACAGAATGGTGGAATTCACTGCTGCGGAACAGAACAAAGAAAAAGAATGAAAAGAAATGAAGACAGCCTAAGAGACCTCTGGGACAACATTAAATGCAACAACATTCGCATTATAGGGGTCCCAGAAGGAGAAGAGAGAGAGAAGGACAAGAGAAAATATTTGAAGAGATTATAGACGAAAACTTCCCTAACATGGGAAAGGAAATAGCCACCCAAGTCCAGGAAGTGCAGAGAGTCCCATACACGATAAACCCAAGGAGAAACACACCAAGACACATAGTAATCAAATTGGCAAAAATTAAAGACAAAGAAAAATTATTGAAAGCAGCAAGGGAAAAACGACAAATAACATACAAGGGAACTCCCATAAGGTTAACAGCTGATTTCTCAGCAGAAACTCTACAAGCCAGAAGGGAGTGGCATGATATACTTAAAGTGATGAAAGGGAAGACACTACAACCAAGATTACTCTACCAGGCAAGGACCTAATTCAGATTCAATGGAGAAATCAAAAGCTTTACAGACAAGCAAAAGCTAAGAGAATTCAGCACCACCAAACCAGCTCTACAAAAAATGCTAAAGGAACTTCTCTAACTGGGAAACACAAAAGAAAAGGACCTACAAAAACAAACCCAAAACAATTAAGAAAATCATCACAGGAACATACATATCGATAATTACCTTAAACGTGAATGGATTAAGTGCCCCAACCAAAAGACACAGGCTTGCTGAATGGATACAAAAACAAAACCCATATATATGCTGTCTACAAGAGACCCACTTCAGACCTAGGGACACATACAGACTGAAAGTGAGGGGATGGAAAAAGATATTCCATGCAAATGGAAATCAAAAGAAAGCTGGAGTAGCAGTACTCATATCAGATAAAATAGACTTTAAAATAAAGAATGTTACAAGAGACAAGGAAGGACACTACATAATGATCAAGGGATCAATCCAAGAAGAAGATACAACAATTATAAATATATATGCACCCAACATAGGAGCACCTCAATACATAAGGCAACTGCTAACAGCTCTAAAAGAGGAAATCGACAGTAACACAATAATAGTGGGGGACTTTAACACCTCACTTACACCAATGGACAGATCATCCAAAATGAAAATAAATAAGGAAAGAGAAGCTTTAAATGACACAATAGACCAGATAGATTTAATTGATATTTATAGGACATTCCGTCCAAAACCAGCAGACTACACTTTCTTCTCAAGTGTGCATGGAACATTCACCAGGATAGATCACATCTTGGGTCACAAGTCAAGCCTCAGTAAATTTAAGAAAATTGAAATCATATCAAGCATCTTTTCTGACCACAACGCTATGAGATTAGAAATCAATTACAGGGAAAAAAACGTAAAAAACACAAACATATGGAGGCTAAACAATACGTTACTAAATAACCAAGAGATCACTGAAGAAATCAAAGAGGAAATCAAAAAATACCTAGAGACAAATGACAATGAAAAGACGACGATCCAAAACCTATGGGATGCAGCAAAAGCAGTTCTAAGAGGGAAGTTTATAGCTATACAAGCCTACCTCAAGAAACAAGAAAAATCTCAAATAAACAATCTAACCTTACACCTAAAGGAACTAGAGGAAGAAGAACAAACAAAACCCAAAGTTAGCAGAAGGAAAGGAATCATCAAGATCAGAGCAGAAATAAATGAAATAGAAACAAATAAAACAATAGCAAGGATCAATAACACTAAAAGCTGGTTCTTTGAGAAGATAAACAAAATTGATAAACCATTAGCCAGACTCATCAAGAAAAAGAGGGAGAGGACTCAAATCAATAAAATTAGAAATGAAAAAGGAGAAGTTGCAACAGACACCGCAGAAATACAAAGCATCCTAAGAGACTACTACAAGCAACTCTATGCCAATAAAATGGACAACCTGGAAGAAATGGACAAATTCTTAGAAAGGTATAACCTTCCAAGACTGAACCAGGAAGAAGCAGAAAATATGAACAGCCCAATCACAAGTAAGGAAATTGAAACTGTGATTAAAAATCTTCCAACAAACAAAAGTCCAGGACCAGATGGCTTCACAGGTGAATTCTATCAAACACTTAGAGAAGAGCTAACACCTATCCTTCTCAAACTCTTCCAAAAAATTGCAGAGGAAGGAACACTCCCAAACTCATTCTATGAGGCCACCATCACCCTGATACCAAAACCAGACAAAGATACTACAAAAAAAGAAAATTACAGACCAATATCACTGATGAATATAGATGCAGAAATCCTCAACAAAATAATAGCAAACAGAATCCAACAACACATTAAAAGGATCATACACCATGATGAAGTGGCATTTATCCCAGGGATCAAGGATTCTTCAATATACGCACATCAATCAATGTGATACACTGTATTAACAAACTGAAGAATAAAAACCATATGATCATCTCAATAGATGCAGAAAAAGCCTTTGACAAAATTCAATACCCATTTATGATAAAAACTCTCCAGAAAGTGGGCATAGAGGGAACCTACCTCAACATAATAAAGACCATATATGACAAACCCACAGCAAACATCATTCTCAATCGTGAAAAACTGAAAGCATTTTCTCTAAGATCAGGAAGAAGACAAGGATGTCGACTCTCACCACTATTATTCAACACAGTTTTGGAAGTCCTAGCCACGGCAATCAGAGAGGAAAAAGAAATAAAAGGAATACATATCGGAAAAGAAGAAGTAAAACTGTCAGTGTTTGCAGATGACATGATACTATATATAGAGAATCCTAAAGATGCCACCAGAAAACTACTAGAGCTAATCAATGAATTTGGTAAAGTTGCAGGATACAAAATTAATGCACAGAAATCTCTTGCATTCCTATACACTAATGATGAAAAATCTGAAAGAGAAATTAAGGAAACACTCCCATTTACCACTGCAACAAAAAGAATAAAATACCTAGGAATAAACCTACCTAAGGAGACAAAAGACCTGTATGCAGAAAACTATAAGACACTGATGAAAGAAATTAAAGATGATATCAACAGATGGAGAGATATACCATGTTCTTGGATTGGAAGAATCAATATTGTGAAAATGACTATACTACCCAACGCAATCTATAGATTCAGTGCAATCCCTATCAAACTACCAATGGCATTTTTTACGGAACTAGAACAAAAAATCTTAAAATTTGTATGGAGACACAAAAGACCCTGAATAGCCAAAGGAGTCTTGAGGGAAAAAAACGGAGCTGGAGGAATCAGACTCCCTGACTTCAGACTATACTACAAAGCTACAGTAATCAAGACAGTATGGTACTGGCACAAAAACAGAAACATAGATCAATGGAACAAGATAGGAAGCCCAGAGATAAACCCACGCACCTATGGTCAACTAATCTACAACAAAGGAGGCAAGGATATACAATGGAGAAAAGACAGTCTCTTCAATAAGTGGTGCTGGGAAAACTGGACAGCTACATGTAAAAGAATGAAATTAGAACACTCCCTAACACCATACACAAAAATAAACTCAAAATGGATTAGAGACTTAAATGTAAGACCGGACACTATAAAACTCTTAGAGGAAAACATAGGAAGAACACTCTTTGACATAAATCACAGCAAGATCTTTTTTGATCCACCTCCTAGAGTAATGGAAATAAAAACAAAAATAAACAAATGGGACCTAACGAAACTTCAAAGCTTTTGCACAGCAAAGTAAACCACAAACAAGACGAAAAGACAACCCTCAGAATGGGAGAAAATATTTGCAAACGAATCAACGGACAAAGGATTAATCTCCAAAATATATAAACAGCTCATGCAGCTCAATATTAAAAAAACAAACAATGCAATTCAAAAATGGGCAGAAGACCTAAATAGACATTTCTCCAAAGACATACTGATGGCCAAGAAGCACATGAAATCTGCTCAATATCACTAATTATTAGAGAAATGCAAATCAAAACTACATTGGGGTATCACCTCACACCAGTCAGAATGGGCATCATCAGAAAATCTACAAACAACAAATGCTGGAGAGGGTGTGGAGAAAAGGGAACCCTCTTGCACTGTTGGTGGGAACGTAAATTGTTACAGACACTATGGAGAACAGTATGGAGGTTCCTGAAAAAACTAAAAATAGGATTACCATATGACCCAGCAATCCCACTACTGGGCATATACCCAGAGAAAACCATAATTCAAAAAGACACATGCACCCCAATGTTCAGTGCAACACTATTTACAGTAGCCAGGTCATGGAAGCAACCTAAATGCCCATCGACAGACGAATGGATAAAGAAGATGTGGTATATATATACAATGGAATATTATGCAGCCATAAAAAGGAACGAAATTTGGTCATTTGTTGAGACGTGGATGGTTCTAGAGACTGTCATACAGAGTGAAGTAAGTCAGAAAGAGAGAAACAAATATCGTATATTAACGCATATATGTGGAACCTAGAAAAATGGTACAGATGAACCAGTTTGCAGGGCGAAATTGAGACACAGATGTAGAGAACAAACGTATGGACACCAAGGGGGCAAAGCGGCGGGGGTGGGGGTGGTGGTGTGATGAACTGGGGGATTGGGATTGACATGTATACAGTGATGTGTATAAAATGGATGACTAATAAGGACCTGCTGTATAAAACAAAATAAAAAAATAGTAAATTTATTTCCCCACATTAACAGTAAATAAAACAACACTGTCTATAATAGCATCCAAATATATAAAATATTTAGGGATAAATCTGATGAAAGGAGTGAAAGACCTGTACACTGAAAACTACAAAACACTGCTGAGAGAATTTAAAGGTCTAAATAAATGAAGTGATACAATGAATTCATGGGTTGGAAGACTTAAAATAGTCTTATTATGACGTCAATTCTTCCCAAATAGATCTGTAGGTTCAACATAATCCCAGTCAAAACTCCAGGATTTTTGTAGAAATTTACTAAGTAATTCTAAAATTCATATGAAAATGCAAAGGACCCAGAATATACAAAACAACTTTGAAAAAGAACAAAGTTGGAAGATTAACACTGTCTGATTTCAGGAATTATTATAAAGCTATAGTAATCAAGACAGTAAAACAGATCCGGATTCCAGGCCTGGTTCTAACATCAACAGGCAATGAGATGAATAAAGCTTCAATACTGTGTGTGTACGACTGTCCTTTAAGAAAACCTAAAGACATAACTTTTTTAAATTAGATATTTCTATATAGAAACTACAGTACCTAAAGGGAGGAATTAATTATTGTATTTTATTGGTTGAAATATCCTTGTGAAAGCACTCTTTGAACTATGTAACAAAAGATTAACTACCTGTGGACCGTTATTGCAAATATATAAAGTATAATGGCCCTGGGAAGCAATATTTCTGGATATTACATATTAAAAAAAAATCTCAAACACCTAAACTCCTAGTTTTTCAATAAGATTTTGAAAACTTAATCCTAATGGAGAGGACATGGTCATCTTAATAATATTAACATTAGCCCAGTAAGTAATTTTACTTACAAAAATGAACTGGGACTGGAATTCTTCGATACACGAGGAAGCACCAACAAGCTGGTGATTGTGGTTTGTGACTGGAAGGGCTTTGAGGGTGAAGTTTTTCCTACAATGAAGCTTTTGTCTTTTCCCCTGTTAAGAATAGTTAATAACAATCATTGTAGATTTTCTGTCCTTTTGAAAAATTTCAACCTTCTTAACTTTATGTAGTAAAATTAATATATTTCTTTTTATGGAAATTGCTCTTAAAGGTCAGTAAAATTTAAATTCACTGAGAGTACTTTAAAGGAACTTCCCCAGAGTAACTCTAAAGTTGATCTGGAAACATGAATTTTTCTGGGAAAAAAAAAAAAAAGAGTGATAATGAGGGAAGATATACCCTACAAAGTATTAAAAATACCCTACTCAGTAACAATAGTTTAAAAAGTGTACTACTCTCTTAGAAAAATCTGAATAGATCATGTAGATAAGAGCCTTTAGGATAAAAAGTGGCATTCTAAATAAGTGGAGAAAGGCTATAAATCATGAAAAAATGAACTAATTATGAAAAACAGTTATATCCTTTATGTATAATAAGTCACAATGAAATTCTTTTTTTTCTTTTTTTTTAAGATGTAAATTTTTTTGTTCTCGGTTAGAAACAATTAAATTTGAAGGTGGCACAAATCAGTGATGAACTAGTGACCAGGAGATCAAGATTCATATTCTTTTTTTTTTTTTTTAAATTTTATTTATTTATTTATGGCTGTGTTGGGTCTTCGTTTCTGTGCGAGGGCTTTCTCTAGTTGCGGCAAGCGGGGGCCACTCTTCATCGCGGTGCGCGGGCCTCTCACTATCGTGGCCTCTCTTGCTGCGGAGCACAAGCTCCAGACGCGCAGGCTCAGCAATTGTGGCTCACGGGCCTAGTCGCTCCGCGGCATGTGGGATCTTCCCAGACCAGGGCTCGAACCCGTGTGCCCTGCATTGGCAGGCAGATTCTCAACCACTGCGCCACCAGGGAAGCCCATGAAATTCTATATACGGAAAATTTATGTAAGAATGAAAACAATGAGGAAGTAGAAAAATACATGGGAAATATTTACATAATCTTAAAGGGGAAGGCTAAAGTCAGATAGCACAAGAGAAAATATAGGACTACTCAAAATAAAGTCTGAATTTCAAACAAAACAAAACAAAACAAACCAACCCCATAATGTGCGGTAAAGACAAATAACAAAAAGTAACTGCAACATAGATGGCAGTTAAATGATTCATAGCCTCAAAATCTAGTGTTGTTCCAAAACAGCTTAGAAAAAGACGAAAATAGAAGAGGACCTGAATAAGTAATTCACATGAGAAGAAATAAAAACATCTAATAAACATGAAAAAATGCAGAAACACATTTTCTAATATTCATATTAGAAATATTCATATTCTAATATTTTCTAATATTCAGAGATAAATTAAAACAATAAGATGCCATTTTTGCCTATCAATTTTACCAAAGGTTGAAATCACAACTTACATTGAGGATTAGGGTGAACAGACACTTTTATGCATAACTAGTAGGGGAGCAGATTGGTATAAGCTTTATGGTGGGCCTTTATATATGTTGACTTCATTATAAAGTTTAGTTAAAAAATTGATGTTCCATATAGGTTTCTCTTAAAAACGTGATCCCTTGAGCTGCAACAAAATCATGCGGGGTGCTTGTTAAAAAGTGCAGATTCCTAGACTCCGAACCAAACTTGCTGAATCAAATTCTTTGGGAGAGGGGCACAGGATTCTGCATTTTAAGCAAGCTCCCTGGATAATACTCATGTAGACTAAAGTTTGAAAGCCACTGTTGTGGAAAAAATATGTATTTTTAAGAGGACATTTGTCACACTGTCCTCGTGTCTTTTTTTTTTTTTCTTTTGGCCATGCCACATGGCTTGCGGGATCTGATCAGGGATCGAACCCGTGCCCCCTGCAGTGGAAGCGTGGAGTCTTAACCAGTGGACCACCAGGGAAGTCTCCTTGTGGAAAAATATTTAACATCATGGAAAACAGTAGTTAAGAGTGAACTTTGGAGCCAAAATGCCTGGGTTCAAATCCAGCCTCTACCATTTAACAGCAGTGTGACTTGGGGAATGTATTCCAGCTTTCTGAGCCTAAGTTTTCTCAAGTGGTTAAATGAGAATAATAATAGTATTTAACTCTTATGGTTGTTTTGAGGACTAAAAGAGTTAATATATATGTAAAGTGCTTAGAATCGTGCCTGGCACACAGCCAGCACTATATGAATGTTGAAAGAACGAAAGAGTGAAGCAAAAAATAAAAAGGATATACAGTATAATTGTATTTTGTAAGAATATATAAACATAGATGAATTTATATACAAACATATACATACAAACGACTGGAAAGATACACATCAGAGTGTTAACAATATTATTTCTGGATTACGTGATTATTGTTAATCTTAGTTTTCTTTTTGATTGTATCATCTAATTTCCTATAATAAAAAATGTGTTATTAGGAAATAGCTTTTGAAAGTTAGTAATTTATGGTTTATTTGATTTAGTATGTCCATATTTCTTAAGGTCCTCTTAACATTACAGATGACTCCCTGCTATAGGAAACAAACCCTTGAGAGCAAATTGCACAAGATACTGTTCACTTATTAATATGGAAGAAAGTGAGGCAGTCTCCACCGGATAGCTCAGGTACTGCAATATGAACACCCGCGAACGTGAGCCAGACCACCTGGGAGCAGGCACTCTTCTAGACTACTTCCCCCGTTTCCAGCTGTCAGGAAGGAGACACCTTTCAGTGGAGGTTCATGACTATTGTTGTGGGAACCCACAGGCTCTCCCTGAATTCTCCACATTGGAATCAGTCAGTCTCTATAGTTTCTGGACGCGAATACACTTTCAGGTATACGAAGTCAAGTGAGA
Source organism: Eubalaena glacialis (assembly GCF_028564815.1). Lineage (NCBI taxonomy): Eukaryota > Metazoa > Chordata > Mammalia > Artiodactyla > Balaenidae > Eubalaena > Eubalaena glacialis. Next base: position 93,974,219 of record NC_083720.1, on the reverse strand, counting down.
TACTGAGGGTGAAGCTGCCCACCCACGGCACTAACATCATTGAGGAAAACACACAGAATTCAACTAGAGTTTACTTCAACAATCCTTTAATTGTCTTTTTCTGACCTCTCTTCTCCTTTCCTTCTCCCGTTTTGGTTTTCTACCTTCTAGTCCTACCTAGGCTTTAAGCTTGAATGTGTGTGGCTCTAAAAGTATACTTTGGGGCTGTCAGAGGCTCTGCTCTTGACTTCTGCTGCAGTGTGAGAAAGCACTGCCAGCTTGGAACTTCAGTCCAACCCTCTCATGTTCCTCCAGTTTTCAGACACGAATCTTGAGCTATACCAACTCCTAAGGTAGCCCGCTTCACCAAACCTTAGTAACATACAGACATTTCTGAGTGGATACTGGTAAAATTCTCCTACTACTCATTACAAAAGCTTAAGCAGCAGTTTACAAATCTAAAAACTTAAAGCATGGGCTTCAAATTAATAAGCAAACAATAAAAATGGTAGCAAGTGTGGTGAAGTTTCTTAAATAGTACCATAAAAAGTGGGTAATGACGGTAAGCAGTATCTCATAAACAAACCTGTGAGTGAGATGGGGAATCAAAGATAGAAGGTATGACTCCAGGTTTCAGTTTAATATTTGGAGCACTTCTGTCAAAATCTGTCTTCTTAAAGTGCCTTGAACACAACACATCTCCTTTTTTAGGCTCCCAAGTGTCTACAGCATTCACATCAAATCTTTTCATTGCTAATACCCATTTTCTTTTGACGTTTTCATCTGTCGGGAATCTAGAAAAACATACAAGAAGTATTTTAAAATTAAACACTATAGATATATACTTGAATTAAGGCTGTGCCTAAATTGATTCTTGGTATTACTCTTGGGAACTGGGATATTGAGGAAACCATCATGACTCATGCTTTCTTAACTTTCAGTTTTCATAGTCAGATTTTTCTACCAAACATGCTGCAGGCATATGGCCCTCATTTACATCTTTCTCATATTATAAAGAAGAAAAGTTTCAAACGACATTTAACACCTTTTAGTAAGATCCGCAATTGAAGGTTTTTCTTCATCTGTAGATGATAAAGAATATCACTTGGGCCTTTTTCCTATCTGAGGAATTTATCCCAGATGAACAGAGACACTTGTACTTTCATTCTTCGGTCAGCATCAAAAAAATTGCTTAGTACAGCATTTAATACAAAACAGGGGTATAAATGCTTAGTGAATGAATGCAGAGAACACCTGCAGAGTTTGGAATTCTGGAGATCAGAATTATTTTGAGATCTGGAGGCCAATAACCATATCTTTTCCAATTTTTCCAGCGGGTTCAAATCCTTTTTGGAATACGGTAGGATACACATACTCATTTTTGATTTCCTTATACCTAGCAAAGTAGTTAGCAGGTCTTTCTCTGGCACACAGCACAGTGCCTGGCCCAAAAGCAGCAAAATAAACCTTTAGCAAATGCATAATTATTAAATCTTATTGCTCCTTTCCTATTCTGTCAGAATGACTAAAATTTTAAATTAGGACCATCCTAAACTTGTAATCTATATTTTTTCTCTACAACATAAACTTGATCTATTTCTAAAGGACAGAATATATTTAGGCAAAGATCCTTCAGACTGTAAGCTATACGTAAACAACACTGAACTTCTTAGAAGTTATGTTAAAATACAAAGTAATAATATTAGCAAAAATGAGGTTGATGATATTTTTGTTAATCAGCCTGTGATACCTTTGCAGGTATCTTAAGCTTCTAAACGAAATGATAAAAGTGTAAAAGTATCACTGTCATTTCAAATTCAACTCAAAAGGCTATTTAAAAAGAACCTGAGGAACCAAAGTTCAAAATTGAACGTCTAGGGCGTATAGCTCAGGGGCAGAGCATTTGGCTGCAAAACTGATGATTTAAGTAGAACTGTCTTCTGCTTTTTCTAACAGTCAGAAGTACTTGGCTTAACTACAGCAGAATCTTACACGTGAAATGTCAGTCCTTTTAGCTTGGAATTTGGTAAACAGCGAGAAGCACATCCAACGGCCGAGCAACATTTCACCATGGTTTTAGCAACTCATACCAGAACTGAAAGAAAATTAAAAGGGTAAGCGTTAGTTAACTCCAAAGCTAAGGGGAACATAGTTACCTTTCCCGGTACCTTCCAGTATGTTTTAGGTAACATGAAATCATGTTAGAAAGCCAAAGGGAAATATTTTCTTCCAAAACCTGCAGCTCTGCTCATACAATTTTCTAGGGGTTTGGCTCTCTAATAAGGCAAGTCATATTTAGCGATGCACCGAGGCGCCCGGTTTCCATTTAGGAGGCCGGTACATGTCCCTCCCACCACTTCGTACAGGCACCATGTTCCCTCGCCACCACGCCTTGGCACACTGACTCCTCCTGGCACCCTAACCTAGGCTGAGCTCCCAGCCCAAGCGTTGCTTCCCCAGGGAGCCCTTCCCTGACAGCCAGATTAAGTCAGATCCCCTCTAGGATTAGCTCTCGGGGAGCACACACGTCTCCTTCCTAGCACTTCTCAAAGCTCTAACCCTACATTTATTTCAGAGTCCCCGATGAACGTCTTTCTCGGCACCAGTCTGTGAGCTCCCTGAGGGCAGGGTGGGGCGTGCGTTTTTTCTCACTTTGATCCCCACGGCGTAGCTGGTGACTGGCACAAAGTAAATGTTAGGATCTATACTGAAGGAATGAAGAGGCAATGAAGGAGAAAAGGACGTAAGAAAGGAGCTCGGGGCGCTGAGAAGCGCCTGGGTGCCTAGCAGCCGGCAGCGCGCGCGCCGGACCCGCTCAGAGCCAGGAGACCGGGCCGAGCTCCGCCCCTTTCTCGAGGCTCCGGCCGCCGCCGGGAGAGGGAGGGGCCGCCCTGTCACAGGTGCGGATGTGGCCAGAGAGCGGCCTTTGCTCAGGGGCCGCCAGGCGTCTCCGCGCCGCTGCGGTCCTCCTCGTCCCGAACCACGCCCAGGGTGTGGGCGGGTAGCGAAGCGGGGAAAAGGGGAGGCAACCTAAGAGTCATTACCGTTAGCGGCGAAGGCAGCAACTAACACCGACAACAGAGATTGCGCTTCCCCTCGCTTCCGTCCCGTCAGCTCGGGAACCGGAAATCCGGTTGCCCCGGGTCACGTGCCCAGCCGCCATCTTGGCTCCGGTGGCAGCTGTACGCGGGAGGGGCTAGGGTAGAGCGGCGATGCTTCTCAGGGCGTAGCTTTCGTCCTGGTGGAAGGGTCCGTGGAATTTGAGGGCAGGTGGAGGAGATGGCGGCCTCGGCGCGGGAAGACGGCGCCCGCCGTCAAGCGCAAGGACGGCGGGGCTGCGAACACTATGACAGAGGATGTCTCCTGAAGGTGAGGACTTAAGTGGGCTCTTCCCCTACGAGCTTCCGCCGGGCTGGGCTGGGGGCGGGGTGGGCAGGCAGGGCGGTTTTAGGCTTGGGCTGAAGTTTGAGGTTAAGCCGTTGTCTGGATACCTTCCCCTTTCACTGGGTTCCTGCTGTAGAGAACGTTTTTGGCAAGGCGACCACAGGCCCCACTTATTCTCTTGTGTTGTGCTTTGCGAGCAAAGGTCGTCTTGCTTGGGAAGAGCCTGGCCTTGCACATTGATTACTTTATCAGTGGGTTCATTTATTTAGTCTCTCGCTGCTGGAAGTAGACTGAGGCAGCGTCAGGCCTGTGCCGGCTTATCTCCAGGATCACTTTCAGGTGTGTGATGACATAAGCGAAGTGGGGTAAGCGAGTGGAGAATCAGAATACGATTTCATCTCCTGTCGTAAGTAAGTTTTACAGCTTGCTAGCTTCGTTTGAGAGTCAGTGAGTATGCCTAAGCCTGCCAAGGAGGAAACGTACGTGTGTAATAGGAAGCTAGTCATGTAATTGCCACTAAATAGGGAATGATGTATAGGAGAGTGTCTAGTATGCATATACTGTTACTTTAGCTGTTTCAGAAAAATTCCTAGTCAATCTAGAATTTTAAAAATTCGCATCCATCCAATTAAAGTTAATTAATTTTTCTTGCAAGAAGCGGTTTAAATATTTTGCTTAGAAGGCTTGAGCTTTGGAGTCCCACAGCCGTACCCCCCAAATTTTAGCTCTGCTCTTGATAACTCAGTACTTCTGAGAAAACTACTGGTTAATGCCCCACATATAAAATATGGGTGATAGAAGTTCCTGTTTCATAAAAAAGTATGAGGCCTGTAAGGATAACCTGAAGCCTTTTTTGTAGGCGGTGGTTTGGTGACCATTCCTCCACTGCACTGGATAAAGCTCTTTCAAAGGTGGTCATTCACCAGGTGTTGTTTAAGGAGAGTGAGTGCTATCCGTGTGATTCCATTTCCATTGAGATGTGTTAGAGTTTCAGACTTCAGGTCTAAAACTGCATTCAATATCCTCGTCCTCCTCTCCTCTCCCCCCAAAAAATCACACAAATATCTCTGTGTTTCATAGCACTCAGGTAGTTGACCCTGAGTATCAAATGCTTTTTTGCCCCCACTCCCTTCCCTTAAATACCAGAGACCAAGTGAAGAGTTTTAAGGAGGAAGTAATCAACTAAATTAAAGGCTGCTGTTTGCCTTTAAGTTTGGCAAGGAGGAGGTCACTGGTGATCCTGACGAGAAAAGTTTCTGTGGTGAGGTTGGGGCAGAGTGTGATTGGAGTGGATTCAAGAGAGAATGGGATTAGTGGAAATGGACGTAGCCTTTATAGACAATTGTTGGAGTTTTGCTGTAAAAGAGAGCAAAAAAAAAAAAAAAAAAAATGGAGGCTGTGGTTGTTGGGAGATGTGGGATCATGGGATTTTTCTTTTTTTCCCGTGGGAGGGAAAGATGGGAGGTGTTGCAGCATGTATGTATATTCTTAGAACTGACCCCGCAAAATGAGAACATTTATCATGCAGGAGGGAGAGGGAAAACTGTAGGAGCCCTGTCTCTCAGTAGCCAAACTGAAGATGGGATCCAGTGTACAAGGAGAGGAGTTGGCCTTAGATAAAAACATGGACTGTAGACTGTAACAGAAGGACAGACAGTGTGAGGTACATTTGCAAGTAGGTTGACAGAGTTTGTGGGAGAATGTTCTCTTTTGATTATTTCTGTTTTCATAGTGAAATAAGCAAGAGTGTAGCGGGAAGAAGAGGTTTTTGAGGTTTGAAGAGAGAGGAGAAGATACGAAGTAATCATCTAGGTGTTCGGTCCTAGACGGTGGAAGAATGAAGGAATTGACTAGGGAAGCATGGTAGTAAGAGCCCACTTTTCATTAGGGGTTGTGACTTAAACGTGAGAACAGCCAGTGTGGGGGTGCTTTTGCTTTAGCCATATTTAGGTGTTCCTATGCAGGTTGAGTAGGAGAGAATTGGATTTAAGCAGAGTTGGGGTTCTGGGTAGGTGAGTATGTAAATAGAGAAGGAAGGAACTAGGGTGTGTGCAAGGGAAGAAGCGGAATGAGTTGGAAAAGGAGGAGGTAGTGGTTAGAGAATTTAATGCTTGCAATTAAAATACAAACAGGATTCAGTTCTTGTTCTAAGCAGTGGCTCTTAAAGTGTGGGTAATGGGACCCCTGGGAATTCCTGAGACCCATTAGAAGACTACTGTGTACTGCTAAGACATTTTTGTCTTTTTTAGCATGTGTGAAACTAATGACTAAAACTGCTAGCACTTTAACATGAATCAAGGCAGTGGCACTGAACTGTACTAAACCTATAGTTAAAAAAAAAAAAAAAGCCAGTTTCACTTAAGAATGTCATTGATAGAATTAAAGCAGTAAAATTATTAATTGTATAAAATATCAACTATTGAATACATGTCTTTTTGTATGTTTGAAATGGGATGTTTTCATCAGGCACTTTTGCAAACTTACATTAGGTGCTTGTTATGAGGAAAAGCTCTATGCAATTGGATTATGAACGGAACAAGTTTCTTTTTTAATGGGGCATTTTTTACTTGAACTATGATTATTCAGACTTGAGTATTTGGTGGACATTTTCTCGACTAGGAGGGAAGTGAGACTGTCATTGCAAGGAAAACAATCAGCAGTGATAAAATTCAAGCTTTCATGTAAAAATTAGAGTTTTGGAAAACCTGTGTTAGCCTCTGTGAGCTTGAAAGCGTCACAATACTTAGTTTTCTGATAAGATGGTTAGTGATGTTAACAAATGTGATTTTTTGATATTGCATGTCAAATGTGGGAACATTGGGAAGAGCTACATAATTCAGTGAACTGATATTTTCCAAATGACCAGTGGATGGATAAAAGGTCCATTCACAATGCAAGATAGATCAATGGAAGGGAGAAAAGTTCACTGATGAATTTCAGATTTCATGTTGCAACTACCTGTTCTTAAGATTTGTTGAGTTTTGGTGTAGTATCAGAAGACTATCCATAATTTTCTAAGAAGGTTATTAAAATACTCCTCCCTCTTCCAACTACATATTTGTGTGAGCCCAAAATTTCTTCATATACTTCAGCCAAAACTGAGTGAATGCAGAAGCACATATGAGAATCTACCTATTTGGGGGGAAAATATAGCTGTTTTTCATTAAAATATTTATGTTAACATGTAATTGGTTTGTTGCTATTATTTTAAAAATAAGTAATAAATATTTTAAAAACCTGTAAGTTTTAATTTATAATATGGTAGGTGTCAATAGATATAATTTCACATAAACAAAAGCTCTTTGGGATCCTCCATAATTTTTAAGACTATATGTAAAGGGGTTGAGACCAAAATGTTTGAGAACCACTGTTTTGTGGTATGACTGAGAATATGTGGCTGAGGAGGGTTGGAGGACAAGGCCACTGAAGTGAGAAAGGGAACTGAGAGTTCAGGGTATTGGAGGGATTATCACTGTTGGATGTGCAGATAACTAAGGTTTAGGACAAGAGTAATATTGGAAAGAAAAGGAGCCAGTTGAGTGTTAAAATAAGAAAGGAATAAGCTATGTTATGGGAAGTCATGGCATAGGAAGTCTTCAGAAATGAGTGGATCTGAAAGGTCGCAGTGTACTGGAAAGTATCAGGTTACCTTATTGGCCTGCAGACTTCTCCATGTACTAGTTAGAGTAAGGCTAAGTTGCTGTAACAGAAAGACCCAGTAGTAATGTGAGTTAAAGAATAAAGAGTTTATTTCTTCTCACCTAACAATTCAAGGTGAATGATCCAGTTTGGTAATGAGGCTCTGTTTCACATGATCATCCTAGGGACAAGTTTTTTCCATTGTATTATTTTGCCACGGAGGAGGAGGCATGCCCAGTTTCTTAATACGCAGCCCCAGGAGTGGCACTGATTTCTTCCGTGTGTATTCTGTTGGTAAGAACTTAGTCGTTTGGTCACAGGTAACAGCAAGGAAACTGTAGTATAGCTGGGCAGTCATGTGCCCAGGAAGAAGGAGACAGTAGATTTTGTTGGACAACTGGCAGTCTTTGCTGCTCTTGAAAACAAGGACTGTCTTTTACATTTATTGCATCTTCTAAAGTATCAGATACATAGTTGATGGTTAGTAAACTTAAGAGGACTAAAATATAATCTTTATAGTATTTAATGCTTTGGGGTTGAAGTTGGTAAATGAATTTATCTGGAATGTCTAAGTAGAAGTTGCCTGCCTGCCATTTAGGCTGAGAATGAGTTTAGGGTGTTGTGGGATTAGTTTTGCAATCTAGGAACTTCCATCCTTCACAGTTCTTCTGTCTTTAACTACAAGGTTGTGTTCAACTTGATACAGAAATGTAGACGTTGAAGGGAACACAGTGAAATGTCATGTTTAGTGTCAGTTTACCAAATGATCTATTGGTTGTAATCTTTTGACCTTGTTCCAAGGAGGAGGAGGAAGGAAATTTCTTTTTGCATTGCAAACTTGTCTTTTCTTGCTTCTTGTAACTGTTTTTCTCCCTTGGGGATTAGGCACCATGCTGTGACAAGCTTTATTCTTGCCGGTTGTGTCATGATAACAATGAAGATCATCTGCTAGATCGCTTTAAAGTAAAGGAAGTGCAGTGCATAAACTGTGAAAAAATCCAACGTGTAAGATTTTATCACAAATTTCTATTTTCTTTCTTTTTAAAAAAATTATCCTAAGGTGGTTTTAAAAATTTAATCAAGAGTATTGCCAATATGACTTCTTTAGCTCTTAAAGTAAGCCTTATCTTGGATTTCAGTGTATAAAAGCTTGTAAAGATAAAACTGCATGTACATTAATAAAAATTCTGGATATTTAAATAGTAATTCAAAATGTTTCGGTAAACTGTAATTTTTTAGTTACATGTGTTTTTTTTAGGCACAACAGACTTGTGAAGAATGTAGCACATTGTTTGGAGAATATTATTGCAGTATGTGCCATCTGTTTGACAAAGACAAGAAACAGTATCATTGTGAAAACTGTGGAATTTGTAGGTACTGTATGTATTCTTTTCTAATTGCTTCTGATATATCTGAGGAATAGTAGTTTTTAAAATCAACTTAGTTGGAATATAATTATTGATACATCTTATAAAATGCATTCATTTTAAGTGTCCAGTTCAGTAACTTTTGACAAATATATATACTGTGTTATTACCAACACAAATCAAGATTAAAAAAATTTCCATTCTAAAAAGTTTCTTCATGCCTTCATCATTTAACTAGGCCATCAACAATTGTGTGCCTATTTAAATTTTAACTTTGGGGTAGAAAATATGCTTTTATATGAAGTGTTTTGTAGGCAACTAAGGTAAAAAATTAGGGTAGATATTTTTCCTTTTTGAAGATTAGTTTAAAAAAAATTGTCAAAAGTTTTGATAAAATCACTACAGACTTAAAAATTGGAAAATACAGAAAAATAGAAAGAATGAAAGTATTGATAAAACAGCCTGAAGTCCAATCACCCACTGACAAGGTACTACTGACATGTTGATATATAGGAATTTTTTTCTTTCTAAAAATCCTGAAGTGTTAGACGTATACATAAGCATATATGTAACGTGTGTATGTTTTAAAGTATACTAATACAACAAGCCACTCATTTTAAGAAATAGAATGTTACCAGTACTGCTGGAGCTCTTAAGTATTCTATGTTAATCCTTTCTCCTTGTTCCCACTGGAGAATTTTAAATCGCTTTCTTTTCTTTTATGTAGTTGTTTTTAAGGAAGGATAACAAACATACCAAAAGATGTATCAATCATAAGCAAACAACCTTTTCTAGTTTTTAACTCCAGAAGTTTGATTTGGGTCTTTTTTATATCTTTCATGTCTATACTATTTGAATGTATGGAATATAGTAATAATAATTGGTTTAATGTCCTTCTCTGCTAATTCTAACATCTGTGTCAGTTCTGGATTGATTTTGATTGATGGATTATTCTTTTTTGGTTGGGTTTTCCTGCTGCTTTGCGTCACTGGTCATTGTTGGATACCAGACACTGTGATTTTTACCTTGTTGGGTTATTTTCATATTCCTGCAAATCTTTGTGAGCTTTATTTTGAGATGCAGTTAAGTTACTTGGAAACAGTTTGGTACTTCTGGGACTTGCTTTTATAATTTGTTAGATGGATCTGGAGGTGTGCTTATTCTAGGAATAATTATTCCTCACTACTGAGGTGTTGCTCAGTACCTTCCTGAGTACTCTACCCAGTATCCCATGAGTTCTAAGGTTTTCCAGTCTGACTGATGGGAGTAAGCACTGAAACTGGCCATGTCTGAGTGCTGAGCACTGTTCCTTCTAGTTCTCTTGGATGGTTCTCTCTCTGGCCTTGGGTAGTTTCCTCACATGCATGCACTGATGTGTATTCTGCTGAATACCTGAGGGGCTCCCCTGTGCAGCTCTGTCCTCTCTGGTACTCTGTCCTGTGAACTCCAGCCATCTTCTCAGTCAGGAAGTCTTTTTGGCTCTGCCTTACTTCCTTCAACTTGTTTGACCTGAAAGTGCTCTAAGCAGTAAACTGGGGCAGCTGTAGGGCTCACTTAATTTGCTTCCTGTATCTCACAGATCACTGTCCTTCATTGCCTGATGTTCAGTGAAACTTGTTTCATATATTTTGTTTGGGTTTTGTGGTGGTTGTTTTAGGCAGGAGGGTAGATCCAGTCTCTCTTATTCTGTCTTGGGCAGTAGTGGAAGCCTCCCTGCAGGGTTTTACCTGTGGAATTTGACAGGCTGATTCTAAATTTCACCTGGAAGAGAAAATTCACATAGCTAAGCAGATTTTGATTTTGAAAAGGAAGAATAACAAGGAGGGGATTGCCTTTCCACATGATCAAAACATGATAAAGTTAGAGTAATTCAAATGGTGTGTTCTTTGTACAGGAATAGACAAATAGATAAAGGGAAGAACAGTGTGTTTGTGAGTGTGTGTGGGTACATTCACATATTTATACATAGGAATTTATAACAAAAGTGGCATTTCAGATCAGGGGAAAGGGCATTAGGAAAATTGATTATCCATTTGGGAACAAAAAATTGATTACTAAAACTGTGCATTCATTAGAATGTGGTTTTAGCATGTTGTGACAGAAACTCTAACAAGTGCTTCGGAAAAGGTAGACGTTTATGTTTCTTATGGAAAAGTCTGAACCATATAGTTAATTAAACAGAAGTCCAGGTTCCTCTTATTTTTTTGCCATCCATAAGATATTTTCTTGCCTACGTAGTTTAGAAGAGTCCATATTCTGGTCAGTGGAAAGGGGGAAATAGGTGAAGGGAAGGTATATACCCTTTTCTCCTAAGGACATGAGACAGAATTTTCATTTGTCTCTTTTGTTCATACCTTCAGACAAGTTAGAAAATAGTTTTTATTCTGGACAGCCCTGTGCCTAGCTAAATGTTCTGTTGTTGTGCAAGAAGAGGTATAAGAGAAATTTGGGGACAACTAGCAGTCTCACCTTTACCATACCTAATACATTTCAAATGGATGAAAGAAAAATATAAAAATTATAAGCCATAGTGTTAGAAGTATATAGAGGAATGTGTTCATGACCTATAGGTTTCAAAAGTCTTTTCAAGACCAGAGGCAGAAGAAGCATAAGGCATAGAGGGAAATATGTCTTTTTATTACATAAGAATTAAAATGACTGTATGACAAAAGATGTAAAAAAAAGATAGATGACATACCAGAAAAATAATTGTAACATATGCAAGTGAAAAAGATTAATACCCAAGATATGTGAAGAGCTCCTTTAAATAAGGTTTCTCAAAAAAACTAAAAGTAGAACCACCATATGATACTATATGCAATTCCACTCTTGGGTACGTATTCGAAAAAAATGAAAACACTAATTTGAAAAGGTACATGCACCCCAAGTGGTACTGTTCATAACAGTATCACTTACACACACACACAGAGGAATATTACTCAGCCACAGAAAAAGAATGAAATTCTGCTATTTGCAATGCCGTGGGTGGACCTAAAGAGTATTATGCTTAGCGAAAAGCCAGACAAAGACAAATGCTATATGTTATCACTTATATGTAGACTCTAAAAAATAAAACAATGAATGTATATAACAAAACAGAAACAGACTCACAGATATAGAAAACAAACTAGTGGATACCAGTGGGAAGAGAGAAGGGGGGAGGGGCAAGATACAGGGGTAAGGGATTAAGAGATGCAAACTACTATATATAAAATAGATAAGGAACAAGGATATATTGTACAGCACAGGGAAATAATAGCCATTATTTTGTAATAACTTTAAATGGAGTGTAATCTATGAAAAAATTCTTTTAAAATTTTTATTTATTTTTGGCTGCGTTGGGTCTTCGTTGCTGCATGCGGGCTTTCTCTAGTTGCGGCGAGCGGGGGCTACTCTTCGCTGCGGTGTGCGGGCTTCTCATTGCGGTGGCTTCTCTTGTTGCGGAGCACGGGCTCTAGGTGTGCAGGCTTCAGTAGTTGCAGCATGCTTGCTCAGTAGTTGTGGCTCGCAAGCTCTAGAGCTCAGGCTCAGTAGTTGTGGTGCACGGGCTTAGTTGCTCCATGGCATGTGGGATCTTCCCGGACCAGGGATCGAACCTGTGTCCCCTGCATTGGCGGGCAGATTCTCAACCACTGTGCCACCAGGGAAGTCCTCTATGAAAATATTGAATCACTATGCTGTATATTTTTGAAACTAATATAATATTGTAAATCAAGTATATACTTCAGTTAAAAAAAGAGCTTTTTAAAAAACATTTATGTATTTGCTGTGCTGGGCCTTAGTTGCGGCACACAGGATCTTTGTTGCCGCGTGTGGGATCTTTGTTGTGGCGTGCGGGATCTAGTTCCCTGACCAGGGATCGAACCTGGGCCCCCTGCATTGGGAGCATGGAGGCTTAACCACTGGACCACCATGGGAGTCCCCAAAAGAGCTCTTTTAAATTGATGAAAGACAAATACCCTAGTAGAAAAATGAACCAAGCCCATGAACAGGCAATCCACGGGAGAAATCCAAATGGTTCATAAACATTAAAATATGCTCCCTGTCTCATCATTTGAGAAATGCAAATTAAAATGACTTTTCAAATTTGTCTGTCATATAGGTAACCAGTGTTGGCTAGGGTGTGGGGAACGTGGGTGCTGTCACACACTGTTGGTGGGAGTATAAACTGTACTGTCTTTGGAGGTCAGTTTGGCAGCATCAGAACTGATGATGCAATGCCCTCTGACCCCATAGTTTCACTTTTAGGAATCTTATAAAAAGTCATCAACATGTAGGTTGAGTGATGTCTGTATACAGATATTTATTGTATCATTGTATGAACTAAAGATAGTAAATTATATCAATAAAAGGGTATTTAAAAAATTATGATATATCCATACCATGTAATATGAAACTGTGGAGAGGAATAAAGTGGTTCTATGTATTCATACATAGAATACTCTTCAGGAAATAATTGTTTTCTTCAGAAAGTTGCAGAACAGGATATATAGAAAGAATCCATCTATGTAAAAAACAAAACCCAAAGTGTGTGTGTCTGTATATATATATGGGCAATTTTATAGGAAAAAAAGACATGGAAGGGTAGGTACCATTCTGCTTATAGTGCTTTTACATTTGGGGAATGCTGTTGGGGAGGTAAGGGTTTACTCATATTCTTCAGTGTGGTTTGAACTTTCTTTACAGTGAAACTAAACTTATATATGATGAACAGATTATCACTGTAGTAAAAAACGTGTTTGTTTTCATGCTTTTTTAAGGATTGGTCCAAAGGAAGATTTTTTCCACTGTCTGAAATGTAACTTATGCCTCACAATAAATCTCCAAGGAAAGCACAAGGTATATAATTCAGTTTGCATGATTTAAAAAGTATTACAGTGTTTTTGAAAACAGCTCAAATCCTCATTTGTTTAAAAGCATGCTCATTTTCAGATATTACCGAGTACAATCATGTCGCTTTTTATTTTTAAGCAGTATTAAGTAGATATTCTAAAGTATACACGTTAGAATATCTGATCTACAATTCCTTTTCTTCTCTATGGTGTGTAAGAATACTTCCACCAGTTATTAGTATAATGTAGACAACTTCTAAATTGGCTTATGGATTCTTATCATTGATACTGGTTTTAAGAATAACTTTTAGAAAGTGTGGTACAGGAGAAATACAGAGCAGTGTAACCTTTTGTTAACACAGCATTCCAAGAAAATTCAGTATTCCTTTCATAATTAGACATATTTTTCATTTGGATGTAGAAATTTTATGTCATGATCCTAGGCCTGTTAAAAATTATTTTTCATTACTTAGGAGAAAATCTAATAAACTATCGTTTATAGTACTGATTCTATCCAAGAATTTAGAGAATGGAGAGACTAACGAGGGTGTTTTAAAAATAGGTACTAGATAATAACTGGCCTAAAATACTAAGGTGGTGAGATGAATAATGAACATAGGGGATATTGTGATGAGTATAAGGGAGAAACAATGGGGCTGAATAAAGATGACACCCAAGGTTTTTAGTGCTGGCTTAAAGTACTTGATTAATAGATTGTGAATTTGTAGGAGATAAAAGATTGGTTTTGGTTTTACCGACTTGAGTTTAGGGTGATAGCAAGATATGCTTGCTGTGTTGTCTTTGGAAAACTGTATACTCATTTTCTCTTGTGGTATTTTTATTTAGTTTCTCAGTTATTTTTTATTGTTTATATTAGTAAATGGTCGTATCATCTACTCAGGTGCTTAATTAAAAAACCTGGGCATCATCCATGGCTTGGTGCTTTTTCTCTTACCTCCTCACACCTAATCAGACACTGTCTTGTCAAGTTAAGAACTCAGGCCCTGTGGGCACCGTGTTGGAGCTCAAATATATTTCCACCTCTTGCTACCATATAATTTTGGGAGTTCTTCAGCTTCTCTAGGCCTCAAATACATCATCTGTAAAACGGGGTAATAATTGTACCTGTTTCATTTAGTGTTGTGGGAATTAATTGAGGTAATACAGGTAATGAACTTGGCATATGGCATGTAGTACAATCTCTATAATATGAACTGTTATTATTTATATATAAAATGAAGATAATTTGAATAATTAAGACATATTAAGCAATTTCATTGTTTCAGGTAATGTGCAAAGCCATAGTTGTGAGAGTTAACTGTTCAATTTTTGTCTGACATATAAGAAACGTGTATTAATGTTCATTATTATCTTTAATAAGCTGGTATTGTTTCCTTAGTTAGTTTTTATTATTAATACTATGGTTATATCATTTCCATCTAGTTAAGCTTTGGTAATTTTAGTTTTGCTTTTAAACAGTGTATTGAAAATGTTTCCCGGCAGAATTGTCCAGTATGTTTGGAGGTAAGCTTAAAATATTTTTTGTTTTGGAAATATCTCCTCTTGAATTTAAAATACTGGGTATTTATATTGTCTTCATGTAATTAAGCACTAACATTTATTTCCTTTTACAGGACATTCACACATCCCGTATTGTTGCTCATGTCTTGCCATGTGGACATCTTTTACACAGGTAAAGTAACTTTGGTTTTTTTCCTAAAAAATGTTTGGAAATAGTGGAGGTACTTTTTGCTTTATTAAAATAATGTTATATTTTTCAGAACGTGTTATGAAGAAATGTTGAAAGAGTGAGTGTTTCATGGGATTTAAAAAAACTGTAATTGTAAGACCTCTGTTTTCTTTCCTTTTCTTTCCTTTTTTTTGTTTTTTTGAGGGGAGGGGGAAATGGGCAAACCTTGCAGTTACTTGCACCATATTGGACATGGTAGATCTTTCTCTCGAGATGGGTTGGGTAGATGGGTAGTGTTAAATTGAGCAAAAAGCATGGTGGGGGCATAGGACTATACCTTTGTCCTCATGTTTCTGTTATGCCTTATCTCATCCCGCAACTTGAGACAGATAACTCTCATTTTCTGGCTATACTTATTGGGGAGCTCAGTCTCTGCCAGAGGCAGTCATAGCGTTGTAAAAAATAAAAATGCTGAGGCATGTTGCTCAAAATTCTTAGTTGTTTTATTGGCCCAGTATAATGACCTGCCAAAAAAAGCTGATAACAAGATTTATCTAATGCTGATTTTGTTGTGGGGAAAGGATGCTAAAGTGAGATACAAATAGTTAGGAAAGAGGAGACTGTGTAAATGTATTTTGGTCTTGCAAACTAATGAGTAGAAACTTTAAGAGCCGGATAGAAGGGAACTTTTTCAGAATTTTTAGAAAGGAAATAATATGATCTGAATAAGTTTTAAGGAATACAATCTCTCCTTTGCTTGAATAGATTAAGAAATTGAGGCTGTTTAGCTAAAAAGCAGTTTAATTGGTTTTTAAAATATATTGAGTATATTCTACAGAGAATATTGAGTAATTCCTCTTCATTTTAGAGAACTGAGGAAAAAGAAGTAGGTTTAAAAAATACCCTATGACACAGGATTGAATTGAAAACTTTTATATTATGAAAGTTTCCAGATTTGTAAGATGATCTTGAAATATAAAATAATACCTGTCTTGGATGGTTTATGTACCAGTTAGCATGCATCTTCTTGTATACCTGAGTTGATATACTCCCCATTTAATGTTTGGGAAATAACTCTTTTATCTCTCCTAGAGGCTACAGATGTCCATTATGTATGCACTCTGCTTTAGATATGACTAGGTACTGGAGACAGCTGGATGATGAGGTAGCACAGACTCCTATGCCATCAGAGTATCAGAACATGACTGTGGATGTGAGTAGAATCAGTGCTTAAAAATGCTTTTCAGGTTCCTTGTTGATGTTCATGTTTATTTTTTCCCGTTTGCTCAGATCTGTCTAAAAAATACTATTTGGGCGTAGATGCCAATGTGATGATTAATGGGAAGGACAGAATAATCTTTAAATTTTAGTTATTCTGAACTCAAAAGACCAGGAAAAAAAATCCAAGAATATCTTTGTGAAATTCTTCCCAACACTAGATGGCAGGCAAAAACTTTATTCTGAATAATTTACATATCACTTAGCAGAGTCAGTTGGTAATGTAACTGAGTAGAGGTGGATTACTGGTTTGATGTTTTATTTTAATTATGTTTTAATTTTAATTATTTTAAATTTTATTTCAGGCAAACATGTTTACTGATTTTTTTTTTTTTAAGATTACTTCTTGGTTTTTAATGTTTATTACCCTTTTTAGTCTAAGACTTTATTTGGTCTTCGCCTGTAATCTAAAATATAAGAGGTATTTCTGTGCCTTTTGCCTCGTGGAGAATGATCATCTTTTCTCCATTAATTGAGATGTGCTGCTATCTAGTCTCAGCATAGTACATTCAGTTACAGGTTAGACTTGGAAAGTAGATAGCTTTCTGGTGCTTTAATAATTTTTCAACATATGAATTTTCAAAACATCTTCATTTCAAATACTTCTACACAAAAAGATAAAAACCACTTAACAAAGCCAGATAAAAATTATTTTCTATTTAATTCACACTGGAGCATTTCATAATTCATGTGGATAATTGAATTGTTAGTAAGATCAATGAAAGATCACTTTTGTAGTACTGATAGTTGTATCATGTTTTATTAGAGGCTGTAGTGTGCTGTGTCCTATTTAGATCATTTTTTAAAATAACAGCCTTATTGAGATATAATTCACATACCATACAACTCATCCATTTAAAATGTCCAGTTCAGTGCTTTTTAGTGTATACTTGGAGTTGTGCAAACATAACCACCATCAATTTTAGAATATTTTCATCACCCCAAAAGGAAACCCCATAGCCATTAGCAGTCATTCCTTAATCCTCTAGCTCTAGGCAACGAGTAATCTATTTTCTACATTTAGATCATATTCTTAAAAGAATTACTTTCCAAATTATAATTTAGAGAAAATTTGGATGTTTTCTACTTATTATGGTGTGGCTCTTCTAAAGCTAATGCTTTTCTCACATAGTAATTTATTGATCTTTTTTCAGGTTAACACCTTTTTTACTTTTCAGGATCTCAGTACTAGAAGAGATTAATTCCTAAGTGCCATCTTATTGTCATTTTAGGGATGAGCCAAAAGCTTTTCTTTGTTCAACTTTAGAAAGTATTCTTTTGGACTTTAATTCATTTTTGAGGCATGGAAGGCTAGGAACTTAGTATATTAAAGAATAAGCAAAAATATTATAAGTATGTAAAAATTTGTTTTGTTAACTAAGATAATATTCTAAGTGTCAACAAAAAATAATGAAATTGTTGTTTTGAATTAGTATAGGTGTTGATCTGATTATGATGCCTATGTTAATTTTTGTGCTACTACTATTTATACTATTTGGGAACTATTTTAAAATAAGACTTCTTAGCTCAAATCCACATTTTCATTTTCTAAATTCAAAGCTACTCTCTTATTAGAGTTTTTAGTGAACAAATAAAAGGTATGTTTTCATATCTTAAGTATGATTTTCGAGGAATTGTTTTGAGCAGACAATGCCACTTTCTATCTATAAGGTTTAGTATACTTAATTTTAATTCATCTCTTTTCAGATTCTCTGCAATGATTGCAATGGAAAATCTACAGTCCAGTTCCATATATTAGGCATGAAATGTAATTTTTGTGAGTCCTACAATACTGCTCAGTCTGGAGGATGTAGAATTTCAGTAGATCAGCAATGACCAGCCTATACTGCACTGGACAATTCAGCATTTTCTGATATAGAAAAAGGCTATCTTTTTATCATGATGTGTCAGAATCTGTGCATTAGAGTTGATGTGTTTAGTATTAGTGTCACAGGGTAAAATCATATTACAGTACTTAAGGATTCAGGGTCTCTTTATAGAATTATCACAGCTCTACATTGAATGAAAGCCATCATGCTTGTGTTTTGATTGGAAATTCCTTTGGTGTCAGTTGTTTGGAAGTTAATGTTTGCCACTGAAATTCACATCCATAGATGGATTATACTTACATGGAACTTTGTTTTAAGTGCCACTATGCACACAGAATTCATTTCTAGTTCTTGATAGAATAGAACTGTACTTAATTCTCAGTATTATTCTTGACTTTTTAAGGGCTGTGCTATGAGAATATGTTCTATCTTACTGTTAAAGTCTAATTACATATACTTTAGAATTTTCTAAGACAGTCCTTTGGATCCTGTAAACGTGACTTTTGATGTAATAACTGCTAATAAAATTATATTGAAACAGTATTTTATAGAAAGTTTTTTTCCAAGGCTATCTATTTTTGGCTCAGAGCAATCCTCTTTTCTTTATTTTGAAGTATTCTTCCATAAGAGTAATTGGGAAAAAGGTAAAATAATAGAACTCTTCTAAGCCTTAAGAAAGCCATCAACATTGAAAATAATCGTTTTGGTTGTCCAAAATTATTTTTTCAAAGAATAATTTATTCATTCAGTCAGCAGTTATTTAGTGAGCAACTATTATGTGCTGGGTATGGTTCTAGATGCTATAGAGATAACAGTGAACAATACAGATGAAAGTCCCTGCCTTCATGGTGTTACATTCTAGTGTCCTTCACACTTCACTAGCTTTTTCCTTGTTTTTCTTTATGCAGTGGTTGTCTTTGTTGTGAATGAGGTGGATTCTTTCTTCTCTAAATGCTTGAAAGTAGGTATGGATGAGTAGAAGGGACATGAAATGTAACTTTTTCAGGGACTCGTGATGGAATTAAATATACCTCTTAATTCAGGAACATGGTACACAAAGATGTTTGATGACCTGAACTTTTTTACAGCAGTGTCCCAGTATCCAACTTAGTCTGTTTATAAAAAGCTTTAGGTTAGGAAGTAAAATGTGTACATATCAGTCGACAGGTATTTATTAAACACCAATTATGTTTCCAGCTTTGAGCTAGTTGAATCTCCTGTGAATAAGGAAGATAGCCTTTTAACTAAAAATCCTGACATTTCTGGTACATTTATTTCTTTGTTGAAATCTCTACCTGGACAAAGGTAGCAATATTTGTTTGTTTGTTTTGGCCACTCCGTGTGGCCTGCGGGGATCTTAGTTCCCCGACCAGGGATCGAACCTGCACGCCCTGCAGTGGAAGCATGGAATCTTGACCACTGGGCTGGCAGGGAAGTCAAGGCAGCAGTATTGATTTCCAGTTTTGGGCCCAGATCTTCTTTATTGTATCCTGTCTTCCTGTCTTCCATGTTCTGTTCTTGTGTTCTCTCCCTTTGTCCGTTTCCTCTGCCTGGGCAGAGCACTCGTGCTGATCTTGATTTGGGGATGGAATGGGATATTTTGCTAGGTATTACCAGTCAGTATACAGATAAGGAAAGACTAGTTTTCCAGTTGTATTACTTTTTATTTCTGTTATCTAATCCTGCTAAACTAATTTAAATCATACTGTTGCTTTTAATCATAGAATCATTGGCTCTTTGAGTAGGAGTGAGTATTGTAATAGTAACAGAGTTCTGATTTGAGCATCTACTGTTTGCCAGGCTTAGTGATTAGCATTAATCACTACCATAATTCTGTAGGGTAGGTGCTGTCATTTCATAGATGAGAAGGCTGAAGTTCAGAGGTTAAATGACATGCTTGAGTTAGTGACAGGCACTCAGTATTGGAGCTGAGAATCAGATCCAGGTCTATGACCCCAAAACCACTATACCATGCTGCCTTTGACTCAAACTTCCATTTTGCTAAACTACCCTTGATAGCTAAGTCATCTGTCATGGAGGAGCTTGTGATTTGATAGACCTTCCATTTTTAGATGTCTTCTTTTAACTCTAAATCTGATTAGTTATGTCTTCAACTCAGGATGCAAATCTGTCCAAAATAATGCAGAATTGGTAATGTAAAAGCTTGTTTATGATATCCAGTCATGTGCTTGAAGCAGTTTTCAAATGCCCTTGAAGTTTATGTACCAAGAGTTTCTTCAAGGGTTTGTCCATGACATGTCAATTCAATGCTTAAAATCCTTCAACAGTTCTCATTCACAGTCAGAAGTTCCTTAGCATTCAATACATAATACTTAAAATGGAAAATCTTAAAAATTTTTTTGGCTTGTCCTAATTCAAAAATATCTTTATTGTAGGAAAGAGGTAGGAAAAGAAGGTTAAAAAAACCTTATCTTTCAGAGATGACTACTGTTAATATATTTTAATGGATAACTTCGTTCTTTTCTTGTTCATAGAGACTTTAAAGAAGCTTGTAGGAATGTTAAACGCTTAGTCTGATCTTTGGTATGGTGGTATGATAGAATTGTCTGTCCCTGAAATAAGTCAGATTGCCTTGCCACAGAATTTGTATGTACAGTGTGCTTACTGTAAAAACCAGTAACTCAATATGTTTATGAATTTCTTGGTGCATGGAAGCCTGTTGACCCCTTTTATCATTAATGAAGTGTGTATATCATGTTGTTCACTTTTTACCTCTTGTAGTTTCTAGAGTCTTCTTAACCAGTTTGTGGAGTTCTGTATGATATTGACTTTAGCTCATGTTTGAAGTAGTAGTATGTTTATGGTGTTATAGATTTTTAAACTCATTCTTGTTTTTTTCCCACTAAAACCTATTTTCATATTGTACACATACTTAATTTTCTCTTAATTAAAAAAATTTTGGTCATGAATCACAACAAATGTGAGTAGTAAGGAGCCAACATCCTATCTTATATGTGCTTGACACCTAATAGGTGTTCAGTAGTGAATAAATTAATTTGAAGTGAATTAATTAACTTGAAATGGATGTTCAAAAGTCTCATTTCTTTAATCACCTCTAAGTTCTCTTACAGTTTTTGCCATTTGTATTATTTCACTGAATTTATTTCTTACTAAGTGGACTTATTTCTTATTGTCATTTTCATGTCAATGTTTTTCCCTTGTGCTTGTCCAGTTAATCCTTTGTATTACATGCCACCTTTGGGCAGGTCTGCTTTTGTAATTTGTTCTTACACATCTTCTTTCATTCCCATAATAGTTTCGTACCTACTTGGTTGTCTTCCATCTGATTTCACTTTCTGTCTCCCTCACGTCCATCTTGCCAGATTACTTTTCCTAAACTTAGACTTGTTATAATTTTAGTCAAAATAATGTACACGTTCCCTACCGTATATTTGATTAAGCTCAGATTCCACACATTGACGTCTTTACAGTATTGTTCCAGTTTTTTGGGGTTTTTTTGATAATCTTTATTAATTCAGTTAGCATTTTTTTTTTTTAAATTTTATTTATTTATTTATTTATGGCTGTGTTGGGTCTTCGTTTCTGTGCTAGGGCCTTCTCTAGTTGCGGCAAGTGGGGGCCACTCTTCATCGCGGTGCGCGGGCCTCTCACTATCGTGGCCTCTCTTGTTGCGGAGCACAGGCTCCAGACGCGCAGGCTCAGCAATTGTGGCTCACGGGCCCAGTTGCTCCGCGGCACGTGGGATCTTCCCAGACCAGGGCTCGAACCCGTGTGCCCTGCATTGGCAGGCAGACTCTCAACCACTGCGCCACCAGGGAAGCCCCAGTTAGCATTTTTTTTCATTTTATTTTATTTTTTATACAGCAGGTTCTTATTAGTAATCAATTTTATACACATCAGTGTACACATGTCAATCCCAATCTCCCAATTCATCCCACCACCACCCCCCCCCCCCACGGCTTTCCCCCCTTGCTGTCCATATGTTTGTTCTCTACATCTGTGTCTCAATTTCTGCCCTGCAAACTGGTTCATTTGTACCATTTTCTAGGTTCCACATATATGCGTTAATATATGATATTTGTTTTCCTCTTTCTGACTTCACTGTATGACAGTCTTTAGATCCATCCACGTCTCAACAAATGACCCAATTTCGTTCCATTTATGGCTGAGTAATATTCCATTGTATACATGTACCACATCTTCTTTATCCATTCATCTGTCGATGGGCATTTAGGTTGCTTCCATGACCTGGCTGTTGTAAATAGTGCTGCAAGGAACACTGGGGTGCATGTGTCTTTTTGAATTATGGTTTTCTCAGGGTATATGCCCAGTAGTGGGATTGCTGGATCATATGGTAGTTCTATTTTTAGTTTTGTAAGGAACCTCCATACTGTTCTCCATAGTGGCTGTATCAATTTACATTCCCACCAACAGTGCAAGAGGGTTCCCTTTTCTCCTCACCCTCTCCAGCATTTGTTGTTTGTAGATTTTCTGATGATGCCCATTCTAACTGGTGTGAGATGATACCTCATTGTAGTTTTGATTTGCATTTCTCTAATAATTAGTGATGTTGAGCAGCTTTTCATGTGCTTCTAGGCCATCTGTATGTCTTCTTTGGAGAAATGTCTATATAGGTCTTCGGCCCATTTTTGGATTGGGTTGTTTGTTTTTTTAATATTGAGCTGTTTATATATTTTGGAGATTAATCCTTTGTCCGTTGATTCGTTTGCAAATATTTTCTCCCATTCTGAGGGTTGTCTTTTCGTCTTGTTTATGGTTTCCTTTGCTGTGCAAAAGCTTTGAAGTTTCATTAGGTCCCATTTGTTTATTTTTGTTTTTATTTCCATTACGCTAGGAGGTGGATCAAAAAAGATCTTGCTGTGATTTATGTCAAAGAGTGTTCTTCCTATGTTTTCCTCTAAGAGTTTTATAGTGTCCGGTCTTACATTTAGGTCTCTAATCCATTTTGAGTTTATTTTTGTGTATGGTGTTAGGGAGTGTTCTAATTTCATTCTTTTACATGTAGCTGTCCAGTTTTCCCAGCACCACTTATTGAAGAGGCTGTCTTTTCTCCATTGTATATCCTTGCCTCCTTTATCATAGATTAGTTGACCATAGGCGCGTGGGTTTATCTCTGGGCTTTCTATCTTGTTCCATTGATCTATGTTTCTGTTTTTGTGCCAGTACCATATTGTTTTGATTACTGTAGCTTTGTAGTATAGTCCGAAGTCAAGGAATCTGATTCCTCCAGCTCGGTTTTTTTCCCTCAAGACTGCTTTGGCTATTCGGGGTCTTTTGTGTTTCCATAGAAATTTTAAGATTTTTTGTTCTAGTTCCATAAAAAATGCCATTGGTAATTTGATAGGGATTGCATTGAATCTGTAGATTGCTTTGGGGAGTGTAGTCATTTTCACAATATTGATTCTTCCAATCCAAGAACATGGTGTATGTCTCCATATGTTGGTATCTTTAATTTCTTTCATCAGTGTCTTATAGTTTTCTGCATACAGGTCTTCTGTCTCCCTAGGTAGGTTTATTCCTAGGTATTTTATTCTTTTTGTTGCAGTGGTAAATGGGAGTGTTTCCTTAATTTCTCTTTCAGATTTTTCATCATTAGTATATAGGAATGCAAGAGATTTCTGTGCATTAATTTTGTATCCTGCAATTTTACCAGGTTCATTCATTAGCTCTAGTAGTTTTCTGGTGGCATCTTTAGGATTCTCTATGTATAGTAACATGTCATCTGCAACAGTGACAGTTTTACATCTTCTTTTCCAATTTCTATTCCTTTTATTTCTTCTTCCTCTCTGATTGCCGTGGCTAGGACTTCCAAAACTGTGTTGAATAATAGTGGTGAGAGTGGACATCCTTGTCTTGTTCCTGATCTTAGAGGAAATGCTTTCAGTTTTTCACCATTGAGAATGATGTTTGCTGTGGGTTTGTCATATATGGCCTTTATTATGTTGAGGTAGGTTCCCTCTCTGCTCACTTCCTGGAGAATTTTTATCATAAATGGGTGTTGAATTTTGTCAAAAGCTTTTTCTGCATCTATTGAGATGATCATGTGGTTTTTATTTTTCAATTTGTTAATATGGTGTATCACATTGATTGATTTGCATATATTGAAGAATCCTTGCATCCCTGGGATAAATCCCACTTGATCATGGTGTATGATCCTTTTAATGTGTTGTTGGATTCTGTTTGCTAGTATTTTGTTGAGGGTTTTTGCATCTATATTCATCAGTGATATTGGTCTGTAATTTTCTTTTTTTGTAGTATCTTTGTCTGATTTTGGTATCAGGGTGATGGTGGCCTCATAGAATGAGTTTGGGAGTGTTCCTTCCTCTGCAATTTTTAGGAAGAGTTTGAGAAGGATGAGTGTTAGCTCTTTTCTAAAATTTGATAGAATTCACCTGTGAAGCCATCTGGTCCTGGACTTTTGTTTGTTGGAAGATTTTTAATCACAGTTTCAATTTCCTTACTTGTGATTGGTCTGTTCATATTTTCTATTGCTTCCTGGTTCAGTCTTGGAAGGTTATACCTTTCTAAGAATTTGTCCATTTCTTCCAGGTTGTCCATTTTATTGGCATAGAGTTGCTTGTAGTAGTCTCTTAGGATGCTTTGTATTTCTGTGGTGTCTGTTGTAATTTCTCCTTTTTCATTTCTAATTTTAATGATTTGAGTCCTCTCCCCCTTTTTCTTGATTAGTCTGGCTAATGGTTTATCAATTTTGTTTATCTTCTCAAAGAACCAGCTTTTAGTGTTATTGATCTTTGCTATTATTTTCTTTGTTTCTATTTCATTTATTTCTGCTCTGATCTTGATGATTTCTTTCCTTCTGCTAACTTTGGGTTTTGTTTGTTCTTCTTTCTCTAGTTCCTTTAGGTATAAGGTTAGATTGTTTATTTGAGATTTTTCTTGTTTCTTGAGGTAGGCTTATATAGCTATAAACTTCCCTCTTAGAACTGCTTTTGCTGCATCCCATAGATTTTGGATCGTCGTGTTTGCATTGTCATTTGTCTCTAGGTATTTTTTGATTTCCTCTTTGATTTCTTCAGTGATCTCTTGGTTATTTAGTAATGTATTGTTTAGCCTCCATGTGTTTGTGTTTTTTACGTTTTTTTCCCTGTAATTGATTTCTAATCTCATAGCGTTGTGGTCAGAAAAGATGCTTGATATGATTTCAATTTTCTTAAATTTACTGAGGCTTGATTTGTGACCCAAGATGTGATCTATCCTGGAGAATGTTCCGTGCACACTTGACAAGAAAGTGTAATCTGCTGTTTTTGGATAGAATGTCCTGTAAATATCAATGAAATCTATCTGGTCTATTGTGTCATTTAAAGCTTCTGTTTCCTTATTTATTTTCATTTTGGATGATCTGTCCATTGGTGTAAGTGAGGTATTAAAGTCCCCCACTATTATTGTGTTACTGTCGATTTCCTCTTTTAGAGCTGTTAGCAGTTGCCTTATGTATTGAGGTGCTCCTCTGTTGGGTGCATATATATTTATAATTGTTATATCTTCTTCTTGGATTGATCCCTTGATCATCATGTAGTGTCCTTCCTTGTCTCTTGTAACATTCTTTATTTTAAAGTCTATTTTATCTGATATGAGTACTGCTACTCCCGCTTTCTTTTGATTTCCATTTGCATGGTATATCTTTTTCCATCCCCTCACTTTCAGTCTGTATGTGTCCCTAGGTCTGAAGTGGGTCTCTTGTAGACAGCATATATATGGGTTTTGTTTTTGTATCCATTCAGCAAGCCTGTGACTTTTGGTTGGAGCATTTTATCCATTCACGTTTAAGGTAATTATCGATATGTATGTTCCTATGGCCATTTTCTTAATTGTTTTGGGTTTGCTTTTGTAGGTCCTTTTCTTCTCTTGTGTTTCGCAGTTAGAGAAGTTCCTTTAGCATTTGTTGTAGAGCTGGTTTGGTGGTGCTGAATTCTCTTAGCTTTTGCTTGTCTGTAAAGCTTTTGATTTCTCCATCAAATTTGAATGAGATCCTTGCCTGGTAGAGTAATCTTGGTTGTAGGTTCTTCCCTTTCATCACTTTAAGTATATCATGCCACTCCCTTCTAGCTTGTAGAGTTTCTTCTGAGAAATCAGCTGTTAACCTTATGGGAATTCCCTTGTATGTTATTTGTCGTTTTTCCCTTGCTGCTTTCAATAATTTTTCTTTGTCTTTAATTTTTGCCACTTTGATTACTATGTGTCTCGGCATGTTTCTCCTTGAGTTTATCCTGTATGGAACTCGCTGCGCTTCCTGTACTTGGGTGGCTATTTCCTTTCCCATATTAGGGAAGTTTTTGTCTATAATCTCTTCAAATACTTTCTCTTGTCCTTCTCTCTCTCTTCTCCTTCTGGGACCCCTATAATGTGAATGTTGTTGCGTTTAATGTTGTCCCAGAGGTCTCTTAGGCTGTCTTCATTTCTTTTCATTCTTTTTTCTTTATTCTGTTTTTCACTATCATTCTGAATTCTTTTTCTGGAATGTTGCCTATCTCCCCTTCATTTAGTTGGTTTTCTGGGGTTTATGTTGTTCCTTCATCTGGTACATAGCCCTCTGCCTTTTCATCTTGTGTATCTTTCTGTGAATGTGGTTTTTGTTTCACAGGCTGCAGGATTGTAGTTCTTGCTTCTGCTGTCTGCCCTCTATTGTTCTAGTTTTATCTTTTCAGTTTTATTGTTCATTTTTCATTTACATATATTTCTAAATACACCGCCTTTGAATTTTTGCTCTTTGCCTTTGCATTTTTGCTCTTTGCACACGTGGTTCCTTCAGGATGTTCATTCTTAGAAAAATGTAGTTGTCAAAGGCCTGCCTCTTGCTAGTCCAGCTCAAAGTTTGCCTTCTCCATTACTGCTGATTAGCATCGAGAACTCTTTTTTCACCTCTCCTTTTTCTAAACTATAGCACCCTGTATGAGCCTTAAAAGGACTTAGCATTTCCTTTATTATTGTTCAATTTTTGTCTTTCCCCTTCTCATTTCAGCGTTGTATATGAGAAGGTATGTATATAAAGCTTCTCAAGCACAAAGCTGAGGTAGGGGTACAGCTAAAGCTACTGAAAGCCCAGCTGCGTTGCGGAGGGCAAGCGAGGTGGAGGCAAGCGCGGTGGAGGTAAGCAAGGTGGGCTGTGGCAGACACTAACCCCGTGGGCTTGGGGGTGAGAAAAGCCTGTATTGCTTTCTGAGGATAGTGATGGAGCTTTTCACGTCTTCAAACACCTTGTTCATAAGAAGTTTTTGAATTTCTAGTGACATTAAAAAAAAAATTGTTTGCAAGTGTTACTGTGTATAAGAATTTGATACAAGTTTGTGTGTGTACATGTATGTGCAAAAATTCCTTGAAAAGACAAGGAAGTGGTTAGTACTAGGATATATTGATTGAAGTATGATGGTATCACATCTTTCTCAAACTAGAAGACAGGAATCAAGTCATGCTGGAATCTGATCGATAGGTTCATCTACTCATTTATCGCATTTACCAGGTATTTACTTCGCACCAAGTGTGTGCCAGGCACAATATCTAGAGCTGGATTATTAAAAAAAAAAATGAGTAAAATGGTAAATGACCTCAAGTTGTTTCTGGCATAGGAGAGGTGGGTATGTGGCTGGTAGTGTTACATGAGTGCTTTTGCTGATTTCTAACAGTCTCAAGTGGCTCAGTAAGTCGTGAGCCCTTTAGAAATAGCCTCTTCAGGACAACTTTTTGGCTTGGTTCTGCCACACAGGGACCACAAAATTACAGTCTTTGGGAAGTTTGTAAGCCTGTGACTTACGTGTTCTCTATTTTAGAATAAGCAGTTAAGCTTAAATTCCTATGGATGGAAACTAACAGGCCCACTCTGTGATAGGTGATACACAGGGTCCCTGCTGTAATGCTTGCCATTCCCCAGTTCATTAAGGATTGTCCTTGTCCAGATTTTGTTGCTTAGGCATGCCGAACATCTACTCTTGTAAACCTCGGATCAGGATCAAAGCATCAGGCTGGTCGCACTCCCCCTGCCCCCCTCCCCCAGAGGCAAACAATATGATACTCAAATTGAAGTCAAAACTTCCCTTAATCACCCACCCGCTTTCAACTATTCTGTCCAGTTTTCACTCTGTCCTTATTACCATCTTGCATATTTATTTTTCTAGCGTCGGAATTCAGAATGAGCTAAGTATGATAAACATTCCTTTAGCCTCTTTAGGGGCTGCTGTGATTTCAGCCATTGCTCCTCATCCTCTTACGTGGTGGAGACCCCGAGGAACTGAGCCTGCCTGAGCCTGGGGAACCTTGAAAGGAAAAGACAGTTCTGGACATTCTCCCCCGGTCTGGTCACAATATCAAAAAGATTTCTTTTGGAGACCCATGACAACTGCCCTGGACTGTGGTCCCCCGCCCGCTTCTCGCCACCTCCCACTGGGCATCACAACAGCATTTACTTGAAATCTCTGATTGGCATTTGTTCCAGTCTGCATTGCTTAGATTATTTACACTTTAATCTCCTTGTTGAATTCTAATTTCCTTTAGAGCAAATTGTACAGTGCCTGATATTGAACTTAATATGATCTGTGCCTTCTCTTAAAGCTCTAGAGAGTTACATTCCTCCAGAGTTCTGAATCAATTTGGAAGTAAATATGGGAGTGAGATATTGCTGCTAAAGCTGGAAAGGAGATTGAGGCTTGGAACCAAGGCCAAATTGAGTTTTCTCTTCCTTATTCTAAGTTGAATTTACCCACACAGTCACTGATGGCAGGCTTTACTCCACAGGGGAGTCTCTGCCCTGAGGAGGGGACCAGTGAGTCCTAAGCACTGCAACTGCTGGGGACAAGGCTAGATCCAAGAAAGGGCTTAGACCACGCATGTGCAATGGCTTTTTCCCAAATCTCACCATGCATGTGCAATGACTCCCAAATCTCACCACTATCAGGTAACTCCCTCTGATGGGGTAGGGTGAATGGGGAAGCCATGGGGAGAAGGATGGAGGCTTTCTTAATACTTCCAAAGGGGGCAGGATTGATTACCTGAGGAAAGAATATGGAGAAGCCCTGTTCCAAAGACCCTGAGATAGCCCTGTTGTCCTGGCATCCGTTGGATGGAAGGTAATCTGAATCTGGTCAGACCCTGTGGGCCAAATGGAACTTGTAGAGGATGAGATAAATAACCTCTTCCTGTTATAGACTCTAAATTTGGCCTGACCTCCAGGGATTGTGGGCTGTGACACCAGGCAAAGCCTACCTTCCAGTCTGTCATCTTGAGGGTGAAGCAGTGCTGGCTGGAGTAAGTCTGGGCACTTTTTTTTTTTTTTTTAATTAAATCATGTTGATATTCTAGGCAAAGAGCAGTATTTGTTAGAATTAATCTATCTCCTTTTGACCTTTTTCTTTGTGAGTTGATGTATTTCTTTGGGGCTATTTCATTGTGAAGATTAACAGAGTTTTAAAAAAATAATGGAATCACAGACTTTAGACCTGGAAGACCATATAGTGCAGCCCACCCTGGTTTTGCTTGATCAAACTGAAGCCCAGCAAACTTCAATTTACTTGCCCAAGCTTTCTATGAAGCCCTGCAATGGGAAAGTTTCTTATTATTTTCTGCACCATTATCTCCTCTGAGGCTCTGTATAATGCACATGCATTGGAGGCCAGAATAAATAATGTTGTCCCCTTTGATAAACACCAACTCAAGACATATAGACCAAGAGAGATGATCTGGGTTGGGAGAAGGGAGACATGAGGAATATGGGAGAAAGATGGGAAACATGGAGGAGTAAATAGAAGAAGTGTCTTCTCTAAGCTGTACTTCCCAACGTCACAGTGAGCATTGCAATCTAGGTGTATTTGTATATCCAGACATTTCGGCTCTTAGGCTAGTCTAAAATTTTTGGGGAAGGGCCAGAAACAACTCTGAGTTGCCCAATGTCATGAATTGTATGTTGTTGTGAGCAGCCTGATATAATAGAAATGGCTTGGACTTTGAAAGCAGAGAGAAGTTCAAATTCTGTCAATCTAATCTAACACATACTGGCATGTGACCTTGGTCAGTTCTTAACTTCCCAGACATATTACTCTTTGTGGAATAAGGGTGGTAGTGACAGCCTCATAGGGTTCGTGTGGTGAGGTTTAAATAAGATAAAAGTCTAAAGCACTAAAAATAGTGCCTGTGTGTACTGGCCCCTCAGTAGACATCAAGGCTCATATCCTTGTTTGCAGTATTGAGGTGATCTCAGCATATGCTCCCAGTGAACTGTAGCAATATCCCCAAGTCTCCAGTGACTGGAACTGAGTCTGGGCCCTACCATTATCATCTGAGTTCTGGCTGCGGAGGGCTTGGGAGTCTGCCCAGGGACAAATGGCCTCAAGTGGATTGGGCCTTGCTCCTTGCTTTGCCTAGAGGGCCTCACAGCCATGAGGTTCTTCTAGCACCAGGAATGTGGTCCTTTCCATTCAGCCTGCAGCCCAGAGCTCTCTAACCCCTTGGACATCCCTCTGACTCCGCCCCAGACCCGTTAGACTCATTTTTCCACTGAGGAAGACAGGAACTGGTTGCCTTGTCCTTTATGAGGAAAGGTATTTTTCTTCTCTCCCTTGGCAAGTGAACCAGTCTTTGGATTTGGAAGTCTCCGAGTGACTCTGCTCAGCTGATTGGTTGGTTGGTGGATGAATCAGTCTGGTTGTGTAGACCTTGAACTTGTTATAGGAGGAATCCATTCTCTTTGTAAAAGCAGCTGATGGATTTTAGTGAGGTTGTGATGAGAGACATTACTTTTGGGGTCATTGTAATACATTTTGATTTCTCAAAAGAACAAAATTGTTCCTAAATTTCGGAGGGAAAGAATCTTCTAAACTTCAGAATGGTTTTATTGTGGATAGGGGACTTGGATTACTTCCTAATTTCTCTGCTTAGCTTGGGGCAAGTAATTTTCCTGACAATCAGTTTTCTTTTAGATAAGAGCAATAATATCTAATAATAATTCTTGTTACATTTAAAGGAATAACTCTCCCCGTACCCCCTACCCACTGTAGTCATATTTATTTCTTAGGCAGTAGAGCAGAGTGGTTAAGGACACAGACTCTGGAGACAGATCGCTGGGATTTGTATCCTGGCTCTGCCATTTACTTGCTATGTGACCCTGGACAACTTGTTTAACCTTTCTGTGTTTCATGGGTTATTTGTGGAGATTAACCTTACTTACGTAAAGAGTTTAGACAGAGATTGCTATATTATGATGTCTTTGATATCTGCTTGCTACCTCTTGAGATTTCCTACCTCGCTCCCTTTTCCCTTTCCTACTTACTACCATTCAGCTACATACACTGATTGGATTTTCATTCTTTACCTTTACTATCTTGCCCAAATTAAGCCCCATGATTTTCCTCCCCTTTCTGATTTATGCTTTTGCATCTGGGTAAGATGATTGGCAGCCTATGGTACAAGGATGCTGGAGAATCCTGCAGGGAAAATGAACCCAGAGTACCTTAAACTTTGTTTCCTGACAGCAGAGGGTGCCACAACGTTTCTGGTGACAGGAATGTTTTGTACAGAATGATTTTTTTTTCTACCTGGTACTTAAAAGTAAGAACTTTCCCAGGATACTGACATTGAGAAATTTTATTGTCTATTGTAAAATAATGACACAAGCCAACATCAAGAATGCACAGTCTTTGAACAGTTGTAAAATTTAATTAAGCATGTCTGTTACCACAATATTTCATATCTGCCTATTTGTATTCCTTGGGCCAGGTTTGTAAAGGTAGAGTATTTTCAAGAGTATATGGCCAGTGTAATCTGCTGCTATGTCCTTATACATTTTGGAATGGGCAAGAGAGGAGGGAGGAGGAATGGTGAGCAGTCAGGGGTGGAGGTAGAAGTCTGGGTAGCCGGCAGCACCAGTGCTGGAATGTAAATTTTGGTGCCAAGGGGAATCTGCAAGCTGAGAAGGGCCAGATGGATGATAGCTCTAAGCGGAAAAGTGCTGTTTGGCTTGCTGATAATTGGGAACTGGTCAGAGCCAGAGAAACTAATGTGCATGCCAAGGGGGACCCAAAATATGACAGATTGAATATTCTAAGATGGCTGCAACAAGATCTTCATTCCACATGCTCATCTTTCAATGTGACATTGACACTCCTCTCATCAAGACGTGGGACCTACTTTTCTCCCCTTGAATGTGTGTGGCTAGTGACTGTGGTTGAAGTGATGTTTCCTAAACTAGGTTATAAAGGTGATAGACTTGCTCCCTGGGATAGTACTGGGATGCTAGCTCTTGGTACCTCACCACCGTGCTATGTGGAAGCCCAGGTCACATGGAGAGCCCACCAGTAGGTGTTCTGGCTGACAGCCTCAGCTGACATCCCAACCAACAGCCAGCACTGATTGCCAGATTTAGGAGTGAGGAAACCTTCTGATTGTAACTATGTGACAGACTGTGAGTGAGAACAGCACAACTCAACCTAGTCAACCCCCAGAAATATAAGAGATAAGAAAATGATTGTTGTTGTTTTAGCCCACCAAGTTTTGGGATGATTTGTTACCCAGCAATAGTAACTGAAATATGAAGTTAAGGTCTATCAGCCAGAGGGTCTGGTATGAGAGAGTTAAGGCTGAATTTCCAAAGTAAAAGCTAAACAACGGAAAGGAGCATGAGCATAGAAGAAGGACGGAGAAGGGAGGATGGGGTGGGTGATAAGGGAGTCTGTAATGAGGCATGACTGGTCAGGCTTCTGTGACGTGGCAGACTGCTTACTATCCTGCTCTTCTTTTATTATATTTTATTTATTTTATTATTATTATTATTTTTAATTTAATTAATTTATTTATCCATTCTTGGCTGTGTTGGGTCCTCGCCTCCGCACGAGGGCCTTCTCTAGTTGCGGCAAGTGGGGGCCACCCTTCATCGCGGTGCGTGGGCCTCTCACTATTGTGGCCTCTCTTGTTGCGGAGCACAGGCTCCAGACGCGCAGGCTCAGTAGTTGTGGCTCACGGGCCTAGTTGCTCCGTGGCATGTGGGATCTTCCCAGACCAGGGCTTGAACCCGTGTCCCCTGCATTAGCAGGCAGATTTTCAACCACTGCCCCACCAGGGAAGCCCATATCCTGCTCTTCTTAACATAAGCCTGGTTGTAGCCTCCTCCACCCTCTGCCTAACTTTTTATCATTGAAAATAGAAAACATGCAAAAGTGGAGCAACTAATACAGTGAACCCCATATTCATTGCCCAGTTTCAACATGATCAACACGTGGCCAACTTTATTTATACCCTTACTTACTCACTTTTCCCCTTCACATTATCTTGAAGCAAATCTCAGTCATAATATCATATTATCCCTACATATTTCAGATATACCTCTAAAAGATAAAAAACATAACCACAATATTATTATCACACCTAAAGCAATGAAGAAATGAACAATTATATCTATATATCTCTATATATCAACTTCTGTGTTTAAATCAGAATCTGAATAATATCAATAATATCAGTACTGCCATAGAAATATAATGCAATCTACATATGAATTTTAAATTCTGATTAAAAAGGTAAAAATAAAATTTCCTTTAATAGGCTTTATTTAGTCTGTTTTATTTAATCTAGAAGGTTGATCAGATTTAAATTAAATTTTTGTCAAGACTATTTGTACATTATGTTGTGTTTTTCCATTAGGAGACACATAGTGACTGACAGTCAATGACGAACATTGTCTTATATCCAGTACTTTATTAGGGGTTGATGATTATTTTATTATTCAGCTTTTGTTTATTAGCCTGAACATTACTATAAAGAGAAAACATTACTATAAGGAGAAAACTCCCCTTATCCGTTCGGTAATGTAAATAACAACTCTGGCTTGATTTTTTCATTTTGTAAACTATTGCTTCAAATTCATATAAAAATCAGTAAAAATGCCTCTTTTTTTATGGTGAGATTTCTATGCAGATTATAGCATTGCTTAAAGTTATTTTTGTTTCTTATCATGAGTAACACATGTTCATGATAGAAAATATGCAAAAGTAGAAAGAGGAAGAGAGAAAAACAGTGGCCTTGAATTATATCACCCAAAGACAATGCTGCAAACATTTTGGTTTATTTCCTCACAATCTCATCTCTAAGCATTAAAAAAGAGCCCTATTTATAATCATAGAGTCATACATATTTGTATCCTGCTCTTTTTCATGTAATAGAGCAAACATGCTTGTAGTAGTACAATCTTTCTGTAAACATCATTTAAAAGTCTTGCACAGTATTTCAAGTTATAGATACTAAGCATTTAGAGTGTTGCTGATATCTTTCCTTTATAAATGTGTGATGAAGATGTATTTCACTCTTCTGTATTTCAGAGACCATCCTTAGGAAATGCAATTTATTTCAAAAAGCTATGAAAGGTTATGTGCAATGTAGCATAACAAAATCAAATAAGAACTCCACAATCTATTCACTCAATCCCCAAATATCTATTGAATTTCTGTTATGTCTCTATTCTAGGCACTGGGATACAGTGGTAAACAAATAGAATTGTCACTGTTTGCAGATGACATGATACTATACATAGAGAATCCAAAAGATGCTACCAGAAAACTACTAGAGCTAATCAATGAATTTGGTAAAGTAGCAGGATACAAAATTAATGCACAGAAATCTCTTGCATTCCTGTATACTAATGATGAAAAATCTGAAAGTGAAATTAAGAAAACACTCCCGTTTACCATTGCAACAAAAAGAATAAAATACCTAGGAATAAACCTACCTAAGGAGACAAAAGACCTGTATGCAGAAAATTATAGGACACTGATGAAAGAAATTAAAGATGATACAAATAGATGGAGAGATATACCATGTTCTTGGATTGGAAGAATAAACATTGTGAAAATGACTCTGCTACCCAAAGCAATCTACAGATTCAATGCAATCCCTATCAAACTACCACTGGCATTTTTCACAGAACTAGAACAAAAAATTTCACAATTTGTATGGAAACACAAAAGACCCCGAATAGC
The DNA here is from genome assembly GCF_028564815.1 of Eubalaena glacialis. NCBI lineage: Eukaryota > Metazoa > Chordata > Mammalia > Artiodactyla > Balaenidae > Eubalaena > Eubalaena glacialis. The sequence continues at coordinate 93,939,248 of NC_083720.1, read as the reverse complement.
CAAAGCAATCTTGAGAACGAAAAATGGAGCTGGAGGGATCAGGCTCCCTGACTTCAGACTATATTACAAAGCTACAGTAATCAAGACAGTTTGGTACTGGCACAAAAACAGAAATATAGATCAATGGAACAGGATAGAAAGCCCAGAGATAAGCCCACGCACATATGGTCACCTTATCTTTGATAAAGGAGGCAAGCATATACAGTGGAGAAAAGACAGCCTCTTCAATAAGTGGTGCTGGGAAAATTGGACAGGTACATGTAAAAGTATGAAATTAGAACACTCCCTAACACCATACACAAAAATAAACTCAAAATGGATTAAAGACCTAAGTGTAAGGCCAGACACTATCAAACTCTTAGAGGAAAACATAGGCAGAACACTGTATGACATAAGTCACAGCAAGATCCTTTTTGACCCAGGTCCTAGAGAAATGGAAATAAAAACACAAATAAACAAATGGGACCTAATGAAACTTAAAAGCTTTTGCACAGCAAAGGAAACCATAAACAAGACCAAAAGACAACCCTCAGAATGGGAGAAAATATTTGCAAATGAAGCAACGGACAAAGGATTAATCTCCAAGATTTACAAGCAGCTCATGCAGCTCAATAACAAAAAAACAAACAACCCAATCCAAAAATGGGCAGAAGACCTAAATAGACATTTCTCCAAAGAAGAGATACAGATTGCCAACAGACACATGAAAGAATGCTCAACATCATTAATCATTAGAGAAATGCAAATCAAAACTACAATGAGGTATCATCTCACACCGGTCAGAATGGCCATCATCAAAAAATCTAGAAACAATAAATGCTGGAGAGGGTGTGGAGAAAAGGGAACACTCTTGCACTGTTGGTGGGAATGTAAATTGATACAGCCACTATGGAGAACAGTATGGAGGTTCCTTAAAAAACTAAAAATAGAACTACCATATGACCCAGCAATCCCACTACTGGGCATATACCCTGAGAAAACCATAATTCAGAAAGAGTCATGTACCAAAATATTCATTGCAGCTCTGTTTACAATAGCCAGGACATGGAAGCAACCTAGGTGTCCATCATCGGATGAATGGATAAAGAAGATGTGGCACATATATACAATGGAATATTACTCAGCCATAAAAAGAAATGAAATGGAGGTGTTTGTAATGAGGTGGATGGAGTTAGAGTCTGTCATACAGAGTGAAGTAAGTCAGAAAGAGAAAAACAAATACAGTATGCTAACACATATATATGGAATCTAAGGGGAAAAAAAAAAAAAAAAGAGGTCATGAAGAACCTAGTGGCAAGATGGGAATAAAGACACAGACCTACTAGAGAATGGACTTGAGGATATGGGGAGGGGGAGGGGTGAGATGTGACAGGGTGAGAGAGTGTCATGGACATATATACACTACCAAATGTAAAGTAGATAGCTAGTGGGAAGCAGCCGCATAGCACAGGGAGATCAGCTCGGTGCTTTGTGACCACCTAGAGGGGTGGGATAGGGAGGGTGGGAGGGAGGGAGATGCAAGAGGGAAGAGATATGGCAACATATGTATATGTGTAACTGATTCACTTTGTTGTAAAGCAGAAGCTGGCACACCATTGTAAAGCAATTATACTTCAATAAAGATGTTTAAAAAAAAAACAAAAAAACAAACAAAAAAAAACAAATAGACACAGTCTCTTCCTCTTATGGGGCTAATACAGTCTGCCCTCTGTATCCATGGGTTCCGCATTTGTGGATTCAACCAACCACAGATCAAAAATATTTGGGAAAAAAATTCCAGAAAGTCCCAAAAAGCAAAGTTGAATTTGCTGCACACTGGCAAGTATTTACAGAGCATTTACATTGTATTTATGGCTATTTATGTAGCATTTGCATTGCATTAGTTATTACAAATAATCTAGAGATAATTTGAAGTATATGAGAGGATGTATGTAGGTTATATGCAAATACTATGCCATGTTATATAAAGGACTTGAGTACCCATGAATTTTGGTATCCATGGGGCCGGAATGGGGGTAGTGGTGGTCCTGGAACCAACCCCTGTGGATACCAAGGGATGACTGTGTTTCAGAGTGTGTATGGGAAGACAGACAATAAATAAGTAGATACGATTATTTTAGACGGTGATAAGTACTGTGAAGGAAATAAAACATGGAGGGACTACTTTAGAAAAAGTAGCTCTTTATGGAGTCTCTAGCTAGAGACTAAGTTTGGAATAGCTGAAAGTATGGGGAACAGGGATGAAAGAAGCAGAAAGTAGGATACCAAACTGTATGAACATTCTCTTGATAGAAGAGAGAACAAACATTTTAGAATTAAAAGAGGTGTTCCAAAAAGAATCCTAAAGTGAGAATCTGCTGGTTTCAATCTGCCAGCCATATAACAAGATTCTCAACATCATAAGCCATCAGGGAAATGAGAATCAAAACCACAATGAGGAACTACTTCACACCCGCTAGGATGGCTATGATCAAAAAGACAGATAACAAGTGTTGGTGAGTATATGAAGAAATTGGAACCCTCATACATTGATGGTGGGAATGTGATATGGTGCCACGGCTTTGGAAAACAGACTGGCAGTTCCTGAAAAGGTTAAACTAAGAGCTACCATACTACCCAGGAATTTCACTCCTAGATGTGTACCTAAGAGAACTGAAAACATATGTTCACATAAAAACTTTTACATGAATGTTCATAGTAGCTTTACACATATTAGCCAAAAAGTGGAAACAGCCTAAATGTCTATCAACTGATGAATGGATAAACAAAATGTGGTATATCCATATAATGGAATATTATGCAAACATGAAGGGGAATGAAGTACTGATACGTGCTACAACATGGATGAACTTTGAAAACATTAAGCTAGGTGGAAGAAGCCAATCACAAAGGACCACATATAGTATGATTCCATTTATATGAAATGTCCAGAATAGACAAATCCATTGAGATAGAAAGTAGATTGGTGATTGCCAGGGGCTGGGGAAGTGAGGGATGGGCAGTGACTATTAGTGGTTATGGAACTTCTTTTTGGAGTGATAAAAATGTTCTAAAATTGATTGTGGTAATAATTGTGCAACTTTATGAATCTACTAAAAACCATTGAAATGTACATTTAAATGGGTAAATTTTATGATTATGTGAGTTATATCTCAATAAAACTGTTATTAAAAAAGATCTGCCAGCACAGCACTCCAAAATGCTTCCAGATGATATGATGCCTGGGATTTCCTTCAAAATAATCCATTATTGGGGGCTAAGGCTCTAGATGAAACAAGATTGGCCATGATTTGATAATTGTTGGAGCTAAGCTGTGGGTTATGAGGGAGTACATTATACTATTTTCTCTGATTTTCTATATATTTGATATTTTCCATAATAAATATTAACAATGTATTTTTTATTTAAAGACCTTTGGTTCTGGGGTAGTTATTTGCAGGTCATAACCATGAGAGTCAGAATGGCTTGGTTAATAGCCAGGTCTCTGGAGGCAGTCTTCGTATTTTATTTTATTTATTTATTTTGTTATTATTATTATTTTTTAAAAGACACCAATTGTACCTGAACATTTGTTACTTTTAAAAATAATTAATTAATTAATTAATTTACTTTTGGCTGTGTTGGGTCTTCGTTTCTGTGCGAGGGCTTTCTCTAGTTGTGGCAAGCAGGGACCACTCTTCATCGCGGTGCACGGGCCTCTCACTATCGCGGCCTCTCTTGTTGCGGAGCACAGGCTCCAGACGCGCAGGCTCAGTAGTTGTGGCTCACGGGCTTAGTTGCTCCGTGGCATGTGGGATCTTCCCAGACCAGGGCTCGAACCCATGTCCCCTGCATTAGCAGGCAGATTCTCAACCACTGTGCCACCAGGGAAGCCCTGTTTTTTGTTATTTTAATGGCTGAGTAATATTCCATTGTATATATACCACATCTTCTTTACCCATTCATCTGTTGATGGACATTTAGGTTGTTTCCATGTCTTGGCTATTGTAAATAGTGCTACCATGAACATTGGGGTGCATGTATCTTTTCGAACATGCATGGTTTTCTCTGGATATATGCCCAGGAGTGTGATTGCTTGATCCTATGGTAGGTCTATTTTCAGTTTTTTAAGGAACCTCCATACTTCTCCATAGTGGTTGTACCAATTTACATTCCCACCAACAGTGTAGGAGGGTTCCCTTTTCTTCACACGCTCTTCAGCATTTATTGTTTGTAGACTTTTTGATGTTTGTAGACTTATTGTTTGTAGACTGATGATGGCCATTCTGACTGGTGTGAGGTGATACCTCATTGTGGTTTTGATTTGCATTTCTCTAATAATTAGTGATGTTGAGCATCTTTTCATGTGCTTTTTGCCCATCTGTATGTCTTCTTTGGGGAAATGTCTATTTAGATTTTCTGCCCATTTTTTGACTGGGTTGTTTGTTTTTTTGATATAGAGCTGCATGAGCTGTTTGCATGTTTTGGAGGATAATCCCTTGTCAGTTGCTTCATTTGCAAATATTTTATCCCAGTCTTTGTATTTTAAATCCTGGTTTTGCTGCGTGACTCTGGGCAAGGCATGCAGCTTCTTTATGCCTCAGTTTCATCACCTATAAAATGGAGGCATAAAGTACCCACCTAGGGATGGTACAAGGATTAAATGAGTTAATATTCACAAAGTGCTTCAAACACTGTCTGATACTTAGTAAGCATTATGTATGTTTACCTTTTCATTAAAAAGAAGAAGGAAGGGATACTGGTTGCAACCTATTAAATTGATTTTATGACAAAGAATTCAGTTTTGGCAACATCACTGCCATCTTGGAACTTGGCTATTTCCTTCTCAAAATCCATTTCATTTTATATTTCTGGTATCTTGTGCGTAGGGATGGTGTTAGCACCTGCACCTCCATCCTCTTGCTTCCCTGAGTGTGGGTGTCCTCAGTGAAATGAAATATGTTGGTCTGGGGACAGGACCATCTCTCTCAAGGGAAACCCTTTAGACTGACCACACATAGTTGATCACAAACAGAATGAGTTCTTCCCTATTTTTAAAGAAAGAACTTTATCTTTCCTCCCCTCTCACTTTAAAACTGAGAATATGCTTTTGCTTTTGAAACATCCATACTTGCTACTCATCTACAGGGAGACAAGTGCTGTTGACATGCCCAAAAGAAAGTGCTGCTCAGATGCTAAAGCAGATCAGGAACTGATGGGCAGCCTCTCCTCTTCAGCCTGCTGTTCCCAGACACTTAGCAACATTTGTCAGATGCTCTGGAAATGCTTCTCCATAGACTGTTGAAACAGGCAGGTCCCCTCCGGCTGCTGTTCAGGACCACCTTACACTTACACGTGACCCTGGTAGCCATTTCCTGCCTGCAGTGGAGTAGGAGGAGAGAGGAGATAATTGTACTCAGCCCATCATTATGTTAAGTGTTTTCTGCTCTGGTGCTTGAAAATTCTCTCTCTGCCCTGAAAGCATGCAGTGGCTCCAGTTAGAGGGCCAGGTACAGGTTTCCTTTTCTCTACAAGGATAAGTACTTTTGGTGTCATATTTGTTCTTGTCAGGAAGGATTTTCCACTGCCTTTTCCTCTGTGGCTGAAGCGTGACTCTTGGTTCTGACTCTGGCCTTGGGTTGGGTCCATGGATGACCTCCATGGAGATACTCTTGACTTTGCAGAAGGAGGCATCAACTTTTCTTTGCCATCCACTAACCCACTTCTCACCCACTTTGAACCCCATGAACAATAGACATGCATCCATTCCTTTAACTGTTCAGTAAGCATTTATTGATTTTCCACTACATGTGGAATGCTGCACTCAAGGCTTTGGGGTCTCCACCAAAATGAAGGAAGGAAGAAAGGAGGAAAGGTGGTTCTTGTTTTTGGAAAAACCAAATTTCTAGTTGGAGAACTAAAATGTGTATGTAAAGTTCTCAGAGCAAATCATCAGTGTCTATGAACACTTTTCTTGCTGACTTGTAACACTTATAACATCATCTATCAGGCATCATAATTTTCCATGTGCAATAGAAACTTACCCTGTCCTTTATTCTACTTCTCTTTATTTGAATTCTCCTCTATAAGAAGCAAAGCTCTTTACTTTGATGCTTTTGTATCTTTCACCCACCCTGACACATGCCCACCACATGGCAAGTGTGTTTCCTTTCCCCCTTTTCTTCCTTCCTTCCTCTTCCTGTTCTCCCTCCCTCTCTTCCTTCCTTCCTTCTTCCTTCTTTTCTTCCTTCCTTCCTTCTGCTTTCCCTTCTTCCTTTCTTCCGTCCTTTCTGGTATTTGGATTGTGGTAAAGATTTTATGTGAAGCTTTGATATATTTAGAGTTACTCAGAATTACTCTTTTAAGTTTATCAGACCAGCCCTACTTCATAGTGGAGAAGCAAGAGATGAGTCTGAAGACATTAGCCAGGTCACATGATGTAGCACTCGATTGCCATAATAAGTTCGGATTTTATCCAGAAAGTAACAGGTGGTTAGTCACACATATTTATTGAATATTTACTATGGGCAAGCACTGTTCTAGGCACTAAGGATATAGCAGTCAAATGGGGTCCCTACCTTTAGGGTGCTTATATTCCAGTGGGGGAAGACAGATAATAAACACAGAAATAGGTAGTGATAAGTGTTATGAAGAAGGTAAAAGAGAATATTGTCAAAGAGAGTGCCTGGGTTTGGGGATGGTTGTTCTAGCTAGGGAGGTCAGATCAGGCCTTTCTGAGGTGGTAACATTTGAGGCAAGAACTGACAAATAGAAAGGAGGAAATGTATTCCAAGCACAAGGAATAGCAGATGCAAAGGACCTGAGAAGGAAGCAAGTTTGGCATCTTCAGGGAGAGAGAAAAAGGACAGAGCGGTTGGACTATGGTGGCTGGGGTATGAGTAGAGTGAGATGTATATGAAGAGCTTGAAGGGTGGCCAGTTCATGTAGGGATTTCAATGCTGTATTAAGAAATGCAGATCTTTTTTCTGGTTCAATGGGAAACTTTGGAAAGTTTTAAGTATGATAGTTCATCTAATTTATACTATTAAAGAATATTCTAATGGTTGTCCGGAGGATAGACAGTAGTGGGGCAAGTCTCGGGGGACCAGTTAAGAGGCTTTTACAGTCCAGGGATGAGATTAGAGTGGCTTGATCTGATGTCATAACAGGGTGACATGGCCAGTAAGTGGCTGAGAGAAACTTGCTTATGTCTGAGCAGCAACTGAAGGCTGTGTAGGAACTCAGGTTGATGACGGAGAGGAACAGTCTTTACAACTAAGAGAGAAGCTGCTGGGTTTCTGAGGCTGGCTCTCATTTTATTTCTCTGTTTTAACTCATGATCATGCAGTTTCATTATGACAAATTTGAAAAACTAGAAGGAATGTTTATTTCCCAGAAAAATATCAACAATCAAAATTGAAAAAAGAAGAAAGGGAAACTACTGATGAGAATGAAAAGATGATTCAAGATCTGTTGAAAAGACCCAGGCACAGATGGTTTCAGAGCAATTATCTAATCTTTAAAGAATGAATAATTCCATTGTTTTTCAAGTGATTCCAAGCCATGTAAAAAGACAGGTATCTCTCCAAATGATTTCATGAAATAATCATAACTATAATACTGAAACCTGAGAAAGGTAGGAAAAAATATAGACAAACATAGACAAATCTCTTTTATGAATATAGATGCAAAAATTACACATAAAATATTAGCAAAAATAATCTGGTAATGAATCAAAAGAATAATACATTTTGATCAAATATTTTTATTTTAGGAATTTAAGGATAATCAATAGTAAGAAATCTGACAACATACTTTATTATATCAGCAAATCATATAATCATTTTAATAAATACAGACGTTTTCAATAAAAGTTAACTTTCATTCCCAATTAAACTAGAAGTAAAATGGAAACAAGGGAATTCTTTGGGGTAGTACATTTTAGCTGACAACCATTATTTTAAAAATTAAGCTTTCTTACCTTTATGATAAAATACAAGTATTCTGAACTTGCTAACCAGCTGATTGCAAACAGCTGGCCAGGTAACCACATAAATTTCCAGAGAACTAGTTAGCCAGACAAGTTATCCTCTTTTAGCTAACCACCAAGCTCTTTTATGTTACAAAATGCTCATGACATTCTCCTAATTACTGTGATATGAGATGCTATGAGACCTTAGTTGTTTGCCTAACAGTAGGAAACTGTACACTGTCTAGACTGAAGGTCTAGGGGATGAATGCAGCCTAACCTGATGATTGACTCTCACCTGTAGTCCTATGTCTTTGTTTACACACTAATTACCATTGTGACTGGTTGTTTCCAGTTTTACTACAGAATTAATTAAAATAAAAACAATGCACCAAAACCTGACAATCCTAAAATCAAATTATAACAACTATTTCTATTAAAATTTGGAACCAGTTGGGGATGTCCTCTCTCACCATTATAATTAAAACTGATTGGGAGGTTCTAGTGATGTAGTGAGACAATAAAATACAGTAATTGATATAAATATTAGAAAACAAGAGTGAAAACAATCACTTTTTGCTGATATATATTTAGAAAACCCAAGACAACAGTAAATAAAACCACACAAGAATTAATAAGAAAATTTGGTTAGGTGATTGCTACAAGATTCTTATACAAGAATTGGTCATTTCCTCTATTTTAACAATAAGCACTGAGTAAGGGAAATACAAAAAATAGCATTTATACATAAGTTACAAAAACTACAAAGTACTTAGAAATAAGTTTTAAAGGAAAAGCACAGGAATACTATGAAGAAAATTATAAAATCTTCTTGTATGACCTAAAACAGGATTTGAACAAATGGTTAAGACAATGTTTTTAAATGAGAAGGAAATGTAATAAAAATGTCAATTTTCCCTAAATTAATATAAACTGATGAAATTTAGATTAGAATATCAACAACATTTTAAAAAAACTCTTTGGGACTGGGTAAAATTATCTTAAAATTTAGGAGTAAGACTAGGTGCCTAATAATAATCAAGAAAAGTTTGAAAACATAGACTAGCAAAGGAGGGACTCTCTTATCAGATGTTAGAATGTACTATGAAGCCACTCAAGTCAAAACAATATGGCAGTGGCATAGGAATAGACAAATAGATAAATGGGTCAAATAGAGAATACAGAAATAGATCTTAGTGTATAAGAGAATTTAAAATGCAAGAAACTAGTATTTTATTATGTTGGGAGAAGTTAGAATTATTTAATAAATATTAAACTAGAAGAAATTTAGAAGAAAGTAAGATTTGACCCTTATATCATATACAAATATAATTGTAAGATTATCTAATATTGTAAATGAAGAAAAAATAGTGTAATAAAATTCTGGGAATTTAGAAGTTGTATTGTGTGTGTATGTACTTGTGTATGTATTTTTTTCCCTTAAACATTTTTGACTACATTTACACATTTAATGTAACTACCTATTTTAAAATCATCTTTTGTCAATGGTTTCTTTTGCTGTGCAAAACTTTTAAGTTTAATTAGGTCCCATTTGTTTATTTTTGTTTTTATTTCCATCACTCTAGGAGACAGATCCAAAAAAATATTGCTGCAATTTATGTCAAAGAGTGTTCTGCTTGTGTTTTCCTCTAGGAATTTTATAGTATCCAGTCTTACATTTAGGTCTTTAATCCATTTTGAGTTTATTTTTGTATGTGATGTGAGAAAATGTCCTAATTTCATTCTTTTGTATGTGGCTGTCCAGTTTTCCCAGCACCACTTATTGAAGAGACTGTTCATCATTGTATATTCTTGCCTCCTTTGTTGTAGATTAATTGACCATATGTGCATGGGTTTATTTCTGGGCTCTCTATTCTGTTCCATTGATCTATGTGTCTGTTTTTGTGTCAGTACCATGCTGTTTTGATTACTGTAGCTTGTAGTATAGTCTGAAGTCATGGAGCACGATACCTCTAGCTTTATTCTTTTTTCTCAAGATTGCTTTGGAAATTCTGGGTCTTTTGTGGTTCCATATAAATTATTTATTCTAGTTTTCTAGGATTATTTGTTATAGATCTTTGAAAAATGTCATGAGTATTTTGACAGGGATTGCATTAAATCTGTAGATTACTTTGGGTAGTATGGTCATTTTAACAATATTAAGTCTTCCTGTCCATGAACACGGAATATCTTTCCAACACATCTATTAATTTCTTTTTTTATAAATTGAAGACCACGATTTTGCACCAATATCTTCATTTCCAGTCCAACATCACAGATATAATCTAGTTTTTTCCCTTTACATCCTCATTTGAAAGTTTAATTGTTTAAATTTCTTTTACACATATTTTTGGTGTGAATTTTGAATAACATATTTTATTTTTATCCCATTTTGGTTATTTGCCATCTTCAGTCAGAGAGACTGAAAAGAAAATTAAATATTTATTGTTCAAAATATACAAACTTAAATAAGCATAGAAGAATTTAAAATACTTAAACATTCAAATTAATTTTTTTATAAGTTTGTAGAATTTATGGTTCTGAAGTTATTAAAGCTTAAAATTGCATGAAGACCTCAGGGACATCCTTTATTTACTTATTTGATTAATCCTCCTTATGCAATCAATTTCTCATCTCTGCCATCATGCCCACCCCTGTGTGATGCCCTCCTCACTGTACCCATTATTCCAATCTCCTGTGCAAGGCTGCTCTTCCATGGGGTTGCCCTGCTCACCCTGCTGGGGCTCTGACTCCCTGTGCCTCAAGGTGGAGGTGACCTCTTATCCTGCCTGGCTAAGCAGCTTCTTGTCCTTCTTATCTTCCTAAGATACCAACTCCATGCTCTGGGCTGCCATGGCTCACCCTCTCCCCATTCCTGAGGTGTGGATGCCTACATCTCTTAGAAGTGGGCTCATCTAATACGTTCAGGACTGAATTGTTCAGGAAAGGAAAGCAGGAAAAAAAAAATGGAAAAGAAATGAGGAAGAAGAAGAGAAATAGTTAATTTGTTTTTAACCTTCCATCAATATATTCAAAGACATTAATTTCCCTCTAAGTATTATTTAGGTGCATCTCACAGATTTTAATATATGGTACTTTTCATTGTCATTTAGTTCTAAGTAGTTTCTAATTTTCTGTTTAACCCAAGTGTTAGTCATTTATTTAAATAACATGAGACTTTCAATCAAATTCTGCATAAAATGGAAACGTAAAAGTCATTTTACTTGTTTTCTCTAGGCATGTTACGTGCCAATGATCCCTTTCTGGCTTAACAAAGAGAGTCAACAAGTATTTATATCTTTAAGATGCCATTTTAAATATTATCACCAGGGCAACACATTATAAAACAACCAATCAGCATTATAAGCCTCTTAGAGATGAGGAACTATTTCCTCAGGATATAACAACAGTTTCTGAAGTCTGGATGTCTTACAAATCTTTGTTATAATTAAAGTTGTCAGGTCAGTTTTTATGATGCAGAATATTTTATGCTTTTCTGGCAGCTTCTGGGGGAATTGGAAATATTTGCTTCTTATTTTGCAAAGACTTTTCACCAGAGTTAGAAGAGTCTTTAGTTTTTCAAGGCTAAATGTTGAAATGCATGAAAAGAAAAAGAGACAGTTCTGAAAAGCCCCAAATTCAGTTGGAATGGGTTATATAAAATTTGCATCTATTTTAGTAACTTTTAAAGTTTTAACCTGAGAATTAAGTGTTCTATATATTTGCTCTTTTGTTTTCTACTTAAGCTATTAATTTCTGAAAATAGTGACTTAAAAATTTCCAAGTAGAAGGTTAATTTATTTCATTGTTCTATCAATTCTTGTTCCATATATTTTTAGCTATATTACTAAGTACATGTATGTTCATGATCATTGCATCTTCTTGGTCCTTTGTTCCTGATGTTAATATATACTACCCCTATATATCCCATATGATGTTTTTCATACTATATGTTCTTTTTTTGTCTAGTGTTAAAATTGCTATACTGGATTTCTTCTGGTTTATATCTAACTTGTTTAGCTTTTCTCATCCCTTTTAAAAAATAGAGTAAAAAAATTTTAACTAACCACCTGACTCAAGAACTAAAACAGTAACAATTAAATCTACCTAGTGCTTCTCTTCCCCTTCCTCCTATTCCACCCACCTATTTCCCTCAATGGTAATAGCTATGCTAAATTTTGTGTATATCATTACCTTGTTTTAAAAAACTATTTTATGAAATATATGTATACATACATCATACATACATATATGTACTATATATATGTAAACAAAGTATTGTTTTTTATTATCTGATTTTGAACTTTAAAAAGAGTGTGCACATTATGTGTAGTCTTCTGGGACCTGCTTTTATCACTCAGCATTATGCTACTCATATTCATCCATACTCTATGTTACTGCATCTCATTAATTTTTACTGCTGTAAAGTATTTCACCATTTGAAAATATCATCCTATCAAAGGATTTTAACTTTTTTGCTATTACAAACAGAGCTGTCATGAACTCTTCCTGTACGTGAGTTTCCTTTGGGCACACACTTAGGAGTGGTATTGCTAAAGCGTAAGTTATGCAAATATTCAACTTGACAAGCTGATTTTATTTTGTCCTTTATTATCTATCTATCTATCTATCTATCTATCTATCTATCTATCTATCTATCTATCTATCTATCTATCTATCATCTATCTGTGCTGTGTGCAAAATACTGTATGTAATCATCACTTTATTTTCGATCTTTCCACATCGTTTTGTTTTCAGTATGGGTCTTGTAAGTAACAGTTGTTGGATTTTTTTCCCACCATATAAACCAAGAGTTCAATTTATATTTGTAATAACTGCTGTTATTTAGAACTTATTCTTGCTATTTTATTTTATGCATTCTGCATTTTGTATTTTAGGCTTTCTGATAAGTATGTAGTAATATCTCATTGTGGTTTTAGTTTGTATTTTCCTAATGGCTAATGATATTAAAAATCTTTTCATCTGTTTTTTTGCCATCTGTATGTCTTCTTTGGTGATATGTCTCTTCATGTATTTTGCCCATGTTCTAACTGGATAGTTTTTTTATTTTTGAATTTTGTGTGTTTCTTATGTATCACAGACACCCATGCTTTGTCAGATATGTAGTTTTCAATATTTTCTCCAAATTTGTAGCTTATCTTTTCATCCTCTTAACTGGGTGTTTCACAGAGCAGAAGTTTTAAACTTTACTGATGTACAATTTATCTTTTTTTTTTTTTTTTTGCCTCACCTGCTTCAGGTCTCTGCTCAAAGTTTACTTACCCAGCAAATTTTTTCTTTTATGGATTTTGCTTCTTGTTTCAAGTCTAAGAACTTGTTGCTAGTTCTAGATTTCAAGGATTTCTTCTATCTTTTTTTCTAAAAGTGTTTATAGTTTTATGTCTTACATTTAAGTCCATGATTTATTTTGCTTAATTTTTGTATAAGGTGTGAAACTTACATCATGGTTTATTTTTTGCCTATGAATGTCTAATTGTTCTAGCACCATTTGGTGAAAGGGCTATCTTTCCTCCATTGAATTGCTTTTGCATCTTTATCAAAAATCCATTAGACATATTTGTCTGAGTCTATTGCTGGATTCTGTGTTCTGTTCTGTTAGTCTATAAATCTATCCTTCTGCCATTGCCATACAGTCTTGATTATTGTAGCTATATAATAAGTCTTGAAATTGGGTAGACTGATCCTTCCACTTTCTTCTTCTTTTTCAAAATTGTTTTAGCTGTTCCAATTCCTCTACATTTACATATAAATTTTTAAGTAATCTTGTCTATATATGCAATAGATCTCGCTGGGATTTTAATAGGAATTGCATTAAATTTGTATATCTATTTGGGGAAAATTGACATCTTTACTATGTTGAGTTTTCTGGACCATGAACATGGTGTGTCTCTATATTTCTTGAGATTTTCTTTGACTTTTTTTCATTAGTGTTGTGTAGTTTTCAGCATAAAATTTCCAGGCATGGTTTGCTAGATTTATACCTGAATGTTTAATTATTCAAATGATTGTCAGTGGTATTGTGTTTTTAAATTTTGGTGTCTATGTTTTCATGTTAGTGTATAGAAATAAAACTGATTTTCAATATTTATCCTGTACTCTGTGATCTTGCTGAATAACGTATTAGTTCAAGAGTTTTTTGTTTGTTTGTTTTTTAGTTTTGTAGATTCCTACAAAGTTCCTTTTCTTGAATTCCTTTTCTTGCCTTATTTCATTTGTTAGAACTTCCAGCACTATGTTGAATAAAAATGGTGAGAGTGGACATTTTTGTCTTGTTTCTGATTTTGGGTGAAAGCATTTAATCTATTACCTTTAAGTATGATGTTAGCTGTGGGGTTTTGTTAGATGTTCTTTATTAAGTTGAGGAGGTTCCCCTCTATTTCTATTTTTCTGAGAGTTTTTTTAATCATGAATGAGTGTTGAATTTTGACAAATATCTTTTATGCATTGATATAATCATATGATTTTTCCTCTTAGCCTGTTAATCTGCTGGTCTACACTGATTGATTTTTGAATATTGAACCAGCCTTGTATACCTGGAATAAAATCTACTTAAACATAGTGGATAATTCTTTTTGCACATTGTTTAATTCTAAATGCTAATATTTTGTTAAGGAATTTCATGTCTATATTCATGAGCAAAATTTGTGTGTAGTATCTTCTTTTTTTTTTTTTTTTGTACTGACTCTGTCTGCTTTTTGGTATTAGGATAATACTTCCTTCCTAAAACGAATTGGAGGGTTTTCTCTTCTATGTTCCAGAAGAGATTGTATAGATTTGGGGTTAAATTTTCTTTAAAAATTTGGTAGAATCCTTCAGAAAACCCATCTGTTTTTAAAAATAGACTTGATTTATTTTAAAGTAGACTTTATTTTTAAGAGCAGGTTTAAGTTCATAGCAATATTGTGCAGAAAGTACAGAGTTTCCCAGATACCCCCTGCCCCTTACATATATAGCCTCCCCCATTATTAACAACCTTCACCAAAATGGTACATATGTTACAATTGATAAAGTTACATTGACACATCATCATCACTCAGAGCCCATAGTTTACATTAGGGTTCACTCATGTGTTGTACACTCTATGGGTTTGGACAAATTTATAATCACATGTATCCAGAGTTATAGTATCATTGCACTAAAAATTTATATGCTCCACCTATTCATCCTTTCCTCCCCCTTAACTCCTGGCAATCCGTGATCTTTTTATTGTCTCCATAGTTTTGCTTTTTCCAGGATGTCATATAGTTGAACTCATATAAGTATGTAGAATTTTCAGGTTGGCTTATTTCACTTAGTAATATGCATTTAAATTTCCTTCAAGTCGTCTCATGGCTTGAAAGCTAATTTCCTTTTTAGCGCTGAAAAATAATCCATTGTCTGGATGTATCACAGTTTATTCATTCACTTACTGACAGATATCTTGATTTCTTCAAAGTTTTGGCAATTATGAATAAAGCTGCCACAAATATCTGTGTACAGATTTTTATGTGGACATAAGTTTTCAATTCCTTTGTATAAATACCAAAGAGTGTGATTGTTGGGTCATATGGTTAGAGTGTGGTTAGTTTTATAAGGAACCACCAAACTGTTTTCCAAAGTAGTGATATTTCTTTTTTGGAGGTTTTAAAATTATGAATTCTATTTCCATAATAGTTATAGGGATATTTAAATTATTTAACTAATATTGGATGAGTTGTGTTTTCTTCTTTGTCCTGTCCATTCTGCTATGAACCATCCACTGAGCTTTTTATTTTGGTTATCGTATTTTATAATTCTAAAATTTTCATTATATCTTCTAATTTTTTGCTGAGGCATATTTTGCATTTGTTTTAAGCATGTTAGTAACTCTTTGATGAAGCATTTTTATGATGGCTGCTTTAAAATCTAGCATCTCTGTCACCTCATTTTTGGCATCTGCTCATTGACGTTTTTCATTCCATTTAAGATCTTCTTGGTTCTTGATATCATGAGTGATTTTCAACTGTAACTTAGACATTTTTGTATCATGTTATATGACCTTGGATCATATTCAAATCTTCTGTTTTAGCTAGACTTTCTTGACACTGCTCTGAGGATGCCACCCCACTGCTTCTAAGTGGAGATAGGAGTCCAGGTTCTCCATCTAGTTTCCACTGACACCCAAGATGGGGAAGGAGCTCCTCTTTACCCCTGGATGGGGGTGGGTGGGAGTAATATCTCCCCACATGGTCTCCACCGACACAATAGTGGGGTGTCCATGTTATCAGTGGGTGATGAGGAAAGTTCTGACTCTCCACTAGGAGATACCTGTGATACCACCCCTGAGGGGAAGATGGGGATAGATCATTACTGCCAAGTGGAGATGGAAGTTCTGACTCATCCCATGGTCCCCACCAACACATTGGGGGAGAGGGCTTGTTATTGTCTGGCTCTCTAGTTGGATTTCTGCCCCTGGTGGTTGTGTTGGGGTGCCTCATTACATCCTTGCAAGAGTGGAAAACTAGACTTCCCACTTTACTTTTTCTATCATGGATAGTGCTGGGACCACAGTATTTTTGGTGTTTGGCTGGACTAGAGTAGTCATTGTCTGAAAGTTTTCTGTCTTACTAGATTACCCCTTTCCTGGTCCTTTGGCTAGAGTGAGCAAGCTTTTATTTTAATTTTATTTATTGATTCATTTGTCAGGGCTCATTGGTATTTTCAGGTTGCCATCTTCTTCAGCTCTGAGTCTGGAGCTGAAGAAAACCTATGGAATTCACCACTGTGTCATTCTTTAGGTCATGAGGTCCCTAGCTGGTCTGCCTTCTCTCTACATTTCAGAGTTTTCTTATATTAGTTTTATATCTAATATCCAGGATTTTTAGTCATACTTAGTGGGAAGAATAGAGAAAATCCAGAAGTGGAGGACCAGGGTGGGTTTTAACATTTCCATTGTACAGAAGAAAGAGCTGATGTTAAAAGATGTTAATGAGTATGTTTAAGGTCACACAGAAAGTGAGAAATAGAGCAGGATCAAACCTAGGCTGTGAATTCCTGAATGTCAGAGTTGAGGAGCCATCCTTTTCTAGTACCTTTTCCAATATTTGAATCCTCTCTCTAATGTCCCTATAAAGTGGTCAACATTGAAGCCATGCAAGAAAGTTCTGTGACTCCTAATTTCCTGTTGCTTGCACCAAAACATGGTCCCTTGCTGGGCAGCATAAATCTCAGTTTATT
This sequence comes from Eubalaena glacialis, assembly GCF_028564815.1. Lineage (NCBI taxonomy): Eukaryota > Metazoa > Chordata > Mammalia > Artiodactyla > Balaenidae > Eubalaena > Eubalaena glacialis. The sequence goes on along the minus strand of NC_083720.1, from coordinate 93,922,084 downwards.
GTATGGGATAACACGTCCTGTTATTTGATGTTTCCATAATTCCTACTCCTGTGCAAGGCACAATGTTGATGACCAGTAGCTACCAAGGCTTGACCTTGGTATTAAAGCCCAGCCTGGATAACTCTAGGCAAACACTGTCTGAGATGTATGAGAAAGAAAGTATGGTTAACTTCACCTTTTCTTTTATATCCATCTCTCCACAATTCACTAGTCTTCTCCAGTGTAGAGGATAATGGTGATGCTCTGCTCAGATCCCCTTGGATACCATTTTACTATTTTTGTGCACCACCTGGGTTTTCTGTGCTTTCCAAAGACAGTATTTATAGCCTTTCTCTGGACTCGCTGGCTCCCAGAGTCTGGTTTTCCTAAAAGGCAGAAAGCTGAAAGTACATGGGAATTATGTCCCCTGGGGTGACCCATTTGGGAGCAGGCAACTATATGGTGTAACTTATATTCTGACTTCCTCCCTGAGAACAGGCTGAAGCTACTCTCTGTGGGGATTGTGCCTGGGGTGATATTGCTGCTTGGCTTCCCCCCCTTTTCCCATCCCACCCCTGCTTCCTCCCTCATTTCCCTTTGTAGCACTTCTTTAATAAATCACACAAATCCTCTTTTCAGAGTCTGCATCTGGGGAACCTGACCAAAACAACCATCAAAGAAGTTTCAATGTGGATGCTTGTTTATCTGTAATGTGAGGGTGTGTAGCATAGTTACTGTGGTCACTACTGAGGAAGAATAGGGAGGAGTCATGGCCAAGTTGCCTTGATCTTGTCGTTATGGAGACAGACGTGCTGGGCTTCATCACAGGGCTGCTTTCCTCCAGGTATGATGTTGCTGTGGAAACACAGAGCCTGAAGCCTCAAAGAACACTCTGTTCCAATCCCAGCTGCTTTATCCATCTGCTTTGTGTCTCATTAGCAGACGGAGCCTAGCGAGACAGGAGGCTTTGACCACATCTCTGTTCAACCCAGTTCTCTAGAGAAGGCCCCACCCCTGGACTTTCTCCTGGGTGAGTGGGAATCTTGGGGTATTTTTGGGTAATATTTGCTAAATTAGATGGAGACAAAATCTTGTTGTACTGCATGGTTTTCAAAATGACTGCTGGGAATCTCACTTACTGCATATTTATTTCAATCTAAGTTCAAGTGGATCCATCTTAGACTCAGTCTTATTTTCAGCTTGTAGATTCTTTCAGCATTAACCTTCCTGTTCCCAGAAATGAGAATAATTATGCTAACTCATGGTTAATGTTTCCTATGGTCAAGAAAGCAAAATTTTAAGCAGAGTCGTTATGGGATGAGTTATCTTTCCATGGTGATGGCACTGATGCTGGAATCTGACCACAGGTACCAATGTGGCCCAAGGCTATCTCCCCAATGGTTGACAGTGGTTCTCAATTACACTGCAATGTGGAGATACAACCTCATGGTTAAGAGCATGGGCTTTGGTGTTAGATGGTGTCTTAGTGTGAGCAGCAGCTATAACAAAATAACAGACGGGGTGGCTTATATTACAAACATTTATTTCTCATAGTCCGGAGGCTGGGAAGTCCAAGATCAAGGTGTTAGCAGATTTAGTGTCTGATTAGAGCTTTAGTTCTGGTTTGCAGATGGCTGCCTTCTTGCTGTGTTCTCACATGGGAGAGAGAGAGGGGACTCTGGGCTCTTCCTCTTCTTATGAGGGCACTAATCCCATCATGAGTACTCTACCCTCATGACCTCATCTAAACCTGATTATCCCCCAAAGGCCCCACCTCCAAATACCATCATATTGGGGATTAGGGCTTCAATATATGAATTTTAGGGGGGACACAACATTCAGTTTGTAGCAGATGGTTTTAGGTTGACTCGAGTTAAGGAGAGAGTCATGAAAAAGAGATCTCTTTTATTGTAAAAAGTTATTTATTTGTCATTTAGAAATGGCAATGACTGCTACTTTTCATTGTTTTTGTTACTATTGTTGAAATCAAACTTTGCCAACTAATTAAAATTTCTAAAGTTAATTGCTGACATTTTATTGCCTGCATCTCTTAAAGGCATCAGCTAGATCTGAGAGTCAAGATTAATTTTCAGAGAAAAACATCAATATCAGTTAGGGTTCAGGCAGGTAAACAAATCATTCCAGGTATTTCAAACAGAACAATACTTAATATGGGGAATAAGCTGCCTACAGAAATCATTGAGAAGAAGCCAAAGTCAAGAGGACAACCACAGCTATAGTCTATCCAAGGGGCCAGAGAGATTCTGATGTCTCCCAGAGGCCCGGAACTGATAGGAAACTACTGCTAGCCTCATAGCTTCTCTGCAGCCCTAAGGCGGTGAATTTCAAGGGAACATGGAAGCTATTATTAAAACCCTCCATTTATGAAGCCCACGTATCTGCTAAAGCTAGCAGAAGGAGAAGAGTAATTCTATCCCCTTTCTGCCTTCTATGTCTTGCATGAGTGTATCTCACTGTTGTGGGCTAAACCATAACCCTGCTGGCAACTGAGTTTGTGACATTTAGTTCTCAGGTTTTCTGCGCTTGTGATATAAGGGAGAACAGAGAAGGAAATGGAAGAGTGTGCAGGTCCAATAGGCAATATCTGGTTATTGTTCATTTTATATGCCTAGTCCCCAGCATCCTAATTTTATTTCTCAGCACTTATAATTGTGAATGGGATTGTGATGTCTGTGAACTGGATGTTTCTAACTAGGCTGCTTTAATTATGCTTTTGCCCTTGTGTGGCTATTTATATCCAATAGAGAAAATTCATGATTATAAGCACAATGGATTGTTTGATTTTAGGTCAACTAAAAGTCAGCCTGTATTTAGTTAAAGCCGAGGACCTGAGACTCAACAATTACACTACCATTAACTATCTGGGATGGTAGGATAACAACAGCAATCGTGATAATGATGATAATGATAGCTACTGCTTGTCTTTACTTTTGGCCTCTGTTCTAAGTGCTTTACATCTACTAACTCATCGCTCCTCACCAGTCATATGTGGCACTATTCCCGTTTTACAGATGGAAGCACTGAAATATCAAGAGGTTAAATAAATTTCCCAATTTCATACAGCAGAACCAGGATTTGAATCTCAAACTCGCTCTTAAACACTACAAAACACACAGAAATTCTAACAGTCATACACGATTTTTATTCATTTGTTACTTTATTCTAAATTATTTTATTGGGTTCCACCAAAGTGTAAGTTTTTTCTGACTCTCCCTTCTGTTTACGCTTGTATTTTATGATAAAATTAGTGGTTAAAGTTTATTGAGAGCTTTCTGTGCTAAAGGATTTGCAGGTAATATATCATTTAATATGCAAAACAGCTTTATGAGGTCTGGAGAGGGTAAGCAATCATTTCAGCATCACACAGCAAGGAAATGGCAGAGCTTGGATTCAACCTCTAACTTTGCACTGACTGGCCAATTCAGTAGCTACCAGCTAAATGCCACAACTGAGCACTTGAAGTATGGTTAGCCTGAATTATGATGTGCTGTAAGTGTAAAATGTTTACCAGATTTCGAAGACTTTTCACACTGTGGTGCATCTGGGAGATGCTGTGGTGTGAAATAAGACTTAAAACCTCATTTCCAGCCTCAATCTCTTCTTAGGAGTTCATCTAAAAGTTATTGAGCCATGTTGACTACTGTGATTGGAGAAGACTTTATCGAGTGCCAGGGACTTGAGTTGGAGGTGGGGTGGGTTTGGGGGGTGGGACTCAAAGGATAGGATACATTGCATTTGTTAGAAATGCCAACAGCATTTTGGGGTTTAGGAAGCAGATCAATCTTGCTGGAGTGATGTGTTGTAGCTGAATCTTATTTGCTACAAATCACTCACCCTGATTTTTGCCAAAAGGGGGTGTTTATTGGACGGATGCAAGGTTGTCTCCTACAACACAGGAAGGTAGTACCGCTGGGTCTTAGGTGGGACTGAAACCAGGGCTTTGAAACCTGCCAGGAGCAAAGGAAGCCACTCTTTCTTTTTTCCTGGAGTTGCCTAGTCTAGCAACTCAGCTTCTCTCTCTGCTTTGTTGCCCCTTTTCTATGTTGACCCGCTTTTTCTGCTTCCCAGCATTATATATGGAGAACGCTTGACTGACTGGAGTTGCTGGGTCCCTGTTCAAAATTAGTTGAGGGTGGCTTCCCTGGTGGCGCAGTGGTTAAGAATCTCCCTGCCGAGGCAAGGGACACGGGTTCGAGCCCTGGTCCAGGAAGATCCCACATGCCGCAGAGCAACTAAGCCTGTGCACCAGAACTACTGAGCCTGCTCTCTAGAGCCCGCGAGCCACAACAATCGAAGCCCGTGCTCCTAGAGCCCATGTTCCGCAACAAGAGAAGCCACCGCCATGAGAAGCCCACGCACCGCAACGAAGAGTAGCCCCCTGCTCGCCAGAGAAAGCCCGCTCACAGCAACAAAGACCCAACGCAGCCAAAAATAAATAAATTAAATTAATAAATTAAAAGAAAATTAGTTGAGGGGGAACTGATTGGCTGGGCTTTGCTCAAATATTCTTCCTAGTCCAAATAATGAGTCAAAATAAACAAATTAAATAATACGACTGCTACGGAAATAACTGCCTCTGTATTTTTTACCTGCTCTTCTATCATACATGGGTAAATTCCTCAACTTTTCTACCTCTCACAATACTTTAAAAAATACTTTTACTGCTGCATAATCATGCCACAGCTCTTAAGCAATATAGTTACCTTTTTATTTAAGGATGTTCCCAATCCAGGTGTCCTGAGAAGTCCTTTTGGGTTTGGTCAATGTAAGTACTGTTTATGGTTCCCATCTTTTTTTTTTCATTTTTCTTTTCTTTTTTTTTTTTTTGAATTTTCTTTTCTTTATTTTTTTATACAGCAGGTTCTTATTAGTTATCCATTTAATACACATCAGTGTACACATGTCAATCCCAATCTCCCAATTCATCCCACCACCTCCCCCACCACCCCGCCGCTTTCCCCTGTTGGTGTCCATACGTTTGTTCTCTACATCTGTGTCTCTATTTCAGCCCTGCAGACCAGTTCATCTGTACCACTTTTCTAGATTCCACATATGTGCATTAATATACGATATTTGTTTTTCTCTTTCTGACTTACTTCACTCTGTATGACAGTCTCTAGATCCATCACATCTCTACAAATGACCCGATTTCATTCCTTTTTATGGTTGAGTAATATTCCATTGTATATATGTACCACATCTTCTTTATCCATTCATCTGTTGATGGGCATTTAGGTTGCATCCATGTCCTGGTTATTGTAAATAGTGCAGCAATGAACATTGGGGTGCATGTGTATTTTTGAATTATGGTTCTCTGGGTATATGCCCAGTAGTGGGATTGCTGGGTCATATGGTAATTCTATTTTTAGTTTTTAAGGAACCTCCATACTGTTCTCCATAGTGACTGTATCAATTTACATTCCCACCAACAGTGCAAGAGGGTTCCCTTTTCTCCACACCCTCTCCAGCATTTGTTGTTTGTAGATTTTCTGATGATGCCCATTCTAACTGGTGTGAGGTGATACCTCATTGTAGTTTTGATTTGCATTTCTCTAATAATTAGTGATATTGAGCAGATGTCATGTGCTTCTTGGCCATCTGTATGTCTTCTTTGGAGAAATGTCTATTTAGGTCTTCTGCCCATTTTTGGATTGGGTTGTTTGTTTTTATAATATTGAGCTGCATGAGCTGTTTATATATTTTGGAGATTAATCCTTTGTCCGTTGATTCGTTTGCAAATATTTTCTCCATTCTGAGGGTTGTCTTTTCGTCTTGTTTGTAGTTTCCTTTGCTGTGCAAAAACTTTAAGTTTCATTAGGTCCCATTTGTTTATTTTTGTTTTTATTTCCATTACTCTAGGAGGTGGATCAAAAAAGATCTTGCTGTGATTTATGGTCTTCCTATGTTTTCTTCTAAGAGTTTTATAGTGTCTGGTCTTATATTTAGGTCTCGAATCCATTTTGAGTGTATTTTTGTGTATGGTGTTAGGGAGTGTTCTTATTTTGTTCTTTTACATGTAGCTCTCCAGTTTTCCCAGCACCACTTATTGAAGAGACTGTCTTTTCTCCATTGTATATCCTTGCCTCCTTTGTCATAGATTAGTTGACCATAGGTGCATGGGTTTATCTCTGGGCTTTCTATCCTGTTCCATTTATCTATATTTCTGTTTTTTGTGCCAGTACCATACTGTCTTGATTACTGTAGCTTTGTAGTATAGTCTGAAGTCAGTAAGTCTGATTCCTCCAGCTTGGTTTTTTTCCCTCAAGACTGCTTTGGCTATTCGGGGTCTTTTGTGTCTCCATACAAATTTTAAGATTTTTTGTTCTAGTTCTGTAAAAAATGCCATTGGTCATTTGATAGGGATTGCACTGAATCTGTAGATTGCTTTGGGTAGTATAGTCATTTTCACAATATTGATTCTTCTGATCCAAGAACATGGTATATCTCTCCATCTGTTGGTATCATCTTTAATTTCTTTCATCAGTGTCTTATAGTTTTCTGCATACAGGTCTCTTGTCTCCCTAGGTAGTTTTATTCCTAGATATTTTATTCTTTTTGTTGCAGTGGTAAATGGGAGTGTTTCCTTAATTTCTCTTTCAGATTTTTCATCATTAGTGTATAGGAATGCAAGAGATCTCTGTGCATTAATTTTGTATCCTGCAATTTTACCAAATTCATTGATTAGCTCTAGTAGTTTTCTGGTGGCATCTTTAGGATTCTCTATGTATAGTATCATGTCATCTGCCAACAGTGACAGTTTTACTTCTTCTTTTGCAATTTGTATTCCTTTTATTTCTTTTTCTTCTCTGATTGCCGTGGCTAGGACTTCCAAAACTATGTTGAATAATAGTGGTGAGAGTGGACATCCTTGTCTTGTTCCTGATCTTAGAGGAAATGCTTTCAGTTTTTCACCATTGAGAATGATGTTTGCTGTGGGTTTGTCATATACGGCCTTTATTACGTTGAGATAGGTTCCTTCTATGCCCACTTTCTGGAGAGTTTTTCTCATAAATGGGTGTTGAATTTTCTGCATCTATTGAGATGATCATATGGTTTTTATTCTTCAATTTGTTAATATGGTGTATCACATTGATTGATTTGCATATATCAAAGAATCCTTGCATCCCTGGGATAAATCCCACTTGATCATGGTGTATGATCCTTTTAATGTGTTGTTGGATTCTGTTTGCTAGTATTTTGTTGAGGGTTTTTGCATCTATATTCATCAGTGTTATTGGTCTGTAATTTTCTTTTTTTGTAGTATCTTTGTCTGATTTTGGTATCAGGGTGATGGTGGCCTCACAGAATGAGTTTGGGAGTGTTCCTTCCTCTGCAATTTTTTGGAAGAGTTTGAGAAGGATGGGTGTTAGCTCTTCTCTAAATGTTTGATAGAATTCACCTGTGAAGCCATCTGGTCCTGGACTTTTGTTTGTTGGAAGATTTTTAATCACAGTTTCAATTTCATTACTTGTGATTGGTCTGTTGATATTTTCTATTGCTTCCTGGTTCAGTCTTGGAAGGTTATACCTTTCTAAGAATTTGTCCATTTCTTCCAGGTTGTCCATTTTATTGGCATAGGGTTGCTTGTAGTGGTCTCTTAGAATGCTTTGTATTTCTATGGTGTCTGTTGTAATTTCTCCTTTTTCATTTCTAATTTTATTGATTTGAGTCCTCTCCCTCTTTTTCTTGATGAGTCTGGCTAATGCTTTATCAATTTTGTTTATCTTCTCAAAGAACCAGCTTTTAGTTTTATTGATCTTTGCTATTGTTTTCTTTGTTTCTATTTCATTTATTTCTGCTCTGATCTTTATAATTTCTTGCCTTCTACTAACTTTGGGTTTTGTTTGTTCTTCTTTCTCTAGTTCTTTTAGGTGTAAGGTTAGATTGTTTATTTGAGATGTTTGTTGTTTCTTGAGGTAGGATTGTATTGCTATAAACTTCCCTCTTAGAACTGCTTTTGTTTCATCCCATAGGTTTTGGATCATCGTGTTTTCATTGTCATTTGTCTCTAGGTATTTTTTGATTTCCTCTTTGATTCCTTCGGTGATCTCTTGGTTATTTAGTGACATATTGTTTAGCCTCCATGTGTTTGTGTTTTTTACGTTTTTTTCCCCTGTAATTCATTTCTAATCACATAGCGTTGTGGTCAGAAAAGATGCTTGATATGATTTTAGTTTTCTTAAATTTACTGAGGCTTGATTTGTGACCCAAGATATGATCTATCCTGGAGAATGTGCCATGCACACTTGAGAAGAAAGTGTAATCTGCTGTTTTTGATGGAATGTACTATAAATATCAATGAAATCTATCTGGTCTATTGTGTCATTTAAAGCTTCTGTTTCCTTATTTATTTTCATTTTGGATGATCTGTCCATTGGTGAAAGTGGGGTGTTAAAGTCCCCTACTATGATTGTGTTACTGTCGATTTCCCCTTTTATGGCTGTTAGTATTTGCCTTATGTATTGAGGTGCTCCTATGTTGGGCGCATAAATATTTATAATTGTTATATCTTCTTCTTGGATCGATCCCTTGATCATTATGTAGTGTCCTTCTTTGTCTCTTGTAATAGTCTTTATTTTAAAGTCTATTTTGTCTGATATGAGAATTGCTACTCCAGCTTTCTTTTGATTTCCATTTGCATGGAATATCTTTTACCATCCCCTCACTTTCAGTCTGTATGTGTCCCTAGGTCTGAGGTGGGTCTCTTGTAGACAGCATATATACGGGTCTTGTTTTTGTATCCATTCAGTGAGCCTGTGTCTTTTTAGTTGGAGCATTTAATCCATTCCTGTTTAAGATAATTATCGATATGTATGTTCCTATGACCATTTTCTTAATTGTTTTGGGTTTGCTTTTGTAGGTCCTTTTCTTCTCTTGTGTTTCCCAGTTAGAGAAGTTCCTTTAATATTTGTTATAGAGCTGGTTTGGTGGTGCTGAATTCTCTTAACTTTTGCTTGTCTGTAAAGCTTTTGATTTCTCCATCGAATTTGAATGAGATCCTTGCTGGGTAATCTTGGTTGTAGGTTCTTCCCTTTCATCACTTCAAATATGTCATGCCACTCCCTTCTGGCTTATAGAGTTTCTGCTGAGAAATCAGCTGTTACCCTTATGGGACTTCCCTTGTATGTTATTTGTCGTTTTTCCCTTGCTGCTTTCAATAATTTTTCTTTGTCTTTAATTTTTGCCAATTTGATTACTATGTGTCTCGGCGTGTTTCTCCTTGGGTTTATCCTGTATGGGACTCTCTGCACTTCCTGTACTTGGGTGGCTATTTCCTTTCCCATGTTAGGGAAGTTTTCAACTATAATCTCTTCAAATATTTTCTTGGGTCCTTTCCCTCTCTCTTCTCCTTCTGGGACCCCTATAATGCGAATGCTGTTGCATTTAATGTTGTTGCAGAGGTCTCTTAGGCTGTCTTCATTTCTTTTCATTCTTTTTTCTTTAGTCTGTTCCACAGCAGTGAATTCCACCATTCTGTCTTCCAGGTCACTTATCCGTTCTTCTGCCTCAGTTATTCTGCTCTTGATTCCTTCTAGTGTATTTTTCATTTCAGTTATTGTATTGGTCATGTCTGTTTGTTTGTTCTTTAATTCTTCTAGGTCTTTGTTAAACATTTCTTGCATCTTCTCGATCTTTGCCTCCATTCTTTTTCCGAGGTCCTGGATCATCTTCACTATCATTATTCTGAATTCTTTTTCTGGAAGGTTGCCTATCTCCACTTCATTTAGTTGTTTTTCCTGGGTTTTATGTTGTTCCTTCATCTGGTACATGGCCCTCTGCCTTTTCATCTTGTCTATCTTCCTGTGAATGTGTTTTTTGTTCCACAGGCTGCAGGATTGTAGTTCTTATTGCTTCTGCTGTCTGCCCTCTGGTGGATTAGGTTATCTAAGAGGCTTGTGCAAGTTTCCTGATGGGAGGGACTGGTGGTGGGTAGAGCTGGCTGTTGCTCTAGTGGGCAGAGCTCAGTAAAACTTTAATCTGCTTGTCTGCTGATGGGTGGGTCTGGGTTCCCTCCCTGTTGGTTATTTGGCCTGAGGCGACCCAACACTGCAGCCTACTCGGGCTCTTTGGTGGGGCTAATGGTGGATTCTGGGAGAGCTCACGCCAAGGAGTACTTCCCAGAACTTCTGCTGCCAGTGTCCTTGTCCCTTGGTGAGCCACAGTTGCCCCCCACCTCTGCAGGAGACCCTCCAACACTAGCAGGTAGGTCTGGTTCAGTCTCCTATGGGGTCACTGCTCCTTCCCCTGGGTCCTGAGGCACACAGTACTTTGTGTGTGCCCTCCAAGAGTGGAGTGTCTATGTCCCCCAGTCCTGTCAAAGTCCTGTAATCAAATCCCGTTAGCCTTCTAAGTCTGATTCTCTAGGAATTCCTCTTCCCATTGCCGGACCCCCAGGTTGGGAAGCCTGATGTGGGGCTCAGAACCTTCACTCCGGTGGGTGGACTTCTGTGGTATAAGTGTTCCCCAGTTTGTGAGTCACCCTCCCAGCAGTTATGGGATTTGATTTTATTGTGATTGCACCCCTCCTACCATCTTACTGTGGCTTCTTCTTTGTCTTCGGATGTGGGGTATCTTTTTGGGTGAGTTCCAGTGTCTTCCTGTTGATGATTGTTCAGCAGTTAGTTGTGATTCCATGCTCTCGCAAGAGGGAGTGAGAGCATGTCTTTCTACTCCGCCATCTTCTGTTCCCATCTTTTATGTATAAAACTCAGTCAGACTCAATAACTTTGTTCTCTCTTTCTATTTTCCCAGGACTCTTACATTCTGTTTATATATAAAGATGGTTTCATGATATTTTATTAGTTTGTCTTTGGATAGAGTGCACTGTGCAGTTCTGGAAGGCAAGAACTATGTTTTAATTGTTTTTACCTTCCTAATGCTGGTGCATTATATACTTTCCATAATCATGTGTTGAGTGAAAGAAAGAATGAATGACAGTACATTTTCTTTCAAAAAAAAAGGGTTTGCATTTGTATAATCCCATCTTTATCACCTGTTCTGTGATCCTTTTCTAACCTACCAGTATTGCTTTTTTTAAATTGAAGTATAGTTAATTTACAATGTTGTGTTAGTTTCAAGTGTACAGCAAAGTGATTCAGTTATACATACACACACACACACACACACATATATATATATATATATATATATTTCCAGATTCTTTTCCCTTATAGGTTATTGCAAAATATTGAGTGTAGTTTCCTGTGCTGTACAGTAGGTCCTTGTTGGTTATCTATTTTATATATAGTAGTGTGTCAGTATTGCTTTTAAAATAACTTGTGCTTTGGACTGTCTTTCTTAGATGGAGAAAATATTCACCTAAGATAATTTTTAAATACTCAAAACTCATTCATGTAAGTGATGAGACTTGGCAGTTGAATTGCACATTCCTTCTGGAAGGACTTTTCTCAGCAGGGATCACCGCTTTAGAAATTCTCTACAAATGGTTTCTCTGAAGGGAGCCTGTAAACTAGAGAACACTGATTCAATCCCCTGTCAATCTCTGTCTCGTGAAAGGTTTCTGAACTGAATTATGCAAGCATCTCTTACTGTTTGGTTTGGCTACTCTAAACCTTCTTCTCAGCCATGTTCCTGGGCATGATTATTGCCCAGAAAAATTCAGGATGGAGTGGCCAATTCAAAGTCTGATGCCATAGGTTTAGCTACCAAAGTGGATGTTTTGACTTATTTTCTGACTACAGGATCAGATTCCCCGAACAGTAGCCAAATATCTGCTCCACGTTATGCTATGGCACTAAAACTCGAGTAAGATAACACTCTTGCCAATTTTGGAGCTTTGAAATCTTGACAGTAATTATTAAAAACTACTAACAGTCCAAATTCTTCAGCAGTTTAATGCGATAAAAGTTAAGCTGAACCTCAGTTAAGGGTTTCTAATATAATCTCTCTTGCTATATTTATTGTTAAAGAATGAGTTAACTGCTTCACATGTTTTATGTAAATTAACCAGGTTGGAATTGCTATATTATTATTATGAGAAATTGGCTTATTTTATCCTCAAAGTAAGGAAATTTCCATCTAGACCAGTAAATTGAATTATTTTCCTGGTTTATACTACATATACAATATTGATAATTGTCAGTGCTCATTTACTGTTGAAAGACATGGCTCAATTTTTTAAATAGTGAAAACAGTGAATACAGATAACATGTTTTGAATGCTTTCTATGAGCTAGGAGCTTTACATACTTTATTCTGTTTAAGAACCCAACAGCCCACAGCAAGATTTGCCCCATTTTACAGATGAAGCAACTGATATCCTCAAGGCGAACAGTCGAAGCATAGACGCTGTTTGAAACTTCATCTGCCTGGTTTTAAAGCCTTTGCTCTTTCTGATTTCCTAAGTTACTTCCTTTGCCAGTTCTTCACCCCCCTTTTTGCTTTAAACTCCTTAAAAATTAAAATATAGAGATTATATATATATATATATATATATATATATATATATATATATAAATGAAATCTAAGGCTATTTTTTTGGATACGATGAAGATAATGGTATAATTACAAAATATAATTCAAACTACAGTGATGGGCGCCTCCACTGGCTTTATGGCCAAAGTCATAGTGTTCCCAAGCTAGTTTGCATGTCCTGGGAACAGAGAATGGCCCAGGGTCCTTCTGCCCCCAACCCCTTCCGTGTCTCCACACTGAGTCTCTTCTATGTCTCAAGGTCTCCCTCTCTTCACATCGGGCCCTGAATTTGGATAGGAGACCTGCTGAGGCTGTGCATTCAGTTTTCTTTGTAGCTCTCCTGCCCTTACAGTTAAATCCTATACCTGAATTTCAGCACAGACTGCAGGATTTAAGGGTCTCTTTAAACTCTACATGGAGATTTTATGACTTTTTCAGTGTACTTTGAATTGCTAGTTAGCTAACCCGAACCTATCATTTTCTTTTGTCAAGGTCTCTAAATCTATTAAATAAAACCAGACAGCTTCACAATCATGATAATTATCCTGGGCCCCATGCTGTCTGCCACTGCTAGCACATACTCCAATGCTTCCCTTCCTTTGGCTCCTTTCCTCAGTCCCCCACAGGGACCTGTCAGTGGTGGTGATGCTACTGCATGCCAGGGTCATTACCTCCACACTTACCAACAGCTGTGTGGTCCTTATCTCTGACCACAAGAGACTCAGATCAAGAATCCCATCTCGAGCATCTGCTTTGTAGGGCCACTTTTGGTAACAGCTATTGGTCTGGGTTCTTCCTGAAATCAGTGCCCAAAACAAGGTCTTGCATTCAGGATGTTTATATTGGGAAGCATGAAAGTGGGAAGAGGAAAAAGTCAATCCAAGTATGCCTTGTGGTCTCCAGTATGGGCCCCAGGGCTTGATCCCTTCAGGAGCCCTCGAGGAGCTGTGTGAAATGTACCCCAGGATTATTTCCCTGAGGGACAGACAAGGGGAGAATTTGTTTTCTGCCTCTCGTCCCCAGTTGGCCAAGGGTTGCTTTCTGGTGTTAACTCCCTCTCACTTCCAGACATCTGTGGGATCAGAAGTGCTGGTCTGCAGCATTTCACATGGCCTGACAGTGGCAGAGAAGCCTGGGGGCAGAAAGTGGGCAGTGTAATTGAGGCAGCTGACATAATGTGCGGTCAGGTTACTTCTGAGCACAGTTGATTGTGTCAGGAATGACTGGAGTAAAAAGATGGGCTGAGAGCATGTGACGTGGGACACAACTGGTGTCAGATTCAGATATGATCTTGTTCTATGGCTCCAACAAATCATCATACAGTAGTCAAACAACAGGACATTTCCTAAAGTCTGGATTAGTCGGCTTCAAATCACACCACATATAGGGCATCCGTGACGCCATGCTGGTCGGGGTTCCCTAGCTCCCCCTCAGCTACTCCCTTGGAGCATTCACAAATGTGGTGGTACAGACTCAAGTTCACGTTGAATACACAAATATTTGGTGCTTTATCTAAACTAAGGCTGATGTACATTCCCGTGGCTAGTGCCATGCACATGTTTTTGGCATAACATTTATGGGGCTGCTGATGCTTTTCCGAGTAGTGGTGTAAAATGTGCTCCTCTCTGCGTCAGAGAAGGTAGACATAGACTTAATTGAACTCCAAGTTTTGAGAGAGCCCAGAACAAAGATCTATGGCTCCAGTGATGGGGGAGACTTCAGTCAGATCCACTTGGGAAGCTTTTCTTACAATGTCATGCTCTTGGCAGGGGAAAATGGAAGGGGATCGAAGGACGAGAGTATGTGTTGCTCGAAGTTGCTTAATAGGTGATTCTGCAACACTCTACCCATTTTCCATTGAGAATACTGAAGTGAGTTAATTTGCCCAGTGGCTAGATGGTGTTTCGCAGGATGGTTGGCATTCCTCTCACTGCTCCAATAGATTCCTGCAGCAGTATCCAAGGCTAGGAGAGGCCGTGTGGAATGAGGGCAGCTGTAGACAAAGCTCCTGGAACACAGAAGTGATGGGTTTTGATGAGGAAGCAGGCAGAATACTTGCACAGACTTATGCATTAGTCAGCTTTAAAAACCCTGGACTGCCTTCTTGGCCTCTTGGCCACGTGTACTAGAGGTCTCCTCAGTCCTCACCACTAGAGGACCTGAACCTGATGCTTTCCTAAAACTGATCTTGAGGCTGGCAGCAGGCCACATCTACACTGCAGACCATCTGCATGCCCCGGGAGTCCTGCCTGCCACCTACCCAGCCGGCGTGGCCTCCCGGGATGTTTCCCTTGGCAGGAGTGTCTTACAGCTGGGCCGATTATTAGTGAGTTTCTGAATTATTTATGTCAATGTTCCCTTTCATTACTGTGAATTGTCATGAATTGGATGTAATTAGAATGATTGAGGTTTGAGGAACAAAGAATGAGGTGCATTTTTTAGTGTAATGTTATAACTTGTTGGGCTTTGTTATTGCTCTTAAAGCTCCTACCAATACTACTAAGAGAAGCCATTTGGTGTGTTGGAAGGGCCCTAGACTTGGAGTCTGGAGACCCTGGTTCCTGCACCTGCTCTCCTGCCCTGGACTCGGCCTTACAGTACCTTGGTGATCACCTGTTTAATGTCCTGATACGTCAGTTGTGGGTATTTATTTAGCTTGTCATGTTGCAAGCTAGAAGGCAGCTGTCTGCAAACTGGAAGAGAGTAGTCACCAGAAACCAACCATGCTGGCACCCTGATCTCAAACTTCCAGCCTCTAAAACTGGGAGAAAATCAATTTCTGTTGTTTAAGCCTATGGTATAATACCAGCCTATGGTATTTTGTTATGGCAGCCCAAACAGACTAATATAAGGGGCTAGACTAGAGAAGATAGACTATCAGAAGTGGAAGGCAACTTGTCTTAGTTGAATTCTTCCAAAAGCAGATCCTGAGACAAGGATTAGAATGAAAGCAATTTGTTTGGGAGGTGAGTCCAGGAAGCAATGCTGAGGGTGTGGGGAAGTGAGACAGAAGAAGATAGGAAAGCCAACATGGGTTATCTCTATGGGCAACTGGAGCTTAGTATCCCTGAGGACCCTCTGAAAAACAATGTGGAATATGCCTTGGAATTTTCCTATTTAAGGCCAGGAAAACTGTGATGCTCATATATCAACTCACTCTCCCCATGAAGGCATTAAGTCCCCAGCACTTCTGGTCTGCCTGGCACATGTCAGTCTAGCAGCAGTTTTCCTGGGTCAGAGAGCCACCAGAGAGAGATGTGTAGCAAGGCATGCATGGGAACTGTCTCAGGTCACCTCCAGGGTGGACCGAAGGGGCAAGAATGCAGCACATAGAATGCAGTTCTATATATACACAGCAGAACTCTCACACTTTAAGGTGGATACTGAACTCTTGTGAAAATACAGTCTGTTTCGTAGGTCTGGAGTGGGACCTGAGAGTCTGCATTTGTAACAAGTTCCCCATGATGAAGATGTAGCTCATTCATGGACCAGACTCTGAGTAGAAAGAGTTTCGCACTCTTTCATGAATTCAGCTCAGTTCAACATGTATTTATTGGTCACCTGCTGAGCTAGATCCTGGGGCTACCAGTGCTTGCCATGGGGACCAGAGAGACCAGAACATGATACTGAGCAGGACCCCGTGGGGCTCCTGGGCACAAAAGCCTTTCTGTGTCCCGCATTTCTTGATCACAGGAAATAGGCTTTATTCAGCCTCCATGACCTTCCCTGAGTTCCAAAGGGTAGGTTCAAACAGTTGCTAATGAGGGAAGGGAGGGGATGCAGAGACAAGAGAGGAACAGTCAAGAGAAACAATAGGGCTTCCCTGGTGACGCAGTGGTTGAGAATCTGCCTGCCAATGCAGGGGACACGGGTTCGAGCCCTGGTCTGGGAAGATCCCACATGCCGCAGAGCAACTAGGCCCGTGAGCCACAACTACTGAGCCTGCGCGTCTGGAGCCTGTGCTCCGCAACAAGAGGCCGCGATAGTGAGAGGCCCGCGCACCGCGATGAAGAGTGGCCCCTGATGCCACAACTAGAGAAAGCCCTCGCACAGAAACGAAGACTCAACACAGCCATAAATAAATAAATAAATAAATAAATAAAATTAAAAAAAAAAAAAGAGAGAAACAATAGTGCAGCCTTAGGGCAGGGTCCTGGTTCCCCATAAAGGGATATACATAACAACATCTTTGAGCTATTTTGCAGGTACAGAAAACCCCCAGCAGGTGGGAGAAGTTAACGGTAGGCTTCCCACAAGTTTGTAGACCTCAGACTGGTTGGAACCAGAAGGTTGATGATGCTGGCTCCCACTTACCTCACCACCAACCAATCAGAAGAATGTCCACGAGCTGATCACACCCTCCTTGAACCATTACTATAAAACTCCTCACTACCCCCTCCAGGTTGGGACACATAGTTTTGAGGACATTAGCTCACTTTGGCCCTCTTTGACTGCAAAGCAATAAAGCTATTCTTTTCCACTTCACGCAAAACTCTGTCTCCACGATTTAATTTGGTATTGGGTACAGAGGCCGGATTTGGCTTCAAACAGATGGATCAGGTGTTGCATCCGTTTTACAGATGATCTAAGGGTTTATTCTGCTTCGGTTGTCCAGGGTTGGAAGTGCTTACTACATACGTGTCTTAAGAAACGGGAGAAAGTGCAATTCCTGAACTGTTTCTGTCTCTTGGATAGAATTTTAGCCTATAAAAATGGTAAAACCATTAGCACAGATTTACCGCTAGATATACTCCCAATGTCTTAGTAGCAGCCTCTCTGGAACCATGGGAGGGTTTTCATAAAGCCATTGCTTACTTTAGTATTTTAAAATAACAAAAAAAAAATCTGGAGTTGTAATAAAAAAAGCGACATTTTTGTAGCACTTCACAGCTTACAAAGTGCTTTCCACCACATTATCTCATTATGTCTTTTGCAGGCTTGAGATAAATCATCTACAAATGGCGGTTAAAAATAAATATATTGCACATTAGGGCAGGTACATTACACAGCTGGGTACGTGATATTCCAGATCCAAGATAATGAAAAATGGCCATGAAGAAGGCTGCATATAAACATCCACTGTGTCCTGGGGCACTGGGGTAAACTCTGCATTAGCTGGGAAAAGCAGTTCAGCCTCACTGTTGTTGGTTTCTCACTTTTAAACTTTCCACAAGGGTCTTATCTTTGCTCTCTGTGCTGGTCTTCCAGTTTGACCACTTGGCTTTTCATCCTGTTGAGATGCTTTGGACCATCTGTACGCCCACACTGAAGTCAAGCACAAAGAGCGTGACTCATACGCAATGGACACACCACCTGGCTGTCAGCCTCTTTGTCTGGACAGTCAATGGATTCAGCCAGGCAGATAAGAAAATGAAAATGAGATGGTAAAGACTTTCTTTAGGCATTGTAAAATGACCTGGCTGTGATGACCTTTGTAAAGATTTAGCTTCATATACCCAAGAACTCTAATTATACCTATCAAATGTTATCAGTAGAGATTATGAACTATATCTAATATATAATTATACCTAAATAAAAGTGAAGATTCTATTTATAATAAAATTCAATGATTTCATTTATAATAACTTCAATAACCTTGAAATATTGAGTGAAAGAGAAGCAAATGGATGTCATTCATGAATATTTTATGAGTTAGAATGCTTTTTGCTATATGAAATGGAATATTTAATCAAACCTAAAAATAAGAGTTAACTGTTTACATAACCTAAATCTGGAAATAATGGTTCTGAGTTTTGTTAATTCAGCAGCACAATTGTGTGAGTTCTGGGTCAGCTTCTCTGCGATTCTTTTAATTATAATTTCATGGTCACAAAATGGCTGCCACAGCTCTAAGCATCATGTCCTCACACCACTGAATCCAAACAGGAAGGAGAATGCTTCCTTTATGCTTTTTTTTTTTATTATTTTAATTATGGAGAACAATCATTCTGAGAATTCCCTTGTAAGTTCTCCTCTGGCCCTTTTGACCAGAAGTCGGTCATAGGCCCGCTTGCACAACAATCACTGGTAAAGGAAATGAGATGAGCTTGACTGACCAGACTAATTATGTTTAATGTTCTAGGACTGGGGTGGGGTCCAAACTTCCTGGAGCACATTGCTTCCTCAAATCTGAACAAAATAAGTGTTATTCATAAGGAAAAAAAGGAAATGGCTTTTGGGGAGGGAAGCAATATTGTCTGATGCACATATTTTCTATTGTTTCTTTAGAGGTTCTTTGGTTGCCTATTAATTGAAACAGAGACACATTCAGGGGTTAGAATCAAAGATTAAGATTGAAAACATTACCTCTTACTGAATTCTACAGAAGTATATAAAAATGTTTTGTAGTACAAATTGTGTTTCTTCCTAGTTTTGTTTGGGGAACCACTGACTGAAACCACCCGCCCTGGTCAGGCACAGCAGTAACCACTTGCATGAGTTATCTTACATCAGGAGGTCCTGGTAAGGAACGCGGAACTAACAAGCTACTACCAACCGGAAAATTTGGGAAAGGTCAAAAGGAGAGAGGAGATGCCAGTCCATATGTCCTACCAACCTCCTAGAATACGTCTCACTGGAATCCATCTTGGCTGAGTGATGTGTGCACCACCAGGAAGCACCCTGAGTCAGAAAGATTGGCCAGAGACAACCCAGAAACTAACCCCATTACCATAAAACCCAAGACTGCTAGCCACCTGGCAGAGCAGTTCTCCTGCTTTCCCTTACCCTGCTGCTCTCCACCTGGGCGCCCCTTCCCAATAAAGTCTCTTGCTTTGTCAGCAAGTGTGTCTCCTTGGACACTTCATTTCTGAGTGTTAGACAAGAGCCCACTCTCGGGCCCTGGAAGGGGTCCCCCTTCCTGAGACAGTTTGGGCTTCTTATGGAATGGAAAGCTTCCTGTCCAGAGCTTAGCCCATATTAGGTGACATGTGTCCCCATCACACTGCTGCCTCCCTGGGGTCTTCAGAAGGATAGAAGGAGAAATGGCACAAGGGCTAAAGCTACTGGAAAAGCTTTTTTTTTTTTTTTTTTTAATATGTCTTCATTGAAGTATAATTGCTTTACAATACCGTTTTAGTTTCTGTTGCACAACAAAGCTCATCAGCCATATGTATACACATGTCCCCATATCCCCTCACTCTTGAGCCTCCCTCCCATCCTCCCTATCCCACCCCTCAAGGTCATCGCAAAGCACTGAGCCTACCTCCCTGTCCTATGCTGCTGCTTCCCACCAGCCAACTATTTTACATTCGGTAGTGTATATACGTCGATGCTACTCTCACTTCGCCCCAGCTTTGCCCTCCCACCCCATGTCATCAAGTCCATTCTCTATGTCCACCTTTTTATTCCTACCCTGCAACTAGGTTCATCAGTACCATTTTTTTTTTTTTTTTAGATCCCATATATATACGTTAGCATACGGTATTTGTTTTTCTCTTTCTGACTTACTTCACTCTGTATGACAGACTCTAGGTCCATCCACCTCACTACAAATAACTCAATTTCATTTCTTTTTATGACTGAGTAATATTCCATTGTATATATGTGCCACATCTTCTTTATCTATTCATTTGCAGGTGGGCATTTAGGTTGGTTCCATGTCCTGGCTATTGTAAATAGCGCTGCAGTGAACATTGTGGTGCATGTCTCTCTTTGAATTATAGTTTTCTCAGGGTATATGCCCAGTAGTGGGATTGCTGGGTCATATGGTAGTTCTATTTTTAGTTTTTTAAGGAACCTCTATACTGTTTTCCACAGTGGTTGTATCAATTTACATTCCCACAACAATTCCCACTGTGGTTTATATCAATTAACATTCCCCTTTTCACCACACCCTTCCCAGCATTTATTGTTTCTAGCTATTTTGATAATGGCCATTCTGAACGGTGAGAGGTGATACCTCATTGTAGTTTTGATTTACATTTCTCTAATAGTTAGTGATGTTGACTATCTTTTCATGTGCCTCTTGGCTATCTGTATGTCGTCCTTGGTGAAATGTCTATTTAGGTCTTCTGCCCATTTTTTAACTGGATTGTTTGTTTTTTTGATATTGAACTCCATGAACTGTTTGTATATTTTGGAGATTAATCCTTTGTCTGTTGTTTCATTTGCAAATGTTTTCTCCCATTCTGAGGGTTGTCTTTTTGTCTTGTTTATGGTTTCCTGTGCTGTGCAAAAGCTTTTAAGTTTAATTAAGTCCCATTTGTTTATCTTTGTTTTTATTTCTGTTACTCTAGGAGGTGGGTCAAAAAAGATCTTGCTATGGTTTATGTCAAAGAGTGTTTTTCTTATGTTTTCCTCTAATAGTTTTATGGTGTCTGGTCTCACATTTAGGTCTTTAATCCATTTGGAGTTTATTTCTGTGTATGGTGTTAGGTAGTATTCTAATTTCATTCTTTTACATGTAGCTGTCCAGTTTTCCCAGCACCACTTATTGAAAGGCTGTCTTTTCTCCATTGTATGTTCTTGCTTCTTTTGTTGTAAATTAAGTGACCATATGTGTGTGGGTTTATCTCTGGGCATTCTGTCCTGTACCATTGATCTATATTTCTGTTTTGTGCCAGTACCATACTGTCTTGATTACTGTAGCGTTGTGGTATAGTTTGAAGTTCAGGAGCCTGATTCTTCCAACTTCGTTTTTCTTTCTCAAGATTGCTAGGGCTATTTGGGGTCTTTTATGTTTCCATATGAATTGTTCTAATTTTTTGTTCTAATTCTGTGAAGAATGCCATTGGTAGTTTGATAGGGATTGCATTGAATCTGTAGATTGCTTTGGGCAGTATAGTCATTTTCACAATATTGATTCTTCCAATTCAAGAACTGTTTCTCCATCTGTTTATGTCATCTTTGATTTCCTTCATCAGTGTTTTATAGTTTTCTGAGTACAAGTCTTTTTTTTTAAATTAATTTATTTTATTTATTCTTTTTTTTTGGGCTGCGTTGGGTCTTCATTGCTGCGCATGGGCTTTCTCTAGTTGAGGTGAGCGGGGCTCCTCTTCTTGCGGTGCACAGATTTATTGCAGTGGCTTCTCTTGTTGCGGAGCATGGGCTCTAGGCAAGTGGGCTTCAGTAGTTGTAGCACGTGGGCTCAGTAGTTGTGGCTCACAGGCTCCAGAGCACAGGTTCAACAGTTGTGGCACATGGGCCCAGTTGCTCCGTGGCATGTGGGATCCTCCTGGACCAGGGCTCAAACCCATGCCTCCTGCATTGTCAGGCAGATTCTTAACCACTGTGCTACCAGGGAAGCCCTGAGTACAAGTCTTTTGCCTCCTTAGACAGGTTTATTCCTAGGTATTCTATTCTTTTTGTTGCAGTGGTATATGGGAGTGTTTCCTTAATTTCTCTTTCTGATTTTTCACTGTTGGTGTATAGGAATGCCAGAGATTTCTGTGCATTAATTTTGTATCCTGCAACCTTACCAAATTCACTGATTAGTTCTAGTAGTTTTCTGGTGGCATCTTTAGGATTTTCTATGTATAGTATCATGTCATCAGCAAATAGTGACAGTTTTACTTCTTCTTTTCCAATTTGTATTCCTTTCATTTCTTTTTCTTCTCTGATGGCTGTGGCTAGGACTTCCAAAACTATGTTGAATAAGAATGGTGAGAGTGAACATCCTTGTCTTGTTCCTGATCTTAGTGGAAATGCTTTCAGTTTTTCACCATTGAGTATGATGCTTGCTGTGGGTTTGTCATATATGGCCTTTATTATGTTGAGGTATGTTCCCTCTATGTCCATTTTCTGGAGAGCTTTTATCATAAATGGGTGTTCAATTTTGTCAAAAGCTTTTTCTGCATCTATTGAGATGATCATATGGTTTTTATTCCTTAATTTGTTAACATGGTGTATCACATTGATTGATTTGCATATACTGAAGAATCCTTGCATCCCTGGGATAAACCCCACTTGATCATGGTGTATGATCCTTTTAATGTGTTGTTGGATTCTGTTTGTTAGTATTTTGTTGAGGATTTTTGCATCTATGTTCATCAGTGATATTGGTCTATACTTTTCTTTTTTGTGTGATATCTTTTTCTGGTTTTGGTATCAGGGTGATGGTGGCTTTGTAGAATGAATTTGGGAGGGTTTCTCCCACTGCAAGTTTTTGGAAGAGTTTGAGAAGGATGGGTGTTAGCTTTTCCCTAAATGTTTGATAGAATTCCCCTGTGAAGCCATCTGGTCCTAGACTTTTGTTTGTTGGAAGATTTTAAATTACAGTTTCAATTTTATTACTTGTGATAGGTCTGTTTGTATTTTCTAATTCTTCCTGGTTCAGTCTTGGAAAATTGTACCTTTCCAAGAATTTGTCCAATTCTTTGTGGTTGTCCATTTTGTTGGCATATAGTTGTTTGTAGTAGTCTCTTATAATCCTTTGTATTTCTGCGATGTCAGTTGTGATTTCTCCTTTTTGTTTTCTAATTTTATTGATTTGCATCCTCTCCCTTTTTTTCTTGATGAGTCTGGCTAAGGGTTTATCAATTTTGTTTATCTTCCCAGAGAACCAGCTTTTAGTTTTATTGATCTTTGCTATTGTGTTCTTCATTTCTATTTCATTTATTTTTGCTCTGATCTTTATGATTTCTTTCCTTCTACTGACTTTGGGTTTTCTTTGTTCTTCTTTCTCTAGTTGTTTTAAGTGTAGGGTTGGAAAGTTTATTTGAGATTTTTCTTGTTTCTTAAGGTGAGATTTAATTGCTATAAACTTCCCTCTTAGAACTGCTTTGGCTACATCCCATAGGTTTTGGGTCGTCGTGTTTTCATTGTCATTTGTTTCTATGTATTTTTAAATTTCTTCTCTGATTTCTTCAGTGATCTCTTGGTTATTTAGTAGCGCACTGTGTAGCCTCCATGTATTTGTGTTTTTTACAGTTTTGTTCCTGTAATTGATTTCCAATCTCAAAGCATTGTGGCCAGAAAAGATTCTTGATACGATTTCAATTTTCTTAAATTTTCCTAGGCTTGATTTGTAACCCAAGATGTGATCTATCCTGGAGACTGTTCCGTGTGCACTTGAGAAGAAAGTGTATGCTGCCACTTTGGGGTGGAATGTTCTAGAAATACCAATTAGATCTATCTGGTCTATTTTGTCATTTAAAGCTGTGTTTCCTTATTTATTTTCTGTTTGGATGATCTGTCCATTGGTGTAAGTGGGGTGTTAAAGTCCCCGACTATTATTGTGTTACTGTCGATTTCTCCTTTCATGGTTGTTAGCATTTGCCTTATGTATTGAGGTGCTCCTATGTTGGGTGCATAAACATTTATAATTGTTATATCTTCTTCTTGGATTGATCCTTTGATCATTATGTAGTGTCCCTCCTTATCTCTTGTAACATTCTTTATTTTAAAATCTATTTTATCTCATAGGAGTATTGTTACTTCAGTTTTCTTTCGATTTCCATTTGCATGGAATATCTTTTTCCATCCCCTCGCTTTCAGTCTGTATGTGTCCCTAGGTCTGAAGTGGGTCTCTTGTAGGCAGCATATGTATGGGTCTTGTTTTAGCATCCATTCAGCCAGTCTGTGTCTTTTGGTTGGGGGTCTTTAATCCATTTACATCAAGGTTATTATCAATATGTATGTTCCTATTACCATTTTCTTAACTGTTTTGGGTTTGTTTTTGTGGGTCTTTTTCTTCTCTTGTGTTTCCCGCCTAGAGAAGTTTCTTTAGCATTTGTTGTAAAGCTGGTTTGGTGTTGTTGAATTTTCTTAGCTTTTGTTTGTCTGAAAAGCTTTTGACTTCTCCATCTAATCTGAATGAGATCCTTGCTGGGTAGAGTAATCTTGGTTGTAGGTTTTTCTCTTTCATCACTTTAAGTATATCCTGCCACTCCTTTCTGGCCTGCAGAGTTTCCACTGAAAAATCAGCTGATAACCTTATGGGGATTCCTTTGTATGTTATTTTTTTGTTTTTCCCTTGCTGCTTTTAATATGTTTTCTTTGAATTTAATTTTTGTTAGTTTGATTAATATGTGTCTTTGTTTTTTTTTCCTAGGGTTTATCCTGTATGGGACTCTGTGTGCTTCCTGGACTTGGATGACTATTTCCTTTCCATTGTTAGGGAAGTTTTCCACTATAATCTCTTCAAATCATTTCTCAGACCCTTTCTGTTTCTCTCTTTTTCTGGGACTCCTATAATTCGAATGTTGGTGCGTTTAGTGTTGTCCCAGAGTTCTCTGAGATTGTCTTCAATTCTTTTCATTCTTTTTTCTTTATTCTGCTCCTCAGCAGTTATTTCCACCATTTTGTCTTCCAGCTCACTTATTCATTCTTCTGCTTCCGTTATTCTGTTATTGATTCCTTCTAGTGTATTTTTCATTTCAGTGATTGTGTTGTTCATCTCTGTTTGTTTGTTCTTTAGTTCTTCTAGATCTTTGTTAAACATTTCTTGTATTTTCTCAATCTGTGCTTGCATTCTATTTCCGAGATTCTGGATCATCTTTACTATCATTACTCTGAATTCTTTTCCAGGTAGATTGCCTATTTACTCTTCATTTATTTGGTCTTATAGGTTTTTACCTTGCTCCTTCATCTGTGACGTGTTTTTATGCTGTCTCATTATTTATTTATTTATTTTTTAATGAGTGGGATTGTGTTCCTGTCTTACTGGTTGTTTGACCTTAGGCTTCCAACACTGGAGTCTGTAGGCTATTGGGCAGAGCTGGGTCTTGGTGTTGAGATGAGGAACTCTGTGAGACCTCACTCTGATGAATATTCCCTGGGGTCTGAGGTTCTCTCTTAGTCCAGTGGGTCAGACTCGGAGCTCTCACCGCAGGAGCTTCCGCCCGACCCTGGGCTCACGAATTAAGGTCCTGCAAGCTGTGTGGGGCAGCAAAAAAAAAAAAAAAAAAAAAGAGAAAGAGAACAATAACAAAGTAAAAAATAAAATTAGACTAGGAAACTAACAGATATGTTAGAAAGAATGTAAAAATAAAAATATAGATGAATCAACAACAAGAAGGTACATCAGTACCACAATATTACAGAAGAGGAGGAGGGAAAAGAAAAGAAAAAAAAAGGGCAGTGTAGGGGGATAAGGCCTTGGCTGTGGATAGTGGGGCCTAAGCAAGGGCGAGGTTTGGGCGGTGGGCGGGGCCTATGCTCAGGACCCACAGGGCTGGAAAAGGCCCCAGGGACTGTCGGGGGTGGGGCTTAGGCTCAATGAACAGAAGGGGCCCAGGCATGCCCCCCACCCCTGGTCTCAGAGGGCAGGGGACCTCGCCTGGGAGCCCAGCAGGCTTCCCGGGCTCGAGTGGGTGGGGCAATCGCCCTCCACTCCTCTCCGGAAGGGCCCCTCCTGCCTGCCTCTCCTGATCTCCCCAGCCTCCCTCCCATGACCCCAGGACCCACGTGGCCTGGAGGGGGGTTTGGAGGTGGGGGGGATCGGCCTGGGAGCTCAGCAGGCTCCCTGGGCCCAAGTGGGCAGGACAATCACCCTCTGCTCCTTTCTCGCTCCTCCTGGAGGGCCCCTCCCACCTGCCTCTCCTTATCTCCCCACCTCAGGGGCGCCGATCTTGTCTGGCTTCCACTTTTCCTCCCCCCTTGGTCCCCCTACATCCTACTGGTTCACTCTGGGGTTTCTCCCATCTCCTTGGGGGTCAGAGTCTCCCACCAGAGGCCAGCAGGCGCCCTAGTTGTGGGGAGACGCTAACTCCACATCTTCCCACACTGCCATCTTGACTCCTCCCCACTTGGAAAAGCTTTTAAGAGAGAATTTTCAGGGGAATTTGGAAATTGAGGGAGAGTAGAGCTGTGGGAAGGAAAGTAGGTATGAGGGGAAGGAAGATTTGAACCTGTGTTACTATGAGCAGGTATCCACTCCCTTCATATTTCAAAAAACACAGCTAAGAATGTGAGCTAACCTAGGATTGATGTCTGCTTGGTAGCCTGTGTCTCTTTTCAACATTGCTCTGAGGGTTTTGGCTTCAGTAGGGCACATTCTCATCATTGATAATAAGAGATAGGCACAGTATTTTCCCCACGCCATTTCCAACTGAAAAGCCAATCTAGATCCATGGGAAGGCTCTATGGAAATTATAAGATGTTGGTACCTCTGTGCCTCAGGTCATCTCAAGTTCCAAGATGGCATCTCAAGCTTCAAACCCTACATCCACTTTCCAGCATGCAGGATGGAAGAAAAGGGAAGAAGTAGAGGAGACCAAAGGCAGTGCTAATTGGTTTCTTAAGGATGATCCTCAGTAGGCCTCATGATACATCTGCGCACATTCCACTAATCAGAATTTAGTCTCATGGTCCATCTAGCTATTTGGGAGTCTTGAAATGTAGTCTTTAGTTTGGTTGGCCATGTACGTAGCTAAAGATTCTATTACTATGGAAGAAAGGAAAAATGGATATTGGGGTAACGAGAAAAAGGAGCCTCTTCTACACCCATACCCCTCTCTATGAATGGCAGAGGGACTAGCATTTTTATGTCTGTTTACTTTTGTCATTTGTTTAACATGGAATGTCCTTTTCCCCCTCTTGCATCTCACCTATCTCCCTAATTCCTTTGTTGTCTACTGAATTTTTTTCTCACCGTGAAGCTTAATTCAATGTCATTTCCTCAAAGGAGTCTTCTCGGACTCTACCAGTTAGAACTAACTTCTTCTGTGTTCCCTAGCCCCCTTTTCCTACTTTCATTATAGCAAAGTGTTTGTTCTGTTTCCGATTATCAGGAGTTGTTTAGTTTTTCCTTTAGATTGCAAATTTCCTGAGAGCTGGATCCTGGATTTAGTCACCACCAAATCCATAGAGTGCCTACATGAAAGAGAAGTAAATTCATGTCTTGTTTAAGCCAATGTAATTTTGTACTTTTAATCACTCACAGCCAAGTATAATCCTAACTAATGTAAGATCTTTCTCCCTTTCCTTTACAGAGTTGAACACCACTCTATTTCTGAACTGACGATTATACAGATACCATGTAAGAAGGGCTAACATTAAAATAAGTTAATGAATGGAAGAAGATTGGGAAATAGTCTTATGTTAGTACTGTGTTCTCAGTTTTCAGTGTTAGAGGGGTTCGTAGGGTGTGGAGGAAGGAAGAAGGCTTTGTAATCTGACATATCTGATTTAAAATCTTGGTTGAGCGACTTACAGATGTGTGATCTCAGGTAACGAAATTATTCTCCCTAAGCCAGAGTTTCCAGATCTGTAAAATGGAAATGAAAGTACTTACTTTGCAGGGTTGTTTTGAGAATTAGGTAAAATGTCTGCAATGAGCTTGATACTTAGGGGATACTTGTTCCTGGGCATTATTATAATCATCATACTGCAGATTTGGAATGATTAAGGGAAAAGCTCTATGTTGCCCTACCTCAGAGCCACAAAGCTGATTACACATGGGTCAGGGGTTCTTGGAAAGAGATTTGCTACAGAAGGCAAGGAATGTTATTACTGGTAACAGAAATTGAGAGCATATCATTTATACCCCTGTGATTGAGATGAAATTTGGCATATTGATATCAACAATATTCATCTAACATCCATTTTAAAAGTCTCCAGATGAAAAACTTAGACACAAAGTACAAGCATTCACTGATGCTCTTAATAGTTATAGTAACATGTAAGGTAATAGTAAAAATGATGAAAGTGGCAATTCCACTGAAATGTGGGCTGAAGCATACTGTTAAATTGAATCCATAGTTAAAATAGCCTGGGTTTTTCATAGTTCTTTAAGGAGGAGCAGTTAAACCCCAGATTTTGTCTTTATTGACAGCAATATAGAAGTTATGTCTATCACAGACCAACAGCAATCAGTAGCACAGCTGTCAGAACTCAAGGTCAGAATAAAAGAGTAGAAGCTGTAATTTTAAGGAAAATTGGAGAAGTTTATGTGAAGACTTGGTTAAAAAATGGCTTGTGGATTCCCCAAAGCGTATGAGTAACTTTTTTGATTTTGTACCATGTGAAGTCTCCATGAAGTTTTTAGTATACACTGAGGCTAATACCTAACATGTATTTAGCACTTTCCAGTTTATTATATGATTTGACATATCTTAACTAATTTAGTTGTTGCATTCATTTTCCATTACTGCATAACAATGTACTACAAACTTGACTGTTTAAAACAGCACACGTTTATTCTCTCAGTTTCTATGGGTCAGAAGTCTGGACACAACTTAGCTGAGTTCTCTGCTGAGGGCCTCACAAGGGTGTAATTAAGGTGTCAGCTAGGCTGCATTCCCATCTGGAGGATCAACTGGGAAAAAACCTGATTTCAACTCATCCAGGTTATTGGCAGAATTAATTTCCTGTTGTTGTAGGACTGAGAGCCCTGGTTTCTTGCTGAGCCCTGAGCTACCAGACACTCAGCTCCTGGAGGCACATGGGCTTTCTCAACTTGCCCATTGACTTCACCAAGCTGGCAAAGAGAGTTTCTAGAAAGAGTCTACTAGCAAGATGGAGTCTTATATAACATAATATAATCACAGAGTAACCTGTAATTTTCATCATATTCAGTTGGTTAGAAGTAAATCACATGTCCTGCTCACACTCAAGGGGAGGGGATTAAACAAAGGCATGGACACCAGGAAGAAGGGATCATTGTGGGCCACCTGGAGTGTGTCAGTCACAATTATCAAGACAGTCCTTTGAGAAGGTTGGGTAGACGTTCTTACTTTTGTTATACGGATGAAGACACTGATATTCAATTAGAGAGGATACTGAAGATTACACAGTTAATAGAAGGTAAGATTAAACCCAGGATCCCTAAGTCCTAGTTCTATGCTCTAACCATCAGTGTCTGTCTTGTATACCTATGTCTCTACCCATCCATCCAGTCATGTGTTCAATCATCCTAGTTCAATGTTCTTTTCACTACATCATGACACTTGTATAAATGTGAGTAATATTCAGCAAACTCATATCTTTGAACCCAGCAGAATCACCTCTTTGCCACTATATTAGACAGGCTATGTTAGAGTCTCCTGTGGTAACAGATAGCTTCAAAATCTCAATTACTTAACACAACAAAGGTTTATTTCTTGCTCATATTATACATCCATTGCAGGTCAGTTGGGTACTTTGCTCCACATTTTCTTACTTGAGGACCCAGGCTGATATAGTCACCATGGTGAATGTTGCCAATCCCCTCATTCCAGAGGAAAAAGAGAGCTCTGGTGATTTTTGCAATGGCAATGAGATGCACTGACCTGGAATGGAAACATATAGTATTTGCTTAAAACTCAGTTCAGAACTAGTCAAATGGCTCTACCCAATCATAACAGGGCCAGAAAGTTCAATTCAATGCTATCCCCAGGAGTGAGGAGACTCAGAAATAATTGGCAGATAACTGGTGAAATAATTATCACCATAGCTGTGAAAGTAGCCCACCACAAAATGATGCCCTGTCACCTTTGCATTGTTCATGGCTTTAGTCCCAAGTCCCTCACCTGACCTACCACTCTGCTTCTAGACCTGTTCCTGAGAGCCTCAGCTTTTAACTCTTGACTTACTTATATCTTCAGAGCTGTATCTTTTCTAAAACCTAAGGTTTGCAACTGCTTCTCTTTACTGAACAAACCTTGGGTCTGCTCACCCAGCTGCAGTGAAGCCAATCTACTGACACTAGGTTGTGGTGAAGGAAAGTGCAGCGTTTATTGCAGAGCACTAAGCAAGGAGTCCAGGCAGCTAATGCTCAAAAGACCTGAGCCCTCCTGCCCCATGGTTTTCAGGGAAAGCTTTTTAAAGACAGAGTGAGGGAGGCTGGTTGTGGGGTATGTGATCAGCTCGTGGACATCCTTCTGATTGGTTAGTGGTGAGGTAATCGGGAGTCAACATCATCAACCTCCTGGTTCCGGTCAGTCTGGGGTCTATGTGCTTGGGGGCAGCATACAGTTAACTTCTTCCACCTAGCGGGGGTTTCAGTGTCTGAAAAACAGCTCAAAGGACATGGCTCAGAATATTACCTATAGCCCTTGAGGAGGAACTTGATGGCCAAACTATTATTATTTTGTTTTGCTTGACTGTTTCCTTTTGTTTCTGCATTTTCTCCCTTCTCTGATTAAATTAATTCTTTGGAACTCGGGGAAGGCCTAAGAGGCTAAAGTATTTCTACAAACAAGGGGCAGATGGAGGACATGGTGGGGGGGGTGGTCTCTCCCAGGAACGCCCCATAGGGTCCTACTCAGTTACTCTTCTCCCAGTCTGGTTTCTACTTTTCTTCTTGATTACAATTTTTTCTGTGTATTCTTAAATGACATTGTTTTCAGCCATTCTAGGTAGACAATTCACCAAATCTTGCTGCACTCCTGGGACCCTAAACCCAGACCCAGACCTTATAAACTAATGCCTCTGTGAAGTTGAGTAAGTCATTGATAATACCATGCTGAATGCCACGTGGGTAGAAAAATATGATTATACACTTAAGTATTCCCTTGAGTGTCTTTCTTCAGAGATACTGTAGGCACCGATCTAAATTCAATTAGCAAGCATCACAAAAAAAGGAAACATCAATGGAAAAAATGGATCAAAGGATTAGACATGACTAAACCCAGCAGGAAAGTAGAGCTGACCATTCTTAAGGTGAATAATTATCTGAAGAAAGGTGAACAACAACAATACAACCTGTCAGTTGCACACCCATTTTGGCTCCATGTGATAGCTGCAACAAGTGAGCTAAAATACGAATGCCACAGCAAACCATCTCAGAAGAATATTGTATTAGTACAACATTCTCAGTGGGGGCCTGCACTGCTGGAACAAGGTATTAAAGAATAAAGAAGCAGTTGGATGTTCACAGCAGAAGGAATATTTTTCACCCCACAACTATATTCTGTTTCATCATTTTAAGTATTTCTGTCAATTTACGGACTAAATTGTACTCAGCTTTGTTGTATGTAAAATTTCATCGCCACCATAGCACAGTAAAGAAACTCGCTTGAAAACAAGGAAAGTGGTGGATTAGGAGAGGCAAATTCTGGGAAATATCTTCTTTATTAGTAAAACCCACAACCTCTAAGATTTAACCCCAAATAGAGTATTTGCTGGTCAGGAGGTGACTGGATCAAGTAAGCCTCCTTTTGTCTCTGAGAAGCTCCCATTTTGATTCTTGTGACCATAGTCAGGCCATGCAGCCCTTCAGTTTCTGCAGCTCTTCTGGTTCAGCTTTTAGGCTCTGATTCATACCTAAACAAAAGCCCCTTCCCTTGGTTTCCTCCAGCATAGCCAAAGTAGTCTGGAACTTATTAAAAACTTTAAAAGAGCAAAGAGATACATAAACCTTTATAAGTTATCTTATATGCAGAGGTTTCTGATCTTTTCCACAGTTTGCTCATTGCTAGGGCTTGTCAGCGCTGTCACCTTGCACTCTCTGTCTTGCTGTTTTCTTCTGAGTTTCCCCCAAAACAGACCCTGAAACATGGCTTGATTTGGGAGGTTATCCCAGGAAGCACAATGAGGGAGTGAAGAAGTGAGGCTGACAAGAGAGGGAAGCCAAGAGAGTTAATGAATGGGTTGCTGTACGGGGACCCTCTGAGACAGCATAAAGCACACCCCAGAAATGTCCTACTGAGGGGAGCAGATGGGATATTGATCCACCAGTTCCCATCCCTCACTGTTGAGAGTTGGTCCTGGGGGTGTCAACTCTCCAGCATTTCCAGCCTCCCCTGCGTGTGTGCTAGACACACTCCCAGAGAAAGCCTTCAGCAGACAGGTGGAGGTGTTTGATTGAAGAAAGCCATCAGGAGAGTGAACTCTCCACCGAAGCTGCAGGAGACCTCCAGCATGGGCCCAGGGAATATGGGCGGGGCATCAACAGCGTCAGCTTCAAGGAGCCCTAATGGGTGTGAGCACAACTTCACAGTCTCCTCACCAAGGCGGCTCACTGCCCTGCTCCTGGTTTCTCTCTGAGCCGTCTTACTTCTCTATCTCAAAAGAACTAGCCTCTTGCAATTGTAGTTCTCAATGAATGGTGTGTATACACACACACACCCCCCTCACGTTTTGTAGAAGTAGTTTATACGACACTCAAGGTTTTTAAAAAAAAATTTATTTAATTTATTTTTATTTTTGGCTGCTTTGGGTGTTCGTTGCTGCACGCGGGCTTTCTCTAGTTGCGGCGAGCGGGAGCTACTCTTCGTTGCGGTGCACAGGCTTCTCATGGCGGTGGCTTCTCTTGTTGCAGAGCACGGGCTCTAGGCGTGTGGGCTTCAGTAGTTGCGGCACATGGGCTCAGTAGTTGTGGCTCTCGGGCTCTAGAGCACAGGCTCAGTAGTTTTGGCGCACAGGCTTAGTTGCTCCGCGGCATGTGGGATCTTTCCAGACCAGGGCTCGAACCCACGTCGCCTGCATTGGCAGGCGGATTCTTAACCACTGTGCCACTAGGGAAGCCCAACACTCACAATTTTAGTTTCTCATAATTTCCCATTTCCCCTGCTGCTAGAGAGCGTCTTTGATAGGCTATAGTGAGGAAATTTACTCCTGCAAATACTGCTACAGCTGGTTACATTCTTAAAAATTCACTACAAATGAAACTGTAATGATAAAATGTCTATAACACAGAAGCTTTTTCCTTGTAATGTGGTTGCCAATTTCCTCACACTATGGGCGTGTGTATAAAGTAAACATAAACTGATCTGATGGCTCTTGTCAGTCCTCTGCCCTATTGGGTAACGGGTGAGAACTTAATTTTAGGTCTGTATGATACACTCAGGCTGATCCTATAATTTAAACAGTCTCTTTAGATTAGCTCAGTCTCTCTGGATGATTTAGGATTATGGATTTTTTTCATCGATCTGTTCCTCTCCAAGATGAGACCGCGAAGGTGACTTCATAGTGTTGGTGGTTCAGGGCAGTCCTTGGTGTGCTCTGGCTGGCAGCTGCCGAGAAGTGGTTGGTCTGATCCCATCTCTGTGCATCCTGTTAGTTTCTACTTCTGATGTCATCCATTTTTTAAATTAGCTTTGTTGGGTCCTTCCAGCTGTCAGTCCTAGCCAGTACCTGGCCCAGACCATTTGCCCTGTAGCCTTCAGGCCAGGATCACTGTTTCTTTGTCATAGTGATCTCCTTGGAAGGCTGGCCAGTTGAAACCACCAGTACTACCCTCCATGGAGCATATGGGAACTTCTGGGCACCTTCCATGCCACCTGGAAGCTGGAAGAGAGCTGCAGGAGACAGGCCCTCCCTTTGTATATCACACCTTCCTGCCTGTTTTATACTCTTCAATACTCACCTGAGATGTCTCTATGGAGGATAATAGACAAGCAAAAATAGAATCTCCAAGAAGATAAAACCAGGGGCATGGAGGCCAGTAGGCAAGAAAATTCTTTTCAGAGAGTAGAACAAGGAGGCTGCTAGACTAGCTAAATGTCAAGAGTCAAGGCTCTCCTGAGAAACAGAATCAATAGAATATGTATTGATATATAGAAAGAGACTTATTATGAAGGATTGGCCCACGTGATTATGGAGACTGAGAAGACCCACAGTATGCCATCTGCGAGCTGGGGTGTAGTTCCTGTCCAAATCCAAAAGCCTGAGAACTAGGGGAGCCAATAGTGTTAAGTCCCAGTCTGAGTCCAAAAGCCCAAGAACCAGGGAGGCTGATGTTTAAAGAATTCCTCCAAGTCCCAAGTTCTGAGAACCAGGAGCACCAATGTCCGAGGACAGAAGATGGATGTCCAAGCCCCAGCAGGGAGCAAAGTCACTCTTCCTCTACCTTTTTGCTCTATTCAGGCCCCCAACAGATTGGGTGATACCCACTTGCTTTGGTGAGGGTGATCTTCTTTGCTTTGTCTACTGATTCAAATGCTAATCTCTTCCAGAAACGTCCTCACAGACACATCCAAAAATTATAGTTTCCCAGCTATCTGGGAATCTCTTAGTCCAGTCAAGTTGACATAAAATTAACCATCACACTAACCAAAAAATTACTCCACTGCCAGGGCAGGGCTTACAGTTGCTATCTTACTCTATGACACTGTGCACTGGGTATGTTGGGGGCAGCTAACTTGATTCTTAGTTTGGAGGTTGCCAGCCTATGAGGGGCTGCATTTAGACCTGATTGGGAAGACTGCATGGCACTCAGAGATCCTGGAGTCTGAGCTGGATGCTAACTTGATCAGATTTTGTGGTTACTGTATCTCCCTTGGGTACTCAGGTACTCAAGGATCTTTGGATAGTCAAGGGCAGTCTGACAGATATTGCTAATTTCCTCCCATTGTTACTGTGCCTATATAATTTATGGTCTAAAATGCAACCTTTCTGAGGATGAAAGGGGGCTCTCAAAACAATTAACATTTTGCAATTCTAATTAATTAAAATTATTACCAATCAAATCAACAGTTGTAGATTTATCCCAAACATTAAATGCCTGTAGCAAGAGAATTCAGACCACTCCCTGCACACGCCACATCAAGACTAAGTCTCCATTTCTGCACATTTATTTCATGTGCATCTACCCGATCATTTCCCACTGGCTCCATTAACCGATGACCTAGAGGCTTTGTATACCTCACGGCCTGTGGCGCAGGTCGCAACACAACTGGCTGATCCATCAAGTGGCTGGCGGGGACAGTAGCACCGACTACTTTGCCCACTGTTACTGGAGATCAGGAGGAGTTGGCTGTTGAACCTGCTTCTGTCTGAACACACTGTGTTATCAATGGGTTCCCTGCATCTGGGCTCTTGCAGGGAGGTGTTAGCTCTGTTGCATCTGCAAAGGATGAAGAAGAGAGAAATGGGTTATTGCTAGCTGTTTTCTGGATCTCACCATGTGTTTATGTGAGACTTCACATGCATCTCACATACTACTGGACAGGTCCCTGGCACAGAAATGAAAAATAGAACTCTTCCAAACCCTTCCTGGCTTATTTTAATACAATGTTTGATGATAATTAAATTTCATAAAAACAGGAATATTCCAGGACAAATGGTAAACTGTTAGGGACATAGGGATAGTGGGCAATGGACGACATCTGGAACACTCCCAGGCCAACCAGGATATATGGTCAGACTACCTGAAATCCATTCTCTCCTCATTCTTTAGCAATAGGTTCCTCGCTTTTTAGCTGAATACATGGCCACCCAGGAAGAATTCTTTCTAGTGGGGCGGCAACTGAGCCATCTAGTTTCCAGGTGTAGAGTGGCAGTGGCGACAGTGGTGTCATCCGGGGTCCAATGCACAGGTACCAGCTGCGGCATCCAGTATTCGGCAATGGATTTCCAGCATGATTTTAGCTGTGGTCTTGGTGTCCCTCCTGTTTTCTGAGCCTTATTCTCTGGTTTTCCTGGTAATTCTGTTAGCTTTCTAATATTATTTCAATAAATGTCTTTCTTCTCAAATCAATTTCTGTTCTGTTCAAATAAGAGCATTGACTAATTTAGGAAGCAGATCCATCCTAAACAACATTTTTTTTTTTTGGTGGATTAAAAATTTTCCCTAACCTTCTTTAAGTCCAGTATATGAACATTTGCTCTTTTGGTCCCTTTAGCATCCACGCCCCTTTGGCATGTAACACAGGCTTGGCCAGTCACGCATAGCACTCCATTCTCTGGCCATGGAGGTTTGCAGACGTTGGACACCTGTCTGGACACCTGTCAGGGTGACTAAAGCCTTTCCCAAGAATTAAGAATTTCACCCATGAAACTGGGAGCGATGAACTCATGCTCTCTCTCTCTCTTCATGGACCATGAGCTGCATGGAGTCTAGAGTGTTGGCTGCAATGTCTCCGCCGGACTGATAAAGCCTGTCTATGGAGTAAGGCTCTTTTAGTTTCGTTTTTTTTTTTTTAACATCTTTATTGGAGTATAATTGTTTTACAATGGTGTGTTAGTTTCTGCTGTATAACAAAGTGAATCAGCTATATGTATACATATATCCCCTTATCTCCTTCCTCTTGCATCTCCCTCCCACCCTCCCTATCCCATCCCTCTAGGTGGTCACAAAGCACCCAGCTGATCTCCCTGTGCTATGCGGCTGCTTCCCACTAGCTATCTATTTTACATTTGGTAGTGTATATATGTCAATGCTACTCTCTCATTTCGTCCCAGCTTACCCTTCCCCCTCCCCTTGTCTTCAAGCCCATTCTCTACATCTGCGTCTTTATCCCTGTCCTGCCCCTAGGTTCTTCAGAACCACTTTTTTTTTTTTTTTAGATTCCATATATATGTGTTAGCATACGGTATTTGTTTTTCTCTTTCTGACTTACTTCACTCTGTATGGCAGTTTCTAGACCCATCCACGTCTCTACAAATGACCTAATTTCGTTTCTTTTTATGGCTGAGTAATATTCCATTGTATATATGTGTCACATCTTCTTTATCCATTCATCCGTCGATGGACACTTAGGTTGCTTCCATGTCCTGGCTATTGTAAATAGAGCTGCAATGAACATTGTGGTACATGACTCTTTTTAAATTATGGTTTTCTCAGGGTATATGCCCAGTAGTGGGATTGCTGGGTCATAGGGTAGTTCTATTTTTAGTTTTTTAAGGAACCTCCATACTGTCCTCCATAGGGGCTGTATCAATTTACATTCCCACCAACAGTGCAAGAGGGTTCCCTCTTCTCCACACCCTCTCCAGCATTTATTGTTTGTAGATTTTTTGATGATGGCCATTCTGACTGGTGTGAGGTGATACCTCATTGTAGTTTTGATTTGCATTTCTCTAATGATTAGTGATGTTGAGCAGGCTTTCATGTGTTTGTTGGCAATCTGTATACCTTCTTTGGAGAAATGTCTATTTAGGTCTTCTGCCCATTTTTGGATTGGGTTGTTTGTGTTTTTGATATTGAGCTGCATGAGCTGCTTGTATATTTTGGAGATTAATCCTTTGTCACTTGCTTCGTTTGGAAATATTTTCTCCCATTCTGAGGGTTGTCTTTTCATCTTGCTTATGGTTTCCTTTGTTGTGCAAAAGCTTTTAAGTTTCATGAGGTCCCATTTGTTTATTTTTGGGTTTATTTCCATTTCTCTAGGAGGGGTGTCAAAAAGGATCTTGCTGTGATTTATGTCATAGAATGTTCTTCCTATGTTTTCCTTTAAGAGTTTTATAGTGTCTGGCCTTACATTTAGGTCTTTAATCCATTTTGAGTTTATTCTTGTGTATGGTGTTAGGGAGTGTTCTAATTTCATTCTTTTACATGTAGCTGTCCAGTTTTCCCAGCACCACTTATTGAAGAGGTTGCCTTTTCTCCATTGTATATTCTTGACTCCTTTATCAAAGATAAGGTGACCATATGTGCACGGGTTTATCTGTTGGCTTTCTATCCTGTTCCATTGATTTATATTTTTGTTTTTGTGCCAGTACCATACTGTCTTGATTATCGTAGCTTTGTAGTATAGTCTGAAGTCAGGGAGCCTGATTCCTCCAGCTCCGTTTTTC
The DNA here is from genome assembly GCF_028564815.1 of Eubalaena glacialis. Taxonomy (NCBI): domain Eukaryota; kingdom Metazoa; phylum Chordata; class Mammalia; order Artiodactyla; family Balaenidae; genus Eubalaena; species Eubalaena glacialis. The sequence continues at coordinate 93,884,330 of NC_083720.1, read as the reverse complement.
TTTCTCAAGATTGCTTTGGCTATTCGGGGTCTTTTGTGCTTCCATACAAATTGTGAAATTTTTGGTTCTAGTTCTGTGAAAAATGCCATTGGTAGTTTCACAGGGATTGCATTGAATCTGTAGATGGGTTTGGGTAGTATAGTCATTTTCACAGTGTTGATTCTTCCAGTCCAAGAACATGGTATATCTCTCCATCTGTTTGTATCATCTTTACTTTCTTTCATCAGAGTCTTATAGTTTTCTGCCTACAGGTCTTTTGCCTTCTTAGGCAGGTTTATTCCTAGATATTTTATTCTTTTTGTTGCAATGGTAAATGAGAGTGTTTCCTTAATTTCTCTTTCAGATTTTTCATCATTAGTGTATAGGAATGCAAGAGATTTCTGTGTGTTAATTTTGTATCCTGCTACTTCACCAAACTCATTGATTAGCTCTAGCAGTTTTCTGGTAGCATCTTTAGGATTCTCTATGTATAGTATCATGTCATCTGCAAACATGGAGTAAGGCTCTTGATGGAGAGAGAGAGATAGAGAGATAGAAGGAGGAGGGGGGAGAAAGTAAAGAAAAGAGGGGAGAAAGGAAAGGAAGTGTTTTGACAATCTTATTTGAATCCATGGGACTAGTTGAGTCTGAAGCCCAGATCCAATCCTGTATTTCCTGGTTATGTGAACCACTGTTTTCCCTTTTGTATTAAGTCGTTTGAGTTGTTTCTATAATTCACAATGGAAAGAATTCTGATCGTTGTAGCTGGGTTTGCCTGAGTTCTTGGTTACACAAGATCCTCTCAGGCTGTGAAGCAGCGGGTGGGGGTGCTAGTAATGAACTAATTTTTTCTTTCTACCTAATTAATGCATCTGTTTAACAATCCTTATTTATTAAGGATTATGTTTTTTTGTTTTCCAGTTCTATTAATGTTATTAAGAAGAGGAAGTCTCCCTCCCTTTTAAAACAGCTTTATTGAGATATAATTCACATACCATATGATTCACCCATGTAAAATGTAAATGGTTTTTAGTATATTCACAGATATGTGCAACCGTCTCCATAATCAATTTTAGAACATATTAATCATCTCAAAAAAAACACCAACAACAAACAAACCAAAACCCTGTACCCTTTACATGTCATCCCTTATCCCTAATCCTCCTTGCCAGCCCTAAGCAACCACTAATCTACTTTCTGTCTATAGATTTCCTTATTCTGGACTTTCATATAAATGGAATCATATAGTATGTGGTCTTTTGTGACTCCCTCCTCTCACTCAGCATAATCTTTTCAAGGTTCATCCATGTTGCAGCATGTATCAGTATCATGTATTCCTCTATATGGCTGAATAATATTCCATGGTATGGAAAGACCACATTTGGTTTATCCATTCTAGGGTCGATGGACATTTGGGTTGTTCTCACCTTTTGGCTAGTATGAATACTGCTGCTATAAATATTCATGCACAAGCTTTTGTGTGGACATATGTTTCCATTTCTCATGGGTATGCACCCAGGAGTGGAATTGCTGGCTCACATGGTAACTCCATGTTGAATCATTTGAGGAACTGCCAGCCAGTTGTTTTTCCCAATGGCTGCATCATATTTACTTTCCCACCTGCAGTGTGTGTGGGTTCCAGTTTCTCCATATCGTCACCAATACTCATTATTATCCGCCATTTTTGATTCCAGCCATCCTAGTGGGTCTGAAGTTGTATCTCATTGTGGTTTTGATTTGTATTTTCCTAATGACTAGTGGTGTTGAGCATATTTTTTTGTGCTTACTTGTTATTTGTATAACTTCCTTGGAGAAATGTCTATTGAGATCCTTTGTCCATTTTAAAACTGGGATATATTTTTTTTATTATTATTGAGTTGTAAGAGTTCTTTATATATTCTATTACAAGTCACTTATCAGATATATGATTTACAAATATTTTCTCCCATTCTGTGGGTTGACCTTTTGCTTTTGGTGCTTTTTTGCTGCTTTTTGTTTTCCAGTTCTGATTCAGAACTTTTGTTTTCCAATTCAGCATAATTAAGCAGAAGAGGTCCTAATATCCTTTGTTTCATCTCTTTTTATGTATTTCTCTACCTTTGGAGTCTAGAGCCAAGCAGAGGCCTTTTGATCAAAAAGTACTTAATCGTTTTTCTAATCCAAGACAAGCGTGAAACCTGTAGAGCAAACTTTGGAATAAAAGGAACCTCATCCTAGCCTGGTGCTTTGCATAGGCCTCCTAGGCTGGGAAGGGACACAATAGGGGGAAAAAAAAAGCCATTTCCCAGTATCCTTCACATTTTATCTTCACAACATGAATACAAATTTGTTTGGAAATTCCCAGAATATTCAAACCACTTGTATATTAAGTGATAGTTGTGAAACATCTGGATTGTTACCGGATTAGACTGGACAATCACCACTTGATAGCATGAGGGACAAGGAAGAGGAAATTAACAGACTTCTGGATAAAATCCCAGGATAAAGGAGTAACTCCAACAGCTTTGTCAAGTATATCTACCCAATTCAACAATTTGTAATGCAATTCAATAAATAGATTTTGAGCACTGGGAAGTGAGAGGCTCTGGTGGCTGATTTTGAGGTAGTGGTGGGGGTGGAATTGGGGCTGAGCACGCAGGAAAGTCTGCCTTGGAGTCCACAGTTTATGACAAAGGAAGTGAGAAGAGAATGTAGGCAGCTACAGAGCAGGGGAGAATGTGATGAGGGCAATTAAAGAGGCACAAGACACAGAGTCATATCAGTCGGAGAAGTCCTACCCAGGTAGGGAATTAGGAGAAAGCTCCGGAAGTTCTTAAACGCTTCAGCATTTTGGTCGAGTCTTGAGGTGGTGTTGGGATTTCTAGAGATGGAGATGGAGAGGGAGAGCACTGCCAGCGTTTGTAGAGTCTGAAGGAGAGGATTGTGGGTTGGTTCGGCTAGAGTCCTGGGTGCCTACACAGGAGAGGCTGGAGGTGAAGTTGGGAAGCTGCCTGTCCCAGAACAAAAATGGCTGTAAATGTTAAATGAGAACCCTTGCCCATAATTATTGAGACAACGAGGAGCCACTGAGTGGTTAGCAAGATGCATTTGGCAACAGGCTGCAGGATGAGTGGAGAGAGCCTGGATATAGGGTGGCAGTGAAGACTTCTTCAGGGACAGTATGAGAGACCAGTGTGAAATCAGACTTTGGTTTAAAGGACAGCCCTTGTGGAATGACAGGCTGCCAAAACCCAGCACCGATGACTAGGATGTACTCCCTGGCTGAAGTTGCCACCCCTGTTATCAGCAAGGTGGCAGGTACAGAAGAAAAGATGACAGCGGATGGAAGATAGGCAGCATCCATTGTCCCTGAGCTCAAAACGAATCAAACGTATTAAGTCACACGGGAGCTTTACAATCAGGGCCGGGGCTTTGGAAGTGCCAGTTGGCAGACACAACAGGTGATAGAATAAAAGACTGCATGCAGCTAGCTGTGCTGAAACAGTCATCTCCTGGGAGGACCTTTCCAGGGCAACGGGTTGGGGGGTGGTGGTGGGGAGAGGCAGGAGGTCCTTTTGCCACCTGAGCTGCCTACACATCACATCAAAGCTGCCGGAGTGGAACCCGGCAACTCCAGCAAACGGGATCTCTGTGAGAGGGCCGCAGGGCCAAGCCTTAACTTCTTCACCTGTAAAATGGCAGGCATTTTGAGGATTAAATTAAATAATTCACGTGCAGACTTGACAGAGGGCCTTGGAACGTAGCAAGCTGTCGCTGTTCCCTAGGGCTGCTCCCTGGACGGTGTGCCTGTGGAGCTTGGGAGGACCCTTCATTTCAGAGCCCTGGGCTTCTGTCCCTGGAAGGTGTTGGGACACCTGGTTGTTTGGAGGTTGGAGCGCAGAGGCGGCCATGTGAATTGACTTGATGCCTCTACTTCCTGGCTCTGGCACTACAATTTCATGCAAGTCGCTTTATCTATTGTGCGACTTCCCCCCCCTTCCTGAGTCTGGCCTGACTCTTGCGTCTGCCCTATTTCCTGGCTTCCCTCTCTCTGCCTTCAAGAAACTGCTGGCCCCTTGCTGAAGGCTCAGGGATCTGGCAACCTAATCTTGGACCCTGTCTGCTTTTGGTTGCTCATTAGGGGGGAAGAAGAAAGTAGAAAACATAACTGCATCACATTTTGGAAAGGCATGGAAAGTCTAGGGAGGCAGGAAAACAGGAACTAAGTTTGTCAGGGGACTACTCAGGGCATGTGGGCTGCTTAGGTGCCAGGGTACTAGCCAGAGTCCTTCTTTCTTTCTCTTGCTCCCCTCCCTTCTACCTGCCATGGGATAAAGAATAAGACAGACCTTGTCTTGCAGCAAACTCTAAGAGGGAGAAAGGCATGCACAAATGACCCCAATGGGGAAGGATGAGTATCCTAGAAGAGACTCAGAGGACGTGAGTTCAGAGAGGGCAGCAATGCTGACTGGAAGGGTTTCCAGAGGCTTCAAGGAGGAAGTGGCGATGAACTGGGTTCTGAAGGATTTGTAAGATTTAGACATTTGAAATAAAGGAGGAAGGTAACAGCTCAAAAAGGTACAGAAAGGAAAAAATGATGGTTGTATAAAGGAATGGTCAGATTTCCAAGAGTGTGAAGGGAAAAGGGGGCCAGATTAGGGAGAAGTTTGGAAACTAAGATGGGGATTTGGGACTTTAGTCCATAGCAGTAGGGAGCAGGGGGTGATCTCATCAGAATTGTTGAATTGTAGGAGAATTAATCCATCAGCATCGGGTAGAATGGATGGGTAAGGGCAAGGGAGAAGGGAAATGGCTTGAAAGTATTGCGATGGTCCGGGAAGAGCTATTGCTATGCGCTCAGTACTGTCAGGGAAATGAAGAGGAGCTAGAGGTGAATGGGGTGCATGCTGTGGAGTTAGAATTAGTAGAAAGTGGTAACTGATTGAATATAGGGCCTAAGCAGAAAAGAGGAATCAAGAATGACTTTTCTGCCTTTTCTCCCCTGAGGTTGTCCAACTCCACTTGTTTCTTAAGGATACTGACGCCTCTTGGATGAACAAATAATCTTATAAACTTCCCTTTCTGAGGGCTCCAGCCTATTTCCCTCCTCCATCCCTACTCACCACCTGTTCTGATGATGGTGTGAAAAATCTTTCCCATTTATCATCATAGCCATATACAAAGACGTATTCTGGTTTTATAATGGACCGGGGCACTTTAACGTCACTGTCACTTTTACTGTTTGGATTTTGCATCCAAAAAGGATTTCACAATACACTTACACTGTAGGAAAAGAATCAGGTTTTCATCAGTCTTGATGCTGGTACATGGATTATTAGGCTGAACTTTTATTTTTGGTGAGGTGGGAAGGGGAGGGAAGAGGTTGCTTGGGGGTATTGCTGACAAAAGTCTTTGTGAGTGTGATGGTTTTTCACTTGTTCACTGTGATGTCTCCCTCCGAACCATAAACAATTAGGCCTCTGGCAGCAGGTGCTTGTCTGAGTTGACCTACCCACCCAGTTTCCATTGGAATGCTCCCATTTTCTCACCCCATCTATCATCCAGGTCTTGTCTGCATCCATTTGGTGATAGACAATAGGCCAACCATCTCTCTTCCTTTGTAGTTTCTTGTCATTGATATTCTAAACATTTCCTTCCTCTCATCCTCTCTCTGTCTCCCTTCTTCCCTCCTTTTCTCCCACAGATATGAAGATGTGTAAATGTGTCATTTCAGACTTTTGGTGGGGGGATGCTTAAAACCACAAAGGTACATTCCTCAGTCCGTGTCACAGCTATGACTCTGTGGTTGGCTCTCATGTCTTCTTCATTCTGGGATCCAGGCTGAGAAGCTGCTCCAATCTTGGTCTCATAGTGGAGGAAAGAAAAGCAATGATGGATGGACCCATGCAATGGCTTTCAAGTTCCTGCTCAGAGACGGCACATGTCACTTCAAAAACGTTTCTTACCACCTGTCACCTGGTCCCAGAGACAATGTCACATAGCTTAAGTTTGTGTTTGTCCTTGTAGCAGCACCCGTTTCTGTACGTGTCAGCCTTTTCTAGGTTATACTGCAGTGGAAACAACCCCCGTATCTTAGTGGATCGCAACGGCAAAGCTCTAATTCTTGCTACACGCTATGCCAGTCTGCCAACTCTGGGTCAAAGTCAGTTCTTAGCCTGTGACTCTGTGCAAGTGTGTTCTTCATTCAGGCATCTGGGCTGAAGGAATAGCTCGCTCTTGGAATAAAACTCTTTGTGTATAGTGTGGTAGGGCATGGGTTTTTTTTTTCCTTCCTGCCTTCTTTCCTTATGAGATCTCCATCTCGGAACACTGGTCCATACCAGTCTGGGATAGTGGAAAAGGGTATTTGCACAGAAAAGGACCTCTGTTGGCATGATAATGTCTTTAATTTTGCTACAAAAATGAGTGATGTTAGGAGAGCAAGGTTTTTCTTGTGGACATTTCACTTTGAGTCTGGAAGCAGAAAGTTCTTTCCTCTCATCCTCTCTACCTCCAGAAGGACTGAATGTGGGGTGTCTCCTCCTCCTCCCCCCCACCCCACCCCGATTTTCCCAGAAGTGAGGGGAATAAGAAGAATTCTAGGGGGAGGGAAGTAGGTTGAAGAGATGGAGGGGACAGTGAGGGCAGAAGACAATGAGCGAGGGAGACCAGAGAGACTGGGTTCTCTGATATCCCCCTCTGATGGACTTAGGACCCAGGGGAATAACTAAAGAGCTCTTTTGCCCAACTTGCATCTGTGTGTGTGTGTGTGTGTGTCTTTATATAATAGTACGGGTTCTGTTTGGAAAAGGTTGTATCTTGCTACCTTAGTTAAGGGCATAGGTACATAACCCTAGTGCATTACACAGGTAAAATAGGGCTTCTTTGGTGGCAGGATGGAAGACCCTACCATCCCCCCACCCAACCACTCTGCAGAATTCTGGGACTCTGAAAAATGTAGACTGACCAGCTGAAGGATAAAGTCATAATCCTTTGGTCCAAGATCACAGAACCATCAAAAATGACTTCTAGAAAAAAAAAATACTAGGGTTTTTTGTTGTGGTGGCTGGAAAATGAGGTGCAATTATAACACCATCCCTTGAAGAATTCCAGAAGAGGGAGGACATGTGCTAGAAGGCAAGGATTCTCTTCTATATAATTTATGCTTCGATAAAGATAAGTAATCTACCATGAGAAGATTTTGTAGTTTTGGCCTCATCAAAAGGAACTCTGGCCACTAAAGGGGTCTAATACACTCAGTGTGCTTGGAGAAGCAGCTGTCTGTAGATGTGGTGGGTTTGGAAAAGAACCAGGAAGGGAGCAGTTAGGAAACTGGAAGGAGAGGAGAGAAACCACTCTTCCCAGGCTGAGGAAGCCTTCATGCCTGGCTTCAGGGAATGAAGCCAGAATTGCTGGCTCGAACTTGTTTTTGTGGACTTGTAGGTAGTGAGGACATGTCCTGTTATTTTGCAAGTGGGTAAGTCTGGATCATGATGAACCCTGGACCCAGGGAAAGGGAACCAACATGCAACGGTGTGGACTTGTAATCCTTTACCTCACACTGGCTTGTGACGAGGTGTGTGGTCTGGCAAAAACGGAACCGTGGCAAGGCAGCCCAGAGGGTTGAAGAATTTCTTTTTCTTCCTGCCAGCTGTCAATTCTTGGAAAACAGGGCTTGTTCTTTCCCACTGAGTCTTCTTCAGAGAAACGTTTATTTCGTGTCTGCTGGGGGAAAAAAGAGAACTTCGTTTCTATCTCTTACTTCCGTGGAGATGTGTTAACTTTCAAGGAGGAGAAGGTGGCATCTTTTTATGAGGATTATGCTGCCAGCTCAGGGACAGCACACAATGAAGGGGATTTGCAGATTTGCTGTTGAAAGCTGTGGATATCAATGCATACCGTTCCCAGCTGAGAAAAAGCTAGGGCTGGCTGCTAAAAAGGTCAATGTCAAATTTAAATGCATCTTTTTATTTTTTAAGATCATTTCCATAGCATTTTATTCACAAACATTGAATGACTTTCTGTTTCTTGGGAAAAATAGTCATTAACATTTTTATTTCTCTCTCATGGGTTATAATTATGTTGTTATAAATATAGACACTTTAAAGAGATCTTGCTGAGGAAAAAAATGGGCATTTTTTTCGTGATAATGAGGAGAAAACCGGAGTGACTGTTCCCACTCAGCCATGATTTCAAACAATTGGCTTTGCACTTGAGGTGGGTAGAAGAGTCTACATCCACTTAGTAGGAGTTTTGAGCTATTAAAAAAGAAAAAGTAACGGTAGAGTTAAAAAATTGAAGAAAAGTGTCATAATTCAAATTGGTTATAATTATTTGCATGAAGAAGTTTATGCAGCAGCTTGGACACAAAAACATAGAGCTATTCCTTCAATAAAGTCATAGGGGAATAGTAAACATGCAGGGCAAATCAGAGAGAGCTGATCTGGGTGAAGGGAGGCTGGATGCTTAGAGCCCATCTTGTTTGTCACCCTTCCTTGACCCTGGAGTGACCACTGGGACAACTTTGTGGGATCCCTGGAGTTCTCAGGATTCCAGTGCGAGCACACTGGGTTGAAAAGCAGGTTTTCTTTGAATCCCAAGCTCGCGGCATTTGGCCGATAGCCTGCAGGTCCTGAGAGGGTGACAAGAGCCATTTTGTATTTGGGCACAGCCAGCGTGAGGCCTCCTGTCCAGCATGCAGGGAGTCCCAGGGTTTCAGCACAGACTCAAATTCCGGAGCTGAATGTGGGTGTGGAGTGGGACCCATCCACAGCGGCAGTCCTGGAGTGAAGGGGAATGGAGACGACGTCCTCTGTGAAGGACAGTCCAAGGTCCACAGGAACTGTCTAAAGTATCAAGTCCAGAGGGGGTTGGCAATGAATCAAGGACAGAGTCTGAAACAAAGGGTCTGCGTCTGAAGTTGGTTAAGACTGGGCTAGGGTCTGACAGTGGGGACAGGAGGCAGATTTTAGAGTATAGGGAGAACGTCTTCATGCTGTCCTGTGGTCTTGTAGGGAGGGAGCTGCAAGGGCCCCAGGGGGTCTGGAGGGGGTCCTGGCTGTGCAGCGATGGAGGTGGAGCCTCCTTATCCTATCGTCACTAGGGATCTTGAACACACTGTGAGCCAGCACCCTTGGATGCCTGTCTCATGTGTCTGGCCCGCCTTCTTCTTCCATCTCATTGACTGAGGATGGGATCTGATGACAGATGGGCTTCAGAACTTACCCTTGATAAGGATTCAAAATAATCCCCCCACCCTAAAATTTAATGTAATTTAACAATGTTGAATAGATGAGACACGAGTGCTGTCCATTTCTATACCATAGATGTCTGCGTCGTTGGGATTTTAGTGTTTTGGCAGTTTTCTTGTATTGTCCTGATGTGGCTGTAAGGCAGCACCCGCCTCATAGCCTAAAGTCATGTACAGGCAAAGACTCTCCCAAGGCTGAGGGGGAGGGGCACCTGCTGTGAAACATGAAAGTGGGCACCGTCCACCCCATTGTGTGCATTGGAGGGTCATCACCCAGGACAGCCAGAGAGGGGATAGATAGTTGAATGGGGAGAAACAGAAGCTTATGAATCTTAATTTTCTTTCTACTTTGGGTTTATGAATCATTTCCTTTCGTTAATGTCTTTAAAAAGCAGGCTCCTCCACTGAGGCTCAACATGACAGATTCTGGGGTAGGTGAAAGCATTAGTCTCTGAAATACAACCTCATGCCACGGTGATGAGCTCAAGCTTCTCTTCATGAGTTCTTTATCCTTCCTGCTGCTTGTGGCTTACGTAAAACTGTGGAGAGAACCCTAAAAACTGATAAGTCATTTTAACCTAAGACTAGAAATTACTAAATAGAATTTTAAGTTTAAAGGGAAATTGTAGACCTGTTGGCAGTTTAGAGAATGAGGTCTCAAAGCCTGGAGCCTGATATTTCCTGTTTTTCAAGTCTGGGGCCATTTGTAGTGGCTATTTGCAGCTCCTGGGGCTATTTTTCCAGAACCCCCTGGGATACTAGGGGGACAGAGGAGTATCTGAATAAGGAACAGATTCCTTGGACAGGGAACTGGTTAGGAGGTTTGGCTGGCCTTTGACAAGTTGGGGGTCACATTTCTAAGACCCAAGTCCTGTAGCAAGGCTTGAGTAGAGGCCCCAAGTCTCAGGGACCCTCTGGAGTTGATTGACAGAGATCTGTCCAGAAGGAACCAAGCATAATCTAAAATCAGCTAAGTTCCAGGAAACTCAGAAGGGACAGGAGTGTCCAGATAACCCTGATGAAATCTGGATTCCATGTCTCAGACCATGAAGCTACAGATAGATTTGGGACAGAATGTCTCAAATTCATGTGGCAAATTGGTGGCAGAGTCAGGTTTAGAGCTCCTGGCTCTTGATTGATTTCGGTTCAGTAATTTGTTTTATCTCTACAATGTTACCTCTATTTCCACCTGGCTAGTATGTGCCCAAAATTTGCCTTTGTAGGAACCAATCTCCCTTCCCTCCCTCCCTCCTTTCCTTCCCCTCTCCCATCCTTCCTCCCCTCCTTCCTTTCTTCTACCTTCAAACATTTGGTTCTCACCATGTGTCTGGATCTATGTCATTTTTGGAAAGACAAAAAATGAGTAATACTCAGTTTTGCTATCTTAAAATCTTAACTTAAAAAAATTATCCATTAATAAAGTGGAGAAAGCTTCACCTAAGGACTTATGAGATTAAAGGTCTTTCTAGCCATGCATTCTATGATCATTTTCCAAAGGTCATACCCAGGAGTGTAGAATCAAATCTAGAACCAAGCACATATGTTTTTGCCTATGGGATGGTGCTGCTGATAGGTTTGGCCAGTCTAATTTCAGCCGATTGATATGTTTTGACAGGAACGCTTTCCAGCCATGGGGGTTGTGTGAACTACTCCCTCACACACTTATCATCATGGCCCCAGCAAGTAAATGACTGGTAGTGGCAAGGGACAGCTGGTTGTTGGAAGGAGGGAGGTAAGGGTGAGAAGGATGTGGGTAAAGGCCTGGGTAGCCTTAGGTCAGAGGAGACAAGGCTGGACGCGGATGGAGCGTGTCATGGCAGACACTGAGGACCCAAGGCAGAGCATTCTGGTAAGGGCTTAGTGAGAATTCAGAGAATCATGAAGAGCGAGTGGGAGCCATAGTCAGGAGTAGAAGCTGATTGGCAAGACAAACCTGGGTCAGAGTCAAGTGTGCAACAGCCATGGCTGTCCCTGAGCCAGCGCTGCCATGTTGAGGAAAGACTGGCCTCAGGAAAGGTTTGTATTCTCACCTGTGGCTCACTCAGATGCAGGGGCCTGAATCCTCTGGCTGGAAGTCCATGGAGCAAATCAGACAGCTCATATAAGCTGCCTCCGAGCTTCCCGGGCTCTCTGGAGGTTGTCATGGCTACTGACATTACGAAGGAGATGTAGATGGGGGTCCCGGGAAGGGCATCAATCTCATAAAGTTGCTTTTGCCTCCCCTATAACCTGCCTCATGACTGCAGAGAGAAAACTCTTCATGGGCATTTTATCAGAGAAGTAATTTCAACCGACTTACACAAGGTGACAGAAGAGCGAATGCATAGCACGGTGACATGCCCGCAATTTGAGATCTTCGTTATATATATATAAAAAAAAATTCTACAGTATCCTCCTTGTATAGTAAACTAAAATGTGTACAGGTGGATGTGGTGATGGAAACAGCCCGTCAGAAGAAAAGGCATTTCCTTAGGTTTGTAACCATTATTTGGGAAAAAGAAAGAGACAAGTATGACCCCCAAGTTTCTGGCTAAAGTAATGATGATGCTGTTACTTAGGGAGGAACAATTAAATCAGTTTGATATTATGGGACTAAAAGAACTAATTGGTGCATTCAGTGATTTTAGAAAATCTCCATCATTTCTTTAGGTGTTGGGTAGACTTGTTTTTAAGTTTGACCTCCTTTCACATCTGTAGGCACCATCTTCTCCATTGATAAGAAATAGCAGCTGTCTGATTCTCTGAGGAGACCTATTGGCTCCCACACAAAATCCATCATACTGATTATGGATAATGACCCTGCCCTTTAGTTGTGTCCTCGAGTTGTGTGGTCAGACAGACACAATCAGATAAACAAGAAAAGATGTGCCGGGAAGTTGCATGGTTAGATCAGGAAAGGGCAGGGGGAATTTTCTCTTCCTCTTAGAGTTGACCTATGTGCCTGCCATTTACCTGTTTTCTCTCAGAACCAATTCCCACTCTTCCCTTGCTCTGCTCTGTATCACAGTGAATTATATCTCCAGATAGTTTTGGCCAGTGGGAGATGCTAGCAGAAGATCATAGGTCAAGAGGAGGGGAGAAGTTGCTTATTTCTTCTCTTGCCCTGTCCTGAGTGAGGCTCATCTCCCATGAAACAGCCTCCTTCACGATGCTCAGCTTCTGTATATGGCAGCCCGCACCCTGGCGCTATCTCTTCCAGTAGCCTGTGCTTCTGGACTGTGACGATGCCACATCTTTGTACAATTTCTCCTGCCCCAGGGTGATGGTGGAGTCCTGCTGTGGCCTTGCTTTTTCTTCTTTGCTTCTTGGGCTCTTCTATTACCTGTTTAATCAATCCCCTGAATTCAATTTCCTCTATTTCTAAGATCCAGAGTAGTTTCTGGTTTCTTAAGAGGCACCTATCTGATGATACATATTTTGTCTGATGGATACTGAGAATGTAGATGTTAGGCCATCAGCTTATAAAGCCCTGCATTTTCTAGCTCTACTCTAGTGCTCTGACTTCCTCACCTGTAACTTTCCTTCTTGCTCTCTCCTTGTCTGAACATTAATCTCCTTTTTGCTTGATGGCAAGTCAAACTCATTCCCTGCTCAGGGCATTTGCATCATTGTCTTCTCTGCCTAGAAAGCTTTGCCCAGATCTACATGAAAGGCCTCATTCCGAAATCAACTAGATGTCTAGCTTCACAGTTTTAACAGGTCTACTCTGAGGCTTTTCTCCATTGGACTGGGTAATCAAGACTTCCCCAGGGACTTCCCTGGTGGCGCAGTGGTTAAGAATCCACCTGCCAATGCAGGACACATGGGTTCGAACCCTGGTCCGGGAAGATCCCACATGCCGCGGAGCAACTAAGCCCGTGAGCCACAACTCCTGAGCCCGTGTGCCACAACTACTGAAGCACGCGGGCCTAGAGCCCGTGCTCCACAACAAGAGAAGCCACTTCAATAAGAAGCACGTGCACTGCAATGAAGAGTAGCCCCCGCTCGCCGCAACTAGAGAAAGCCCCACGCTCAGCAGCGAAGACCCAACGCAGCCAAAAATAAATAAATAAAATAAATAAATTTATTAAAAAAAAAAGACTTCCCCAAATTAGCTTCTTTGCACATCCTGTTTCCAAAAGCAACCACACAAGCACGTATTTTGGAGAATCTATTAGATGTATTTGGGGTTCCGTTTAGTTTTATGACTCTTTAATAGCATGGGCCTTTGAAGTTTACACACAAGAAAGAGCTGTCAAATTTTATGCATTAACTGACCTTGCTCAGCAGTTGAGGAGAAAAAAAATCTCTATTTTGTTTTCAGCTTATAATATTTTCTGGATGTATTGTGCAATGTCTTTGTTTTGGTTATAATGCCTTATTTGGAGAACAGTAAAAACATCTGAAAAAGCTTTTTTTTTTTTTTTTAAATAAGTAGAGAAAGATGTGATTAGAGGAGACTAGAAAGGCTCTTCTGATAGAGCACATTTTGCCCAAGGGGCCTACTGTTAGATTTCCATATATGTGGAATAAGTCATGCTTTTAAAATGTAACTGCTCTTTGGAGAGGTGCTATCAATCCTTCTCCTGCTGGTGGAGATAATACAATTAACTTTCTTTCTGACTTCTGGGTAGATCAGATTCTGAGGACACCAAGAGTTTAGAGGGAGTGGTAAAGGAAAGTAGGGTTGATTTTTCAGGAACAGGGGCTTATCCAAAGAAGGCTGACCAGGGCTTGCTGGGGTGTGTATGCACGTGTGTGTGTGTTTGCATGCCCTTTGAGTGAGCAGGTGCCAAAAAGGGTCGTGGGCAGAAATCAGGGCTTTTTTTTTTTTTTTTTTTTATTTCTGAGATATACATTTTAAAGTAATAACTAGGATTATGACTTATAACATTATACCAGAACATATAAGATTTTTAGAAATTTCATGTAATGTCTGAAACATTTATATTAACATATTTCCATACAAATAACCCAATGAAAGTTTAGTATTAGTTGTTTTGTTTGTTTGTTTATACTGCAGGTTCTTATTAGTCATCCATTTTATACACATCAGTGTATACATGTCAATCCCAATCGCCCAATTCAGCACACCACTATCCCCGCCCCACCGCAGTTTTCCCCCCTTGGTGTCCATATGTCTGTTCTCTACATCTGTGTCTCAACTTCTGCCCTGCAAACCGGCTCATCTGTACCATTTTTCTAGGTTCCACATACATGCGTTAATAGAGATATTTGTTTTTCTCTTTCTGACTTACTTCACTCTGTATGACAGTCTCTAGATCCATCCACGTCTCAACAAATGACTCAATTTCGTTCCTTTTTATGGCTGAGTAATATTCCATTGTATATATGTACCACAACTTCTTTATCCATTCGTCTGTTGATGGGCATTTAGGTTGCTTCCATGACCTGGCTATTGTAAATAGTGCTGCAATGAACATTCGGGTGCATGTGTCTTTTGAATTACGGTTTTCTCTGGGTATATGCCCAGTAGTGGGATTGCTGGGTCATATGGTAATTCTATTTTTAGTTTTTTAAGGAACCTCCATATTGTTCTCCATAGTGGCTGTATCAATTTACATTCCCACCAACAGTGCAAGAGGGTTCCCTTTTCTCCACACCCTCTCCAGCATTTGTTGTTTGTAGATTTTCTGATGATGCCCATTCTAACTGGTGTGAGGTGGTACCTCATTGTAGTTTTGATTTGCATTTCTCTAATAATTAGTGATGTTGAGCATCTTTTCATGTGCTTCGTGGCCGTCTGTATGTCTTCTTTGGAGAAATGTCTATTTAGGTCTTCTGCCCATTTTTGGATTGGGGTGTTTGTTTCTTTAATATTGAGCTGAATGAGTTGTTTATATATTTTGGAGATTAATCCTTTGTCTGTTGATTCGTTTGCAAATATTTTCTCCCATTCTGAGGGTTGTCTTTTCGTCTTGTTTATGGTTTCCTTTGCTGTGCAAAAGCTTTGAAGTTTCATTAGGTCCCATTTGTTTATTTTTGTTTTTATTTCCATTACTCTAGGAGGTGGATCAAAAAAGATCTTGCTGTGATTTATGTCAAAGAGTGTTCTTCCTATGTTTTCCTCTAAGAGTTTTATAGTGTCCAGTCTTACATTTAGGTCTCTAATCCATTTTGAGTTTATTTTTGTGTATGGTGTTAGGGAGTATTCTAATTTCATTCTTTTACATGTAGCTGTCCAGTTTTCCCAGCACCACTTATTGAAGAGACTGTCTTTTCTCCATCGCATATCTTTGCCTCCTTTGTCATAGATTAGTTGACCATAGGTGCGTGGGTTTATCTCTGGGCTTTCTATCTTGTTCCATTGATCTATGTTTCTGTTTTTGTGCCAGTACCATATTGTCTTGATTACTGTAGCTTTGTAGTATAGTCTGAAGTCAGGGAGTCTGATTCCTCCAGCTCCGTTTTTTTCCCTCAAGACTGCTTTGGCTATTCGGGGTCTTTTGTGTCTCCATACAAATTTTAAGATGATTTGTTCTAGCTCTGTAAAAAATGCCATTGGTAATTTGATAGGGATTGCATTGAATCTGTAGATTGCTTTGGGTACTTTAGTCATTTTCACAATGTTGATTCTTCCAATCCAAGAACATGGTATATCTCTCCATCTGTTGATATCATCTTTAATTTCTTTCCTCAGTGTCCTATAGTTTTCTGCATACAGGTCTTTTGTCTCCCTAGGTAGGTTTATTCCTAGGTATTTTATTCTTTTTGTTGCAATGGTAAATGGGAGTGTTTCCATAATTTCTCTTTCAGATTTTTCACCATTAGTGTATAGGAATGCAAGAGATTTCTGTGCATTAATTTTGTATCCTGCAACTTTACCATATTCATTAATTAGCTCTAGCAGTTTTCTGGTGGCAGTTTTAGGATTCTCTATGTATAGTATCATGTCATCTGCAAACAGTGACAGTTTTACTTCTTCTTTTCCAATTTGTATTCCTTTTATTTCTTTTTCTTCTCTGATTGCCGTGGCTAGGACTTCCAGAACTATGTTGAATAATAGTGGTGAGAGTGGACATCCTTGTCTCGTTCCTGATCTTAGAGGAAATGCTTTCAGTTTTTCACCATTGAGAATGATGTTTGCTGTGGGTTTGTCGTATATGGCCTTTATTATGTTGAGGTAGGTTCCCTCTATGCCCACTTTCTGGAGAGTTTTTATCATAAATGGGTGTTGAATTTTGTCAAAAGCTTTTTCTGCATCTATTGAGATGATCATATGGTTTTTATTCTTCAGTTTGTTAATATGGTGTATCACATTGATTGATTTGCGTATATTGAAGAATCCTTGCATCCCTGGGATAAATCCCACTTGATCGTGCTGTATGATCCTTTTAATGTGTTGTTGGATTCTGTTTGCTAGTATTTTGTTGAGGATTTTTGCATCTATATTCATCAGTGATATTGGTCTGTAATTTTCTTTTTTTGTAGTGTCTTTGTCTGGTTTTGGTATCAGGGTGATGGTGGCCTCATAGAATGAGTTTGGGAGTGTTCCTTCCTCTGCAATTTTTTGGAAGAGTTTGAGAAGGATAGGTGTTAGCTCTTCTCTAAATGTTTGATAGAATTCACCTGTGAAGCCATCTGGTCCTGGACTTTTGTTTGTTGGAAGATTTTTAATCACAGTTTCAATTTCATTACTTGTGATTTGTCTGTTCATATTTTCTGCTTCTTCCTGGTTCAGTCTTGGAAGGTTATACCTTTCTAAGAATTTGTCCATTTCTTCCAGGTTGTCTATTTTATTGGCATAGAGTTGCTTGTAGTAGTCTCTTAGGATGCTTTGTATTTCTGCGGTGTCTGTTGTAACTTCTCCTTTTTCATTTCTGATTTTATTGATTTGAGTCCTCTCCCTCTTTTTCTTGATGAGTCTGGCTAATGGCTTATCAATTTTGTTTATCTTCTCAAAGAACCAGCTTTTAGTTTTATTGATCTTTGCTATTGTTTTCTTTGTTTCTATTTCATTTATTTCCGCTCTGATCTTTATGATTTCTTTCCTTCTGCTAACTTTGGGTTTTGTTTGTTCTTCTTTCTCTAGTTTCTTTAGGTGTAAGGTTAGATTGTTTACTTGAGATTTTTCTTGTTTCTTTAGGTAGGCTTGTATAGCTATAAACTTCCCTCTTAGAACTGCTTTTGCAGCATCCCATAGGTTTTGGATTGTCGTGTTTTCATTGTCATTTGTCTCTAGGTATTTTTTGATTTCCTCTTTGATTTCTTCAGTAATCTCTTGGTTATTTAGTAACGTATTGTTTAGCCTCCATGTGTTTGTGTTTTTTACGCTTTTCCCCCTGTAATTGATTTCTAATCTCATAGCGTTGTGGTCAGAAAAGATGCTTGATATGATTTCAATTTTCTTAAATTTACTGAGGCTTGATTTGTGACCCAAGATGTGATCTATCCTGGAGAATGTTCCGTGCGCACTTGAGAAGAACGTGTAATCTGCTGTTTTTGGATGGAATGTCCTATAAATATCAACTAAATCTATCTGGTCTATTGTGTCATTTAAAGCTTCTGTTTCCTTATTTATTTTCATTTTGGATGATCTGTCCATTGGTGTAAGTGAGGTGTTAAAGTCCCCCACTATTATTGTGTTACTATCAATTTCCTCTTTTATAGCTGTTAGCAATTGCCTTATGTAATGAGGTGCTCCTATGTTGGGTGCATATATATTTATAATTGTTATATCTTCTTCTTGGATTGATCCCTTGATCATTATGTAGTGTCCTTCCTTGTCTCTTGTAACATTCTTTATTTTAAAGTCTATTTTATCTGATATGAGTATAGCTACTCCAGCTTTCTTTTGATTTCCATTTGCATGGAATATCTTTTTCCATCCCCTCACTTTCAGTCTGTATGTGTCCCTAGGTCTAAAGTGGGTCTCTTGTAGACAGCATATATATGGGTCTTGTTTTTGTATCCATTCAGCAAGCCTGTGTCTTTTGGCTGGAGCATTTAATCCATTCACGTTTAAGGTAATTATCGATATGTATGTTCCTATGACCATTTTCTTAATTGTTTTGGGTTTGTTTTTGTAGGTCCTTTTCTTCTCTTGTGTTTCCCACTTAGAGAAGTTCCTTTAACATTTGTTGTAGAGCTGGTTTGGTGGTGCTGAATTCTCTTAGCTTTTGCTTGTCTGTAAAACTTTTGATTTCTCCATCAAATCTAAATGAGATCCTTGCCGGGTAGAGTAATCTTGGTTGTAGGTTCTTCCCTTTCATCACTTGAAGTATATCATGCCACTCCCTTCTGGCTTGTAGAGTTTCTGCTGACAAATCAGCTGTTAACCTTATGGGAGTTCCCTTGTATGTTATTTGTCGTTTTTCCCTTGCTGCTTTCAATAATTTTTCTTTGTCTTTAATTTTTGCCACTTTGATTACTATGTGTCTCGGCGTGCTTCTCCTTGGGTTTATCCTGTATGGGACTCTCTGCGCTTCCTGGACTTGGGTGGCTATTTCCTTTCCCATGTTAGGGAAGTTTTCGACTATAATCTCTTCAAATATTTTCTCTGGTCCTTTCTCTCTCTCTTCTCCTTCTGGGACCCCTATAATGCGAATGTTGTTGCGTTTAATGTTGTCCCAGAGGTGTCTTATGCTGTCTTCATTTCTTTTCATTCTTTTTTCTTTAGTTTGTTCCGCAGCAGTGAATTCCACCATTCTGTCTTCCAGGTCACTTATCCGTTCTTCTGCCTCAGTTATTCTACTATTGATTCCTTCTAGTGTAGTTTTCATTTCAGTTATTGTATTGGTCATCTCTGTTTGTTTGTTCTTTAATTCTTCTAGGTCTTTGTTAATCATTTCTTGCATCTTCTCAATCTTTGCCTCCATTCTTATTCCAAGGTCCTGGATCATCTTCACTATCATTATTCTGAATTCTTTTTCTGGAAGGTTGCCTATCTCCACTTCATTTAGTTGTTTTTCTGGGGTTTTTTCTTGTTCCTTCATCTGGTATATAGCCCTCTGCCTTTTCATCTTGTCTATCTTTCTGTAAATGTGGTTTCTGTTCCACAGGCTGCAGGACTGTAGTTTTTCTTGCTCCTGCTGTCTGCCCTCTGGTGGTTGAGGCTATCTAAGAGGCTTGATGGGAGGCTCTGGAGGTGGGTAGAGCTGACTGTTGCTGTGGCGGTCAGAGCTCTGTAAAACTTTAATCCACTTGACTGTTGCTGGGTGGGGCTGGGTTCCCTCCCTGTTGGTTGTTTTGCCTGAGGCAACCCAACACTGGAGCCTACCCGGGCTCTTTGGTGGGGCTAATGGCAGACTCTGGGAGGGCTCACGCCAAGGAGTACTTCCCAGAACCTCCGCTGCCAGTGTCCTTGTCCCCACGGTGAAACAGAGCCAGCCCCCGCCTCTGCAGGAGACCCCCCAACACCAGCAGTTATGTCTGGTTCAGTCTCCCCCAGGGTCACTGCTCCTTCCCCTGGGTCCCGATGCACACACTATTTTGTGTACGCCCTCCAAGAGTGGGTTCTCTGTTTCCCCCAGTCCTGTCGAAGTCCTGCAATCAATTCCCACTAGGCTTCAAAGTCTGATTCTCTATGAATTCCTCCTCCCGTTGCCAGACCCCCAGGTTGGGAAGCCTGATGTGGGGCTCAGAACGTTCACTCCAGTGGGTGGACTTCTGTGGTATAAGTGCTCGCCAGTCTGTGAGTCACCCACCCAGCAGTTATGGGATTTGATTTTACTCTGATTGCGCCCCTCCTACCGTCTCACTGTGGCTTCTCCTCTGTCCTTGGACGTGGTGTATCCTCCTTGGTGAAGTCCAGTGTCTTCCTGTCGATGATTGTCCAGCAGCCAGTTGTGATTCTGGTTTTCTCGCAAGAGGGAGTGAGAGCACGTCCTTCTACTCCGCCATCTTGGTTAATCCCAACCTGAATCGAAATCAGGGCTTTTCTGTGACTATTTTGCCTAGGTCCATATCTAGAGGATGGTGTCCTCTCTAGAGGACAAGACATTCTGGTCTATGGAGGATGTGTTTTATTGCCTCTTGCCCTCCTCCCATAAACAGAAATTCTACTTTGGAAATCCTTGATTTTGATAAAGAGAAGAACAACTTCTTGGAATGAATGGAGTTAGGTTTCTCACCCTGTTTATACATTCCAATGAACATTTATGTACATTAATACAGTAATTTCCTCAAGTGGTTGAGTGTTAATGAATCATTAATAATAAATATGCAAAGTTCATTCCTGAATTTACAGGTGCTGGTGGAAAATAGTCAAGGGCTAACCTAGTTGTCTATGAAAAAACCCCTATTCTCATATATGTGATATGCATAAATAAAGTTATGTGTACTGCCTTCCATCTGGGGAAATCAAGATGCTATGCTATCAGCAAGCCCAGACTAGATGGCTAGTTCAATATCCAGCCTGTTTACTTTGGGGAAGAAACAGCTGTTCATAAAGCAATTTATATTAAACAGGTGCACCATGGCTCTATCTAATGGACGTGAAAAGTAGAGTGGAGATCATATGTAGACTGCTATTCTGCCATTTCCTCCAGGAAAGAAAATGGGTTTCTAAAGAAAATGCCATTTGCAAACTATTTCTTAGAGTTTTACATTTTTAATGGCTGTTTTTTTTTTAAAATTTATTTTATTTAATTTATTTATTGTTTTTGGCTGCGTTGAGTCTTCGTTGCTGCGTGCGGGCTTTCCCCTGTTGCGGTGAGCGGGGCTACTCTTTGTTGCGGTGAGCGGGCTTCTCATTGCGGTGGCTTCTCTTGTTGTGGAGCACGGGCTCTAGGCGCGCGGGCTCTACAGCGCAGGCTCAGTAGTTGTGGCACACGGACTTAGTTGCTCCGCGGCATGTGGGATCCTCCCGGACCAGGGCTCGAACCCGTGTCCCCTGCATTGGCAGGTGGATTCCCAACCACTGCGCCACCAGGGAAGCCCTTAATGGCTGTTTGCTTGATTTTTTGGAACTAGGAGTTGATTTACAACTAGCTAGCAATCAAGACTGTATTTTCATTTTTCTTACCACCTGTATAATAAGTGGACGGAGAGAGAAGAAGAGGCTTATACATTTTTGATACTTATCCTCCTTGTTGAATTAATGCATTTCATATAATTGTTGATTTTTGATATATTGGAGTTTAGGATATTCATTTTAGTGATAAAAGTGAGATGACAAATGGCAGTTTAGTCGAATAACTGACATATACCCTGCAATTTATAACATGAGGTGACAAGCATGAGGACAAAATGCCAACACGACAAGACTGGTGGAATAAAGCATAGATTGAGCCTGCATCCTTGATATTGTTGAACCACTGTGCTGACCTGGCCTGCATTTATCCAGATTTCATATTGTGATAGTTAAATATCTGTTGCTTGAACTCTGCTATTTGAGGTTGTTTCTTGCAGCCAAACGCATTCCTAACTGATCTGACGTCTCAAACCAAATTCCTCCCTTCCCATCTCCTCTCCTATCCTGCTCCTCTTCTTATATCCCCTGAGTTAATGGCATCCACCAATTGCCCAAGTCAGAATCTCAGGCATCTTTCTCAACTTCTTTCTCTATTTACCTACCTCCCTGAATATAGGCACTATTTCTTGTTCATCCCTTTTATCTCCGATCCCTAATACAATGCCTGGTACACAGAAGACACTCAAAATATGTTTGTTGAACTAAATTAAAGTGACTAGATATTTGATTTCATGGATTAGTACACAGCTACCAAGTAAAATGAAGAGGATAATCTCAGGAGATATTTTATTTAATAGGCTATGGTGAGTTTTGATAAGCCAACCTTGCCTCTTATCATAGAATATTTTTCTACTGACTAAAAGTTTTTGCTCTTTTGATTATGTTTTTCACATAGACAATGTTGGATGAATACTGTCCTATTTTTCTTCTTGGACCCTTGTTTTAAAATTTTCCATGTTGAAATTGCCCTCTCATGACGTTTCTGCTCCATAAATCAATACTATTGATTGTTACAGTTAGTGTTGTTCTTCCTATGTTTACCCTGACAGGCATTGTGCATCTTTATAATGGCTTCTGCTGATGTCTGCTCTCTTCTCTTATATTGGTTGATTATATAAATCTTTTTTTTTTTTTTAAACATCTTTATTGAAGTATAATTGCTTTACAATGGTGTGCTAGCTTCTGCTTTACAACAAAGTGAATCAGTTACACATATACATGTGTTGCCATATCTCTTCCCTCTTGCATCTCCCTCCCTCCCACCCTCCCTATCCCACCCCTCTAGGTGGTCACAAAGCACCGAGCTGATCTCCCTGTGCTATGCGGCTGCTTCCCACTAGTTATCTATTTTACATTTGGTAGTGTATATATGTCCATGACACTCTCTCACCCTGTCACATCTCACCCCTCCCCCTCCCCATATCCTCAAGTCCATTCTCTAGTAGGTCTGTGTCTTTATTCCCATCTTGCCACTAGGTTCTTCATGACCTCTTTTTTTTTTTTTTTTTTCCCTTAGATTCCATATATATGTGTTAGCATACTGTATTTGTTTTTCTCTTTCTGACTTAGTTCACTCTGTATGACAGACTCTAACTCCATCCACCTCATTACAAACACCTCCATTTCATTTCTTTTTATGGCTGAGTAATATTCCATTGTATATATGTGCCACATCTTCTTTATCCATTCATCCGATGATGGACACCTAGGTTGCTTCCATGTCCTGGCTATTGTAAACAGAGCTGCAATGAATATTTTGGTACATGACTCTTTCTGAATTATGGTTTTCTCAGGGTATATGCCCAGTAGTGGGATTGCTGGGTCGTATGGTAGTTCTATTTTTAGTTTTTTAAGGAACCTCCATACTGTTCTCCATAGTGGCTGTATCAATTTACATTCCCACCAACAGTGCAAGAGGGTTCCCTTTTCTCCACACCCTCTCCAGCATTTATTGTTTCTAGATTTTTTGATGATGGCCATTCTGACCGGTGTGAGATGATACCTCATTGTAGTTTTGATTTGCATTTCTCTAATGATTAATGATGTTGAGCATTCTTTCATGTGTCTGTTGGCAATCTGTATCTCTTCTTTGGAGAAATGTCTATTTAGGTCTTCTGCCCATTTTTGGATTGGGTTGTTTGTTTTTTTGTTATTGAGCTGCATGAGCTGCTTGTAAATCTTGGAGATTAATCCTTTGTCCGTTGCTTCATTTGCAAATATTTTCTCCCATTCTGAGGGTTGTCTTTTGGTCTTGTTTATGGTTTCCTTTGCTGTGCAAAAGCTTTTAAGTTTCATTAGGTCCCATTTGTTTATTTGTGTTTTTATTTCCATTTCTCTAGGACCTGGGTCAAAAAGGATCTTGCTGTGACTTATGTCATACAGTGTTCTGCCTATGTTTTCCTCTAAGAGTTTGATAGTGTCTGGCCTTACACTTAGGTCTTTAATCCATTTTGAGTTTATTTTTGTGTATGGTGTTAGGGAGTGTTCTAATTTCATACTTTTACATGTACCTGTCCAATTTTCCCAGCACCACTTATTGAAGAGGCTGTCTTTTCTCCACTGTATATGCTTGCCTCCTTTATCAAAGATAAGGTGACCATATGTGCGTGGGCTTATCTCTGGGCTTTCTATCCTGTTCCATTGATCTATATTTCTGTTTTTGTGCCAGTACCAAACTGTCTTGATTACTGTAGCTTTGTAATATAGTCTGAAGTCAGGGAGCCTGATTCCTCCAGCTCCATTTTTCGTTCTCAAGATTGCTTTGGCTATTCGGGGTCTTTTGTGTTTCCATACAAATTGTGAAATTTTTTGTTCTAGTTCTGTGAAAAATGCCAGTGGTAGTTTGATAGGGATTGCATTGAATCTGTAGATTGCTTTGGGTAGCAGAGTCATTTTCACAATGTTTATTCTTCCAATCCAAGAACATGGTATATCTCTCCATCTATTTGTATCATCTTTAATTTCTTTCATCAGTGTCCTATAATTTTCTGCATACAGGTCTTTTGTCTCCTTAGGTAGGTTTATTCCTAGGTATTTTATTCTTTTTGTAGCAATGGTAAACGGGAGTGTTTTCTTAATTTCACTTTCAGATTTTTCATCAATAGTATACAGGAATGCAAGAGATTTCTGTGCATTAATTTTGTATCCTGCTACTTTACCAAATTCATTGATTAGCTCTAGTAGTTTTCTGGTAGCATCTTTTGGATTCTCTATGTATAGTATCATGTCATCTGCAAACAGTGACAGCTTTACTTCTTCTTTTCCGATTTGGATTCCTTTTATTTCTTTTTCGTCTCTGATTGCTGTGGCTAACACTTCCAAAACTATGTTGAATAATAGTGGTGAGAGTGGGCAACCTTGTCTTGTTCCTGATCTTAGTGGAAATGGTTTCAGTTTTTCACCATTGAGGACAATGTTGGCTGTGGGTTTGTCATATACGGCCTTTATTATGTTGAGGAAAGTTCCCTCTATGCCTACTTTCTGCAGGACTTTTATCATAAATGGGTGTTGAATTTTGTCGAAAGCTTTCTCTGCATCTATTGAGATGATCATATGGTTTTTCTCCTTCAATGTGTTAATATGATGTATCACGTTGATTGATTTGCGTATATTGAAGAATCCTTGCATTCCTGGAATAAACCCCACTTGATCATGGTGTATGATCCTTTTAATGTGCTGTTGGATTCTGTTTGCTAGTATTTTGTTGAGGATTTTTGCATCTATGTTCATCAGTGATATTGGCCTGTAGTTTTCTTTCTTTGTGACATCTTTGCCTGGTTTTGGTATCAGGGTGATGGTGGCCTCGTAGAATGAGTTGGGGAGTGTTCCTCCCTCTGCAATATTTTGGAAGAGTTTGAGAAGGATAGGTGTTAGCTCTTCTCTAAATGTTTGATAGAATTCGCCTGTGAAGCCATCTGGTCCTGGGCTTTTGTGTGTTGGAAGATTTTTAATCACAGTTTCAATTTCAGTGCTTGTGATTGGTCTGTTCATATTTTCTATTTCTTCCTGGTTCAGTCTCGGCAGGTTGTGCATTTCTAAGAATCTGTCCATTTCTTCCAGGTTGTCCATTTTATTAGCATAGAGTTGCTTGTAGTAATCTCTTATGATCGTTTGTATTTCTGCAGTGTCAGTGGTTACTTCTCCTTTTTCATTTCTAATTCTATTAATTTGAGTCTTCTCCTTTTTTCTCTTGATGAGTCTGGCTAATGGTTTATCAATTTTGTTTATCTTCTCAAAGAACCAGCTTTTAGTTTCATTGATTTTTGCTATTGTTTCCTTCATTTCTTTTTCATTTATTTCTGATCTGATCTTTATGATTTCTTTCCTTCTGCTAGCTTTGGGGTTTTTTTGTTCTTCTTTCTCTAATTGCTTTAGGTGC
Source organism: Eubalaena glacialis (assembly GCF_028564815.1). Classification (NCBI taxonomy): domain Eukaryota; kingdom Metazoa; phylum Chordata; class Mammalia; order Artiodactyla; family Balaenidae; genus Eubalaena; species Eubalaena glacialis. The sequence continues at coordinate 93,858,830 of NC_083720.1, read as the reverse complement.
AAGGTTAGGTTGTTTATTCGAGATGTTTCCTGTTTCTTGATGTAGGCTTGTATTGCTATAAACTTCCCTCTTAGAACTGCTTTTGCTGCATCCCATAGGTTTTGGATCGTCGTGTCTCCATTGTCATTTGTTTCTAGGTATTTTTTGATTTCCCCTTTGATTTCTTCAGTGATCACTTCGTTATTAAGTAGTGTATTGTGTAGCCTCCATGTGTTTGTATTTTTTACAGATCTTTTCCTGTAATTGATATCTAGTCTCATAGCGTTGTGGTCGGAAAAGATACTTGATAGGATTTCAATTTTTTTAAATTTACCAAGGCTTGATTTGTGACCCAAGATATGATCTATCCTGGAGAATGTTCCATGAGCACTTGAGAAAAATGTGTATTCTGTTGTTTTTGGGTGGAATGTCCTATAAATATCAATTAAGTCCATCTTGTTTAATGTATCATTTAAAGCTTGTGTTTCCTTATTTATTTTCATTTTGGATGATCTGTCCATTGGTGAAAGTGGGGTGTTAAAGTCCCCTACTATGATTGTGTTACTGTCGATTTCCCCTTTTATGGCTGTTAGTATTTGCCTTATGTATTGAGGTGCTCCTATGTTGGGTGCATAAATATTTACAATTGTTATACCTTCCTCTTGGATCGATCCCTTGATCATTATATAGTGTCCGTCTTTGTCTCTTGTAATTGTCTTTATTTTAAAGTCTATTTTGTCTGATATGAGAATTGCTACTCCAGCTTTCTTTTGATTTCCATTTGCATGGAATATCTTTTTCCATCCCCTCACTTTCAGTCTGTATGTGTCTCTAGGTCTGAAGTGGGTCTCTTGTAGACAGCATATATATGGGTCTTGTTTTTGTATCCATTCAGCCAGTCTGTGTCTTTTGGTGGGAGCATTTAATCCATTTACATTTAAGGTAATTATCGATATGTATGTTCCTATTCCCATTTTCTTAAATGTTTTGGGTTTGTTATTGTAGGTGTTTTCCTTCTCTTGTGTTTCTTGCCTAGAGAAGTTCCTTTAGCATTTGTTGTAAAGCTGGTTTGGTGGTGCTGAACTCTCTCAGCTTTTGCTTGTCTGTAAAGGTTTTAATTTCTCCATCAAATCTGAATGAGATCCTTGCTGGGTAGAGTAATCTTGGTTGTAGGTTTTTCTCCTTCATCACTTTAAGTATATCCTGCCACTCCCTTCTGGCTTGCAGCGTTTCTGCTGAAAGATCAGCTGTTAACCTTATGGGGATGCCCTTGTGTGTTATCTGTTGTTTTTCCCTTGCTGCTTTTAATATGTTTTCTTTATATTTAATATTTGATAGTTTGATTAATATGTGTCTTGGTGTGTTTCTCCTTGGATTTATCCTGTATGGGACTCTCTGTGCTTTCAGGACTTGATTAACTATTTCCTTTCCCATATTAGGGAAGTTTTCAACTATAATCTCTTCAAATATTTTCTCAGTCCCTTTCTTTTTCTCTTCTTCTTCTGGGACCCCTATAATTCGAATGTTGGTGCGTTTAATGTTGTCCCAGAGGTCTCTGAGACTGTCCTCAGTTCTTTTCATTCTTTTTTCTTTATTCTGGTCTGCAGTAGTTATTTCCACCATTTTATCTTCCAGGTCACTTATCCGTTCTTCTGCCTCAGTTATTCTGCTATTGATCCCATCTAGAGTATTTTTAATTTCATTTATTGTGCTTGTCATCGTTTCTTGGTTCCTCTTTAGTTCTTCTACGTCCTTGTTAAATGTTTCTTGCATTTTGTCTATTCTATTTCCAAGACTTTGGATCATCCTTACTATCATTATTCTGAATTCTTTTTCAGGTAGACTACCTATTTCCTCTTCATTTGTTAGGTCTGGTGTGTTTTGACCCTGCTCCTTCATCTGCTGTGTGTTTTTCTGTCTTCTCATTTTGCTTATCTTACTATGTTTGGGGTCTCCTTTTCACAGGCTGCAGGTTCGTAGTTCCCGTTGTTTTTGGTATCTGTCCCCAGTGGCTAAGGTTGGTTCAGTGGGTTGTGTAGGTTTCCTGGTGGAGGGAACTAGTGCCTGTGTTCTGGTGGATGAGGCTGGATGTTGTCTTTCTGGTGGGTTCGTCCACGTCTGGTGGTATGTTTTGGGGTGTCTGTGGCCTTATTATGATTTTAGGCAGCCTCTCTGTTAATGGATGGGGCTGTGTTCCTCTCTTGCTAGTTGTTTGGCATAGGGTGTCCAGCACTGTAGCTTGCTGGTCGTTGAGTGAAGCTGGGTCTTGATGTTGAGATGGAGATCTGTGAGAGATTTTCGCCGTTTGGTATTACGTGGAGCTGGGAGGTCTCTTGTGGACCAGTGTCCTGAAGTTGGCTCTCCCACCTCAGAGGCACAGCCCTGATGCCTGGCTGGAGCACCAAGAGCCTTTCATCCACACGGCTCAGAATAAAAGGGAGAAAAAATGGAAAGAAAGAAAAAAAGAGGATAAAATAAAATAAAATAAAGCAATTATAATAAAAAATAAGAAAAAAAATTATTAGGAGTAAATTTATTAAGAAAAAAAAATTTTTTTTAATTTTTAAAAATAGATTTATTAATTTTTTATACTAAAAATAAGAAAAAAATTATTTAGAAAAAATTTATTAAGAAAAAAAATTTTTTAATTTTTTAAAATAAAAAATATGAAAAAACTTATTAAAAATTTTTTTAAAAATAGAAAATAAGGAAAAAATTATTAAGAAAACATTTATTAGGGAAAAAAAAAAAAAAACAAAAAAAAAAACAAACAAAAAAAAACGGACGGACCTAACCCTAGGACTAACGGTGAGAGCAAAGCTATACAGACAAAATCTCACCCAGAAGCATACACATCTACACTCACAAAAAAAAGGAAAAGGGGAAAAGTTAATATATCCTGCTCCCAAAGTCCATCTCCTAAATTTGGGATGATTCGTTGTCTATTCAGGTATTCAACAGATGCAGGCACATCAAGTTGTTTGTGGAGCTTTAATCCGCTGCTTCTGAGGCTGCTGGGAGAGATTTCCCTTTCTCTTCTTTGTTCGTACAGCTCCCGGGGTTCAGCTTTGGATTTGGACCCGCCTCTGCATGTAGGTCCCCTGAGGGCGTCTGTTCCCCGCCCAGACAGAACGGGGTTAAAGGAGCAGCTGATTCGGGGGCTCTGGCTCAGTCAGGCCGGGGGGAGGGAGCGGTACGGAGGAGGCGGGGCGAGCCCGCGGCGGCAGAAGCCGGCGTGACGTTGCAGCAGCCTGAGGCGCGCCGTGCGCTCTCCCGGGGAAGTTGTCCCCGGATTACGGGAGCCTGGCCGTGGCGGGCTGCACAGGCTCCCGGGAGGGGCGGTGTGGAGAATGACCTGTGCTCGCCCACAGGCTGTTTGGTGGCGGCAGCAGCAGCCTTAGCGTCTCATGCCCGTCTCTGGGGTCCGCGCTGATAGCCGCGGCTCGCGCCCGTCTCTGGAGTTCGTTTAAGTGGCGCTCTGAATCCCCTCTCCTTGCACGCCGCGAAACAAAGAGGCAAGAAAAAGTCTCCTGCCTCTTCGGCAGCTGCAGACTTTTTCTCGTGCACCCTCCCGGCTAGTTGTGGTGCGCTAGACCCTTCAGGCTGTGTTCACGCCGCCAACCCCAGTCCTCTCCCTGCGATCCGACTGAAGCCCACGCCTCAGCTCCCAGCCCCCGCCCGCCCCGGCGGGTGAGCAGACAAGCCTCTCGGGCTGGTGAGTGCTGCTCGGCGCCCGCCGAGCCTCTGTGCGGGAGTCTCTCCGTTTTTCCCTCTGCGTCCCTGTTGCTGTGGGGTCCACGCTGATAGCTGCGGCTCGTGCCCGTCTCTGGAGCTCGTTTAGGCGGCGCTCTGAATCCCCTCTCCTTGCGCGCCGCGAAACAAAGAGGCAAGAAAAAGTCTCTTGCCTCTTTGGCAGCTGCAGTCTTTTTCCCGGACTCCCTCCCGGCTAGCACCGAAGCCTGAGCCTCAGCTCCCAGCCCCCGCCCGCCCCGGCGGCTGAGCAGACAAGCCTCTCGGGCTGGTGAGTGCTGGTCGGCACCGATCCTCTGTGCGGGAATCTCTCCGCTTTGCCCTCCGCACCCCTGTGGCTGCACTCTCCTCCGTGGCTCTGAAGCTTCCCCCCTCTGCTACCCGCAGTCTCTGCCCACGAAGGGGCTTCCTAGTGTGTGGAAACCTTTCCTCCTTCACAGCTCCCTCCCACTGGTGCAGGTCCCGTCCCTATTATTTTGTCTCTGTTATTTCTTTTTTCTTTTGCCCTACCCAGGTACGTGGGGATTTTCTTGCCTTTTGGGAGGTCTGACGTCTTCTGCCAGCGTTCAGTGGGTGTTCTGTAGGAGCAGTTCCACGTGTAGATGTATTTCTCATGTATCTGTGGGGAGGAAGGTGATCTCCGCGTCTTACTCTTCCGCCATCTTGCTCTCTCTCCTATATAAATCTTGTTCTCAGGATCTTGAGTAAGTTCTCTGCCTTTCTGTATACAGGGTGAGGATATAATGACAAGTGAAGGGGTTCAAGATCTGGTGGGGAAATGGAGAGAATACCAGACTTGAAGTGGAAAAAAACTCCAGGGTTTGTGTAGCTGCAACTCCTGTATGTATGATATTAATCAAGTCAAGAAACCCAATCAATTTTTAAATTTTTATTTTATTCATTTATTTATTTATTTTTAATTTTAAAAGATTAAAGTATAGTTGATTTACAATGTTGTGTTAGTTTTAGGTGTACAGCAAAGTGATTCGGTTATATATATCTATTCTTTTTCAGATTCTTTTCCCTTATAGGTTATTACAAAATATTGAGTATAGTTCCCTGTGCTATACAGTAGGTCCTTGTTGGTTATCTATTTTATATATAGTAGTGTGTATATGTTAATCCCCAACTCCTGGTTTATCCCTCCCCTCTGGGGATTTATCTATTTCTTTTCCTCTTTGGTAACCATAAGTTTGTCTTCTATGTCTGTGAGTCTATTTCTGTTTTGAAAATAAGTTCATTTGTATCATTTTTTTTTAGACTCTACATAAAAGCAATATCATATGATATTTGTCTTTCTCTGTCTGTCTTACTTCACTTAGATGTTAACCTCTATGTCCATCCAGGTTGCTGCAAATGGCATTATTTCATTTTTTTAACGGCTAAATTATACTCCATTGTGTATGTATACCACATCTTCTTTATCCATTCATCTATTGATGGACATTTAGGTTGTTTCCATGTCTCGGCTACTGTAAATAGCGCTATAATGAACATTGGGGTGCGTGTATCTTTTTGGGTTCCAGTTTTCCCCAGATACATGCCCAGGAGTAGGATTGCTGGATCATATGGTAACTCTACTTTTAGTTTTTTAAGGAACCTCCATACTCTTCTCTATAGTGGCTGCACCAATTTATATTCCCACAAACAGTGTAGGAGAAACCCAGTCAAATTTGTTTTCTTACATTTACAACAGGAAGCAGAGTTACACCTATCCTGTCCACCTCACAAAACTGTTGTGAGAATCAAGAGTCCTTCAAGTGTAAGGCTTACGTCATGTGTCTATTCCAGGGTGCAGTGACTTGCACTTGAACCACAAAGACTGAGCAAGATTATTATAGAAGGGGAGGAGATGGATCCCCAATGGGAGGAAGGTTGGGCAAACAATAAATAAATTTCCCAAAGAGCTAGCTTATAGTACCCAGGCATACTATGAGATCTCTTGTGCTTGAGAAAAGTTGCCAATTTACTCTTTTCTATATGATGTAGGAGAAGTTACTAAAAGAAGGGATGGGAGAGTAAATTGTTTTCAGAGATATAAAACCCCTTGATAAGTTCCAAGTCCTGTTTAGCTTTTCCTGGGATGACCACACTTAGCTCCTAAAGTCAGAATCCAAAGAGGGCTCTAAACTGGACTTCAGGTAGAGTAATTAGAACTGAAGTGGGACCCTTGTCCAACCTTCTCATGTTACAATAAAGAAACTGAGATTCAATGAAAGGAAGTGACTTGCTTTAGATCATAGGGCTAATCAGTGTATGAGCAGAACCTAGAACCCGTCTTTTAGCTGCGGTACTGAGAGATCCAACGATGTTACAATCATTTGTGATGTATTTCCAAGTAATTCATTACTAGTAAGAGTTCAAGCACCAAGAATTTTTGAAAGACTTACTTTTTTATTTTTTCAAGGTTATCCCTACAGTCATGCTTATATCCCTTATTTACAATCAATCAGTTTGTGAAGAGGAGAGAAAATGGTGGGGATTACATTCCACCTTGGATACATCCATGAGAGTGTTTTGCCTATGTGAGCATCAGTTGTGTCCCAACAGAAAAAGTTTAAATACTACAATGCCAGATCGTATGATGCTCAAGAGAGCCTCTGAGCATCCACCTTTTTGTGATTTCTTTTTCCTTTAAAGGGAAAAATGTGACTCAATTTTCCCTGGACACAATGTTGAATGGAAGAGGATGCTATGCGCCTGAACACCCACTACTCAAGAGTCATCAGCTAATTTTTAATCTCCCTTTTTTCATCTGGAGCCTCAGATCTCATTGGATATTTTTGCTACAAACTTTTGCATACTTGTTTATTAATTTCATTCATACTTTCATTTCTTAGCAAATATTTAGAGAGCCTAAATGTGTCTGACACCAAAAAATATAGATTACCAAATAAAGAGATAATTTGCTGGTGTTTATACTTATATAATTTTAGGTTCCAAAACTGAGTAAAAATGATGATTTTTTTAAAAAAGTACTGGAACAGTATTAAGACTCTAGTGTGCTATTTTCGTGATTATCCTTTGGAAAACTCTGCTGTAGGACACATTAGAACACATAGTGAAATAGAGTACATTTAAGTGGACATTTACTAACTGTTGATAATGATGATGGTGATGATGATGACGGTGATCACAGTGAAAAGGATGACATAATGATGGCACCTTGCAATTTGTGGTAAACAATGCAATTACATAGCAACTTCTGTTTTTGTTGTCTTCCAGACAAGTGCCTGAAAACATTAATTAACTGGAGAGATTGCTACAAGGTCTCTTGGTAATAGGCAGCCTTTAATCCAGGCAAATAGTAGAATCAGTATTAGTTGGATGTCTGGAATAAACCATAAATTGTATGAATTACAGTGTTTCATGGTAATTATCAATCTCCAAAGAGGGACCTCTTGGGAGATAAATATCTTTGGGGGATTTCAGGGCGAGGTCAATGTGGTAATGAGAACTGGACAGGGTCATTGTGGACTCTAGTGTTTGATTCAACAGCCATTAAGCAGTATCTTTGATGAATCATCATGGCATTGGATCCCAGTGGTCCCATGGCAGTTGCTGTTGTTAGCTACTCTGAGGCCATGGGTAATTGGTAACAGGACTGAGTCAGTGCAAAGGAAGAGTAGCTGCTCTAATTGCATTACTGAAGAACCTGGATCTGTTGCAAAATCTGGGTCTTGTCTGTTCCCATCTCATATAATTATTTGTTGGAGGGATAGATGATCGCTTGCTTCTCAGATCACTAGGGTAATAGAATCCTTTGCCAGCCTAACAGACTCAGATTTTGTACACAAGTCTATCAAATCTTATATAATGTGTCCTGACATGGCATTTTGGCTAACACATTTTCTTTATACTTTAAATTATTTCACAGAGGGGGTGCTACTTTAAATCATATGTCAAGCAAAACAAGGGCACTTGATATGAATCTGTCCTCCCAAGTCTTGGGCAAGAACTCATCTTCCTCAAATTTGGGCCTTTGGAGTATTTATTTCAAATTAAGACTCGAATAAAGAAGTGAAATATTATCAATATTATTTTGTTGCTTGCCGTACCTGCCTTCTGCAGGGGCAGCCAGGGCTAATGAAAGTGAGGGGCGGAGATGGAAAAAGCAGGAAATGCTCAACTTTCTTGGGCGTCGGAGGAGACACGGGTTGAAGTCTGTGTTGACACAGCATCAACTCACTGGCCTGGGAAGACAATGTAAAGGGGTCCAGGCATCTATCTAATCAGTAGGGAAGGGAAGAATGACTAGACATAAATTATAACACGATACGTTTTTTTCCCAGAAAAAAAATTATTTTACAGTTATACCATGTGTTACCACAGCTCAGGTGCCCACCCCTCACCCGATCAGCTCCAACAGCTGCCTGGAGAAGGCAGTGAATCTTCATAACCACCATTTCAGGCAGGGAGTTTTTACCCCTTTTCAGAGATGAAAATAATAGCTAAGAGACTTTACAAGTGGTTTGCATGAGTGATGATGTCATTTTTAATCCTCCAAACACACCTGTGATGCCAGTTGCATTACTAAGTTCATTTTACACATGAGGAAACTGAGGCTTAGAGATGTTACATCAATTGCCCAAGGTTTCAGAGGCACCCCAATCAGTCTTCCCTGAAAGCCCGTCATGCTGATCCTTTGTTGATTCAGATGGGGAAACGAGGCTCAGAGAGGTTCAGTGAATCACTCAAGATCACACAGTACGTAGCAGAATTAGGACCAAATTTAGGGCAAATATTTCTAAGTTTAATGCAGTGGTGTTCTATTTTTCTCATCCTTACAAACTTGAAGGACATGACTTAGCAAGGTGGTATCAATGGTGGCATCCTCATCATTTGAAACAGTCCCCTGAGTCTGATATCTTTTTCAACCCATATTCCCTAGAAAACAGAAAATTAGGCAAAGCTTTAGAGGCTAAAGTTTTACTGGGAAGTGTAATTGAAGGATACTAAGAGGGAAAAGGGTGAGGTGAGGCAGATATAAGGTGGTGATTATCGGTTTGGCCACAGCTTCATGAGAAAACACAGCTGGGTACTCACTTACGTGGCATGCTTCCAGCCAAACCATAGAGGACCATAGCACCTCAGAGAATGGAAGGGAGAAGAATTCTTCTGACAGCTCTTTCCCATTTTCCGTCTCTTACTGTTTACTCTTTGCCCCACGAGGCATGAACTAACTCCCGCACAGTTCTGGGTTTGCTCCCTGGCTTCTGTGGGTAGCTGCTGGAGAAGTTAGAGCTTTTGTGGGTCTGGTTGGGTTAGATCCGGGGACCTGAGCTGTTGCTTCTAGCAGAGTCTGGCCTTCACCCGGAGAGAGGCCAAGACAGCCAACAAAGCTGGACGGTGAAGTGGTCAGGGGCCCAGGAGGCAGATGAGGCTGAACAGATCCGGGGAGACACACAGCTGTGTGTAAGACACTGTCAGACCGTCCTCTGTGCTCTGGCTCTCATGCCATAGCAGTGAGCCTTCTTACAAGACCATTTGCCTCTCATTTTGTCCCTGACATGCTCTCATTTTGTTCGTGAGAGGGGAGGTACAAACTCAGTTGGTCACAGAATCCACGTCACTTGCAATCTCCTAAAAACACTAAAAGCGGGTTAGTGAACTAAGCTACTAACTATAGCTGATCCCAAGGACATATTTGATACCCATCACCAGTCTCTTTAACCACCCGTTTTAGATTTCCTTCTTCCTAGGCAAACACATTGGCTGGTCTTGGTTGCTAGTCTGGTAGGAGTTCCAGCCCTTTCTCCCTAAGTGGTCTGAGTGTTTAGTCGCTTTGTCTTTGTGGTCTGTAGGAGTTACCATAACTGTCTGTGAATAGCTATTACTGAGCAATGTGAGTATTAAGAAATGACCTGCTGAATCCCCTGGGTTCAACAAATAATCCTTTCAGCTTATGGTGTAGTAGCAACCTGAATGCCTCATGGTAATCATTATTGATTACGTCAGCAGGAAGTACCTTTTTCTCTGCCTGCTGGTTCATGATCATGAGGAGCCCAAAGTGGCCAGGTGCTAATAAGCACAGCTTCCAAGTCAATGGAATCCTTCTTGCGTCACTTGGTGGAAGTGTTCGCCACCTCCCCCCACTCCCCACCCCAAAGAGAAATAGAAACTCTAACTTCACAGAGCTTGACTTTTTAGGACAAGAAATAAAAATTCTTCTAGGGAGAGTAAGAGTGGGAGGAGCAACTCCTGCCACCACCTCTTGGTTCCTAGATCCATGGGGTTGAGATATCGGAGACAGAGCACCATATATTATATGCCATTTGATCCTGTGCATATATTTAACCCTGGAGAACAGTGCCCCAACTGTGTATCCCAAGCAGGCTCTTTATCTGAGTCTTCCATAGGCTCTGCCATTGTTCTTTCAGGTCTTCTGCTTCTGGTCATGGGGGACATAGTAGGACTAGTGAATCCTGTGGTCATGGGGCCATTGTCACACCTCCTTTACCTTAAATTGGACCCCTTTGTCTGAGGTGTTATGGTATGGAATACCATGTTGATGGATTAGGAATCCTGTAAACCTCCAGATGCTGGAGCTGACAGAGGCAATGCAGGCAGGGAACAAGATCTGGAGTAAATATTGATTCTGATAGAGATAAAGCACTGTCCCTTTAAGGTGGAAGGTGTTTAATGATGAATGGTGCCATATTGAGGGCTCAGCATTGGTCTCTGCATCTGGGGGTTGAGTACTCAGCAGTGACAGTAGCTAGATTCGTCTTGGTGGGAGGGAACCTATGTTTTTGAGCCCATGCAGAGCTGCCATCCCTGCCACCACAGACACTTGGTTCATTCACTCGGTTCATATTGAGGTGTACTTCAGAGCTTGGCTGACACCCATAGGATGCATCATCTTGTCCATCACTCTCTGAGCTCCTCCTCTGCAGTAGATAATTTCTGGTGAACAATCCCAAGAGACACAAACATTCATTTTTGTGCCCACTCTCATCCATCCATCCATAGCCCTTCTCACCAGACCTCACCATAACTGATCTTTCAGACCTGCTGCCATCAAGGCCCTGAACAATTAGCCAAACCATTTGTTAATGTCCAAGTCCCTGTTTACATCCATACCTCAGGCCAACTCTCCAACCAACTATAGTTCTTGGAAATCTGCCCACTGGAGGATTTGCCCTCACCAGTGTTTTCTGAGGTGTCCCCAAGTGAAGCTGTAACGTGGCAGCAGAACATTTCCAACTAACACCATCATATCATGCTGACTCCCCTGTGAACTAAGTCTTTCCTTCCTCTGATGTTTGTTCACAGAGAGCTTCTCAAGAAGCCGTGCATGTGGAGAGGGAGAGGCATCAGTCCAACAGCAGTAAGAATCTGGATCTCCTGTTCACGTGAGTTACACCTTCTGGACCTGCCTAAGCCTGGTCTCCAAGTAGCACAGACACTGTGACTCAATGAATCAGACATTGCCCAGCTTGTCATGGGCAGCTCAGGTTGTTTCGTCCCATGTGGATGCTCAGCCTCTAGCCAGTAGAATGTCAAGAGATGTATTTCAGACTGAGAGCAGTTCTCTGCCATAGGTCATAGGTTTGCTCCAGGGCTGTAGGGATCTGTGCTGTATTGCCTGGAAATGTAATCCTGCTTTCTCTCATCCCTCTTTGGATTATCTTAATTGTGTTTATAACTGGTTTGCTCCTCTGAACATAATGTCATCGTTGTATATGACACTACTATAAATTATGGGAAAAGTCTAAGACCCTTTACTGGTGACCATTTACAGAGTATTGGTACTTTATTTTAGAACTATTTTGTCATCCATCAAATAAATTAGCATATGCATTTCATTTGGAGGGAACGACTGTTTGCATGTCAATACAAACAGTAAAGGGGAGAGAGGACTGGGAAAGAGAGAAGGTGAAAGAGACGTTTTGCAGTTTATCAAGGTATGATAACTCTCCTTATGCTCTTAATCTTGGAAGGGTGGGGTGGTAGAGAACATTACTGGGGGAAAGTTTCATTTTAGCAGATCAAGGTGATATGCAGGCAGATCTTTACTGCAGGCTGAAGTCAGTGGTCATCCATCCAAGTTGAGTCCCTCCTTGGGGTGGGAAAGTGTGAGTGGTTCAGTTACTTCATTCAGCTCATTCCACCATCCTGAATGGGGGTGGTGTTCCTTCACTAGATACTGTGTGGTCCCTAATGCTGCCACCTCCTCCAATCTAGTCCAGGAGCAAGCATCTCCCCTATGGGTTCCTTCTCTTCACCTTGATCCACCTTGTCTCCCCAAAGACCTCTTCCCATGACCACAGCTCTAAACCTCAATCCCTACTCTATTTTTGGCCCTGAGTATCAGTCATTCAGCTGCATTTGATTTTCCCCAGGATGAAACTGGAATAAAAAAGGATGAATGGAAATGTCACTCATTGGTCTAGCCTCAGGATCAAGTATCTATACTATCTTTGGATCTTTCATAATTTCGGCTTTTTTCCTGGGTGTTTTTATGGCGATCATGTGATGATTAAATTGATGAGCTCTGGAACGAGATTGCCTGGGTCCAAATCCCAGCTCTGCCAATTAGCTGTGTGACCTGGGGCAAGGCTTTAACCTCTGTTCCTCAGTTTTCTCTTCTATAAAATGAGGAAAATAAATACATCCATAATGTAGGATCTTGTGAGGATTAATAAATTAATGTGTGTAAATTACTTAGAAGAGTGTCTGGCATGTCTTAAGTGACTTAAAAGTGTTTGCTATCATGTCGTCTTTTCCTCTTCTTCTTCTTCTGCTAAAAGTCAATACGTTTCTTCTTTTTTCCAGTTGTATTTCAAAAAATCTTCTTCTACTATCCCACATAATATGGAACCAGGCCTTAGAAAGAGGGTGGATATATACCATGCCAAATTTGGGAGTGGAGGAGAGAAAACAAATCCTATTACTAGAAAAAACATTGCCAAGTCAATATGTAAAGTAATAGGGAAGACTATAACACTTTGTTAGGCCCTGGAATGTGTAGACATTAATTTGCTTAAAAGCACTAATGAATCTAGATAGTCAAGGGTAGAATTATAAATGATTTATTCTGGTAAGCTTGATCATGAATGTATTAATCATTTGAATAATGATTTATACATTTGGAGAAAGAGGGACTGGGAGCCAGAACACTGTTAGATTCTTTTCCAATTTTCATTATTATTTATTGTTTCTACTGTCAAGTAGAGGAAAAAAAAGTCAAGTTACTCTTTTACTGTTGACGGTGATGTGATTGGTATATTGCAAAGCTGGGTTTAGTACATTGTGAAGATGTTCATGACAAGTTAAAAAAATCAGGAGATAAAATTTCCTTTTACTTTATGCATTTAAAACGAAACTAGAATTTTATTTTTTAGTTTTATTTAGAGAGGAATTAAAATTCAAGAATAAGTTCAGCATGTTGCCATGGATGGAGAAGACTGAGGATCAATGAGCTGAATTTGATGGTTTGTTATTACATGTGTTCAGACGTTCTCCCACAAACACACAATTACTAAGAACAAAAGAATTAATTTCTTTCTAAAAGGCTTCTTTTCAAATAAAGTTTTGAATTTCAAAAGGAAAGAAAAAAGCAAAGCCATTTCATATAGTCTTGGCATTTAATAAGTACTTAAATATTTGTTTGATACTTAGATTTAAGTTAAGATATATTAACTTAATGTTGTAGATTGTTTATATAAATGACTGCAATTCTTCTTCTTCCTGGGATGCATGCCGTTTTGCAAAGTGACTCTCGATTCTCTCATCAGGAAGTGAAGTCTATGTCCCCACTCTTTGAATATGAACTGGTCTTGTGATTTGTTCCAATAAAATACACTGGAGATGATGCTGTTCCAACTCCAAGCCTAGACATTAAGAAGACTTCAGTCTCTTTGGAAACCTCTAACCACCATGTGAAAAGCTAAGCTAGCCTGGTGGGGAATAAGAGGCTTACTAAATGCCACATGACCCATGGCCATGGTGACAGGTAGTCAGTCACCGGATATATCAATGGGACCATCCTGGATCAGGCAACCTGCAGAAGCAAAATTACCTAAATTTGACTGCAGCTGTTTGCAGCTGCAAGAGCAAGTCTGGCCAATATCAGACAAACCACCCTACTCAGGCTAAATTGTCTACCTGTAGAATAGTGTGTTAAGTAAAGGTAGTTGGTATCAGGTTTGGAGCAAGAGCTAAGATTCACTGAGCACTTACTATGTGCCAGGCACCTTTCTAAGTGCTTTACAGTTATTGGCTCACTTTATCCTCATGACAACCCTGCGATGGGGTTACAGAAGAAGGAAGTAGCCTGAGGCTACTTAGATTGGGGTGATGCATCTATAAGCCAAGGAATACCAAAGGTTGCCAGTAAACCAACAGAAGCTAGAAGAGAGGCATAGAACAGATTCTTCCTCATAGCTCTCAGAAGGAGTAATCTTGTCGATACCTTGATCTTGGACTTGTAGCTTCCAGCACTGAGAATAAGTTTTTGTTGTTTAAGCCACCCAGACTGTGGTACTTTATTACTATACCCTAGAAAAATAATACAACTGCATTGATACGCTCCATTTCTTTGGCTGTTTCACTGTGATACAGAATTCCTCAATCTGCTCCCAGAGCTCATTAATTTGTTCTACAGCAATGTCCATTCAGTTTGTTATTTGGCCATCTACATTTTCAAGACTGATTACAGTTCATTTTCATAACAGCCTGTTCTTATTTCATGGATACAACAAACAATTTTTTTCAAAGTTCTTTTCCTTTGAGATGTATTAGATAGGATGGTATTCAGTTTTAAGTAACAGAAACCACAATAAACTGTAACTTGAACAAGTAATAGGTGTATTTTTCTCATGAATTAAAAAGTCCGTAAATGAGCATCTAGGGCTGTCATCTGGGGATTAGGCTCCTTCCATCTTTTTAGCCTACAATTCTGAGTATGTGGACTTCATTCTCATGGATGTAAGGTGGCTCTTGCACTTCACAGCATTAGGTATGCATTTCAGGCCAGAATAGAAAAGATAGAATACAAAGGAAGGTTTGGTGTCTATATTAGAATAAAAAACATCATGACAAAATTCCCAAATTATAGTGACTTAAAGAAAAAACTTACCTATCTTGTGTATTAATGAAATCTGGAGGTAGGTGGTCCAGAGGTGACATTCCACCACATGGTGCCGGAACCTAGGTTCCTTTAATCTTTTTGTTCTTCCATCCAAAATATGTGGTTTTAAAAATTTGACCCAATATGGCTGCTCAAGATCCAGCCATCATTTCTTTATTCCAGCTACCAAGAAAGTGGGAAAGTGAGGAGGATATGAACTTACATCCACTGGCCAGAACTTAGTCCCCTCTCCCCTAACGCTGTCATTGGCTTGGCTAAAATTAGGGTTTCTGAAATAAAGTAAAGAAGAGAAAAATGAATATTAGGAGACAACTGGTCATCTCTGTTACAATTAGGGAAGCAAAACTTACCCAGAAATATCCAGCAGACTTTCATCTTACTGGCCAGATCTATGTCCTCTGACATGGTTGACAGATAGAGTTCTGTTAAATCGTTCAATCAATCAATCAAGATTCTGGTAGTAAGGAAAAGGGGAGAATGGATATTGGTCAGGCAACTAGCAAGTCAGTCACATTTGTGTATAAGTTTCTCAATTTATGCAGTGATGCTTCTTTCACGGTATTTGCGTTTCTTATATTATTAGTGATTCCTGGTTATATGACCCCTCCTCTTATAATTGGTGTGCTAATTTATGAATGTGGGAGTTCCTGTTATCATGCCTCTGAATGTTGCATCTGTTTATCACAGACTGACTGCCTCCAGTGATTTCAGGGGAGGATTCCCTACACTCAGAATATTCTGGTCTTTTGGGGGTGGAGACATCACCATCCAACCTGGGTCCTTGCCAAGAGCCCACATTCACTGCTGCTACCTGGGGACTAACGACCTCACTAGTTCACCACCTGCCCACGGGGAGAATGACTGACCTCCCGAATGGACCTTTGGTGGAACCTCAACAAATCACCTCAAGAATTCATCTTCAGGCTCCTGTAGGCTCTCCTTATCCACCACTTCAGAACTGAGTGTCCCCAGAGTAGCTGCTGTCTTTTGCAGAAGTTCTCTGATGTACAGGTTTGGGTCATTTTTTTGAAATTAATTAATTTTCCCCCCAGATTTATTGAGATATAATTGACATATAATATTGTGTAAATTTAAAGTATACAACGTGTTGATTTGATCCATTTATCCATTGCAAAATGATTACCACCATAGCATTAGCTAACACCTCCATCCTGTCATATAATTACAATTTCTTTTTTGTGATGAGAACACTTAAGATCTACTCTGTTAGCAAATTTCAAATATAATACAGTATTATTAGCTATAATTATAATGCTGTACATTAGGTCCCCAGAACTTGTTAATATTGTAGCTGGAAGTTTGCACCCTTTGACCAACATCTCCCCATTTCCCCCACCCCCAGCCCCAGGTAACTACCACTCTACTCTCTGTTTCTATGAGTCTGGCTTTTTTAGATTCCACAGGTAAGTGATATCATAACAATATTTCTCTCTCTGACTTCTTTCATTTAGCATAATGCTCCCAAGTTTCATCCATGTGGTTGCAAATGGCAGGATTTCCTTCTTTCTCATGGCCAAATAATATTCCATTATATATATGTATCACATCTTCTTTATCCATTCATTGACACTTAGGTTGTTTCCATATCTTGACTATTCTGAACAATGCTGCCATGAACACAGGGACCAGGGCAGGCAGCGGTGATGGCCGGAGC
Source organism: Eubalaena glacialis (assembly GCF_028564815.1). Lineage (NCBI taxonomy): Eukaryota > Metazoa > Chordata > Mammalia > Artiodactyla > Balaenidae > Eubalaena > Eubalaena glacialis. Next base: position 93,842,331 of record NC_083720.1, on the reverse strand, counting down.
AGGTGGGATGCGCATCCTTGGCTGCGGGTGTCTGTGCAGTGGCAGGGGCCGGATGCAGATGCACATGTTGTGATGGGGGCCAAGGCAGGCATCAAGGGCCATGGCCAATGACAGGCTCACGGGCAGCTGTGGAATCTTGGCTGTCGGTGTGCTTTCCTGTGGCTGCAGTCTCCTGGAGGTGGGGGGAGGCGGCTTCAGGTACAGATGGAGTACCTAGCCCTGAGCGTGTGCGTGGTGATGGGGCTCAGCTGCAGGGGTCTAGGCTGGGGTCTTGTACTCATGGAGACACAGAGGCCTGGGCAATGCGATTCCCAGGCTCCAGTGGGGTTGCAGGGCTGGGGGCATCCGCGAACATGAATACCTGTGGGGCAAAGGCTGATGAAATCTGCAGGGGGTCCGTGGTGGCTGTGCTGGCCGTTCGTCTCTTCATTGGTGAAATCTGCTGGGTTTGTCTGCAGGTCACTGAGAACCACAATCGCTCCAGCTCTGTGACTGCCCTTGGCAGCCCTCACTTTTCTTCCGTGTTCTTAGCCATCTCTGTACCTTTCAGCGTTTCCCATCTGGGTGGAGTGAAACTAAAGCAGGACCTTTGTGCCTGTCCCAGAGGCTGGGGAATCTAGTTGCTCGCCCTGCTCTTCGTTTCCTCTTTCTTGCTGGGAAGTTCCCTCTTGGCACTAAGCAATGGGATGGATGTTGAAGGCAAAATGAAGCAGTCTTCCTTCTTTTTCTTATGTGGTTATTCTCAGGTTTTTTGTTCCACTGTTCTGCTGAAGTTTTTTAAGTGGACTCCAGGGTTCTCCCAGAGCTGTTTTCATTTGTGGATAGCTGTCTAATTGTTGATTTTTTGGGGGGACAAATGTAAGGTCTTGTATGTTGGTGTTGTCATTTTGGTGACATCATTCCTCTTGGGGCTTTGGTTTTTATTTGAAATCCAATCTCATTTTACTTTTATATATAGGCAATATATAAAAGTAATGTATGGCTCCCTGAGAGTACCTCTATGGTAGATAAAATAAACACAAAAGTTTTTCTGTCATTTCTAGGGATTTGGGGCAGACCTGTGTATGTACTCAGCCCACCCACCCTCTTAATCCAATCCTCCATTGTCATTCTCTACTATGTATTGATCAATAATAGGTTGAATATAATGTTGATGTCATAATGGGTGTTAGTTTCCTTTGGCTAATGTAACAAATTGCTATAAACTTGGCGGCTTGAAACAGCGGAAACCATGTTATCACAGTTCCGGAGGTCAGAGCTCTGAAATCAAGGTCATGCTCCCTCCAAAGGCTCTAGAATCCTTCCTTGCCTATTCCAGCTTCTGATGGTTGTAGGTACTCCTTGGCTTGTGGCTGCATCACTACAATCTCTGCCTCCGTCTTCACATGGGCTTCTGCTCTTTGTCTTTGTGTGTCTGTATCATCTCTTCTATCTCTTATAAAGATACTTGTCATTAGATTCAGTGCCTTCCTGGATAATCCAGGGGAATCTCATCTAAATATCCTTAACTTAGTTACATCTGCAAACACCCCTTTTCCAAATAATGTCACATTCACAGAGTCTGGGTATTAGGATGTGGACATATCTTTTAGGGGGCCACCATTCAACCAAGTTGAACATTTGGAAAGCAAAGTTAGAGATACTCTAGTGTTACACATTGCGGCATGGAGCCGCAAACATTAACATTATACGTCACACAGTGAATATCAGCTCCCATAGACTCATTTAAACTTTTCTCCAACTTCTCTTACATTGTTACCTTATCTGCAGAGATATCTTATAAAGAAGCAAAAGAAGAGTATATGCTCACTCACTTACCAGAGACCTTTAACTGCCAGTTTGCTGTACCCTTATGTCCTGAGAGGAATAGATAATAGTAATCAAACAACTCATGCTTTTCCTTACATCTTACTGAATCTTATATCAGCATTCACTCAGTAACTAAATCCTATATCAGCATTTGCTCAGTAATCACACATGATTTTCTCTTGGGAGGTTAGGGGGAGAGCTGTGGAAGGAATTAAATAATAGTGAACCAGAGTGGAGCCTTTGCCTTGCAGGTGACTCAGTTACAAGTAAGGCTTTTCAAATTCTTGAAGCAAGATCACTTTGGATAATGCCAAGCTGCCATTCTACCCCAGCAGCTGATCATCTCAGCAGCAGGTTCTCTGGGGCTTTGGTTTAACCCAGCTTGGGGGTCATTTCTTCCTTTTGTAAGAGGCAGTCAGCATCCTGCTGTGAGAATTTCTTTTGAATGGTCTGGATTCTCTGTGGCCCTACACAGCATCCCATGAGGTGCTCTTTTTCCTGGGGACAATTTGCAGGTAGAAGGATTGAGGTGATGGGATAAGGTGTGAAAGGACTTTACTGGTAAGAAAACTTCTGGGAAATGTGAGAGTTGGGTTTGGTGTGGTCAGACTACCTGCCAGCGTCTGGTTTTCTTCCCAGTGACTAGTCATTAATTTATCCTTGACTTCAAACCCCAGGAGGTTTAGATACCTTATTGGATGGAACCTGGCATTTCTGGCCCAACAGTGTGGCTGGTTACCTTATAGCCACTGCTCCAAAGGTGGTAACCATGTGATAGGACCGGAAGATGGGACCATTTATGATTAAAGATCCTGTTTCAGCAAGAGTTCGTGGTGCTTCCCTCTCTCCTCTCTCAGGGACACCACAAGGCAGAGGCAAGGGGTACAGGGGCTGTGAAGGTTGACAGGAGACGAGCCAGGTCCATTTCATTGCTCAGGGTTCACTGAGCCTTGAACTAGGGGATAGAATCAAAGAGTGAATTCACTGTTTAGGTAGACGATGTAGGACTCATGGAGAAATCATTACGTGTTTGTAATAGGATGTTGAATGGGACTTTTCACCTTGGTTTAGAATTTTGGCCAAAGCACAAATCAGCGAACATTATAACAAGGGCCATCTCTGAGCAGGATGTTCTAAGATACGGCAGAACTGGTATAACTACCGACCACCAGTCCACTGCCCCACCTCAGCCGGTATAACAAGAGGATTGGGAAAGGGAGTGCGTCATTTGAGAGCCGGGTCTCCTGGAGGATGCGGTATTTGTGATGAGAGGTTTACCATCTTCCGGAAGCTCAGGGTGGGGACAGTGAGAAGAGACTCATTTTTAAAGATTAGGAGGTGCCCATGAGTGGAGGAGGCTAGCTCCTCCTTCCCTGTTTGGACATCTGCTTGGGCAGTGGAACTGACAGTCTACACGTGTCCCTACCTGAGTGGAGGATAAGCGAATTGGAAAGCAATGGCAGGGCCAGGTGGTGGGTGGGGTGATCGGAGAGGGCTGCGCTCACAGCAGTTGGCACGGCGAACTAATTAGGTACCCATGGGTCATCTGGACCTTGCCGAGGGTGCTTGAGCCATTCGCTGGGCTCACTCTCCCAAGAGTTTGCCAGCTGGACCTTCTGGAACTCTGGCAACAGAAGCTGTAGGTGGATTGCTGGTGATGGAACCAAGCAGAAGGGTGAGTGAAAGATTTCCAGGGAACTTGCTCTCCCCCAGCAGGGAACCAGGCTGGGCGGGGAGGCCGTAATCAGCATTTGGATGTTTGCTTTCCGAGGGCACAGTGGGTCAGAGGGACTGTGGCAACGAACAAGAAAGAAAAGTGACCTTTCCCAATCAGGGAACCAGACAGTATGAGACAGGTGCTCTTTCTTTCCTCTGCACTGGAAAAGCTGGAAGTTTTAAAAAGGTAAACAGGAGGAGTGTAAAGAAGAGACCATGCCCCTTCTCTGTGTCAAGTCCCTGGAGCCACAAGCACGGTGTGCTTTGGGGAAAAGGAAAACCTGAATTATATATGAAATTGATGCTTGCAATTGGACTGGACTAAGTTTTCACAGATGAAAATACTTGGAAACAAATGGAATCTGACCACGATGTCCTTCAGCACCCCACAGCTTAGTACTTTTGTCCACTTCCAAGTCAATAGTGGGTTTGAGGCCGGATGGAGGCTCACACTCAAAGCTCTTTTTATTTTTTTAAATTAAAAAAAATTTTTTTTTAATTTTTTAATTTAATTTAATTTATTTATTTATACAGCAGGTCCTTATTAGTCATCAATTTTATACACATCAGTGTATACATGTCAATCCCAATCGCCCAGTGTAGCAGTTAATAATAGACTTCATCTACCTTATGACTGGGTGGGGTGAATAATAGCGTTGATGCAGGGGCTAGGATTATTTTTTCACTTGAAACCCGATGTTTAGAAATAACATAGTATTTTCAGAACTCTTCCATGAATTTTTTGTCATTTTTTAAGGAATTTAAAACGTGGAGCCCTGGAAACATCTTCGCATGTAGCACCTGAAAATATTGTTTTGTTTTCTACGTTATTTGTATTTTCAAAGAAATCGCTCTTGATCAATTCCACTATTTTACTAATTCGTTAATTTCTACTTTTACGAATTTCTTTGTTTCTTACGTTGATTTTTTTTTTACATTGATTTTGTTTCTTCTTTGCTTCTTTAGTTCAGTACTTTATTGTGAGCCACCTTCCTCTGTACAAACCTTTAGTGATATAAATTTCCTTCAGATAACAGCTAGGGTTGCTTTCATACATTTTAGGATGTAGTGTTATTATTATTACTTAGTATTAAACATTATGTAAGAGTTGATTTTCTTCTTTGACCTAAGAATTACTTAGGAGAATGGCCTTTAATTAATTTCTAAGTGGTTAAATTTTGTTTCTGTCAGTTTCAAAACCTTACCAATATTTTTTGCACTGTGAACAAAGAAGTTGACAATTTCTGCTCTTTGAAATTTATAAAAACTTTCTTTGTAGTATAATATGTGACAAATTCTTATGTTTTTTTCATGGGTGTTGAAAAGTAAGTTGTTTTGTCTATAGAATTGAGGGTTAGTTACCAGCACTTAAATCAGTCTTACTAATGACAGAATTTAAATCATATTTATCATTATTTTGCCCAGTTGGTCTGTTGAAAATCAGAATGGTAAGTGAAATCCTTCTACTGTTATTAAATTTATGTGACTTTATTCTTGCCTTATTAAATGTTTTTGCTTTATGTAAAGAAAGTTCATGGAAATAATATCCCTAATTTGAGTTGTACTCTTCGTCAATATAAAATCATTTGATTTCCCTTGAGTTATTTAAAAACACGTATGCAGCAGCAATTTTATTATTATAAATGTTTGTTGTAAAATTTTAAAATAATATAGACTTGTGTAAGTGGAAGCCAAGATCTTCTTGTTGCTCCCAAGAATTTTATTCCCCTGATGTTCCATTATTAAAAGTCTGTTGTATTATCTTCCAGACTTTAAAAATCCATACATAGATAATTATTTTTTTCATATTATATTATGTAATCTACTTTTGAAATTCAATAATATGATATGGATAGCTGTGTCATTCGTTAATGGCCACCCATTACTTAATTTTTTAAATTTACCGTAGTTTATTTAACAATTCTCCTTTTAATAAGTCTTTAAGTTAGCATTTTTTTTTTGCTATTATAAACAACTTTAGATCTTGAATTCTGTTTTTGTCTGATAATAATTTTATGAAACTCTATTCTCTATTTTCATGAGCCTGATGTACCTTTACACATTCATTTTAAAAAATGCTGCTTTTGAAAGCTTACAAGTACAGTGTGTTTTTCTTACGTTCTCTATTCAAATGTCACCTTATCCATGAGGACTTCCCTAAGCGTGCTTTAAGAAATAGCACTCCCCTCCTCCCCTCTTCCACCTACTTGTGATTCTTTTTCCTTGCTTAATTTCCCACATGATATTTATCAACACGTGACACTTGTTTGTATATTTGTTGTTAATTTTTGTCCATTACCCCCTCTAAACTAAAACGTAAGCTCCATGAGGTGAGGGACTTTGATCTGTTTGGTTCATTACCTTACTCTCAGTGCCTGGCACAAGGTCTGGCATGCAGCAATTCCTCAATAAAAAATTGTTGAAGGAATACATGAATCCCTTTGGTTTTAAACTTTATCTCTTTATTTTTGCAATTATTGTATTAAAAATTATTAAGGTTCTAAAGTTTAGATTTGGTCTCATGATTCAGCTCAAAATATGGCATTGAAGCTGTGGCTTTGGTGTTCGGTTTTAGAAGACAAATCACCAAATGCCCACTCCAGTGTCATTTCTGGAATTTCTGAACTGACCACTTCTGGCTTACTAGCTTGTTGAGAGATGCCTGGATCTCAAATAGTTGACAACATAGCAAATCTGATAGAAGAAATATTCTTAGAAAGGAAATTCAATGCAACATCATGTATTGTCACTGACATTGCAAAAAACACCATGAAGGGTATGAATGATTTAAGACTTAGAAGATAAGATGCTATGTTCACACCCTTAACTTGTGTGTTCAGAAAGGAATTACAGTACGAGGTACCATCATAAGATTACTGGTGGTAAGGTAGTGGGCCACTTACTATCCTTCCTCAGCAGACAGACACCATGACATCCAAGAAGGTTTGGAATTGCCTTGCCAAATACTCATACAAAATATTCAAATAGAATGGAAGAAATACTACATGTTTAAAAGTCTACCTGAACACATAACAATACCAACAAGCAGGACTTAGAATCAATGGGTTTCTTGAAGATAAAACAGTTCATTTGCCGATGAACTGCATGCTGCTGAAGAAGTAACCTAACGGATGAGCTTGAGAGTGCAGGTATTTCTGCATGATACCTGCTATAAGGATTCATTTCTTAGGCTTCTCCAGGGAAGATGCTGAAATTGCTGTGCATCCAGTGAAAGCTAAGGTTGTGAATAGAAATTCAGAGACTATTTTGTTATCTTGAAAGTCAGTTATGGTGCTCTCTTGCCACATTTTTAGATCCAAGGTTTAAGGGCAAATTAAAGTAGTACGTTCATGCATAATATTAAAAATAAAAAAGTATAAGTGAGAGCAAAAAAATTCCTTTGCTTCTGAAAATGTTCAGAAAGCATCTTCTTCAAGCAATGCACAGAGATTCTGTTTGTGAGGTGGCTTCAAGGAGACTGCATAATTACTATTGCCCAAATCTTTAAGTCCAGAAGGTGCAGAGGAGACAAGATGACTTGAATCCAGTTGCTACTAGAGTGGGAGGGCAACATTACTACCAGCAGTAGCCTATTCTGACTAGAGTTGGCAAAAAATATCTTCCTCTTTTGCTAACCTATTTGATATTGTCAGTGTGTGGCACATTGACCACACATAGGAGCAATCTGGAAGTCAACAGAGCTAGAAAATGATTATTTCTGCACTATAATGCCAATGTTAAACATTTGAGAAGTAATGTTTTAAGCAATAAGATTGAAGTGATGATTCAATTTATTTTGTGGAAAAATTTTCAGATGTATTCTTGTCTCAAGAATTTCATTCTGTGATGGTGATCCCAGCTTTGGTTTTGACTTCATCTGAATATTGAGTTCAAACTTGGCCCTTTGGTATTGGGCCAATGTGTATATTTGTTACATTTCTATTAACTTGTGAATGCATACGAAAGAATAATCAGAATACAAGGACTATCTAGCACCTACCACCTGATTTAAGGAAAAGAACAACATGCTATTATTGTCAGTGCCTTTCCGCATCCCGTCCTTCTTCTCCAGAGGTATCCACTCTTCTGAATTGTGCATTTATCAGTTCCTTACTTTTCTATAGCTTTATGATATACGTTTACATCTTTGAACAGTATATTTTTAGTTTTGCACTTTTTTTATCTTGTATAAGCAGAATCATATTTTGGTTTTTCTGTAACCAAATTTTTTAACATTATGTTTGAGATTAATCCATGTTGTAACATTCATTTTGATGGCACTATAGTATTTCACTGGCTAAATATTCCACATTTTATTTCTTCATTCTACTCTTCATGGACTTGTGTTGTTTTGATTTTTAAAAATTGTACTCTTACACACAGTATTTCTATGAACATGCTTATGTCATGCGTCCAAATGTACAAATGCAAGAAATTTTCTAATGTGTGTGTGTAACATGTAGGTAATGATGGAGTATGAGGTTGGAAGTCAAGCTTCATTTTCCTCATACGGATATGAAATTGTGTCAGCCATCCTTTCCCCACTCCCATGAGTGCCACATCTATAATATACCAAATGTCATTTATGAATGAGCCCATGTCTAGTCTCTATTCTGTTACATAGGTTTATTTGTGTCTTGGGGCATTGATACAATATTGTGTCTTTCAATCCGTGAACATGATACACCTCTCCATTTATTTAGGTCTCCCCTACTGTCTCTCAATGAAGTTTTATAAGTTTCCCTATCAGAAGTACTTACTGCACATTTTGTCCCCGTGAAGATGCCAAAAATACTGCCTCTCCTAGATTGGACAACATGCTTTCGGCAAAATGCCAGACTCATACCTTTGGATTTCTGTTTTCTTGTAGATTTTGGCTTGGTAATTCCACACTCTCTTTTTAGCTTTTTGATACTTTAAAGATCATGATTTTTATATTTTGCCAAGATATTTTAGTTTCCTCCAGCAAGAGAGTTGGCCCAAATTACCCAGTCTGCCACCACTGGGAGGAAGTCCCTAAATCTTCTTGTACTTTCATCCTCTGGATCTTTCCATTTTATCTCTTCTTTTCCTCTCATTCATGGCTTATCTCTTCTGCACCAAGCTTCACTTTGTCCTTCACTTCTTTCTTCCTGTTTGCTTAAATTTCTTTCAGCTTCTCTGATGGCCTTTCCTTTCCCCCTTTCTTTGTATTTTAATAAAAATATAGCATATTTCATGATCAAGCGAAACAGAAATGAGCTTGGTGGAAGCTAATTACTTTAGCACCTCCCTCAAAACAAAACAACAAACCCCAATGTTCATTGCAGCACTATTTACAGTAGTCAAGACATAGAAACAACCTAAATTCCATCGACTGCTGAATGGATAAAGAAGATGTGATACATATATTTAATGCAATATTACTCAGCCATAAAAAGGAATGAAATTGGGTCATTTGTAGAGATGTGCATGGACCTAGAGTCTGTCATAGAGAGTGAAGTAAGCCAGAAAGAGAAAAACAAATATCATATGTTAATGCATATATGTGGAATCTAGAAAAATGGTACAGATGAACTTATTTGCAGGGCAGGAATAGAGACGTAGACGTAGAGGACGGACGTGTGGGCACAGTGGGGGAAGGGGAGGGTGGGATGAATTGGGAGATTAGGATTGACATATATACACTACCATGTGTAAAATAGATGCCTAGTGGGAACATGCTATAAAGCACAGGAAGCTCAGCTTGGTGCTCTGTGATGACCTAGATGGGTGGGATGGGGGGGATAGGAGGGAGGTCCAAGAGGGAGGGGATATAGGTACACATATAGCTGATTCACCTCATTGTATAGCAGGAACTAACACAACATTGTAAAGCAATTATACTCCGATAAAACAAAAACAAAAACAAAACACAACAAAAAACAACACAACAACAATCCCACCAGGATTTAGCCGTGAAGCATATTTATTTATCATGTTCATGATTCAGATGAAAACTCCTAGAAGAAAATGGGGAGGAAGTGTGGCTGTGTTGAGAGAGCTCGGCTTCAGACTAGGATAGACTTGGACTTCTGTCTCTCTCCACAGCTTGTAGCTGTGGAAACATGGGCAGATCTAAGGTCTGTGATTAATTAATGTAAGTTGACCTCTTTCCCTCCTTTTGGTTGGCTAATAGATCTATATTTATTCCATCTAGGCTGTGTAACTGTCCCGATGCTCTTTATATTCCACAGTGGACAGAAGAGTTCAATTTTTTTAAAAAAGAAAGATCACTGCATATACTCTATCTGAAATTCCAACAGGTAAATATTATTGGCTGTCAGATGTTTCAGGTCCTTTGAGTTATTTTGAAGTTTGAAATATCCAGTTCACTGGATTGGCTGATGGCACTACATAACCTAATTAAGTAAATGTCTGTCCTTTGGTATTTCTTTGGTTGGCACTAGGAAAAAGAGTTATGGTTTTGATGTAGGAGACTTCTGGGAGAGCTCACTGAAGATTAATTACAGAAGATTTAGGGTGGGGAGGAGGAGAGGACTTTTGAGAGATTAACATTTCAGGAATTGAAAATGATTATAGCCCTAGCCAGAGGGCTAGAGCTCAATTTACACAAAAGATAGAATTCTGAAAATTTGTATATGCATTAACTTTTGATAAGTGTAATCATGTTAGAATTCCCAAAGGGTCTTAGTACATAATGAAACCTGGTTGTGAATCTTTTTGTAAAGTGAAAAAGGTTTTCTTATTTTTAAAATATCAAATTGTATTAAAACAAATGTTGTATGGACTTGAAATGTTACCTATTAAAAATATACTTGAAATATAAACATATTATTCATTTACCGAGGAGCAGATTTTTCTAAAATAGACCAGGATAAAAAGTAGCATATTGTTACCTGCTTGAATTCTGGCATATGCATTTTTTCTAAGGAATATATTTGCAGTTTAAATTTCAGCAGATCAAGTATTTAGGTTTTCTTCTCCCTCTCTCCCTCTTTCTCTTTTTCCTTAATTTAGCAGTTAGTTTTCAAAGCTGAGAACTTCTACATTTTGCCTCTTCCACTTGTACAGCGTGTACATGTAGTACCATGTACAGATAGCTATACAGGAAACATAGAGGACATCATAGTCTTATATAATACCTTATGTTTTTTCTAATAATTTAATTACTTCTTTCTTCCATTTCCCTAAGATCCCTGGGGAAATTGTATAATCTTGAGTAAGTAAACTACAAGGACTTAAAGTATAGTTTTGTTATTTTAGGAAGCTTTATTCCAAATTCTAACTTGGCATCCAGTGTCCTCTTTGGATGGTGTGTGCCTGTCCTGCACACTAGCACCTTTTGTTCAGAGCTAAATTGACAGAGATATGCTTAAATAAACTACCATTCCCATTTCAATGGATACCTCAGCAGGGATATGAGATTATAAACTAGTGGAAATATGAAAGGGGGAATCGGTGTGGGTGAAAGGATGGCGTAGAAGGAATATTTTAAATCTTATTAAGACAGGAGTATTGACACTTCAGACTGAATGGAACCTTGCCTTTGAAGCTGCCCTTGGAAATGTGAAGCTCTTTGGGAAAGAAAATATAAGCTCTGGAATCCAACTGTGGTGAAATTAACAGATAAATGTTTGATCCACCCTAGTGTTTACAAAGAACAGACATTCATGGCTAATGGCAAGTCTCTTTCAGGAGGTCACTTCTGAACTCTTCTGCCTCCTGGAAAGTGATATTTATCTTAGAGAAATTTCATCTCTACAATACCCTGCCTGTGTTGTCAATCTGTCAAATTAGGAGTTTCCATTACAGAGATTCATCAAGAGAAAAAGACAAGGATGACAGTGCAGACAGGAATAATGTTCATTTACTTATTTTCTCCAGATCCCCAAAGTGTTACATAAATAGGACAAATTAGAGAGAATTTGATGATTGCTGATGATTCCTACATTAACTGTGCTTGGTGGTAGATGACAGTTTTCTTTGGAGCCCCTTCAAAGCCAAAGTATGCAGATTTATCACATCTGGTTGCATTATTTACATCAAATAGTATCATATAATTTTATAGGCATTGTAAGCTCATTTTTGTTACGACCTAATGCAGCCCGTTTCTTTGAAGGCAGCATGAAATGCCGGGGAAGATATTTCAACTCATAATGAGGATCCGGACACACAGGAAGAATACAGTTCCTGCCTTGTGATTAGTGAGGCTAACCTCTGAAGTCTGCACTCTCCCAGAAGTAAGTGCTCCTCTTGGACTTGATTCATAGCAGGGGGGTGTTTGGGTCTGCGGGATGATGTCTTTGATTTTCTCAGTGACTGGAGAGCACAACTGAGATTTAGCAGGTAAGGACCAGTGAGGCGGAATGTCCTGCAAAACACGAGGCAGCCCCACAAATGAGGCATTGTTCTGCCTGAAGTGCAAGTTACATTCCTCTTGAGGAAAAGACAGCGAGAACCACAGAAACACTCTGTCTACATGTTGTCTCAGTTACCAATTCTGTGTTATAAGCTACCACAAAACTTAGTAAATGAAAACAACAATGCTGTCTTTTTCTCATGAGTCTGTGGGTTGATGGGGCTCAGCTGGGCTGTTCTTCTGCTCCAGGTGGTACAGCTGAGGATATTTGTGCAGCTGCATTCATCTGGGAGCTCAACTGGGCTTGGAACATTCAAGATGGCCTCCCACTCTCCAGAGTCTTTCTCTGAAGTGGCTTCTCCTTATTCTGTAGTCTAGCCTGAGCTTCTTTATGGCATGGTGGCTGGCTTCCAAGAGATTTTCCAGAAGTGCAAATATGGATGCTACAAGGTCTCTTGTAGGTTAAGCTCGGAAACCACACATCACTCTGTCTCATTCTACTGGACAAAGCAATTCCCAGGGCCAGCCCAGGTTCAAAGGGATGGTAAATAGAAGAGAGGAGCAGCAGCCTCATTGCAACAGCCATGCGGATGGGAGGGTTTGTTGTAGCGTCTTAAGAAATGATCCTCACACATATGATCACATTTAATTCTCTGTGAGGTAGGAATTATTATCAACCCCATTTTACAGAAGGTAGAACTGAGGCTTTCAGAGGTTAAGTGACATGCTCAAGACCATACCACTGGTAAGCAGTGGGGCTCAAAGCCAGGTTGCCTCACCCAAGGTTCTTTTGTCTTCTTATTTTATTTTCTATTTTCTTAATTCAGAAGTTATTTCAGGGTTAGGCAAAACGAATGAGGCTTGTGAATTTGGTGAGTGCTTTCCTATCAGTGGCTGTTGAGTATCTTCTGGACTTTCATCCTAAAATGTCATGCAAATTGCCCATGGCGCCTGTGCTGTGGTGTCCCCTCTAAGTCCCACTTCCTTGGACTGTAGTTGAAGCTTTGAACACTATCCTCTATTCAAATGATGGCATTATTTCTCCTGTCCTGCTTTCAGCTAATACTGAATCAGAAAACAGCTAATAATCTGACTTGAGTGTCACCCAAGTATAGTGATTGCCTGATACTTCCTCCCTACCCAGGATCTGTTTTCCCTCCTGGTAACAGAATCCCAATTTTCCTTGGGGAATTCATTTCTCCCTTCCTTTTATTTCATGTGGTTCAAATGGCACTGAATGCAATCCCTACTCTAGGAGTTGGCAGGTGCTGAGGGCTGGCTAATCAGAGGTTTGAATTTCTTTTGTTATAATCATTGGTTTACAGGTGAGCACACGACTTGAGCTAGGTCAATGATAAGCCGCTAAAATTAAATTCAGTCCAGGACTTTTGGAAGGAGATATAGAGAAGAAGCATTTTCTTTTCTACTGGGGTTTCTGGGAGGATGAGAGGTAAGCCCAGAGCTGCTGGGAGCCATCTTGTCCCCGCAAGGCTAGAGCATACAGGAGAATAAAGTCAACCAGGAGAGAGAGGGGAAGTGGTAATGAGGGTGAGACGGTCCAACAGCATCATTTGAGGATTCTGAAAAGGGCCAAAGCCAGATTTACCCCTGGATTTTTCAGGATGTTAGCCAATAAATCCCCCTTTTTTTTGCTTCAACTAGTTGCAAAAGAGTTTCCTATCAACTACAATGGAAAGAGTCCTGATTGATAGATCATTTCTGGTGACCAAAAGGACTCTTAGAAAAACACTCCACAATAAATATGCCTATGAAAAAGAAATAACAATTCAGGAATTCCATTGTGATTCAAGTGATGGAGATTCTAAGGTACTATAATGATAAAACTCGAGGTAAATACAGGCAAGTGTGATGTGAGATCAGAAATTCTATTCATAAGAAGCAAAATAGCAATAAGTGCTATATATTGTATTCCATAGCCGGCTAAGATTATGAATTGTACATTTTGTTTCTAAATGCAAGATTTCTAGTTCATTGCCTTGTACATTGTCATTTCTAAAGCAATAACAACAGCAATGTTAAACCCCACCGCATGGAACAGAGAGCCTTTCCTGAAGAGATGGCAGATAGGTTTTTCTGTCATTTGCCAACTCTGATCTTTGCTAGTGCCTCCCTGGGGCACAGGCTGGAGAAGACTTCTGAAGCCTGGTACAGGTGTGGGAAAGGGTGAAGGAGTATAGTGTCTGCTATGGGGGAGGAAGGGTACAAGGAAGCAGCATCTAGTTTCTAGTATATGGTGGCGACAAAAGGAAAGAGAGGAGAGATGCATTTTAATTAAAAAAATTTAGGTGATTTCTTTGTCTAGTTATGTAAGCCTTAGGTCCCAAGGTATGTTTGGGGGTTGCTGTTCACTTGGGTCATTTAGTAGCGCATATCAAGGGGTTAAATCTACCCAACAGGAAAATATTTTCTGCCATTTTATTTGGTTGGTTTGGGTTAGAGACTGAGTCTCAAGTAACCCTTGGAGGCCTGATATCCTCTTGCCAATTCCTTATCCTCTCCCCTGTGATCGATAGAGAAGGCAGAGTCACACACCAACTTGAACTTGTGGGATGTACTGGTGGTATTTGTCAGAACGTCACTGGGATAGTAGAATAATGCCCTCTTCCTCCCCCGACTCCAAGTCATCCATGTCCTAATCCCTGGGATCTCTGAATATGTTATGTTACATAGAAAAGGGGAATTAAGGTTACAAATGGAATTATAATTGCTAATCAAGACCTTTACATAGAGACACTATCCTGGATCATCTGGCTGGGACCAATGTGATTACAAAGGTCCTTAAGAATGGAGGAGAGGCAGACGAGGAGGTTGGGGTGATGTGATATGAGAAACTTGGCCTGCCTTTGCAGCTTTGAAGTTGGAGGAAGGGGGCCATGGGCCAAGAAGCTGGCAAAGGCAAGGAAATGGATTCTCCCTAGAGCCTACGGAAAGGAAGGCAGTCCTGCTGAAACCTTGATTTTCACCCCATAAGATCTGTGTCAGACTTCTAATCTACAGAATGGTAAGATAATAAATTTGTATTGTTTTAAGCCACTAAGTTTGTGGTAATTTGTTATGGCAAATAGGAAACCAATACAGATTTCCTTGCAATGAGAGAAAACTCTATTACATGCAGTTAGAGTCATAGAATCAGAGTTGAATGAGATCTTGGAAGTCTCTAGCCTGCTCTTAATGCCTCATCCACAAATCTCCTCTACCATATACTTGATAAATGGTCTTCCAGGCTGTGTGAACCTATCAAAAATGGGAATTGCCAACGTCCGGAGGTGGTTTCTTCCATTTTTGGATGGTTTGAACTGTCAAAGTTCTTCCACACAGCAAAAGCGGAAATGAGCTTTCCTGTAGCATTGCTTCTTTAGTTTTGGCTTTGTTTTCTAGAGTTGCACAGCAATTTTTCAAGTATCTTGTTCATAAAAGATAATCCTTTAAGTATTCGAAGATTTAACCATGATTCCTTAAAGGGTTCTCTTTTCCTGACTGAATATCCTCATGCTCTTCTTGTGGATTCCACAGCACACATTCCCCAGTGACTAAAACTGCAGCCAACACTACAGATGTGGTTTGATCAATAGAGCGTCTTCAGAGGCTTAATTATCTTCTTTGTTCTGGATATCACACCTCCATGTGGCATTTGCTCTAGCAGAGGCATCTCTACCACACGCCCCATGCTGGGTAATTAGCTCTTTCTCCTGCCATAATGTACACTCCCCTTTCCCTTCTCCAAAGCTCTGAGTGCTCTGCTTTACACCTAATAGATCCCTGATACGTTTATTCTTGAAACATGCCATGGTTTCCATATCCTTCATCTTCCTGGGCTCATTCCTTGTATGACCTCTGCTTGGGTGTGAAGTGGAAGAGGAACTAAAACTGATTCCATAATGTAGAGGAAAGAGCAGGGACTGTATAGTCAGAAACTTGGGTTCAAATCCTGACTTTTTGTTTTCCTGGCTCTGAGCTGTGGGCAAGTTTCTTAGCCTCTCATGAGCCTCAGTCTTCTCATCTGGAAAAAGGTGAAGGATAATTCTTACCTGAGGGCCGTGGCAAGGTTAAACGAGAGTGCCGTGAAATGTGCCAAATATACTCCTTGGCATGATTTACTGGCTCTTCTCTCCAGCTTCTCCTACTACCTCCCACTTTGTTCCTCCTTTACCTTATACAATTAGAGAACAGTAAAACATTGAGCCACATGGGCTCAACCAAGAGAATTCAGGATGATCCTTACTGTGGGCTGGACCAGTAGCAGACTTATGGATGGCAGGGCCTGGACTCAACCTTGTAGGTTGGGTGGGAGTGGGCTGAATACAGGGATGAGTAGGAAGGTTTGTTCTCTGACTTTGAAAGTGCTGTTCATTTTTAAGCCTTCTGGAGATGAAGACAAAGTTGCTAGCATTCTATGTGGGAAGGAACATTTTGTTTCTAACTCATTAGTTTTGAAATCTAGCTTAAAGGAGTTGGGACATGATTTGACTGCTGTGATGAGACAAACATGAAACAACAAAACAACAAATAAACAGGCTGAGGTTGGAATTGCCTAGGTTCTGAACAGGGACTCCACTGAGTATTTGCAAGCTAGAAGAGTTCATTTTCTGTTTCCTTGGGGCAACTTTTTTTTTTTTTTTTTTAACTTAGCAGTCCTGGTTTGGGTAATGAAGACCAGACCACTGATGCTACCATGTCACCACGATGATGGAAAATCAGATTCAGGATGGAGCACTCAGAATGGCCAGGAAAAATGGAAAAGTTTTACGCTATTGAGAGGAGCTAGACTCTATAGGCCTATCAAGGTTTAGTTTCTAAGTTTTCCCAGAATTCGTCCTTTTTATATGGCTTGGCAAGCAATTATTTTATTTTTTCTTATGAAATCATAATCTGGGACATCATTTTGGAAGGCTTGCCAGTAGCTATTCTTTGGTCTGCTCTGCCTCCGCTAGTTTTATTTTTAACCCTCTCGATTATTTCTAAACCCCTTAATCATAAAAGCTCATTTTCTTTTATTAGGAGGGATTTATTCACAAGGCTAACTCAGACGTACATGGCATCTTTTAATATACATTGCTGAGTGCTGACATGGTCCTGCAAGCATTCAGAAATGCTTCTGATACAAGATACACAAACTATATGGAAAAATAAAGAAGCTCATACCTAAGCTCATAACTTGAATCAGTTCAGTTTTATATATGCTGAAGAAATTATTTTGACAATAATAATGAACTCAGCAGCAATGGGACTGACAACAATGACCTCTTACCAGGTGCCAGGTGACAGGTTAGGTGTTAAAGATGAAACAAGATACATCTCTGATCTAGGAAGGATCCCTGACCTCAGAAAATTATGTTCCAGTATGCAAGGTCCCTCCAACACCACTAGTAAATAGAAGATAAATGAAGTAATTGCAAACTGTATAAATATTATGATGAGAGCAAAAATGAAGACGAGATTGAAATTAATGAATTGTGCTATGGACTGAATGTTTGTGTCCCCCGACAAACTCATATGTTGAAACCTAATCGCCAATGTAATGGTAATGGTATTTGGAATGGGGCCTTTGGCAGGTGATTAGGCCATGAGGGCAGAGCTCTCACAAATGGGGGTAGTGCCCTTATAAAAGAGACCCTGGTGAGCTCACTCACCCCTCCCAACATGTGAGGGCACAGCCAGAAGACAACCATCTAAGAACCAGGAAGTGGGTTTTCATCAGATGCCAAAGCTGGCAGCTTGATCTTGGACTTCCCAGCCTCCAGAATTGCGAGAAATAAATTTCTGTTGTTTGTAAGCCACCCAGTCTATGGTACTTTGTTATTGCAGGCCAAACAGACTAAAATAGGCTGTGATGGGGGCACCTACTTGTAACAAGGTGCACAAGAAAAGCTTCACTGAAGATTAACATTTAAGCTAAAACCTACAGAGAAGGAGCTTATCTTTCAAAGTGTGAGTAAAAGAATACTCAGGACAGAGAAAATAGCATGTCCAAAGGTCTTGAGGCAGGAAAGAACTTGGCATATTC
This sequence comes from Eubalaena glacialis, assembly GCF_028564815.1. NCBI lineage: Eukaryota > Metazoa > Chordata > Mammalia > Artiodactyla > Balaenidae > Eubalaena > Eubalaena glacialis. The sequence continues at coordinate 93,824,440 of NC_083720.1, read as the reverse complement.
AACAAACTGAGAGAAGGCCTAGGGGCCTGGAGCACATTGAGTGAGGAAGGAAAAAAATTAGGTTGGAGAGATTTCATGAGATCAATGATATTTGAACTGATCCTACCCCAATAACAAATGCCACTTCACTTTCCTCCCATCCATCTGGCGCTTCCAAATTTTCCCCAACCCTTGCCAAGCCAGGGGAGTAAAAGAATCAGCCCATTGCAAATACTGTCAGTTTGCCTGGCTTCTGTCTCTGCTACCCGGCCTTGAGGCTGCGGAACATTTATAAACTCAATTTCATCTCAAAACCTTAGACAAACCTTGACTTCCGGTAGCAGCATTTTAAGGAGTAATTGCCCAGGACTCTGGCACTCAGTCTCATATGTCTATCGATGGTCTAGCTCTGGTTTTGTGCCTTTTCTGATAAATAGCTTCTGCCTCTTCTTGAAGATCTGGTCCCAAACAATTCTTGTCAGTGAATTCATTCATTCAAGTCATTTATTCGGTGTTTATTGAGGGGCCTACTTTAGGCAAGGCACTGCCTTCGGCCCTGGGGATATAAAGGTAAATCAGACGGCTCCCTCCTCTGGGTCCTGGCGGGGTAGCAGAGAGGCAGGCGATGTGGAGAGTGCAGGGGCAGGGAGCACAGTCTGTGGGGTTCAGGGAGGGCTTCCTAGAAGAGGGGCAAAAATAAGTAAATTTAGCCAAGCACAGGGACAGGGTGAGAGGAACAGAGTAGACAGTGGGGTAGAGCCTTCCCAGCGGAAGAGATGGCAGGAACCGAGAAGACCAGAAACAGCGAGGTGTGATGAACTCTCAGCGGCAAGCAGACCCCTGCCACGTGTCTGTGATGCCAGGGTTGGGACTTACGTTGCCCCCCACCAAGGTCCCAGTTGTGCACCTGAACTCAGATCCACTGACCTGTGCAGACTTCCCTCGTGCAGACATGGTGCCCTTCAGAACCTGCTCTGGGATCCCCCTTTGTCGTCTTCTGCCCATTTCTGGGGGCACAGTGGCCTGTCATCTGCTGTGCTCTGATACTGCACTGATCTCCCTGCACTCATGCAGAAACTTCCTGACTCCTGGGGTGTTCTAGCCTCTTCTTGCTATTATTAGGTCCTCTGGGAGTTGAGTCTGAGGGGCTGTGATTCTGATTGCACCCCAGAAGACATTTTTCTTGGCTTCTTTGGGTGGGAAGAGGGTTCTTGGCTTCCTGTTTACAGAGGGTTTCCACTGGCCTCCTCTGGTCTCTGCTCTGGGGCAGGGCTGTCATCCTTTTAGAGTGACAAGGACAAGAGGAAGGAAAGGTAAGGAGAACGTAGGCAGTTTGGCAGTGACAGAGATCATCTCTGCCTTTAGAACAAGAAAGGGTTATTGTGAGAAGCTCAGGAAGGAAACCAAAAGGCCAGGATTAAACTAACAGTGCCGCTTACCCCTGGGTGTGCTCCACTCAAAACAAGCAAACAAAATAACCACTGGGGCATGCCCAGCAGAGATGCAGAGGATGGAAATCTTGGGGACAACTCTGTAGCAATTGACTGGCACTTTTTTCTTCCCAGAAATGCCCAGGCAAGAGATCCTGGAGAGAAAGTTCTGGAATAATCACTCTGAAGGCAACACAGCAGCGAGAAGGGAGTAGGACCTCTTGAGCAAAGTAGACTTTCAGGCAGATCTGAGTGACGAGAGATGCTTTTGCCTTCCTCATCCATTCATTTTTTCCTTCATTAGTCTATTTAACAAGATGCATTCATTAACTTTTGTGCTGGGCACTGTACTAGGTTTGGGGAATATATCTGTTAGAGTAAGAGTAAGTTTCTTTTTTAAAAAAATTTTTACTTATTTTTTACTGAAGTATAGTTGCTGTACAATATTATATGTTACAGGTGTACAAATAGTGATCCACAATTTTTAAAGGTTATATTCCATTTATAGTTGTAAAATATTGGCTATATTCCCCATGTTGTACAATATATCCTTGTAGCTTTTTTTTTTTTTAAACATCTTTATTGAAGTATAATTGCTTTACAATGGTGTGTTAGCTTCTGCTTTATAACAAAGTGAATCAGTTATACATATACATATGTTCCCATATCTCTTCCCTCTTGCATCTCCCTCCCTCCCACCCTCCCTATTCCACCCCTCTAGGTGGTCACAAAGCACCGAGCTGATCTCCCTGTGCTATGCGGCTGCTTCCCACTAGCTATCTATTTTACATTTGGTAGTGTATATATGTCCATGACACTCTCTCACCCTGTCACATCTCACCCCTCCCCCTCCCCATATCCTCAAGTCCATTCTCTAGTAGGTCTGTGTCTTTATTCCCATCTTGCCACTAGGTTCTTCATGACCTTTTTTATTTTATTTATTTTTTCCTTAGATTCCATATATATGTGTTAGCATACTGTATTTCGTTTTCTCTTTCTGACTTACTTCACTCTGTATGACAGACTCTAACTCCATCCACCTCATTACAAATACCTCCATTTCATTTCTTTTTATGGCTGAGTAATATTCCATTGTATATATGTGCCACATCTTCTTTATCCATTCATCCGATGATGGACACCTAGGTTGCTTCCATGTCCTGGCTATTGTAAACAGAGCTGCAATGAACATTTTGGTACATGACTCTTTCTGAATTATGGTTTCCTCAGGGTATATGCCCAGTAGTGGGATTGCTGGGTCATATGGTAGTTCTATTTTTAGTTTTTTAAGGAACCTCCATACTGTTCTCCATAGTGGCTGTATCAATTTACATTCCCACCAACAGTGCAAGAGTGTTCCCTTTTCTCCACACCCTCTCCAGCATTTATTGTTTTTAGGTTTTTTGATGATGGCCATTCTGACCGGTGTGAGATGATACCTCATTGTAGTTTTGATTTGCATTTCTCTAGTGATTAATGATGTTGAGCATTCTTTCATGTGTCTGTTGGCAATCTGTATCTCTTCTTTGGAGAAATGTCTATTTAGGTCTTCTGCCCATTTTTGGATTGGGTTGTTCGTTTTTTTGTTATTGAGCTGCATGAGCTGCTTGTAAATCTTGGAGATTAAGCCTTTGTCAGTTGCTTCATTTGCAAATATTTTCTCCCATTCTGAGGGTTGTCTTTTGGTCTTGTTTATGGTTTCCTTTGCTGTGCAAAAGCTTTTAAGTTTCATTAGGTCCCATTTGTTTATTTGTGTTTTTATTTCCATTTCTCTAGGACCTGGGTCAAAAAGGATCTTGCTGTGATTTATGTCATACAGTGTTCTGCCTATGTTTTCCTCTAAGAGTTTGATAGTGTCTGGCCTTACACTTAGGTCTTTAATCCATTTTGAGTTTATTTTTGTGTATGGTGTTAGGGAGTGTTCTAATTTCATACTTTTACATGTACCTGTCCAATTTTCCCAGCACCACTTATTGAAGAGGCTGTCTTTTCTCCACTGTATATGCTTGCCTCCTTTATCAAAGATAAGGTGACCATATGTGCGTGGGCTTATCTCTGGGCTTTCTATCCTGTTCCATTGATCTATATTTCTGTTTTTGTGCCAGTACCAAACTGTCTTGATTACTGTAGCTTTGTAATATAGTCTGAAGTCAGGGAGCCTGATTCCTCCAGCTCCATTTTTCGTTCTCAAGATTGCTTTGGCTATTCGGGGTCTTTTGTGTTTCCATACAAATTGTGAAATTTTTTGTTCTAGTTCTGTGAAAAATGCCAGTGGTAGTTTGATAGGGATTGCATTGAATCTGTAGATTGCTTTGGGTAGCAGAGTCATTTTCACAATGTTGATTCTTCCAATCCAAGAACATGGTATATCTCTCCATCTATTTGTATCATCTTTAATTTCTTTCCTCAGTGTCCTATAATTTTCTGCATACAGGTCTTTTGTCTCCTTAAGTAGGTTTATTCCTAGATATTTTATTCTTTTTGTTGCAGTGGTAAACGGGAGTGTTTTCTTAATTTCACTTTCAGATTTTTCATCATTAGTATACAGGAATGCAAGAGATTTCTGTGCATTAATTTTGTATCCTGCTACTTTACCAAATTCATTGATTAGCTCTAGTAGTTTTCTGGTAGCATCTTTAGGATTCTCTATGTATAGTAGCATGTCATCTGCAAACAGTGACAGCTTTACTTCTTCTTTTCCGATTTGGATTCCTTTTATTTCTTTTTCGTCTCTGATTGCTGTGGCTAACACTTCCAAAACTATGTTGAATAATAGTGGTGAGAGTGGGCAACCTTGTCTTGTTCCTGATCTTAGTGGAAATGGTTTCAGTTTTTCACCATTGAGGACAATGTTGGCTGTGGGTTTGTCATATACAGCCTTTATTATGTTGAGGAAAGTTCCCTCTATGCCTACTTTCTGCAGGACTTTTATCATAAATGGGTGTTGAATTTTGTCGAAAGCTTTCTCTGCATCTATTGAGATGATCATATGGTTTTTCTCCTTCAATTTGTTAATATGATGTATCACGTTGATTGATTTGCGTATATTGAAGAATCCTTGCATTCCTGGAATAAACCCCACTTGATCATGGTGTATAATCCTTTTAATGTGCTATTGGATTCTGTTTGCTAGTATTTTGTTGAGGATTTTTGCATCTATGTTCATCATTGATATTGGCCTGTAGTTTTCTTTCTTTGTGACATCTTTGTCTGGTTTTGGTATCAGGGTGATGGTGGCCTCGTAGAATGAGTTGGGGAGTGTTCCTCCCTCTGCAATATTTTGGAAGAGTTTGAGAAGGATAGGTGTTAGCTCTTCTCTAAATGTTTGATAGAATTCGCCTGTGAAGCCATCTGGTCCTGGGCTTTTGTGTGTTGGAAGATTTTTAACCACAGTTTCAATTTCAGTGCTTGTGATTGGTCTGTTCATATTTTCTATTTCTTCCTGGTTCAGTCTCGGCAGGTTGTGCTTGTCTAAGAATCTGTCCATTTCTTCCAGGTTGTCCATTTTATTGGCATAGAGTTGCTTGTAGTAATCTCTCATGATCGTTTGTATTTCTGCAGTGTCAGTGGTTACTTCTCCTTTTTCATTTCTAATTCTATTAATTTGAGTCTTCTCCCTTTTTCTCTTGATGAGTCTGGCTAATGGTTTATCAATTTTGTTTATCTTCTCAAAGAACCAGCTTTTAGTTTCATTGATTTTTGCTATTGTTTCCTTCATTTCTTTTTCATTTATTTCTGATCTGATCTTTATGATTTCTTTCCTTCTGCTAGCTTTGGGGTTTTTTTGTTCTTCTTTCTCTAATTGCTTTAGGTGCAAGGTTAGGTTGTTTATTCGAGATGTTTCCTGTTTCTTGATGTAGGCTTGTATTGCTATAAACTTCCCTCTTAGAACTGCTTTTGCTGCATCCCATAGGTTTTGGATCGTCGTGTCTCCATTGTCATTTGTTTCTAGGTATTTTTTGATTTCCCCTTTGATTTCTTCAGTGATCACTTCGTTATTAAGTAGTGTATTGTGTAGCCTCCATGTGTTTGTATTTTTTACAGATCTTTTCCTGTAATTGATATCTAGTCTCATAGCGTTGTGGTCGGAAAAGATACTTGATACGATTTCAATTTTTTAAAATTTACCAAGGCTTGATTTGTGACCCAAGATATGATCTATCCTGGAGAATGTTCCATGAGCACTTGAGAAAAATGTGTATTCTGTTGTTTTTGGGTGGAATGTCCTATAAATATCAATAAGTCCATCTTGTTTAATGTATCATTTAAAGCTTGTGTTTCCTTATTTATTTTCATTTTGGATGATCTGTCCATTGGTGAAAGTGGGGTGTTAAAGTCCCCTACTATGATTGTGTTACTGTCGATTTCCCCTTTTATGGCTGTTAGTATTTGCCTTATGTATTGAGGTGCTCCTATGTTGGGTGCATAAATATTTACAATTGTTATACCTTCCTCTTGGATCGATCCCTTGATCATTATATAGTGTCCATCTTTGTCTCTTGTAATAGTCTTTATTTTAAAGTCTATTTTGTCTGATATGAGAATTGCTACTCCAGCTTTCTTTTGATTTCCATTTGCATGGAATATCTTTTTCCATCCCCTCACTTTCAGTCTGTATGTGTCTCTTGGTCTGAAGTGGGTCTCTTGTAGACAGCATATATATGGATCTTGTATTTGTATCCATTCAGCCAGTCTGTGTCTTTTGGTGGGAGCATTTAATCCATTTACATTTAAGGTAATTATCGATATGTATGTTCCTATTCCCATTTTCTTAAATGTTTTGGGTTTGTTATTGTAGGTGTTTTCCTTCTCTTGTGTTTCTTGCCTAGAGAAGTTCCTGTAGCATTTGTTGTAAAGCTGGTTTGGTGGTGCTGAACTCTCTCAGCTTTTGCTTGTCTGTAAAGGTTTTAATTTCTCCATCAAATCTGAATGAGATCCTTGCTGGGTAGAGTAATCTTGGTTGTAGGTTTTTCTCCTTCATCACTTTAAGTATATCCTGCCACTCCCTTCTGGCTTGCAGAGTTTCTGCTGAAAGATCAGCTGTTAACCTTATGGGGATGCCCTTGTGTGTTATTTGTTGTTTTTCCCTTGCTGCTTTTAATGTTTTCTTTATATTTAATTTTTGATAGTTTGATTAATATGTGTCTTGGTGTGTTTCTCCTTGGATTTATCCTGTATGGGACTCTCTGTGCTTCCAGGACTTGATTAACTATTTCCTTTCCCATATTAGGGAAGTTTTCAACTATAATCTCTTCAAATATTTTCTCAGTCCCTTTCTTTTTCTCTTCTTCTTCTGGGACCCCTATAATTCGAATGTTGGTGCGTTTAATGTTGTCCCAGAGGTCTCTGAGACTGTCCTCAGTTCTTTTCATTCTTTTTTCTTTATTCTGCTCTGCAGTAGTTATTTCCACCATTTTATCTTCCAGGTCACTTATCCGTTCTTCTGCCTCAGTTATTCTGCTATTGATCCCATCTAGAGTATTTTTAATTTCATTTATTGTGCTTTTCATCGTTGCTTGGTTCCTCTTTAGTTCTTCTACGTCCTTGTTAAATGTTTCTTGCATTTTGTCTATTCTATTTCCAAGATTTTGGATCATCCTTACTATCATTATTCTGAATTCTTTTTCAGGTAGACTACCTATTTCCTCTTCATTTGTTAGGTCTGGTGTGTTTTGACCCTGCTCCTTCATCTGCTGTGTGTTTTTCTGTCTTCTCATTTTGCTTATCTTACTGTGTTTGGGGTCTCCTTTTCACAGGCTGCAGGTTCGTAGTTCCCGTTGTTTTTGGTGTCTGTCCCCAGTGGCTAAGGTTGGTTCAGTGGGTTGTGTAGGTTTCCTGGTGGAGGGAACTAGTGCCTGTGTTCTGGTGGATGAGGCTGGATGTTGTCTTTCTGGTGGGTTCGTCCACGTCTGGTGGTGTGTTTTGGGGTGTCTGTGGCCTTATTATGATTTTAGGCAGCCTCTCTGTTAATGGATGGGGCTGTGTTCCTGTCTTGCTAGTTGTTTGGCATAGGGTGTCCAGCACTGTAGCTTGCTGGTCGTTGAGTGAAGCTGGGTCTTGATGTTGAGATGGAGATCTGTGAGAGATTTTCGCCGTTTGGTATTACGTGGAGCTGGGAGGTCTCTTGTGGACCAGTGTCCTGAGGTTGGCTCTCCCACCTCAGAGGCACAGCCCTGATGCCTGGCTGGAGCACCAAGAGCCTTTCATCCACATGGCTCAGAATAAAAGGGAGAAAAAATGGAAAGAAAGAAAGAAAGAGGATAAAATAAAATAAAATAAAGCAATTATAATAAAAAATAAGAAAAAAAATTATTAAGAATAAATTTATTAAGAAAAAAATTTTTTTTTAATTTTTAAAAATAGATTTATTAATTTTTATACTAAAAATAAGAAAAAATTTATTAAGAAAAAATTAAGAAAAAAATTTTTTTAATTTTTTAAAATAAAAAAACTTATTAAAAAAATTTTTAAAATTTTTTAAAAATAGAAAATAAGGAAAAAATTATTAAGAAGACATTTATTAGGGAAAAAAAATTTTTTTAAGTAAAAAAAAAAAAACAAAAAAAACGGACGGACCTAACCCTAGGACTAACGGTGAGAGCAAAGCTATACAGACAAAATCTCACCCAGAAGCATACACATATACACTCACAAAAAAAGGAAAAGGGGAAAAGTTAATATATCCTGCTCCCAACGTCCACCTCCTAAATTTGGGATGATTCGTTGTCTGTTCAGGTATTCAACAGATGCAGGCACATCAAGTTGTTTGTGGAGCTTTAATCCGCTGCTTCTGAGGCTGCTGGGAGAGATTTCCCTCTCTTCTTTGTTCGTACAGCTCCCGGAGTTCAGCTTTGGATTTGGACCCGCCTCTGCATGTAGGTCGCCTGAGGGCGTCTGTTCCCCACCCAGACAGAACGGGGTTAAAGGAGCAGCTGATTCGGGGGCTCTGGCTCAGTCAGGCCGGGGGGGAGGGAGCGGTACGGAGGAGGCGGGGCGAGCCCGCGGCGGCAGAAGCCGGCGTGACGTTGCAGCAGCCTGAGGCACGCCGTGCGCTCTCCCGGGGAAGTTGTCCCCAGATTACGGGAGCCTGGCCGTGGCGGGCTGCACAGGCTCCCGGGAGGGGCGGTGTGGAGAATGACCTGTGCTCGCCCACAGGCTGTTTGGTGGCGGCAGCAGCAGCCTTAGCGTCTCATGCCCGTCTCTGGGGTCCGCGCTGATAGCCGCGGCTCGCGCCCGTCTCTGGAGTTCGTTTAAGCGGCGCTCTGAATCCCCTCTCCTTGCAGGCCGCGAAACAAAGAGGCAAGAAAAAGTCTCTTGCCTCTTCGGCAGCTGCAGACTTTTTCCCGGACTCCCTCCCGGCTAGCTGTGGTGCACTAGCCCCTTCAGGCTGTGTTCACGCCGCCAACCCCAGTCCTCTCCCTGCGATCCGACTGAAGCCCACGCCTCAGCTCCCAGCCCCCGCCCGCCCCGGCGGGTGAGCAGACAAGCCTCTCGGGCTGGTGAGTGCTGCTCGGCGCCCGCCGAGCCTCTGTGCGGGAGTCTCTCCGTTTTTCCCTCTGCGTCCCTGTTGCTGTGGGGTCCACGCTGATAGCTGCGGCTCGTGCCCGTCTCTGGAGCTCGTTTAGGCGGCGCTCTGAATCCCCTCTCCTTGCGCGCCGCGAAACAAAGAGGCAAGAAAAAGTCTCTTGCCTCTTTGGCAGCTGCAGTCTTTTTCCCGGACTCCCTCCCGGCTAGCACCGAAGCCTGAGCCTCAGCTCCCAGCCCCCGCCCGCCCCGGCGGCTGAGCAGACAAGCCTCTCGGGCTGGTGAGTGCTGGTCGGCACCGATCCTCTGTGCGGGAATCTCTCCGCTTTGCCCTCCGCACCCCTGTGGCTGCACTCTCCTCCGTGGCTCTGAAGCTTCCCCCCTCTGCTACCCGCAGTCTCTGCCCACGAAGGGGCTTCCTAGTGTGTGGAAACCTTTCCTCCTTCACAGCTCCCTCCCACTGGTGCAGGTCCCGTCCCTATTATTTTGTCTCTGTTATTTCTTTTTTCTTTTGCCCTACCCAGGTACGTGGGGATTTTCTTGCCTTTTGGGAGGTCTGACGTCTTCTGCCAGCGTTCAGTGGGTGTTCTGTAGGAGCAGTTCCACGTGTAGATGTATTTCTCATGTATCTGTGGGGAGGAAGGTGATCTCCGCGTCTTACTCTTCCGCCATCTTGCCCCTCCCTCCTGTAGCTTATTTTATACCTAATAGTTTGTACCTCTTATTCCCCTTTCCCTATATTGCCCCTCCCCCTTTCCCTCTCCCCAGGGGTAACTACTAGTTTGTTCTCTATATCTGTAAGTCTGTAAGCGCAAGTTTCTTGACCTCATAGCGCTGATAGATTGAATGGTGTGTGTGTTCACGCGCGCATGTGTGCACGTGATTAGAGAAACGCATATTTAAAAACATATATATATGTGTATAAAATGTGTTAAATAGCACAAACGAGCCATACGGTGTTCCTTGGGTGCACATAGCTTGGGCAACCGATCTCCCTTAGGGGTCCAGGAAAATTTCCTGGAACATGTAATTTTTAAGCTGAGTCCAGATAGCAAGGTAGGGTGGGGAAGAATGGGCAGGGAGAGGGTTCTAAACATCGGCAGCAGTGTGTGCAAAGGCCTGCACGTGAAGGGACGTGATTCTTCAAGGTCATCCAGGCATTATGACTTCTAATAAGGGAAGTGATGCTCAGGTGTTGTTTACCACCTCTGAGGATTGGATGAACAAGGGAATGCTGTGAGAGAGCCTCAGGTTGGGGTAGGAAGCACTCTGGTGCCCCCATTGAAGCCCCTCAGACCCCACTGATCTTAGCCTCAGCTGTGGAAGCTGGTTCCACGGAGCGCACATCACTGGACGGTGTGTGTGTGTGTGTGTGTGTGTGTGTGTGTGTGTGTGCGCGCGCGTGCCAAGAATCCCTCCTGGAGCTCTCACCCTGGGTTTCTCCTCATCCCACCCAGATCCTCTCCAGCTGCAGCAGGATCTTGCTAGAGTAAGTGCCCCTGGGCCAAACTTCAGCCAATGGGGACTGGAGTGATGGATAAATTGCTCTGCCATCTTTCAGGTGAGCCCTTCTGGGAGGCATTCTGTACTCCTTTCAGGGATCCTGATGCAATTGAGCCCCAGTTGCTCACAGCAGTGACCTTGGTAATGAACCTTTGCGTTGGCTTCCCCTCCTTTTCTGACTCTCCCAATCCCTTTCTCTTGCTCCCTGGGATCACATGCCAAATAAGCCACCTGTGAGCCAGTCCCCATCTCAGGGGTGCCCAAATTTAGAGAGTTTGCCACCTAAAGTCAAGAGAAACTTTCCTTAACTTTTAATTGGGTATTTCTTTATCAAGTGCTGCATCTTTTTTTTTTTCACACACACACACACTGTATTTTATTTTTACAAGAGATAAATAGACTGACACCAAGCATTGTAAATGGATGACCACAACAAAAGCAACAATGATTGCAATTACCAAACACGAAACACACTCATACTATGTCATAATATTGACATTCAGTCCAGTAATCCTCCACTGTAACAGCTCCTTTACTTTGCAGTGAAAATTGATTTGTATATTCTTTGCCTCTGAGTCCTTGTGGGATTTTTTTTTTTTTAATTCAAACAGAAAGTCACAAAAATTATAATCATCCTCATCAGTTCACTCAGTCCCATGTAATTAATTTTTTTTCATCTTTTGTTAGCACTTTTATGAGCTCATCAGTTTTTCATTAGAGTTCTGAAAATGCTTATTCATTCAGTTCAGCAGTACAATCAGTTACCAGAAACCTGTACTTGTCAGAGTCTTTCCCATGAATTCCTTGAAGATGAAACCCTTTTATAGGAACATATTTGCAAAAGCATCAGAGTACACCCAGAACTGTCTGTAAATGACAAAAGACTTACAAATGACCACGGTTAAAGATTTGATGAAAGTTCATAATAATGCAATTGACAAGGAAATTTAGTTACTTCTGAGATATACATTTTAAAGTAATAACTAGAATTATGACTTATAACATTATACCAGAACATATAAGATTGTTAGAAATTTCATGTAATGTCTGAAACATTTATATTAACATATTTCCATACAAATAAGCCAATGAAAGTTTAGTATTAGTTGTTTTGTTTGTTTGTTTTTTTATACTGCAGGCTCTTATTAGTCATCAATTTTATACACATCATTGTATACATGTCAATCCCAATCGCCCAATTCAACACACCACCATCCCCACCCCACCGCAGTTTTCCCCCCTTGGTGTCCACATGTCTGTTCTCTACATCTGTGTCTCAACTTCTGCCCTGCAAACCGACTCATCTGTACCATTTTTCTAGGTTCCACATACATGCGTTAATATACGATATTTGTTTTTCCCTTTCTGACTTACTTCACTCTGTATGACAGTCTCTAGATCCATCCACGTCTCAACAAATGACTCAATTTCATTCCTTTTTATGGCTGAGTAATATTCCATTGTATATATGTACCACAACTTCTTTATCCATTCGTCTGTCGATGGGCATTTAGGTTGCTTCCATGACCTGGCTATTGTAAATAGTGCTGCAATGAACATTGGGGTGCATGTATCTTTTTGAATTATGGTTTTCTCTGGGTATATGCCCAATAGTGGGATTGCTGGATCATATGGTAATTCTATTTTTAGTTTTTTAAGGAACCACCATACTGTTCTCCATAGTGGCTGTACCAATTTACACAAGTGCTGCATCTTAATTGTGTTCCTCAAGCACCTGTGTTGCCACCTTCTCTAAGGAATGCTCTGCCCGTCCCCCCCATTTTTGCAAGTGGGTGAAGCTAAGGCTCAGCCCACTTCAAGTAAAGCCCAGGATTAAAGCTCAGGATTTCTGATTTCAAATGAAATACCTTCTGGACTGCTCTATTTTGGGACATCATACTTCTTCTCAGGGGAGTGACCATTCTGTATACCTGCTCCCTGAGTTTTATTCTACCTCTTTCATCAGAATTCATCCCCTCAAAGGAATAATCCAGTCAAATGTGAAGCGTTTGAAAATGCTACCTGGTCCTCATTCATGATGTTTTGGAATTATTGATGCACAAAAAACCACACCACTATGTTTTAGGGAACTCAAAACAAGAGAATCCAGAAATCATTTTGTTTCAGAGATGCCAGCTTCCATCCCCAATTCCATGTCCTGAGACACAAGGTCATTGACTGCCATCCCATACTAAGACTCAGCAGTGCCGTGACACATTTAATACACCTGCTCCAGTCTAGAAGGATGCTCTAGCTTTCAGATGGGGTCTTTCCGTTCATATTTTGCAGGGGAAATGCCGTAGTTTCCACTATGTCGAAAACATGCTAACCTCCTTTCTGGGCTGATTGTAGTTTGACTGGTCTGAGTGGTCCAGCTTCTTGTAAATTCTCATCAGCAGCATTACAGTGAGATACTCCGGGTCTGCTCTCTCCTTTCTCAAGTCTGCTTTAAATGCTTGGTTTATACTGAAGGAAAAGAAAATCCCCTGACCTAACTAGTATATCAGAAAGAAGAAGAAAATAGAATTTTTGGCTCTTGGGCCATTCCAGTTTGTCATTTTGTGAAATTAGTGACAGATGGGTGCTGTCTGTGTGTTGTGGGAAATTCTGTCCTACATTCCAGCCGATGCTGGAAGTTTTGGAAGAGGACAGAGAGGGGAAGGAGAAAGCTATTTGGACGAGGCAGAATATATGCTAATTCTGTGACAAAAATAGCATCAAATCTGCAAACATTAATTTTCGGCAAGTCTCATTCTCAGCCTGTGTTCTTTCCCTTTTCCAGATTTCACAGTAGAAAATGAATTTAAACGGGTTGTTAATAGAAGAGGATTCAGAGGTCATCTGGCTTGTCTCTTACTACAGAATATCAGCTTATTATAAGTTCTAGGAGGTAGAAAGGACCACTGACGGTCAAATAATCAACCGATATTTAAGGCAGATCCTAACTAATCTGATTAGATTGTTGTTCCAAAGACTCAAGTAGGTGGCAGTATGTGGGAAAGGGGCTGTTGTGTGGAAAGAGTTGGGGTTTGGAGAAGAATAGGGTCTATACTGCAGGGTTTCCATAACATAGTGGATCTCTCTACAAATAATCCCATCCCTTCTTACAGGCATCCTGAGACTTCTGGGATCATGTCTGGGGCTGAGGTGAAAGGGATCAGGTGTAACCATATGTTGGAGTGAGGAAAGATACAGATAGTGAGGTGCTGTAGGGGAACTGGCAAGGTATTGACGAGGCTCAAGGAGCATGGGTTTATGTAGAAGCAAATAAAAAGGACCCAAGTATGAAATGCTGAGGATTCAGGAGCCTTGAAGTCACCCAGGCAGGGTCTGGGATGGCCCTGGCATGGTCCCTGCCAGGTACAAGGCAGTTAGACGTCTGATTTACAGAGCAAGGAAAGGGTATTAAAAACAAATCAAGGTCTGAGGAGTCTCTGTCAGTATTGCCTGAAAGAAAGTGAAGGGACGTCTTCACAGGAAAAGACGGAGAGTCAGTATAAGGTCAAATTACAGAGAGAATGAGTCAATCTCCATGGAAGGGAAGTGGAAAGTGGCTATGTGTCCTTGGTCCAACTTTTTTTGAGCCTCGGTTCCTCATTTGTGAAATAGACACAAAAATTCTTCCTACATCCCATATTGGGAATGAAAATCAAATGAGATCATTTTTGTAAACCATAAAAAAAGATGGTTATACGAAGTTCGACGATGTTCTATCATAGGGCTAATAGGCAGGGGGAAAGGAGGCATTCCTATGGTGAACCACACACTTTATTGGCTAGGGGATGGACTCCCCACCCCACAATAGATCCTAAAGGGGGCTTCTCATCTATTTTGTAGTTCTGAACATAGAATTCTTTTTAGTATTGAAATTATTGCTAATTCACATTAATTTTCATAAATATCCTATTATAAAGTTAAAAAAAAGAGCTTTCCAAGGATGGGAACTTTCAGAATGGGGTTAAAAGCTATTGGCCCTTCGCCCAGGAAAATATCTGGACAGGATGGTCTCTTCTTCCATCACTGATGCTTAGATTGGGCAAAACTAGGCAAGCAGACTCCTTTGCAGAATTCTGTCTGACTGCCCCGAGCATGGTGTGTGCTGAGCAGGCCAAGAAGTGAACAATCTGGGGTAGGCAGGGTTTGCTTGGATCCAGCACACCACCCTTACAGAGAGAATAAAATGGAAGACAAGTGAATTCTTAGTAATTGTTGTGAAACTCCTGCTTCCCTCCTAGGCTACTTGGGAAAGGCCTGACCACTAGCGGGGAACCACCATAATAAATCACACAGCCTTGAATGATATGGTAGTTCTTTGAAAAAGACTACTTATATGTGAAAAGAAGTCTTCCTTAGTGGGCTGATTGGAAATAATAGCAGCATGTCATTCTTTCATGATGTCTCCCTTGAAATATTTCCCCACTCTTTAATTGAAGGATTCGCAGTAGAAAGCAGTTAAGATAAAGGGTTTGGTTTTGATCTATAATTCAAGCTCAAAAGGGATCCTAATGGTACCTGAGAAGCCATGTAAGTAGCTGGGTCATGTCCTCACTCCGCAATTTCATCTACTCTCTATAAAATAATAGGCTTTCTGGAAATTGGTCATTAGGAATCAAAAATGTTCAAATACAACATCGCTCCTGTCATAGATCTGTTTTTTAGTCACAGCTCTTCTGACACCAAATGTATGGGTTTTTCCACACCATGCAATTCTCCAGTTCTCTGCAGATACCAACTAGGTACCCTAAAATGTACTAATTCTGACACTACCTGGAGTTAGCACAGACCCCATAGGTTAAGGGCTCAGTCGCACAAGACTGCTCCCCACTTCGGATTCCAATCCTAGATCCCCAGTTTACCCAGACTTCTGTCTAACTTGGCTAAAAATTGGGGGTTTCCATGACCCCCCCCTCAGATTTGGTAATTTGCTATAATGGCTCATAAAACTCAGGGAAACACTTTCCTTACTATTACTGGTCTATTATAAAGGGTATTATAAAGATACAGATGAACAGCCAGATGAAGAGGTACACAGAGAGAGGTCCAGAGGTGTCCCGAGTTCAGGAGCTTCCATCCCTTTGGAGTTTGGGATGCACCACCCTCCCAGCACATGGATGTGTCCACCAACTCGAAAACTCTCTGAACCCTGCTGTTTAGGGTTTTTACGGAGGTTTCATTATGTAGGCACGAATCATCAAATCATCGTCCATTGGTGGTTAACTCAATCTCCAGCCCCTCTCCCCACCCCAGAGGTTGGGGAGTTGGGCTGAAAGTTCCAACCCTCTAACCACATGGTTGGTTCATCTGGCAACCAGCCCCCATCCTGAAGCTATATAGGGATCCATCAAGAATCACCTCATTAGCATAAACTCAGGTATGGTTGGGAGGAGCTTATTATAAATAACAACAGACACTCCTCTCATCCCTCAGAAAATTACAGAGGTTTTAGGAGCTCTGTGTCAGGAATCGGGGATGAAGATCAAATATATATTTCTTATTATATAATATCTTGTTTCCCTACTTAAAAAGTAATTTGTTAGTATATAATTGTTAGTAAAGATATTGAAAATCTATGCTAAAATTTAACATATATTTTAAAAGGTAATTTACCACTAGTCATTAAGATCTTATTAAGAATTATTTAGTTATATTGTCTTGGAAGGAAAAGAAACCTGAGAATTTGATGAGGCAGACTTGTGAGGAAAGGTTCTGAACTTAGCAGGAGACTTCATTGGATCTCCTGCTAAGTGAATTGGTGGAGAGACTTCACTGATCACTCGTTGATCAATACGCTAGTCACGGGGTGGGTGAGAGGTTGAGGGTAGGAGGGTACGATGCATGGGTATTAAGACAAATATGATATGGTTTCTGACTTTAACATGCCCGCCATCCAATAGGAGAGCTAGACATATAAAACTATACTTAACAATTTAATTTTATTTTAAGCAGATAGTTTCAATATGATGTGACACAACGGGGAAACAGATAGACACCGGGTGCTATAGGAACTAAAGGGAAGTCACTCAACCCAGTCTGTGAGTTGGATAGAGTCATGGAAGGCTTCTTGTATAGATGAGCCTGACCTGAGTTTTTACTTGTTTCTTTTTTTAAAGCAGAGTTTATCGAGATAGCATTTACACACAGTAAAAGTTATCCTTTTCAGGTGTACAATTTTATGAATTTTAACAATTGCACATCATCACATAGCCACCACCCCAATGAAGAGATAGGATATTTCCATCCCCTTAAAATGTTCCCTTAAGCCCTTTTGTAGTCAACCCCTTTCCTCCATACTGAGCTCCTGGCAATCCCTGATCTGATTTCTAACCCTGTAGTTTTGCCTTTTCCAGAATGTCCTATAAAGGGAATCATAGAATATGTAGCCTTTTGTGTCTAGCCTCTTTTATTCACCATAAGTGCTTTTGAGATTTATCCATGTTGTTGCAAGTGTCATGTTTATTGCTGAGTAATATTCCATTGTATGCACCTACCCCAGTTTGTTTTTCCATTCATCAGTTGAGGGACATTTGGATTGTTTCTGGTTTTTGGCAATTATAAATAAAGCTGCTAGAAACATTTGTGTCCAGGTCTTTGGGTGGACACATGCTTTCATTTCTCTTGGATAAATGCTTAGGAGTGAGATTGCTGGGTCATATATTAAGTATATGTTTATAAGAAACTCCTTGTTTCCACCAGCAATGCATGAGAGCCCCAGTGTATAACAAGAGGGCCTTTATTGTGGTACAAAGAGGAGAGGTAGGGAAGACATCTTTGGCCTCGTGCCATTCAGGCTGAGACATGAAAGAGACGAGGATTTTTTCAGGCAAACAGCCTGGGGGACAGCATTCCTGGCGCAAAAAGTCAGCAAAGAGGCTTTTAAAAATAAGGATACAAAATGTCCATTGTACCTGACACGATGAAGATTCTGAGTGATATTTGCAAGAGCGGTTTCAGTGGAGTGCTGTGGGTGGAAGCAAATTTGCCAATGTTTAAGACTGAATAGGAAATGGAGGGAGGGGTCTAGAGCCTCCTAAAAAATGTTAGCTCTGAGTGAGAGGAGAAAGAGAGGGTGGGAGCTAGAGGTGGTCCACAGGGTCCAGGAAGGTTGTTAAGGCTGGGAGACACCGGAGCAGGATGAGGAAGAGGGTATAGATGCAGACAAGGAAGGTGGCAAAGAAGGGACTTGGCTTAGAGGAGAGTGGAGGAACTAAAATCAGGCAGCCTTTGACCTGGTTGTCTGACGTTGCCTTCTTGGCACTGCAGGGAAGAAAGGCAGGTGTGGAGACAGCAGGAAGCTGAGGTAGTCATGTCTGACCTACCTCCTACGTTATTATGAAAACTGAAGAAGACACCATAGAAAAGAAAGTGGATTCCAGATAAATAATTTAGAAGTTCCATCTAGGCTTCCCCCCAAAAGGCAGATTCATAGAACTATATAATAGGTTTATATTAAAAAATTAGTACAGGTTTGGGTAAATATCATATAAATACAATAAAGTATATAAAAATCACTCACAATCCTAAAATACATTATTATATTTTGTTGGATTTCCTTCCAATCATTTACTTATCTATACACTTTTCATGTAGTTGAGATGATACTGTGCGGGGAGCCATATGTAAATATCTCACTCGGGATATTACTTTCTTCAGTGAATGTGCCAGTTGTTACTGTGTGCACACTAGAATAGAGCTCCATGAGGCCAGTGACCATGCTGTCTTGTTGACTAATCAGAGCCTCAAGTTAAGACTGTGACTTGCACATGTTAAATGCTTCATGTATATTTATTAAATTAGCATGTGTTTGTTAACATTACCCCATAAGCATTTCTCCCATGTTACTAATATTATTTAAAGGCACTTTTAATGATGTCACACTGTTTCTTGGCATATACATGCTGTCATTTATTTAATAATTCCTTGTTTGTTAGAGGCACAATTAGCTTTTACAGTTGGTCTAATGATGTTAGTTATTGTAGTGATGGCTATTGTTTATTGAATGCTTGCTGTTATGAGCGAGCATTCATTACTGTGCTTTATACACATTATTTCATTTTATCTTCCCAACATCCCAATTAGGTGAGTAGTATTATTATCCCCATTTTACAGCTGAGGAAAATGAAGGTATTCTAAGTTACTAAGAGAGGTTTAGTAACTTGCTTAAAATCTTAAAGAAAATGAGTGGTATAAATGGACCCGATCCAAGGGCTGTTGACCCCGAGCCTGTGCTTCATGGCTCTTCTCTGTGGCCTCTGGGCAGAGGCTAGCTCCTGTCACTCAATCACTGAACATTTACCAAGCACCTATAATGCATGAAGCAGTGTGTGGGCACAAGAGAGGTAAAGATAGAAGAGACTGGTGACAGTCCTAGACCACCTTCTGGATACAGACGGACACGGATGTAAGGTGTGCACCAGAAACAGAGAAAACAAAAACGTAACTCCTTCTCCCCAGGAGGTTCAAAAATCCAACTCGATTTAATTATGAAAAGTTTACTGGCCATCATTTATGTGCCAGGCTTTGTACTAGGCACTGGGGACATTGAGATAGACTGGTGCCCTGAACTCATGAAGTTCACAGACTAGTGGAGAAGAGGGGCTTAAATCAACAAATCCAAGTGCGGGGAATATTAGGGAAGGGCACACACCATGGGCTGAGGGAGCAGGCAGCAAAAATAATGAGCCTCATCTCCGGGGTTGGGGAGGGTCTCGCGGAAGCAGTGTTATCTCAGTTGAGATCTGAAGTAAGTAGGAGCTGGCCAGATGGAAGAGGAGAGGAAGCATGGTGGGAGCACATTGAGGGAAGGCTGGAACCAAAGAGGACCAGAGCAGACAGACTGAGGGACACAAAGCAGTCCAACGTGGCTGGGGCAGAGAGAAGGGGGTGAGCAGGGTGCAGGGAGTGGAAGGAAAGGAGAGTTGGGAGTAGGAGTGGTCAGGTGGTGCTGAGCCGGGAAAGCCATACCCGAGTTTTTCCCTTCATCCTAAGAAGCGATGGGAATCCATAAGAGGGGGTGAAGTGGGGTAGGATGTGGTCAGATTTGTAGAGAGAGCGGTGAGTTGATTGGAGGGGACAAGTGAGGGGCTGTGGGAGGAGCCCAGGGGATGCGGAGGCACGATCGGGTGGGCTGAGGTAGGATATGGGCTTGATTGGATTGAGTGATTGCCTGGAGAAAGGAATATGGGGAGAGGGGGCTCATCCCTGACTCCTTGAGTGACTGAGTGGATCTGGGGTTATTTACTGACATGGGGAGGAAGGCAGGCTTTGGAGGGATGAGTAGGAATTCAGTTCTGAATGTTTGAAATTTGACTTGCCAAAAGACCATGCAAATGGAATGTCTAGGAGGCTGTTGGATGTCTAGGTTCTAGACAAAGATATCTGGGCAAAGAAAAATACTTGGGAGTTATTGATCTATTGATAGTCATTGAATCTCTGAAGTAGGGTGAGGGTGCTGAATGAAGAAAGCAAAGGGTTTAGGAGAGAGAAGGGCCAATAGTTTAAGGGACTGGAGGAGTAGAAACAGCAGAGACTGAAGTGAAAACCTGATACAGGGGGAGATGTTTTGGAGCCCAACTGATGAGAGTATTTTTCTCATAGAAGGGACTAATCAAATGTTACATCCTCCTTCGAGGTCAGGAAAAATAAAGGTGAAAGTTGCCTGTTGGATTCTACAGCTTCTAGGTCACTGGTGACCTTGGCAGAGGCAGGGCTGGTGGCGGGGAGGGCAGAAGTAGTCTGCGTCGGTGGGGTCCGGGAGCCCGCACCCCGCAGCGAGGGGAGGTGGGTGGTTAATGCGTGGGCGTGAGTTGTGGCAGCTGTGATCCTGGAGGAGTGGCTGCCGTGAATTTTCCTGTTGGCCATTATAATTTTACGGGGGTAATTTTTTTGCTTTGTGACTTTTTAAGAACTGGCACTAAGAGAAATATGAGAGGCTTTCCAGGGACAGCTGTTTTGACAGCTCAGTGGCACCAGGCACATCCTGAGAAAGTTAAGGCTTAAAGGGAATGAGAAAAACTTACAGGCAATTTATTAGTTGTGTTTCAAGCTGTGCACAGTGCAACAGACTAACGGTATAGTAGTGCCTTCCTGGGAGGCTGCCATTCACCTAGTCGTAGAAATATGGGGATTAAAAGTGGTCTGTGAAGTGAGAAACTCACTCAGGATATACAGTGGGGCTCTTTGAAGAAATGACCCTCACACTCATGACAAGCTTCTGGCTTTTTATTGAGAATCATTCTTCAGAGAGGCTAGCTTTATTTTTTTTTAAATTGCTGGGAGTAATGCAGTGGGGCTGTGCATTAGACTCACTGGGATCCTGTCTTGTCTCAACAAATGGGGGTTGCTGACCTGGGAAGGTGTATATATATAGTTGCTCCTAAAATTAGGAGAACTGAAAATCTCAGATTAATTTTTTCTTGACTTTGGTATGCACCATGATTTTTTCTCTTGCATATTAATTTTTCTAATTATGTTCCCTTCAGCCTAATATTGAAATGAACTTGCTTTGTCTAAACACACCTTTTTGGACTGAGAAAAAGGCAGCCCAGGAGCTCCCTGGGTGATGAGGGGAAGTCAAATTGGCTGAAGTTTTCATTTTGCTGTGGAGATTCCACACGTGGAAAATCCATAGGCAGATGATCTAAACTTGGCAGTGGGTGGGACAATCCAGGCGAGACCACAGAGTGTGTAGGGGAGGTGACGTAGATCTCAAGAACCAGGAACTGAGCTGACAGCTGGGGTACAAGGGTGTGCCCAGACTACGGTCCAACCAAGTCAATCATTTTGAATGTCTTACTATCAATGAAGATGGCAGGTGATTAGTCTCTAAATTCCTACACAAGTTCTGTAGGCTCATTCATTGCCATGGGCTGCAAGTGGTTCATTTAACTATAGGTCTTCATATTATTTTAGCATCTGGGAGTATGTATTAATTCAAGACCCACCAGATAGGGAAAACAGAGGCGTCTGTTGAGGTTGGCTAAGTAATTGGGTGGGCATGGGGGAGAGTGAGACTTCGGGCCCTGATTATTAGCAGCCTTAGCTGTGAGGACAAGGACCAACTCCCTAAAATCTCTAAAATACTCTATAGCTATGGAATTGAGAGACAGGAGTAAACTGGGTACATTTTCTTAAATGTGAGTGGTCACTCCTGAGTCTCAAAGTGAAAAACTCCTGACTTTATTCTAAAAGACTATCTTCTTAAATAATTGTTTATGATTATCTTTTTTAGAATTCTCTTGAGCCCAGATATTTTGTTGTGCTCAAAATAAGCTCCATGATGGAATTAGTTTCAGAACACAGATTTGAAATTGAGTCCTAGATTTCAAATGGGAAGAGGTTTAGCAGCCTAAGCTATAATAGGAAGCTTCACCCCACGTTTAACACTTTTCCTTCATAATCTTTCCTTTAGAGCCAAACTCTTTAAGAAAAGGAATTTCTATACATTTGTCAAATGTCTTCAAATTGAAAATCTCACCAGAATCCAAATGTATGTGAAAATAACACCAATTTTCAGGTTAAGCAGTTATCCCAAACTCTTCACTATAGTTTTCATTGCTAGGAAATGATCTGATGTTCACAACTCAAAAGTTTTAGGAAACTAATAAAAACCAAATGATACTACTGCTATGTAGTTTGACTAACTTTGAAATTTGTCTTAAAATTGAATGATGAGATCTATCTGTTATATATTTAGTTGCGTAAAAACGTAATCCTAAAGAAGATTTATTCATTAAGAAACTTATTCCGACACACTTCAAAATTGAATGTCTTAGTGAGACATGGCAATTGGGTTAAGCAAGAAGATGATAAAAATTCTAAAATTCCTTTTATTTAAAAATTTTAAAAAAGCTTTTTGTGTACTCATACAAACATACATGTGGATACATGGGGAGGGGGAGGGGAGAGAGAGGACATGCAGATTAGAAAAGAAGTGAGCAAAACAGCACCACAGGTAGAGTGAATTTACAGGTGCACATTTAATTGCCAACTTTCTGAACTGTGGTCTTTATTCTATCAGATCATTCCCTCAAACATTCCTTTAGTCCTCCTGGGTTCAGTGACATTAGGATGCATCTTGAAAATTTGCAGGAGATTTGCCTTGTCCCCAGTGGTCTCTGGGATAATTACTTTGGATGATTTTCCTTAATCCTTCTCCTTGGTGGTTCTGGAAGGTGCCACATTATGCCTCTTTGCTGACATTCTGCCTGCTCTTTGTAATTGCTTCCTGTTCTATGCTCTTTTGTCAGAGACCCTGAAGGTGAATAAGGAATAGTAATTGTCACTAATCTTCTAACTTGTCCTCAGAGAAGCAATGTTATAAACAGACCTCATATTCCAAATACTGCATTATGTATTTCTGGTGCCAAGTAATGTACTCAGGGTTTAAATATAATGCATGCCTTTCCAAATTGTGGGAATTAAGGGAGAGTTCGATGTATTCAACAAGCACATAGGCATTTGAAAAGTTGGGCCAATCAGGGGTAAAGCAGGTGTTGCTTAAATAGGAAGAAATACAAGGGAAAAGAGAGCTGTCAAAATTTTTGCTCCATTAAAAGTGTCATTTTCTACTCGAGAATTGTAGAATTTGAGGGTCAAAGGGGTGCTTTTGAGAATTCCTCTAAACTCACATTCAGTGTGTTAGCCCCCTGTTTTTAAAAGAACAAGAATACTCCTTAGAACCAAAGGCTTAAAAAACAAAGACAAAACGCCATATCTAAAAATCAGAAGTGACAATTTAAAAAAATGAAACTGAGAATCTGGTTTCCTGGAAAGATTGATCAGTAGAATTATTTCAGATTGATTTTGCAGGTCACTCTTGAACAGAGAGTTCCTTTTCCTGTGGACAATTCAGCAGTCATAAGCAATTGGATTTCTTTATTTTACCCCAGAATCTGGATAACTTGAGAAAAATAAAGTTTAGCTATTTACACAGTCCTGATCTAGACCTATTGCTGTTTATTATCACTTAACGATAATTTTTTGCCTCCTAAATTGGGCATTAGAAACGTTGGTGTCTTGCTTTTATTGGCTTGAAATGCTACTTTGTCTCCATGAACTCTTTGTCTTTGACTTGTTTTTAAGGTTCAATGTTTTTATTTAAGAAGTCAGTTGCTTCCTGAAAAATGTGAATGTAGCTAGATTTCCACTCCCCGGTAGGAGTTATATCTTTTGGTTACTGAGATCAGATTGTGGATATGATTGTAGATGGGGTTTAAGAAGGCCAGAGTAGGAAACATGCCTGGATTGTCTAATTAGGTTTGCATATTCCATCCTGCTCTTCCTCTAGCTGCAGACTACACCTATGCATACTGATACCCTTGCACCATCAGGCACAGTCCTCTGCTCACAGGTTAATGTTTGCTTTACTCCCCATCACTTCCAACTGCTTTAAATTTTTTGATTTATTTATAACCTGTACTATGCCACTTAGCATCCCAAGGAAGACAATGCTGTTCATGGCCCCTGATCTACCGGAAACTCATCTCATTATATTACAATATATACACTGATCGTAAAGGAAAAGGGTAAACAGGGTTTTTCAAGCACTATTGATATTTTGGGCTGGATATTTGTTTGTAGGGGCTCATCCTGTGCACCGGAAGATGTTTAACAGCATCCCAGACCTCCATCCACTAGATGCTGGTAACAAACCCCAGTCACACCAACGAAAAATGTCTCTAGATAGTGCCAGATGTCCCCTGGAGGGCAAAATCAAACTCTAGTTGAAAAACACTGGGCTAAGAAAATATGAATGATTTTTAAGGAGCACATCATCCTCTTCACCACAACATCCCCACCATGTAGAGCAGTTCCTGGTACATGATAGGGTTCAGGGATACTTATGGGCCTTACTATACAGAGGACAGGATATGGTATATCATGTGAGAGTGATAGAACCTGTTAGCTTCTATTTTTCTGGCTTACAGTAGGTGCTCAATTAATATATATTTTTTTCAGTGACTACATAATGGATGAATGAATTAGTGAGTGAGTGACTTTCCCACCTGGGACTTTAGATCTTGAGAGGAGGGTAGATCTAAGCTGGGTGTTACTATAGTTCAATGATTCTTCAAGTTGGGGGTCACCCTCCTGCTCTCTTTAGAAATCTGTGAATGCCATGGTGGGATGTTGTTTACTCTGTCACAGATACGGCTGCAGTGAACAGGTTCTCAGTGGCCCTTAATCCCCTCCAGCTCCGTACCTCTTTTCTTATGACCAGATATTCACCCTCAGAATATCTTTCTCCCTCCCATGTTGTTCCTCATGCACAGATGAAGGCAGTTTTCTTCAACCTGAGGTCTGTAACCCGTTATTGAATTCTGAAATTCTGATTGCATGGGTCTTGGCCAACATTAAATAAAAAAAAAAAAAAACAGGAATAGGATAAAACAGAAGAGAAAATATTAGAGTACATCACGTGTCTGGGTAAGTATTGTCTCTTAAAATTTTTATTTTAGTCATTTTGTGTTTGTCTAGTTCCTGGGTTGTGTGGAGAAAATATTGTTTTTGTGGGCCCCTTTCAGAAAAGTTTGAAAGTCACTTGCTGGTGGAGTAGCCCAGGTACATGGTAACCAGAACAGAAAACTCTCTCTCCCAGTAGGTGGGTTGGTAAATTAAGGATAAGAGAATGACAAGGGGTGTGTAGAGCAATACGGCAGAGACTCTGGGCTTTGTGGGCAGTGTCTGCTCTTATGACAACACAAGAAGACATGGCTGTCTTTTGGAGTGAAGCGGTGGGACCTGATGGGAAGTAAGGTCAGATAACCCCAGGTTTAAGCCTAGATTTCTAGTGAAAGTAGTGTCTGTTCCCTTTGTGTGTTCTTTTTTAAAGTATAAAAAGAATATAGCTGTTCTGTCTGCAGAATTCCTTTTCTTGGCCCCATGAAAAATGATATCAGAGCATTTCACTGGTCTTCTATTTACCCAAGCTGAAGGAGTTCAGTGTTTCATTAGTCTGATCAAATGTCCCTTGCAACAATATTGACTCAGATGATGGCAAATGAAGATATTTCCTCTAAAATAAAAACCTGTCACTCGTGACATTTAGAACAAGTATGGGCTAGCTGGAAAAGCCTCTTTTAACATTGCTGACATGAAGAACAAATGGATTTGAAAAACATATGTGCTCTTGGTAGATCTTTTTCCTATGTAAAAGACAATTTATTTCAAATTCAGAAAGTGATTGATTTTATAGACAATAATGCTATGATTAAATTACATAAAACCAAGTACTGATATTTTACTCATAAAAAAGATGATAACCACATTTCCCTTTTTACTTTATTTTAAAAACCAGAAGGAAAAAGAACTACCAAAAAACATATAGAATTAACAGCCAGGAACATTATAAAGCAAAAGATACTAAAGCAAAAGGCACTAAAGACTACATAAAGTCAGTTTTCCTTTTAAAAATGTGCACAAGGACTTCCCTGGTGGCTCAAGGGTTAAGAATCCGCCTGCTAATGCAGGGGACATGGGTTCGAGCCCTGGTCCGGGAAGATCCCACATGCCACGGAGCAACTAAGCCTGTGCGCCACAACTACTGAGCCTGCACTCTAGAGCCCGCGAGCCACAACTACTGATGCCTGCGTGCCGAGAGCCTATGCTCCACAACAAGAGAAGCCACCACAATGAGAAGCCCGTGCGCTGCAACGAAGAGTAGCCCTCGCTTGCTGCAACTAGAGAAATGAAGACCCAACGTGGCCAAAAATTAAATAAATAAATAAATAAATAAATAAATAAATAAATAAATAAATAAATAAATAAAAATGTGCACAATGCTTCCAAGACTCACTGGATCCTTGATTTTGCACAGGTTTCCAACAGCATCATCAGTACCAGATAGACTTAGGCCTTGGACATCCTTGCCAGGACCACAGCTTAGTCCTGAGAAAACTTTCCCTGACCTATTTTTGGTTCCCCATCCTAACCTGCTCCCAGACCCTCTGTCTTCTTACTTTGTTACCAGTCCTTTTCAATGCTATGTCATCTCAGTCCTGATCTACAGCACTTTCCCCTAACTATGATCCTAATTGTATTTTTCCATTGTCTCATTTTTCCATTGCCTCTTTTGGATTATATTTTTTTCCAGATCTAGCATATCTCCAGGGCTTTTTACATTTAGACAGTCTCCTTGTGGATGGCATTTCTGTAGGGCTCTTTCTTTTCTCTTGGGTACAACTTAAACAGTGTAGGGGAGGAAGAGTTTTCCCTTCTTCCCTTCTAGGTTCTTTGCCTGGTCCTACAATAGAAATGACATAAGGCAGATTAACAGGAGAAAAACACATTTAATTTTGTATGTACAGGAGCGCCACAAAGACAACGAGACTCAAAGGCAAGTCGGGCAGTTGAGGCTTATATGCTGTCCTGAGCTAAGGAATAGGATGGGATCTGGGGCTTCAGAGGGAAGGAGGGTCATTCACATGATGATAAGAAGAGCAGATGTTTTCCCTGCCATGTAGATAGGTCTTTCAGATAAAAAAGTTATCTCTGGTAATAACCCTCTTTCTGGGTCAGGCCCCCGGTCTAAATTTTTAGGCAGTTAAGGGAGAGGTAAAAGTTTTTCCTGAGTCTCCTGGGTCTTGATTACCTTTAGCTCAAAATAATCCACACACCAAAGTGACATATATTGGGGTGGCATATTCTGCACCCCTTTAATAGACAAAAATAAGTACATTTACAGCAAGTTTTAGAGCACTAAGAAAAAGAAAATATTGAGTGTGTTAAAGGATAGGTTGTCAGGTGATGTAAGTGCTTATATACAGAAAAGAAATCATGTGGACTCTTGGTTTGTTTCTACTCTGAAAGCACTCTGGTGCCAGAGAAAGATCAAACCAATGTGAAATCAGATGGACTATTAAAAATAATGAGAATTTCATAAGGCATTTGTATACAAGATAAAGATGTAAAAATCAAAGGTCTTTTTCTGTTCTAGCAAAAATCACCCCAAAATGGAAATGGGAAAAAATGTCCCATGTTTGACATAGCAGCAAGATCTAAAAAGTGCTTAGCAATCAAAATAACAAAATAAAAGACCTATATAAAGAAAATCATAAAATTGTTATTGAAAGACATAAAGCAAGAGCTGAACAAATGGAAAGATATACCATGTTCTAAGACAGAAAGGCCTTAAATAACAAATATCAATTTTATCAAATTTAATAGATAAATCTACAATGCTCAGTAAAATTCCAAAAGGGATTTTCTTTTTAGAGTTGGATAAAGTGAACTTAAAATTTATATGAAAGGATAAATACTCATGAATAGAGGAGAAATTTTGAAAAAGAAAACTAACCAAAAGTTGCTGTCTTCTCAAACATCAGATCATACTATAAGGCCACAGTAAGCAAGTCAATGGTCTTGGAAAAGGAATAGACTAATAGTGCAGAAGAGTTGAATAGAGAATCAAGAGGTAGAACTGAGTACGTATAAAAATATGCCGTACTCATCTAAAGTATGTTTATTGCATGCCTATTCTATAGCAAGTTTTATTCTAGGCGTGGAAAAGTTAAGTATTGCTATTTAGAGAGAAGGATAGATTATTTAGAGCTGGCACAACTGATCATTCATGTCAAGGAAAATAAAATTAAACCTCTCTCGCATCGTATACAAAAATACATTCCAGTTTCAAAGCATACAAAGTTAAAACACGACACTCATATGACTATAAATTGAACACAAGTCAAAGATTTATGTAATGTATGAATGAGGGAGCCAGCAGGATGGTAAAACCGGTTCAAAAAGCATTTGGAGAACAGAGATTTAAACAATTAGTTGAGAAAGGCAGGCTGGAACAAGCTTACTAAGTTAGAGACAAGAGTGGTTAATGTCCTATAGGGAAATAAAACTGACTTATTTTCTCTCTTGGACAGAAATAATTTGCACCTCTATTGGAGAAAAACCTGCAAGTTAATATGAAAAGTCATAGAGTCTGGGTCTTAATCAATAGTAAATCACAGATCAGGAATGGCACATCTCCTTATCTCTAGGACCTAGAGAATTAAATAATCATTGAATGGGGCTGTTAGCACTCTCATATGACAACGAAGGGACATGCAGTCATTCATTTGCTGTAATTCCAAGTTTTGGACAATTTTTCTTAATACCATGTAGATTGAAATTTTAAATGTAGGTAATAAAACAAATTTTAAAAGTGCCTGCAAGAAAAGCTAAGAGATACCAACATGCACATTTTGGACATGAGAAGATTTTAAACAAGACTGAACATTCTGAAGTTATAAAAAAAAAGACAAACTATATAAAAGTGAAAAAGAAAAATGCTTTTGCATGGAAACAGCTACTAGAAACAAAGTCGATAAATAAAAAATAGATTTGGAAAACTACATGTACTGTAAAGGATGAACAAAGGGGTAACGCAAAAAGAACTCTTACAGATTGACAAGGAGATAAACACTCCATGGAAAAATGGACAAAGGATATTCAGAGGCAATTCGTGAAAGAATGAAGATGCTCAAACTCACTAGAGCCTGAGGAAATGCAAATTAAAGCAACAAGGTCATAGATAGCCTTACACCTAACAGTATGTCAGAACTTTATGAGTGACATCCACTCCTGCCAGGCACGTGGGGAAAAGAATATTCTTATACTTTGCTGATGGAAATGTGGATTGTTATAGTCTTTTTTTGAAAATAAACTAGAAATAGCTATTAAAAATTAAAAATACATGTATTGCTTGACCTAGCAAATCTTACTTCTGAGACTGTTCAAAGAAAAGCACCAGGATTTAAGAATATATGCTCAAGGATATTTCTAACAGCATAAAGCTGGGTAAAAGCTGGAAGAAAATGAATGTGTGTCAACAGGGCAATGGTGAATAAATTATGGAACATTCATCCCATGTAATATAATGTTTCCATTAAACAAAAAAGAATTAGACCCACATCAGGTGCTTGGAAGGGATTTCCATGAGTTATTGTTGCATGAGAAAAGCAAGGTTCAGAAAAGTTTGTAAAATATCTTATCCTTATAAAACAAAAATGCATTCCTGCCACATGTTTATATAGAGAGAGATGTTTACATATAACTGTATAAGCATGAAGAGAAATGGAGAAATATAAATATCCTAGGTAGTTAACATGGATGACGATGAGAGAAGGAGGGAAAAAGAGAAAACCAAGCAATATAGAGAAAGAAAAATTGAAAACACTGTACTAGAAACAACTCTAGTATGATCACATCGATGCATTTATAGAAAACCATATTTGTGTATGTGTAATAGAAAATTTAAGAAAAGACGTCTGACTTTCATGAGAGAGAAAGATATGCGCACAATAAATATCCTTTTCTTCTTTTTCTTTTTTTAATTGAAATATAGTTGATTTACAATGTTGTGTTAATTTCAGGTGCACAACAAAGTGATTCAGTTATTTATATGTGTGTGTGTATATATATATATATATATATATATTCTATTTTAGATTATTTTCCATTATAGGTTACACAATAAATATCCTTAAAGGAAGAGTAAGGGCTGGGTGAGAGAAGAAGAGATGAATAACTGTTACTGGGGCTGGACGCTTTACAGACACGTTCTGGGTCTCCTCAGAGACAGTGGAGAGAAAGACAACTCTTGGTTAACAATTGTGTTAAGCCCTTGCAGGCTGTGGTTCAAAGTTGTGGCATGCTCCTGGATGTGTAAACTGTCTGCTCCTTCCCAGTAAGCATTTAGACTGCAGAGATGGAGGAGAGATGAATTCCTCTGCATAAAGAAAGAGGTGGAAAGTTGGGGGTGGAAAGTGGGTAAGGATTCTGAAAGCGAGGGGTCCCAGAGGAAGGCAGAGCTGTG
Organism: Eubalaena glacialis; assembly: GCF_028564815.1. NCBI lineage: Eukaryota > Metazoa > Chordata > Mammalia > Artiodactyla > Balaenidae > Eubalaena > Eubalaena glacialis. Next base: position 93,794,200 of record NC_083720.1, on the reverse strand, counting down.
AGAGAGGATGGCTAAGCGACAGACAGAGCAGCAAAGGACTCAAATACAGGATGCCTCGAGCTGATTCTAAATTCTTTTGCTACAATGCCCCCCTCCCCCTGACACACATACATCTATAGAGATAGCTGTGCAGCACCAGAAACAAAATGGTAGAAGCGGTTGGATGGATAACAAGGTGGAGAGGTGGAGTAGATGTGGTAGGCTGGTATTACTGGTCCGTGTATTGACTGGGAAGTGTCTTAGAAGGTCAGGAACAGGGCATAAAGCAACATGAGTTCAAATTTCTTTGGGTGGAAAGGTCTTTTCTTGAGATCACTGTACATGTACCCAACTTCCTTCCTCCCTTCTTCAGTTCCTCCCTTCCTTCCTTCCCTCTTTCCTTTTCTTTGCCAGATACTATGATATCACATCATGATAGGACATCATCATGGGATACAACAAATAATAAGACACTGGGATTCCTGTCCTGGAGTGTATACCCCGTCAGAGGAGACAAGTATATAAATAGTGGTTTGTAACTGTGGTGAGTACTATGAGGAAGTCTATGGGTCTTTGAGAGTTTATGATGGGGAAGCTGGGTGGAGGACAGGGGCAGTACTTCTCATCAGTCCTACGTGCCAGCCATTCTACAGAGGCCTTAAGAAAATAGGACAAAAGACTGGGAAGGGGCCAGGGAGAAAATAAACAGATACAGAGGGAGCCGCGAGGTGTTTGGATATAAGAGTGCGAAAATGAAGTTGCAGTTTTGTCTAGGGCCGCTCCCTAAGGGAAATAGAAGTGCTCAGAGGGCCACCAACGTTCAGTTGTTTTTCTGTAGTTGAACTGACTGGCCAAGTGTCCTGTGTCTAGAGAAGAAGGAAGGAAGGCACCGTTATTGTGCATCCACCGTGTGCCAAGCGCTTCACTTAGGTTACCTTGTTTATTTGTCTGTGAGAAGTGCTCGGTGAAGTAGGTATCGTTAGCACCTCTTACATGTGTGAAAGATAAAAGAAAAACCCAATAAATTATGCATGTTTAAAATCCTTTTTTGGGTTTTGTTTTGTGCTGATTGCCTGGTCAGCAGCTGGCCCTTTGTTGTGCTGATGGGTGAGAAGGGGAGGGAGGGTCAGAAGAGGCCAAGTTGAGTTGAGTTGCACAATAAAGCATGCAGATCCCTGGGGAAAATGTCTCAGAGCAGGAGGAGAAGCTAGCCAGGGTGGAGGAAAGCCAGCCGGGGTGGGAATTTTAGGTGGGCAACTGCAACAAAAGCAGTCAGGCACAGGGCTTCAAGGAGGGAGATGTGAAAGAGATTTTTAGGGCAACTGTTCAGGTGCTCTGCCAGTGGAATACCCCTCCCCCTTTGCTCTCTACCACACAAGATCAACATCATTCTTCAAGGCCTTTGGACTTGTGTCTCTTTAGGATGCTGAGATAAACCTTAAGTGGGGTACACTAAGGCCAGTCTTTTTCGGTTCCAGACAGATAAAGAAAGAAGGTTCAGATGGTTTAAATAACATTCCAAAAGTCACTTCACCCCTCTGCCCTTCAGTTTCTTCCTGGAAAATGAGGCATGCACTAGGCGATCGCCACGAGTTCTTTGGGGGAGAACAAGCTGACTTCTTTTCATACAGGTTAGGTCGGCAGCTTCACATCAGTTAGTCCTTGTGCCTTTCAGTTCCTCTCTTTCTTGGCTGCGGCCACTGGAGGAGCTGGAAATAGCCCTGAGACGCTGTGTTGGGAGATGTTCCCCGACAGTGGGCCTGGGAGCCCCAGTCCTGCCTCTGTTCTCTTCACATCAGGGGAGAACAGCTTCGAACAAGCTCTTTCTTCCCAGGAGCCCCTGCCCACTCCCACCCGCCCCCCCCCCCCCGCAGGTGGCCTGATTTAGGCTGGAGGAGGTGACACTGCACATCACCATCCCCAGGGCCTCTCAGGGAAAAACTGCTGATTGCTGTCAAGGGAACTTGACAGCAGCCCGATTTTTCTTTCCATCAAAACACAAAATACTCGTTTTCTCATGAAACTTCTTTAAAAGTAACATTGCTTTTCTGATTTTAAAAGTAACACAGGTTTACGGTAGAACATTTTAAAATTCAGAAAAATATATTAAGGAAAAAATTTAAAATTTCTGCAATCTCACATAGAGAGATGATTGCCTTTAGTATTTGGTGTATATAGTTTCTGTTAACAAGTGTTATCACGTTATGTATAAAGCATAGTTTCATTCATAACTAAATGTACAGTTTCAGTTAACAAGGATTTGTTGAGCATCTGTGTTGTGCTAAGCACTGGGCTCAGATAAAACCATGAATAAGGTGAAGTTTCTGCCCTAATCAAGTATACACCAAGCTTACATGTTTTATAACATGATTATTATACGATAGATATATTTAGTATCCTGCTATTTTAAATGATTGTTAGATTGCTCCAGAATCTCTAACTAGTGTTTATGAACATCAGTTGTAAAGCCTACACATATGGCCTCTTATGGACACTCCTTCCTCTGTCTAACCCCTTTGGTTGAATGGGCGGTTCTGTCTTCTTGCAGATCCACTTGTTGGCTACTGTTGCTTTTTCCAGGGATGTCGTCAGAGCCAAGCTGGACCAAACAATGCCTTTCTCCAGGGGTTTTGAACACTGGACCAGGGAGAGTAACTAGTATTTCTAGTCTGGGAATGGAGATAGGAGACTTTGGAGAATTCAGCATTTAGGTCTCTTGCCAAGCTGGAGTAGGAGAAAATGAGACTGAAAGATAGATATTAGGAGAAATGTGTGTGTGCATGCGTGTGTGTGTGTGTGTGTGTGTGAGAGAGAGAGAGAGAGACAGAGAGAGAGAGAGAGAGAGAGAGAGAAGGAGAGAGAGACCAAGAGATATGGACTTAATGTTTGTGTCCCCCAAAAGTCATATTTGAAGCCCTGACTCCCAGCGTGATAGTGTTTGGGGCGGGACCTTTGGGAGATTAGGTTTAGATGAGGACCTAATGATCCTCATTATGGGATTAGTGCCCTTCTAAGGAGAGGAGGAGGAGAGAGATATCTCCCTCTCTCCAAGTGCACATACCAGGAGAGCCACATGAATATACCATGAGAAAGTGGCCATCTGCAAGCCAGGAAGATATTTCTCACCAGAACCCAATCATGCTAGCGCCCTGATCTTGGACTTCCAGCCTCCAGAGCCATGAGAGAATAAATGTTTCAGCCACCCAGTCTACGGCATCTCTGTGCCTGTTTACCAGTTGTTTGCTCAGCCCTCAGCCTGGCTTCCTGGCTGCCCAGCCTGTGAATACCTGAACTAGCCAAGATATTCTGCTTTTTTTTTTTTTTTTAATTTATTAATTTATTTGTTTTTGGCTGTGTTGGGTCTTCGTTTCTGTGCTAGGGCTTTCTCTAATTGTGGCAAGCGGGGGCCACTCTTCATCGCGGTGCGTGGGCCTCTCACTATCGCGGCCTCTCTTGTTGCGGAGCACAGGCTCCAGACGCGCAGGCTCAGTAGTTGTGGCTCACGGGCTTAGTTGCTCCGCGGCATGTGGGATCTTCCCAGACCAGGGCTCGAACCCGTGTCCCCTGCATTAGCAGGCAGATTCTCAACCACTGCGCCACCAGGGAAGTCCAAGATATTCTGCTTTTTTCTCAGCTAGTCTGACTTAGGTTTCTGTCACTGACCATCGTGAGACTTGGCTTAGAATAGAGAAGTAAATACCTGTTTATTTATATTTGGACATATTTTGAGTTTCATTTAGTAGAGTTTCTGTGTTTTTAGGAGGAATGTGGGAAGTAAAGGGGTAAGATGAAAGCCAGTAATGAAGTGAATAGACAGAGGCCACACCTTTTAGGCAGAATTTGTTCTAGTTCATAAGGATCATCCTGAAGTCAGAAGTCATAGGACTGAGAAAATACCTTGATGTAGCCACAATCAAACTTTTAAAAACTACAGAATTCTTTGAGAGAATATTTAATCCCATATAACACAACTCATGTTAAAAAATAATAGCAATTTGCTGAAACCCTTGCCTAATTATTTCCCTAAAATCTTGGTTCATTAAAAAATGAGAAAAGAGAAAGAAGGAATTATTATTACCCTCAAACGAAATACTGCTGGTGGTAAGAAATAATCAGTTAATCTTCATGGAGCCCCAGTGGACTCTTGCTAGGCCCACACTTGAGAGAAGAGAGGTTGAAGAACACGATTTGAAAACCATAGCGCTCCTGGATTTGACTCTGATCAGAAATCAGCAGTTGTTGATTTCAGAGACTTAATTCTGCCCTTGCTTTGCTCCCCCCTCTGCCTATATACAGAAAGAAATTGGAAAGGAATGTATTTTTATATTTGTCAAGAGTGCGCTTTATATGTGCAAAGCCCCAGTGCTCAGATCCTTGTCTCTGTCACAAATTCTGGCTCTAACCAATGTGCATCAACCACTCTGTCCCAGGTGTTCCCTGGAAAGTTGTCAGCGACCACATAGCCATAAGGGGATCCAGGAAGGGTCATTTGCTTTGTGCTCACCCCATTACTTTGAATGTAAAATGAGGTTAAGACTATCAAATTACTTAATAAGTCATGCAATACGTCGCTGTTGTTTGAAATCCCTTAACCATGTGGAGTTTTATGATGCTGTGGAAATGGAAGGGGGAGAGAAAAAATCCCCGCTGATGTGAGTGGAAAAAAATATGACAAGTCTGAAGATTCTGGGCAGGCTGGGGAGAATTAGGCATTTCTAACGTGTAACAGCTTGTGGAAGAGGATTAGGTGTCTGATCTTACTTTCTGAGCAAAGACGCCAGAGCAGCTGTATCACGCCAACAACAAAGGCACACAGGCAGCCCTGTGACCAGACTACACCGGGAATGTCACGGTCCTAATTAGTTCCATACACTCCTACAAACACACATCAGCTTCTTCCTGAAGCAGAAGGAGTCGATCCTCTTCTCCCATCATCATCAGCAGACTGTGTAGTGCCCTGTGGGAAGGGCACGTTGATTCCTACACCAAATGATGGGACTGGGGAAGTTAGTTTTCAGTGTCCTCTGCATTTCCCACTTCCTGTCTTTTTGGTGTCCTTCAAGGCCCTGGTCCTCTTGGTCTGTTGTTCCAGGCTTCTCAGAGCAACAGGGCCAGTGACCTGCCCATGTCCCTGGTCCTCAGATTAACGGACTCAATCTTAATTCCCACTTGGGGGCAGAAGAGAAAGAGTCCACCCCTCATGAACTCCCCAAATTCTGTATTTTATGTCCATAACCGACAATACCCCATTGCCAGGAACCAGTATTTCTATACGTTGGAATTGTTTCCTTCGAAAGTTCCAAACCTATTTCAAACTGTTTCAAGCAAAAAAGGGAATTTGTTGTTTTATTTTAGTGAAAGGTCTATGGGTGGATTCTCAGTCAAGGCTAAATCCAAGGGTAAAAATTAACGTCACTAAGGAGAGATCACAAGAACGATTGGATGTAGGCCAGGCAACAATAATAGATGTATATTAGTGTCTCCTATATGCTACAAAGCACAATGAACAAGACAGGCAGGAGTTTAGAACATAGGGGAGAGCTACATAAATGGGCAATTGAAATATGGCATGATAAATGTCGAGATGGAGAATTACAGCATGTTATGAGCATGTAGGAGGGGTACCCCGCCCAGCTGGGAACAGAGTAGGATCAGGGAAACCTTTACAGAGTAAAGGGTATTTAATAAAGTATGTATTGGAGTTAGATGAGAGGGGATTCGGGGAGATGGTGATGAATACCTTCTTTCTCATATGAAATTGCCAGGTCATCCATCTAAGAATGATGGTGTTTTCTAAATAAGAATGCCTTGTGTGATAGGCATGCTTAGTAAGAGAAGGACTGTGCCAGAAAATTCGGGTTGTATAATCACCATCTCTCTTCCCTCTCTTCTGCTATTAAGAAAATAAACAGCCAATCCCATGAGTGGGTCCCAGTGCCAGTGGTGAAAGGAAACTAACATAAATTGAGCGCCAATCAGGTAACAGATGTTGTTCTTACGTTTGCTCGTTTGATCCTCACTACCATTCCAGGAGATAAGTACTATTTCCAATTTATAGAGGTAAATGAAACAAAACGACAACAACCAAAACAACCTAGCAAACAAAAACCATGAGGATTCAGAAATTTAAGCAACTTACCTGTAAGTGTTGGAGCCAAGATTCAAGCCTAGTTGTGCCTGGTTCTGGGCACACATTCCATTATTCTGCCTCCCAGCATATATTCTAAGTTTTATTGGAGTCTTCCAGAACTGATTCTCTAATCTTGGTTGTTTAACGAACATGAGATTCTATTAATGAAAATTTAAATTCCAGCAGGCAGAGAGTCCTTTTGATGTTTTAGGAAAAACCAGTCTGGAAGGTTATCCACCTACCCAGTCCAAGTATGGTGAATAATGTTGCTTGTCATAGTCTCCAGTCTCTTACAGCAGGGATTCTCAACCTATGTGCCGCTACATTTTTCTCAATCTACATTAGTAGATTGAATTCTTTACTTCTCACTAACAGGAGTATACATCCATATTCTTGCCGTGGTTTCATAATGGAGGGAGGATACTTCTTTCCTTTCACCTTGATTTTTGGGATTGACCATCTGACTTGTTCTGACCATTGAGATGTAGTCAGATGTGACATAAACAGATGCTTGAAATGTGCTTGTGTGGTTGGGCTTGCTCCTCTTGCATTCTGGTCATCTGTTACAAGAAAACATGTCCCTTTTACCTGGGTGCCACAATATGACATGTAGAATAGTTCTGCAACTCACAGCCTGAAGCCATGCCTAGTTGACCTGGGACATGAAGTAGAACTGCTCAGCTGAACCCTGCCTAGATTAGTCAAACTGTAGCTGCCCTGCCATCCCAGAGCAAGAGAAGAAATGCTTGTTATTGTAAAATGCTGAGTTTGGGGATGTATTTTTACATAGCATTATTATAGATGCAGCAGACCAATGCAACCAGTGAATAATGTTTCCTTTTGCTACAACTGAATTTACTTACTGTCTTGAAGGTATCTATCAGGTGTAACCTTGAACAGCATATATAGCAGGGATACATATAGCAGGGAGTACAATTTAGCAGGGAGTACAATTTGCTATTAGTAAGAGGTAAAAATGGCATTGAAAATCCATTGAATGCTTATTGGAATGTGTGAGAACTTTGTCTCATGAGTTTATAAGAGAGGAAATTACAGGCAATCAAGAATTCTTCTAGAACAGTGACACTCTGCTATAAGACAGAATAAATGATTGGATAACCAAGTGAATTTTTATAAATCTGTGAGACACTTTTCAGTCATAATAATGATTATATTGTAATTGTTTCTGGCTTATTTGTTGTTGCTTTGAAGCTTTTAATTCCATCTTGAATATGGACAAAGAGTCTTGTGTCCATAAGTATGTTTTGAAGACAAAAAAGTTGAGCACCACTCCTCTAGTGTAAGGTTTTTAGAAGCTGTTGCACAGACTGTTCTTAGTTGCTTTACTTATTAAAGAGAATTATCTACTTCGTATTTTACCCAAAATAATACAAAGATGACTGCAAAGGTACATCCTTTTGTTGCTTGGAAATTAGATATGGAAGCTTTGGGGTACTCAACTTTCTGTCCAGACACTGGACTTTTCTTGGCTCATAAATACTCCAAGTATTGGTATTTGTTGTTAATTTACCTTGGAATATGTTGAACAGATAGGCCTTGTTTTATTCATTCTTTCAATATATATACTGAGTGCCTTCCCTATACTGAGAACTGGGGTAGGTCCTGGGTATGCAGTGGCGAACAAAATAGACACAAGCCCTTGCTTACCAAATGCTTTAAGTGCATTTTAATCCTGATGGCACGTGACAATAACCAAGAGAGCATTAAAAATGTAGGTGCCCACGCCCCACCCCAAGAGATTCCGATTCCATTGGAATGGGAAGGGGCCTGAGTATCAGTGTTTGTAAAAGCTACCCAGGTTCTAATATGCAGCAAGGTTGAGAGCTGGGGTTTAGCAGGCAGTTAACATTTCTCAAATGTTATTCTGGACAAGGCGCTGTACTGGGCATTTACATGCAGGAGTTTACTTTATCCTCACTGAGTCTAGAAGGGCTGAGTATGATGATGCCTTCTTTACTGATGAGCGGTTAGATAACTTTTGTAAATTACACAGAGTATGGACAGAGCCAGAATTGTAACACAGATCTGTCTTAACCACCATGCTGCACCATCTTTGAAATACAGTTTACGTGGAGCATTCACAAAAAATTAAAGTTCATGTAATAAGAGCTTTTAGACATTGAAAACTAATTAGAAACCCAATAAAGCATTTCTGAACAATGCTATAAATCTGTGGAGAAATATGAAGCGATTTCCTAAAATTTGGTTTGATTTGTACTTAATTTTTCAGGAATTTTATCTACTTTGGAAGTTTACGTTTTCATGTGCAAACCTCTTCTTTCATCTTTCCCTTCTGCCTCCCTCCCTCCCTTTCCCCTTCTTTTTCTTTCTTTCTGACAGAGAGCCTGTACTGGAGAGAACTGATCAGTCTAGGGTTGACATTGAGTGACTCTGTGAGTGTGCTTGTGTGTGTGTGTGTGTGTGTGTGTGCACTCATTCACTCATTAAACCCAGTCATTTGAAAGCTCCCCCATTTCAACTTTGATCTGAGAAACTTTTAAGTCATATAAATTCTCAGTCTGGAATTTGTAAATGTACTAAGTCAATTTAATATTGACTAATATTAAATATTACCTAATTTAATATTACCTAATCTGATGGTTTCAGGCAAGAACACCAAGGGTCCAAATTCCCTTCCTTATATACTCCTGTGTTCAAGAAATTGAGAATTGACAGCCTACTTCAAAACCAAGGAGCCTTCAACCAAATGCAAAACATCAAAATGCTCTGATCAACGAGTGTTAAAACTTTTTCAAAGACGTGATTGTGGGACAGACAATGTGAGTCATGATCATTCTTTGGTTCTCAGCCCCACACCCTGCCCCATCTGTTGAGTAGGATATGTCACTAGTACTGAAGGAGACAAATGGACATATGCTTACATGGTTACACTGAGCCCAAATCAAATTTTCACCCATACTCTTGTCACTAAGCCAGCCAGATCTACATTTGTAGACAAGAGTGTCAAAAGTCCATCAAGCATGTCATCCAAGATAGAATTTTCAAAACACTGCCGACAAATGTTTTTCCATCAGCTGCTGGCTAAAAATTTTGTACCCACGTGTATATGCACGATCATGGGTATACCATGCCTCACATGCCGGATAAACCACATTGCAGACAATCTGTTGCCATTGTGACCACATAAGAGAGAGACTAAGTAGCTTTAAATTTAATAGATCTGAATTATTGGCTGCCTTCATGTTTCCTCTCATGGAGTGGTAGATAATTTGTAGTTGCACCTTCTTTCTTAAACTGTGCAATTTCATTTGAGAAGAACAAATCCTTGCCTCTTACAAGAATTATTTTCCTTTTTACGCTCTCAGCAAAAACCATACCTAATTTTTCTTGTCTCTAATTAATGCAACAATGAGGTTGTTTTTCTTCTCTGTTCTTTTTTTCCCCTTCTCTGTTCTTTTTATGAGGATGGAATTGAATGGGAGCCATAGCAGTGGAACAGTTTCCCAGTAGACGTCAACATCAAAAGCTTTCTACTCTGATTCCTTTTTTTACAGGGAAATGCTATAATACCAAGTTTGACCCTGGACAGGTCGAAGCAGCCACTTGTTTCTGGAGAATCTTTTTAAGTAGACACATATATTCCTAGTGCTGTATGTATGCTGGTGTTTAAGATTTTCATAAGAGTTCTCTGGGAACAGTAGTTGTTCCTTTTTAATCTTTGTTCCAGTTCATCAGTTTATAGCATTTACCAAAATACAGTCTCTCCCTCACCATTAATTTTTTCCCTTTCTATATGCCCACCTCTATGCCATAAACATTTCTTCTATGGCTGGGCTTACCTTGACTTTTCATTAATAGTGTCTAGAACTTTTGGCATAACAAGGCAAAAACAGGAGCATCTAGCAAATACCTGGCAAAAAGTGAGTCACCAATACATTAAAAATCAATCATTTCATTCAATAAGTTGAGGCAGGAGATAGGTGTGAAAAGTACATCTGGTCTATGGTGTCATAATTTGTCAGGAAGTGTCACTACCGAATACCTGATCATACTCTTCTAAGTTCTTTTGATGCTGCAGTTTATGTAAATTTAATTTTCTCAACTTAATTCTGGAAGTTCATAATTAAGGTTATTGAACATGCTTATATTTAGGGATTCCTGTGCCTGACCCTCGGATAAGAGGAGAGCATCATTTTGGTTCTACTTTTTCACATGCTTTTGCTGTCCCTTCATCACCATCATCAATATCACCACCAATAATTTTGTGATTGCCACTATTTATTGAGCAACTAGTATGTCCCAGGCATTACAAAAGCACTTAATAGTATTTAATTTAATTTTCACTACAAGCCTCTGAGGTAGAGAATATTATTTCCATTCTACAAGTGAGAAAACGGAATCTTTATAAAGGCTAAAAGCCATATATGACAAGAAAACATCTAATAAATGGCAGAGCTGGAATTTGAACAACATCAAAATATCCCCATGGCCAAACAGCTGCATTAAAGGGGCAAAGTCATGATGGCTGGTCAAAATCACTGTATCAAGCTGTCATGATAGTTGAGATTTGTGAGATGTGGGCAGGTGTTTCCCATAAGTGCAAGGAAAATATTTCTGTGATGCTAATTAATTAAAAATTATATTTGCAACTTGAGAAATGACTTTTTAGAAGGAATTTGAATATGTTACTTGAGATATAAGCTCAAAGAAAGCTCTGAAAGATGAAGGTGCTATTTACGTGGATGTTTTTGCAAACTGGAACACTGAATACACTAAATCCTTTTAATGCTACAGCATTATTCACAACAGTGTATAGAAGGAACGATTTATACCTGCAATAGTCAAAGTAAACCTGGGTATGCATGCAGAGCTAATGGTATATTGTTTCAAATGCTGGGCTGGAAATTAATTTCACCAAACATTACACTTCAGCCAAATACTATGTAGCTTCACACTTCCTGATATATAAACTTGATGGATTAACTTTAAATTGACACTATTCAAACTATTTCTTTTTCCTATTATTTTTGTTTATCAGTTGGCATTGGTTACTTTCTAAATAGTTCAATTTGCTTTCCAAAATAGTTTGACCTTTAATGTTAAGCACAGTAATTTTTCTTGTATTTTTGTAAGTATTGTAATGAAAGAAAGAGCTATAAAAAAAACTTTGAAAAAGTATGTATATGCATTATTATAGAATTGTTTAAAGAAATATACACCAAAGTATTAACATTAATGGTAATTATTTCAGAGTAGTATCACTTACATTTTTTTAGTCTTTACTAATTAGTATTTTCTATTTTCCTACAATAATTTAAATTTCCTTGAAAATAAGAAAACTCACTCCATAAAGATCTTTGGAAATAATTGACTAAAGAGGTAACAATGGATTGGGGAGAGAAACTGGAGCTAATGTAAGTGTCAGAGCAAGGGTAGACATGATCTCAAAGTCTAGATATGTGCCCTTTCAGCTTGAACTTACAGCCTTATCTAAGGGGCTCAGCACCATTTTCTCCACTTCTCGTCTCTCACTGATGTAGGTACCTAGCTCTTTGCTGGAAGTGCCTACTTATCACTATTGAGGTTGAAAATTCCAGTACTTGTTTCCCTTGCCTTCTTGCAGCTTGAGCTTGGCCATGAGAACTATCCTTGTCAGTGGTCCCTGAGGGGACCTTCTGGGAAAATTTCCAGGGTGGGACATCTGGGAAAGATTATTCTCCTGGTAAAAAGAGATGGGTAAGTGGAAGCTGCCTTCTTTTGCATTTGGATGTGACTGTGATATTGTGGTCTTCTTGAACCATGAAGCTGGTTGGGTTTTGATGTCCCTTCTGCCATAGATTTTTCAGGGCCTGGTCCCAGATGGCACTTGGCTGGTAGTGAAGGCTGTCTAATCTAGGGTTTGGTTTAGGAGAACCTTTATCTTTATCTACCTTTCTACTCTCAGCTTTATCAGCAATAAAGGTGATGTCTTGCTCTGTGTCTTATTCCTTGACTTTCTCCTAATTAGTTCAGAACTCAACAGGGGAAGAAGCGTGTATTAGTTTCCTATTGCTGCTGTAACATATTACTACAAGCTTAGTGGCTTAAGACAATACAAACTTATTATGTTATAATTCTGGAGATCAGAAGCAGAAATTTGTCTCATTGGGCTAAAAGCAAGGAGTTATCGACTGCATTCCTTCTGGAGGCTCTGGAAGATTTGAGAGCCTTTTCCTTGCCTATTTCAACTTCTAGAGGCTACCCGCATTCCTTGGTTCATGGCCCCTTCCTCTATTTTCAAATCCAGCAGTGTAGCATCTTCAAATCTCTTAACTCTGACCTTCTTCCTTCTTGTTCTATCTTTTAAGGACTCTTGTGATTAAATAGGGCCCACCTGGATATTCCAGGATAATCTGCCCATCTCAAGATCTTTAACAAAGTCTCTTTTGCCGTGTAAGGTAACAGGTTCTGGGAAGTAGGAACTGGACGTCTTTGCTATGGGCCTTATTCTGCCTACCACAAAGGGTATTACTGATTAATTACTCCTCAACTTCCTGATTGTATTTACTTATTAAAATTCTTCCACCAATAAATAGACTCACATTATTAATGATTGTTTTATATTTCACTGAAGCTCAGTGTAATCTAGACCCAAGGCTGAGACCAGACCTCTGTTTCCTGGTCATTATCTTGCTTGTAATTGTTTGTCTGAAGGTTCTCACTGCCGTGGCACTGGGCCAGGTTATATGTACCAAATGAGGTAGAAAATTCACAGTGACTCAGCAAAGTCATTGCTACTTGGTGGAGCTGTCACTTGTGTATGCTGCAATTCAGACCATTGACTTCCTTATCTCTTTTAATTAATTAATTAATTAATTATATTTTTGGCTGCATTCATTCTTCATTGCTGAGTGCAGGCTTTCCCTAGTTGTGGCGAGCGGGGGCTACTTTTCCTTGCAGTGCGTGGGCTTCTCATTGCGGTGGCTTCTCTTGTTGAGGAGCACGGGCTCTAGGTGTGCAGGCTTCAGTAGTTGTGGCGTGTGGGCTCAGTAGCTGTGGCTCACAGGCTCTAGAGCGCGGGCTCAGTAGTTGTGGCACATGGGCTTAGTGGCTCCATGGCATGTGGGATCCTCCCGGACCAGGGTTCGAACCTATGTGCCCTGCATTGGCAGGAGGATTCTTAACCACTGCACCACCAGGGAATTCCTTATCTCTTTAATGGCAATTTTTACTCACTTCTCTCCTCTAGATTCTATAGGTAGGAGTAACATAAATAGAAAGTATGTGTGTGTGCACATGTGTGTGTGAATGTGTATGATATTTGAAGTAAGGGGTTGACTCCACATATTTATCATGTGTTTATTTCCTGGGAGGGATAATATTTCTCATGTCCCTCCTCCTGGGAGCTGGAATGTTCTGACTCATATTTGCAATTATGACTCAACAGCCCCTCCTATCATGCAAAGAGTCAGATGAGCTGGGTTGGTCACAATGGAAACTTTAACAGTCAGTTTGTAAGAAGTGGATTCAGTGCAGCAGGTTGACAACTTTTCCAGAGAGAAAGCTGTGAACAAGTTATGGGAGGATAGGAGAGGTGGCCATAAGGAGCAGATAGCCAAAAGAATAGTGCTGCTAAGAGTCTTATTCTGATGCTGGGGTGAGCTAGGAGGGATGGCCACCTGGGATTGGCAGTAGGGACAGGAGGGCATTAGTGAAGATAATGCAAGGATGGGTTGCCAAGGTGAGGAGGCAGGAAGGTGGTTGAAAGGATATACATAGGTAAGATGAATGAGTCAAAGAGAAAAAGGATGCTATCCATTGGGGAACTTCAAAACTATTGAGTGACTCTAGACTTAGCCCATGAATGAAGTGTTTTGCTGCAGTCACTCCATTTGCATGGTGCCTGGTGCTTGTCTTAGAGATGGAGATGATGCTGAAAGGAACTATGGTAGACTGAATAGGGAGAATGAAAGCAATGAGCAGCCCAGGAAGGGACCTCAGAGAAGAGTCCTAGAGCAATGATATCTGATGTGGAATATTAAGTTACTTCCTATTTGATGTTTTGATAACTGTATATTTTCAGCTAAGACTTGAGAAATGAAGAAGGTGCTGAATCCATGGGTGGGAGAAATATGGCAACATGCACAAGAGCCATTGGATTGGCTGGAGGTGATGGGGAATTGGGTTGGCTGTGAAAGGAGACAGGTAATCAGAGGAGACTATTTCTCCCTCTCACAGCCCCAAACCTTTGAAAATATTGGGGATGTTGCTGGATTTCCTACAATATTGTGGGATGGGAGCATGCGTTATTTTATTTGAAAAATAAGGAAAAGAAAGATTCTGGAAGGTGGAGTGCTTGGGGCGGGGGGAACACTTGGGTCATATTATTAATTTCCAACTGATTAGGAACTGGAGGTTAAAAACAGTATTTTAACACAGCGTGGCTGCTTACTTGTAATGAATTATAATATGTAATGGTGTAGTAAAATTATAAATTTTACTAGCTTTAAGCTGTCTCCTCTGACTGCATTTGTAAGAATACAAGCATCACAATAATGGATTGTAACATACTGAATTTTCAAAGAATTAAGTTCCGTAGTGATTTTTAAAAATAGTCGTGGTGGTGGGGTGCAGTAAAAGCTCTTCTTTATAAAAGAATGGCACCTAGTCCCTGCGGAAAGGGTGACTGCATTAGGAAATCATCATTTTGCCACCAACATTATAACAGTCGATGCAGGAAGATGTACTCCTCGGTATTTATCCAAAGGAGTTGAAAACTTATGTTCACACAAAACCCTGTACACAGATTTTATAACAGCTTTATTCATAATGGCCAAAACATGGTGTCCTTCAGTAAGTGAATGGATAAATAAGCCGTAATATATCCAGATGATGGAATATCATTCAGCATTAAAATGAAATGAGCTATGCAACCTAAGTGTCCATCGACAGGTGAGTGGATAAAGAAGATGTCGTATATCTATATATACAATGGAATATTACTCAGCCATAAAAAAGAATGAAATCTTGCCACTGCAACAACACAGATGTACCTAGAGGGTATTATGAGAAGTGAAATAAGACAGAGAAAGACAACTATGGTATGATTTCACTTGTATGTGGAATCTGAAAAACAAAACAAATGAACAAATATAACAAAACAGAAACAGACTCACAGATACAGAGAACAAGTTAGTGGTTGCCAGAGGGGAGAGGGGTAGGGAGAAGGGCAAAATAGATGAAGGGGATTAAGAGGTACAAATTACCAGTTATAAAAATAGATAAGTCACAGGACTGTAACGTATAGCACAGGGAATATAGTCAATAATAATGTAATAACTTTGTGTGGTGTGTAATCTATAAAAATATCAAATCACTATGTTACACACCTCAAACTAAAATAATATTGTAAGTCAACTATACTCCAATTAAAAAAAAAGACAGGGAGGAATTTTAAATGCATATTACTAAGGGAAATAAGCCAATCTGGAAAAGCTACATACTGTATGATTTCAGCTATATGACATTCTGGAAAAGGCAAAACTATGGAGACGGTAAAAAATCAGTGGTTGTCAGGGTTAGCGGAGAGGGAAAGATGAGCACAGAGGATTTTTAGGGCAGTGAAACTACTCTGTATGGTGCTATAATGGTGGATCCATGTCATTATATATTTATCCAAACCCATAGAGTGTACGCTATGCTTTGGGTGATAATTGTGTCAATGTAGGATCATCAATTGTAATAAATGGACCCCTCGGGTGGGAGACGTTGATAATGGGGGAGGTGATGCGTGTGTGTGGGGAGGGGTTATATGGGAAACCTCTGTATCTTCTACTCAATGTTGCTGTGAACCTCAAACTGCTCTAAAAAATGTCATATATATGTGAATATGCACATCATCTCTAAGTGTCATTTATTATTTTATTTATTACAAAGGATAAAAGTACCTTTCCAATGAAAAAATATGGCAGACTCTTTAACCAGGCGATCAGACTTAGCATCATGGATAATGAGACATTTTATGTCTTCTAGTGTGATGTCATGGGGATGCACAACAGCACTTATATAATGTTGCCAAAATCTTGCCAAAAATGTTCAACCTGAATTGAATCATAGGGAAACGATCAGGCAAATCCAGATTGTGCAACATTTTACAAAACAACTGACCTGGACTCTTCAAAAATACTAATGTAATAAAAGACCAAAAAAAAAAAAAAAAAAAGAGTTGGGGGAGAAGGAGAAGTGTTTCACATGAAAGGAAACTAGAAAGACATGGTAACAAAATGAAATACGTCATCCTTGACTGGATCCTGGATTTTAAAAAAAGAAAAACAGCTTTAAGTACTTTGTCAGGTCAATTGGAAAAGTTTGAACATGGACTGTATATTTGATGATATTGTGTCAAGGTTAAACACTGAGTACAATAATGATATGGTGCTTATGTAGGAGAATGTTCTTATTGAGAGATAAGTGATGAAATACTTAGGGTTGAAGTATCATGTGTCTGCAATTTATTTTAAAATGGTATTATACACACACGCACGCACACACACACGCACACACCCCGAGAGAGAGTGAGATAAAGCAAATGTGACAAAATGTTTAAAATTAGTGAATCTAGAAGAAAGGTATATGGATGATCCTTGTACTAGTCCCTCACTTTTTTTGTAGGCTTGAAAGTTTTCAAAATAACACATTTAGGTATTATCCAGAGTTGGATATCTGAAACCAGGTGGTTTTAATAAATTATCAAGACCCAATAATAGTATCCTGTCAAAACTCTTCCCGAGATTCTGCAAGAGTGTCCTGGCAGGTATTGTATTACATGCCAGTACCCCCAAAGGGGAAGGTGTAGCAAATGAATTCGTTAATGTCTGCTGAATGCTCAGCGGACACTCTGTTATGGCTGGTTTGCAAATGCCTGGATTAAAGCGTTTAGACAAGAAAAAACTGCAAAAAGGAAACCTCATGAGCTTGACCTAATGAAGTAATGTTATTGACAGGCCCAGCTGCCAAAAGCCTAACCATAATGAGACATTAGGGAGGCTGTGCTTGCGACAGTAGCTAGTGTCCAAGGTCCTATTTGTGTGAGAGGGACAGTTTCATCTGAGGGAGCCGCATGAAACGTACTTATGATAGAAAGTGAGAAATAAATAGAAAGTTAATCACTTGGAATGATCTCGTTATAATAGACAAATTATTTTATACTTAGCTGAAATCTGAATTCTTTCTGTGATCTAGACTCTGAGTAAAGGAAGTTCAAACAGGTAGGTTGTTTCGCTTCTGCATTGGGAAAGACTATTTTGAATTGCAATTTTACGTACACCATGAGATACAGTAAAGAAAACAATGAAGGGATGTAAAATAAGTAAGTTCTTTCCATGTGGACTGTTACAATCTTATGTAATCAACTGTCATATACAAAAGTTCCATGAGATCTGATGTAATCCAGATAAGTATCACTTACTGTGTTCTCTATGATTCATCGTGGGAAATCTGGCTGGGCCTGTGAGCAAGACCAGCTGCGTGCGACGTCCAGACGCTGGCTCTGGATTGGAGGGAAAAGAGATGGTCCACGTGCTTCTTTTGGTCTCTCAAGTTTGTCCTTATCAATTTCTCTCTGCAGGTCCGGGGCTGTCCTTGTTCTCAGGGGACTCTGATGGTACAATGTGTTTGGTGCAGGTTGACATAACCCTGTTCATCTGCAGATTTGACCTCAACTCCAGGGCTCCCAAATGCCATACCCTCTGTGGGTGGCCTTTTGAGGCCCACTAGCCGTGGGGCTCTAGTGTACCTGGGGAGAGTCCTGGTGAAGCAGAATGTTTTGACATGGCTCTCTTCAGAGTCGTTCGACATGAAAAACATTATGCTGCTTTTATTTTTTTAATTACCAAGTGATGTGTGCTGTGGCACTCCCAGTTCCCACCTCTCACCACTCTTGACTGTCACCTTGGTCTTGAGCCTCACTCATCCAGTCTCTGTGATGGAACGAGGTAATCTATTGCCCAAATTATTTTGTCATTTTTTAAGGCTAATTTTTTTTTTAAGTTTTTTATTTATTTATTTATTTATTTATTTATTTATTTACTTTTGGCTGTGTTGGGTCCTCGTTTCGTGCGAGGGCTTTCTCTAGTTGCGGCAAGCGGGGGCCACTCTTCATCGCGGTGCGGGGGCCACCCTTCATCGCGGTGCGCGGGCCTCTCACTATCGCGGCCCCTCCTGTTGCGGGCCACAGGCTCCAGACGCACAGGCTCAGTAGTTGTGGCTCACGGGCCCAGTTGCTCCGTGGCATGTGGGATCTTCCCAGACCAGGGCTCGAACCCATGTCCCCTGCATTGGCAGGCAGATTCTCAACCACTGCGCCACCAGGGAAGCCCAAGACTAATTTTTTTAATTATGGAAAATATTTGATTTAGAATGGGTGACAATGGTATGTGTGCATCACAGAAAAATGATAGGACTCTAGGCAGCAATTCTGTATTTCATTGTTTTGGAAAAATAGCTTTATTGACATATAATTGACATACAATAAACAGCACATAATTGAAGTGTATAACATGATGTTTTTAAAATTCATTCTTTTAAAAAAATATTTGGTGTAGTAAGAACACAACATGAGACCTACCCTCTTAATTTTTAAGTGTACAATATAGTATTTTTGACTATAGGTACAATGTTGTACAGCAGATCTCTAGAACTTATTCACCTTATTAATTGGAACTTTATGCTCATTGATTAGTAACTCTCTATTTCTCCCTATCCTCAGCCCCTGGCAACCATCATTCTACTCTTTGATTCTATGAATTGACTATTTTAGATAATATCTCAGATGAGTGGAATCATGCAGTATTTGTCTTTCTGAGATTGGCTTACTTCGCTTATTACAATGTCCTCAAGATACACCCATGTTGTTACAGATTGCACAATTTCCTTCTTTTTTAAGGTTGAATAATAGTCTCTCTTATGTATATACCACATTTTCTCTATCTATTCATCTATCAAAGGATGTTTACATTTCCACTTCTTGGATATTGTGAATAGTGCTGTGATGAACATGGAGTGCTAATATCTCTTCGAGGTCCTGATTTCATTTCTGCATCCCGGGCACAGAATCCTTTCAATTAATTTCTGGATTTCTCATGGAGGGAATTTGTGAATGGGGGCTGAATCAGTGTATTTGTGGGAGGAAGGAGGGTCCAGGGCTTCCTACTCTGCCCTCTGGCTGACTTCACCTTAAAGACTAAAATTTTAATAGTTTGTTTTATAGGCCATGTTTAAAATGACATTTCATCAGAAGATCATATCAAAATGTGGGCCCAGTTTTAGGTTTCCATGTAGCTCTTGACGGCATTTCTTTTTCTTCTTATAAATTTTTCCTGGGCTGGAGGACATTTTTCTTTTACTCCTCACTCAACAGTTCTTTTCTATTTACATAAATAATGTGGCACCATTACTGAATAATGGTTCTGTGGCACCATTACTCAACCCTGAACACCGTATTAGCACCCCCTGGTCTTTCTTGGTGTTTGTTCCCATATCCTACATTTATCCCAGCCCATGTCCTCTGATGGGACCCTGCCATGTCTGGGCAGGTTTGCTGGGGCCTCCCTGTAATAAACAATACTGTACCTGGTTAGATTTTCTGGTGCTGAATCCTGTCTGCTGGTTTGAACCTCTCAGTAATGTCCATTGCTTTGCTCTGTGCTGGGGTTTTTTCAGTCTGCTTGGTTGGAGTTGATCTCTGAGGCCGGGAGAATTCCCTCCGGCCCTGTCTCTTCAGCATGGACTTCCCCTAGTCCTGATTTCCTCCGAGTTGAGACATTGACTTGGAGGAATCCACATGCCAGTGTCAGGTTAAATATCAAGCCTGTAGACGCCTTTGAAATCCACTGGGAGAAACAATGTATGTAAAGGAGAATTGAGGAAAATTGTGATGGTTTGATCAACTCCACTCACCCCCTCAACTTCTAATGATTGACATCCTCAGGAATAACAAAAGGTAGAAAATAAAAGAAACGCAGGAAGAGAAGAAAGCAAAGAGGAAGAAGATATAGGAATGTAACATCTACGGATGTTTTGTAGTTATTGAACCATGAAGTGGAATTAGAACTTGAAATAAATGGTATATCAACAGGTTACCAAATTGCTTATTCCCAACTCAAGCACTTAACAGCAAAACCTGGTAAAGCCTGGGAAGCTGGAGCCCATGCTGGAAGTAGAGGACATGTGCAATCACTTTTGATTCCTTTTCCTTTATCTCTAGAAGGATGGATACTTTGGGTAAAATCCAGCTCTTCCACTTGGGTCCTTCAAGGGCCAAATATCAAAACAAATGCATGAGGAAACACTGTGGCTTCCAGGAGAAAGAGGTTTTTTTGGAGATCAAAAGTGTTTATTTTTTGATGATGGCCATTCTGAGCACTGTGAGGTGACACCTCATTGTAGTTTTTTGTTGTTGTTTTTGTTGTTTTTTAACATCTTTATTGGAGTATAATTGCTTTACAGTGTTGTGTTAGTTTCTGCTGTATAACAAAGTGAATCAGCTATATGTGTACATATATCCCCATATCTCCTCCCTCTTGCGTCTCCCTCCCACCCGCCCTATCCCACCCCTCTAGGTGGTCACAAAGCACCGAGCTGAACTCCCTGTGTGATGCAGCTGCTTCCCAGTAGCTATCTATTTTACATTTGGTAGTGTATATATGTCCATGCCACTCTCTCACTTCATCCCAGCCTCCCCTTCCCCCCACCCCTGCCCGTGTCTTCAAGTCTGTGTTCTCTACGTCTGCGTCTTTATTCCTGTCCTGCCACTAGGTTCATCAGTAACACTTTTTTAGATTCCATATGTATGCATTAGCATACGGTATTTGTTTTTCTCTTTCTGACTTACTTCACTATGTATGACAGACTCTAGGTCCATCCACCTCACTACAAATAACTCAATTTCATTTCTTTTTATGGCTGAGTAATATTCCATTGTATATATGTGCCACATCTTCTTTATCCATTCATCTGTCGATGGATACTTAGGTTGCTTCCATGTCCTGGCTATTGTAAATAGTGCTGCAATGAACATTGTGGTACATGACTCTTTTTGAATTATGGTTTGGAGAAAGGGGTTTTAAACAGCGTAACAGTCTATAGCAATAGAAACCAGCTTTAGTTAATTCTAGAGGAAAGAGGAGTTATTGTTATGAAATGCAGATGACCTTACACAAATGAGAAGATGATAAACCTCCCTCATAATAAGATAAATGAAATTTAAGACTACATTAAGATATAATTTTTTACCTATCAGAATGGCAAAAGTCCAAAATTGGACAACATACTCTGTTGGCAAGGCTGGTAGGGGTGCAAAATGATAAACCTCTATGGAGGGCAATTTGGCAATATTTATCAAAATTACAAATGCTCTTATACTTTGAGCCAGCAATCCTGTTTCTAGGAATTTCTTCTAAAGGCATATCTACATACATAAGAAATGACATATGCAGTGCTGTTTACAATAGTAAAAAATTGGGAATAAGCCAAATAAACATCAATAGATACTGGTTAAAATAAACTGGGGTACATTCACACAATGGAAGTTTGTGCCACTGTACAAAAGACTGGGAGGACACTGTGTACTCATGTGGATGTTTTGGTAAGCAAAAAAAGTAAGGTGCAAAAGAATGCACATAGACACACATGGTGTGTGGATAGTATTCTACCATTTGTGTAAGAAAAGGAAGTGATAAAAATATTTGTGTTCATTATGTCTGCAAAAAGAAAATCTGGGAGGATACATAAACTTTAAGAGTGGTTACCTAAAGGTTTGAGGGCCAGTGGGGTGCAAAGGGAAAGGGAAACTTCTTTGCATCCCTTGTTGTTTGGCTTTGAATTTAGAACAAGTGAATGAATTTGGAACATTAAATAAAAATGTTATTTATAATGCTATACTTTCCCAGCTTCATGAAATAAACCACACACAGTCCATTCTGAGATGGCAGCAGTGGTGGCCACAATGACATCCAGTTTCCAGAGGCACAGAGGCTGTGGTTCTAGTGGCAGCTTCCTGGGTCCACTGTTCAGTGTCAGTGTCAGGGATGTAGACAGTACATGCCACGGTCTATTTCCAGCACTGGTGTCTTCACTGAGCCACACAAATGGATGCCCTGTGCCAAGATATTGCTCCCCTTTAATACTACAGATGATATTGGGATGGAGCCCCCAAGCTGGTTGTCCATAGCAACCAACAGCCTCAACTATTTGTTCTGCTGTGTACTATACATAGTATATTATGCTTTCTTTTGAAAAAATTTGGGAAGCAACGGATTAGAGAACAAGATTTAGAAGAAAAGACTATCCCCCACCCCTCAGCTTGCCTCCAGTGAGGATAATAAGTCACAAGGGTCAAAGGCACTCAGATTTGTTAAATAAAAGACATTCGTTTGTTCTGTTGTGCTTAGAGTGGATTTGCTCCTGTTGATGTTCAAGTCCTCAATGCTCTGCACTGGCGGCTGGTTTCCAAGGAAGAGAAGGCTTCATTAAAGCTGCTTTCCATCAAAGCGTTAGAGTGCTTACGATTAGTGAATTAGAGAATTCACGATTAGTGAATTAGAGAATTCTCAATTAGTGAAAGTCTCCACCAGATGTACAGGGGAACTTTGGGAAGGGTGATATTTACTTCTATATTCTCTCACTTAAAGGGACATTCAGAAAAAATATGTTTTGAAGCAGGGGAAGGGGGAAAGCCAGGGAGGGGGATAGCGTGCCTCAGAGTGCCCTAGCTCAAGTGTTCTTTAAGTCCCTTGATGTTGTCCATATAGGTCAGCCTCCTGGGGTACCAAGTGGGATAGAGATGGGTGGGTATTTGATCTGGAGGGGCAAGTGGAAAATACCCAGTACAACCCCTAAAAATACAGGACAGTGTTAGTCACACACAGTTGTGTTGGCTTATTGAGTGAGGAATGCTATCATTAACAAAATCTTCATTTGACAATTTTGACTGTTTTTCTCTGCTCTCTCACCAGTAGTGTCAAAGGATAGAGAAAGAGCAGGAAGTGGAGTCCTCTGTCCTGACTCCAAGCGCATTTTCATGTTCCTGATAAATCTTTTCTGGATTTCACTCATCTGTCCGTCCATCCATCCATCCATCCATCTTTCCAAACATTCATATAACAAGCATATTTTTCAAATTAGTTTGTACTAGATTCTATGCTAAGCACTGAGAATAAAGAGGGGAATATCATTACTTTCATGAATCTCACAGTCTTACAGGAAGACAGATATGCAAATAAACTAATACAATGTGATAAGTGTTAATTACAGACATGCGTATAAAAATCATGGAGAGAGGGAAGCCTAAACCTTCATGGTGTAAGTAAGGTAAAGGTGGAGTTTAGACTTATACTAGAGTAGAAGCTCCTATATGGTCCCTTTTAATGAAATAGAAAAAGGCACTCTGAACAGAAAAGTAGACAAAGGTGCCCCGTCCAGCTGGATACAGTCTTGAGCTAGACACGTGACTGGTGAGTGGCACTTAGGCCAGATTTCACCTTGCTGGCTAGGAGCCTTTGTGCATCTCTCAGACTGTCTAGCCTTATGGGGCAGCCCTGTCCCTCAGATGTGATTTTTCAAAGGCTACTACATCAGGGTCAGAGCTTCTCTTTCATCGGGACCTACCTAGAGAAGGGAAGGGGTGGCTGGATGGGGGTGATCTAATTGTTATCAGCTCAACTTCCACCCCACCTTGCTTAAGAAGAAAAATTTTAACCAAAACCAGGATTCAAAACATTTTTGGAGCCAGGCAGTACCGATATATAATAACAATAACAATAGTGCTATATTGTCATCCTGACTGCTTCGTGGGTGTGCCAGCAGACTATAAATAGCTGAACTCACTCTCTTTTCCTTGTCTTCCCACTACTGATAATACAGTAAAGTACATTTGCAAATTTCCTATATAGTAACTATATGAGTGAATTCACATCTCAATATTTCTGGTGTTTCTTCTCATTTGCCCTTTGAAGGTTTGGAGTAATAGCTTCTCTAGCATGAAGCAAATTTGTGGTCTTCATTGTCAATAAACCACCAAAAGGATATAGTCTAAGGGAGCTTATTGACAGGGCCTTGTTGGAAATTTGTGCTATAGATTTAAAAAGAATCCCAGGGGCTTCCCTGGTGGCGCAGTTGTTAAGAATCCGCCTGCCAATGCAGGGGACACGGGTTCGAGCCCTGGTCCGGGAAGATCCCACATGCCACGGAGCAACTAAACCCGTGCGCCACAGCTACTGAGCCCACACACCACAACTACTGAAGCCCGTGCGCCTAGAGCCCGTGCTCCGCAACAAGAGAAGCCACTGCAATGAGAAGCCCGCGCACTGCAACGAAGAGTAGCCCCCGCTTGCCACAACTAGAGAAAGCCCACGCAGTAATGAGGACCCAATGAAGCCAAAAATAAATAAATAAAATAAATAAATTAAAAAAAAAAAAGAATCCCAAACCAAAAAACAACCCCTGCAGCTGTTTGTGAGTGACTGCAGTGAGATGCAGTTTTCCATTATTTTATTTTTCAGGACGTTGGTGTTTGAATATTTGAGAAGTGCTCAGCTTACATAAATTAATAGTACCCTTTGTGGTGGACTGACCAGGGAACCAAAACACCGTTTGGAATTGTTTGAGTCATTCTTACACATTTCACCATCCTTGCAGCAGTGAGAAACTGGGATCTATTTTTTAAACTTATTTTTGGCATTATTAAATACATTTCTGTTATGTTTTAATTCAGACACCTGGCTTCTCTCTACACAATGCCAATAATCATTGTTTTAAATTTTTATTTCTATCTCATTTTTCTCCTCAAGAGCTCGAAGGAATCCAAATCAGTTTTCCAGCCGAAAGAGTAGGAATGGGCTGGCAAAGTGAGAACTGCAGGAACGTGGGAGGGGCAGGGAGGCCAAGGGGCCAGAGATGTGAAGATTGTTACTATGGGCTGCAGTGACAACAAACAGCTTCCTTATACGGGCAAGTCACACACACTCTTGAGACTTAGCTCTCTGTAAAATTTCCCAAATTATGCTAGAATTCATTGCTTTCTCACCATCACTGGCTTGATGCCAGTGTCATGCATACTAAAGAAATATGTTTGGGGAAAGCAAGACAATAGTCAGCAAACAAATGGATTCAAAGCTGGAACAACAAGATTCTTATTTTAGAAGGTATAATTTCATATGGCAGGCCTGGTGTGATTGGCGTTCTTTCATAAATTTTGATGATCTATTAAGATCAATGCTCCACCTGTACAAGGCACACTTTGGTCATTTACTGGTCAATTTGCCCATTAATAACAAACACCCCACGTGAGAAGTTCCCATTGACTAAATTAATTGGATAACTGCAAAGGCTCCACTTGTCTTGGGACTGTTAGAAGATGTCTCATTACTGGTGAGTGGTTAGCCGTCTTCAGCACCATGACCTTCATGTTGCCATTGCTGTCTTCTTTTCAGCTCACCGCAGCTTGCATAGATGCCTGTTAACCTATCATAAATGAGCACAATTTGAGAAAAGTTAGTTGGGAAAGGAGAGTAAGTTTTTTCTTCCCAAATACGTAATTTCTGATTTCGTTGGCAGTTGGCATGCTTTAAAAAAAAATAATTTATTCCACAAATATTTATTGAGCCCTACTATATGCCAGGCACAAGAGGATGCAGCAGTGAACTCTCAGACAAGTGCTTAGTTCTCATAAATCTCGCAATCTAGAGGAAGGAGACAGACAATAAACAATTATTAAAATAATGCCATTCTAGATAGTGATAAATACCACAAAAAATGAAATAGGGATGTGCTGGTGGGATGCTACTTTAGGTTGGGTGGTTAGGGAAAGGCTCTTTGAGGAGGGGATTTTTGCTTTCTTAAGCTGTAATTTATTGGATGCTTTCTATGCTAAGCCTGGCCTAAGCATTTTATTTATATTAATTCATTCAATCCACACAGTAACCCTATGAAAAAGTATGATTGTCTCCTCTCTACAAACAGGAAGCTGAAAGATGGAGCCATTTGGGGACTGGCCCAGGACCACCCAAATGGTAAATAGTAGAGCCAAATTTGAACCCAGAGAGTTTAGCTCCAGAATCTGTCCCTTGAATTACTATAGATGCTGTCTGTCTGCCCTAAGTTGAAACCCCAAGGGCCCAAAGAAGCCAGCCATGTATAGAGTTGGGGGCAGCTGTGCTAGGTAGCCAGCCATGTATAGAGTTGGGGGCAGCTGTGCTAGGTAGACTGAAGGAACAGAAAGTACAAAGTTTTTGAGCAGAAAGAAGGTTGTGGTCTTAGGTGCAGACCAGAGACCACAGTAGTTGGAGGAGACTGAACAAGGACAGAAGGGGAGGGTGACAGGGGCTCAGCTGGGCAGAAACCAGAACTTATAAGAAGGCTTTATAAGGCCTTGTGGTCCTTGGCAAGGAGTTAGGTTTAATTCTAAGGGAAGCCATTGAAGGGTTATAAGAAGGGAAGCAGTTCTGCCTTTAGATCGAATAAGAGGGGTTCCTGTCCTGGACTCCATGCTCTAATGGGCACCATATATGACACACACACACACACACACACATGCACAGGCACACACAAGAAACAGATTCTTCAAGTTCCGGGTATTGCTTTATGGTGAAAATAGTGATATAAATGGTGACAATTTATACAAAACAATTAAAACGTTTTGTAATCTCTATGCAATAATAATAATTATTATGTACAACCCCAGTAAGATATTTGAACATGATATGTAAAATTTGAGGTTTATTTTTGATTCTAAATTGTGGTTTAAGAATTTTGACAATTCTGGTTGCTTTCTGGGGACAGTTTCTCTGAGTTGAAATTAATTTTAAAAAGCTAAGAACTATGTCATAACTAGAGAAAGGGGATCTAGTTTGACATTACTGTCAAGAGAACACAAATTATGTGAGAATCTTGATTATAATATTATAATTATTGATTTTACTGGAATGAAGCCAAGAAAAATAAATTTTACGCTGGAAATAGATAATTTATGAGCTATATACAGTTTTACTTTTTACTCATGCAGACTTTGCTGACCCATCAACAGAATACTCAGATGTATGTAATAATAATTAAATTCAGATGTTTTAGATATATTGCCAGCTTTTGATCTCATAATAAAGTACACATATCTTTTGATTTTAGGATTTTTTAATGAAGTATAGTTGATTTACAATGTGTTAGTTTCAGGTGTACAGCAAAGTGATTCAGTTATATATATGTATTTTTTCAGATCCTTTTTCACTGTAGGTTATTACAAGATATTGTATATAGGTCCCTGTGCTATAAAGTTAATCCTTATTGTTTACTTATTTTATGTATAGTAGTGTGTATCTGTTATTCCCATACTCCTAATTTATCCTCCTGCCTTTCTCCTTGGGTAACCACAAGTTTGTTTTCTATGTCTGTGAGTCTGTTTCTGTTTTGTAAATGAATTTATTTGTCTTATTTTTTTTAGATTCCACATATAAGTGATATTATACAATATTTGTCTTTCTCTGTCTGACTTACTTCACTTAGTATGATATTCTCTAAGTCCACCCATGTTGCTGCAAATGGCAATACTGTACTCTTTTTCATGGCTGAGTAATATTCTTTATCCGTCTTCTTTATCCATCCATCTGTTGATGGACATTTAAGTTGTTTCCATGTCTTGGCTATTGTGAATAGTGCTGCTATGAACATAGGGGTGCATGTATTTTTTTTTTATTTTAAATTTTTAAAATTTTTGGCTGCATTGGGTCTTCATTGCTGTGCGTGGGCTTTCTCTTGTTTCAGCGACTGGGGGCTACTCTTTGTTGTGGTGCGTGGGCTTCTCATTGCGGTGGCTTCTCTTGCTGCGGAGCACAGGTTCTAGGCGCATGGGCTTCAGTAGTTGTGGCTCACGGGCTCTAGAGCGCAGGCTCAGTAGTTGTGGTGCACAGGCTTAGTTGCTCCGCGGCATGTGGGATCTTCCTGGACCAGGGCTTGAACCTGTGTCCCCTGCATTGGCAGGCGGATTCTTAACACTGTGCCACCAGGGACGCCCCATATCTTTTTGAATTATAGTTTTGTCTGGATATATGCCCAGGAGTGGGATGGCTGGATCATATGGTAGTTCTATTTTTAGTTTTTTAAGGAACCTCCATACTCTTCTCCATAGCTGTTGCAACAATTTACATTCCCACCAACAGTGTAGGTGGGTTCCCTTTTCTCCACACCCTCTCCAGCATTTTTTATTTGTAGACTTCTTGATGATAGCCTTTCTGACTGGTGTGAGGTACACCTCATTTTAGTTTTGATTGGCATTTCTCTAATAATTAGCAATGTTGAGCATTTGTGAAAGTAGGAGGATGGAATAAATTTTATTTAACAAGTTAGTAGCTTGGTCTACCAATTTAAGCATTTAAATAAACAGTATGTGGCTTCCATTTGTCCCTCTGCCCAGGCCTTGCAAATGTAAGGAGTAGTCCTTCAGGGATGTGACATCATCTGATTCATGTTTTTAAAGGATGAGAAAAAGCAGCAAATCTATACTCATTTCTAAAACTGATTTATATTTTAAAAAATATCAAAAAAAACCAGTGAAGCTATATTCCTTTCTGAAACACAAAAGTTTTAAAAAAGGATTTTTCATTCATTGATGTTTTTCTTAAATGTTTAGCTTAGAGGAAAGTTAGACATTTTAGTGTGGGAAAGAAGACACAATTTTCTTGGATTAATCTTTGTCCCACAGCATGTCAGATATGGATTCTTGGATGCTGAAAAGTCCATATCAACCCTCTTATGTTTCCTAGAGCAGTGGTTCTCTGTGCTGCACATTGGAAATACTGTACTTGTAGAGTTTTTAAAGCATCCATTTGTCTGGGCCCCCACGGCAGAGATATGCATTAATTGGCATGGGTGGGGCTCTTTAGCCTATAAGAGCTCTTGGTGACTCTACTGAGAGGTCAAGGTTGAGAACTGTGTTTCAGAGGCTCTTTGCTGTCTTCTACTTTATTTGGTAAGTTCAGTGATTTCCCCCACCTTTTCTTTTATAGGCTTTCCTGGTAGGTACCATCTCTTTATTTCCCTGGCAATTTTCCTCCTTTAACTGGTTACGAAGAAAATTATTATCACTTTATCGGACTGTGATTGCCTGGAAAAATAAAGCCACATGTGGGTTAAAAATATAGTTGACTTAATTGGGAGGCAACCTCAATGGGATTTGAGCCCGTTAACCTTTTGTACCAGCTTCAGGGAGATGGCATATGATATGATTTAAAACATTATTGGACAGTATAAATATAGTGTATGTATATAAATCCACAAATCTGATTTACATTACTCATGAGAGGCTGTTCACAGAACAGCTAAAATGTGGCCATCCATGCCAAGGTTTCTCTGAATACATTTCATGTTGGACTCAGGACCAAGTTCATTCCCGAGCCTTATAGCAGACTGAGTGATGATGCTATAATGAAGGACAGAGCACCTGAGCCCATAAACAAGGTGCAACATAATGGATATGGGGCAGGTTGGGAAGGACTTTCATGAGAGAGAATCATAAAACTGCTTGTGAGAGGCCTTTGTTAAAAAATATGCCTGTTGTTAGCATGGTTGTTGAACAGATTTCAGGCTGAGCAGTGGCCTTTATGATCTGAGGCAGTAAATTCCCTTTATTAACATAAACAAGTCTGAAAGGACAGAGTCAAGGAAGCTTCGGAATACAAGAGGTCCTCTGGGTGAAGGGTTCTCCCCCGGACCCCAGATCATTATTTCTGGAGTTATGCTGACTTTTTGTTTATAGACCCTTCCTAGCAATTTACATTCTCCTTTTTAATATTTTTTTTCATTTCATTGAACCCTTTCATTGTGTGTTGGCTCTTCATACATGTTAATTTTTTTCTTTCTTTCCATCCCTACCACCACTACTGCAGTCCAAGCTACCAGCCTCTTCTGCCTGAGTTGCTGTAACAGCCTCCAACTCCTCTCCCTGACTCTTGTCTTTGACCCCATTAGTCCATTCTCTACATTCCACCTTCCTGATCCTCCTGAAGTCTAAATCTATTAGGTAACTCTTCTGCTTAAAAGCTCAGTTATTCCTCATTACTCTTAGCATAAAATTTAAATCCCCAAGAGAGCTTACAAAGCACTTCATACCCATCTTCACCTGCCTCTGCCACTTCCTCTTCTCTCACCTGATCTCTACCCTCCACCCTCTCCCTACCAGTTAAGGGTGATCCACCAACATCCTGCATCAGAATTACCTTAAGATGCTTGCTAAGAAAACCAAATCTCTGCATTCCAACCAGTACTGATTGGACCAGAACCCCAGGGAGTTCTCAAGGGGAGTCTTCTAAGTGCCATTTGGAGAACGATTTGCTACGTCATTGAAATTGCTGCAAGAGATAAAATGCAAGGCACCTGGATTGCAGTGGATGAACTTGGCTTCATTACCCAGAGCAGCCATCAGAGGATGATTTCAAAGGTCAAAGGGGTCTGGCTGGACAGAGATATTGCTGGCTCTCTGTAGCTATTTATCTGATATTACCACAGTTAGAAATCTGAGAATCCTTTGAATACCCTTGAAAGTCTCCTTTTAAAATACAAGCTGTCAGTCCCTGCAGTGAACCACAACTGCCCCCCGCCTCTGCGGGAGACCCTCCAACATTAGCAGGGACTGTGAGAATTTGCACAAGAGGAAATACAATGAAAGAGAGCTGAAATGACCAGATGTCTTCATGGAAGATTTGGATTAAGTTGTTTTAATGAAAAACACTTAGAAAAGAGCCGTGTGGTTGACAATGTCTTGGTGCTCCAGGTGGGTGTCAGGCCTGAGCCTCTGAGGTGGGAGAGCCGAGTTCAGGACATTGGACCACCAGAGACATCCCGGCCCCACGTAATATCAATCGGCGGGAGCTCTCCCAGAGATCTCCGTCTCAACACTAAGACCCAGCTCCACTCAATGACCAGCAAGCTACAGTGCTGGGCCCCCATGTCAAACAACTAGTAAGACAGGAGCACAACCCCGCCCATTAGCAGAGAGGCTGCCTAAAATCATAATAGGTTCACAGGTACCCCAAAACACACCACGGGACGTGGCCCTGCCCACCAGAAAGACAAGATCCAGACTCATCCACCAGAACACAGGCACCAGTCCCCTCCACCAGGAAGCCTACACAACTCACTGAACCAACCTTACCCACTGGGGGCAGACACCAAAAACAATGGGAACTACGAACCTGCAGCCTGTGAAAAGGAGACCCCAAACACAGTAAGTTAAGCAAAATGAGAAGACAGAGAAACACACAGCAGATGAAGGAGCAAGGTAAATACCCACCAGACCAAACAAATGAAGAGGAAATAGGCAGTCTACCTGAAAAAGAATTCAGAGTAACGATAGTAAAGATGATCCAAAATCTTGGAAATAGAATGGAGAAAATACAAGAAACGTTTAACAAGGACCTAGAAGAACTAAAGAGCAAATAAACAAAGATGAACAACACAATAAATGAAATTAAAAATTCTCTAGAAGGAATCAATACCAGATAACTGAGACAGAAGAACGGCTAAGTGACCTGGAAGACAAAAGAGTGGAAATAACTCCAGAATAAAGAAAAAAGAATGAAGAAAATTGAGGACAGTCTCAGAGACCTCTGGGACAACATTAAACACACCAACATTCGAATTATAGGGGTCCCAGAAGAAGAAGAGAAAAAGAAAGGGACAGAGAAAATATTTGAAGAGATTATAGTTGAAAACTTCCCTAATATGGGAAAGGAAATAGTCAATCAAGTCCAGGAAGTGCAGAGAGTCCAATGCAGGATAAATCCAAGGAGAAACATGCCAAGACACATATAAATCAAACTATCAAAAATTAAATACAAGGAAAAAATATTAAAAGCAACAAGGGAAAAGCAACGAATAATGTACAAGGGAATACCCATAAGGTTAACAGCTGATCTTTTGGCAGAAACTCTGCAAGCCAGAAGGGAGTGGCAGGATATATTTAAAGTGATGAAAGGGAAAAAACCTACAACCAAGATTACTCTACCCAGCAACGACCTCATTCAGATTAATGGAGAAATTAAACTTTTACAGACAATCAAAAGTTAAGAGAATTCAGCACCACCAAACCACCTCTACAACAAATGCTAAAGGAATTTCTCTAGGTAGGAAAAACAAGAGAAGAAAAAGACCTACAATAACAAACCCAAAACAATTAGAAAATGGTAATAGGAACATGCATATCGATAATTACCTTAAACGTAAATGGATTAAATGCTCCAACCAAAAGACACAGACTGTCTGAATGGATACAAAAACAAGACCCGTATATATGCTGTCTACAAGAGACCCACTTCAGACCTAGGGACACATACAGACTGAAAGTGAGGGGATGGAAAAAGATATTCCATGCAAATTGAAATCAAAAGAAAGCTGGAGTAGAAATTCTCATATCAGATAAAATAGACTTTAAAATAAAGACTATTACAAGAGACAAAGAAGGACACTACATAATAATCAAGGGATCAGCCCAAGAAGAAGATATAACAATTGTACATATTTATACACCCAACATAGGAGCACCTCAATACATAAGGCAAATGCTAAAGCCATAAAAGGGGAAATCAACAGTAACACAATCATAGTAGGGGACTTTAACACCCCACTTTCACCAATGGACAGATCATCCAAAATGAAAATAAATAAGGAAACACAAGCTTTAAATGATTTAGACAAGATGGACTTAATTGATATTTATAGGACATTCCATTCAAAAACAACAGAATACATTTTCTTCTCAAGTGCACATGGAACATTCTCCAGGATAGATCATATCTTGGGTCACAAATCAAGTCTTGGTAAATTTAAGAAAATTGAAATCGTATCAAGTATCTTTTCTGACCACAATTCTATGAAACTAGATAACAATTACAGGAAAAAGATGTGTAAAAAATACAAACACATGGAGGCTAAACAATATGCTACTAAATAACCAAGAGATCACTGAAGAAATCAAAGAGGAAATGAAAAAATCCCTAGAAACAAATGACAATGAAAACACGACAACCTAAAACCTATGGGATGCAGCAAAAGCAGTTCTAAAAGGGAAATTTATAGCAATACAGTCCTACCTCAAGAAACAAGAAACATCTCAAATAAACAACTTAACCTTACACCTAAAGCAACTAGAGAAAGAAGAACAAAAAACCCCCAAAGTTAGCAGAAGTAAAGAAATCATAAAGGTCAGATCAGAAATAAATGAAAAAGAAATGAAGGAAACAATAGCAAAGATCAATAAAACTAAAAGCTGGTTCTTTGAGAAGATAAACAAAATTGATAAACCATTAGACAGACTCATCAAGAAAAAAAGGGAGAAGACTCAATTAAATAGAATTAGAAATGAAGGAGAAGTAACAACTGACACTGCAGAAATACAAAGGATCATGAGAGATTACTACAAGCAACTATATGCCAATGAAATGGACAACCTGGAAGAAATGGACAAATTCTTAGAA
Organism: Eubalaena glacialis; assembly: GCF_028564815.1. Classification (NCBI taxonomy): domain Eukaryota; kingdom Metazoa; phylum Chordata; class Mammalia; order Artiodactyla; family Balaenidae; genus Eubalaena; species Eubalaena glacialis. The sequence continues at coordinate 93,760,615 of NC_083720.1, read as the reverse complement.
AAGCACAACCTTCCAAGACTGAACCAGGAAGAAAGAGGTAATATAGACAGACCAATCATAAGCACTGAAATTGAAACTGTGATTAAAAATCTTCCAACAAACAAAAGCCCAGGACCAGATGGCTTCACAGATGAATTCTATCAGACATTTAGAGAAGATCTTACACCTATCCTTCTCAAACTCTTCGAAAATATACCACAGGGAGGAACACTCCCAAACTCATTCTACAAGGCTGCCATCACCCTGATGGCAAACGACCTGTATGCAGAAAACTATAAGACACTGATGAAAGAAATTAAAGATGACATAAACAGATGGAGAGATGTACCATGTTCTTGGACTGGAAGAATCAACATTGTGAAAATGAGTCTACTACCCAAAGCAATCTACAGATTCAATGCAATCCCTATCAAACTCCTGATGGCATTTTTCACAGAACTAGAACCAAAAATTTCACAATTTGTATGGAAAACACAAAAGACCTCAAATAGCCAAAGCAATCTTCAGAAAGAAAAACGGAGCTGGAGGAATCAGGCTCCCGGACTTCAGACTGTACTACAAAGCTAGAGTAATCAAGATACTATGGTACCGGCAGAAGAACAGAAATATAGATCAATGGAACAGGATAGAACGCCCAGAGATAAACCCATGCACATATGGTCACTTATCTTTGACAAAGGAGGCAAGAATATACAATGGAGAAAAGATAACCTCTTCAATAACTGGTGCTGGGAAAACTGAACAGCTACATGTAAAATAATTAAATTAGAACACTCCCTAACACCATACAAAAAAATAAACTCAAAGTGGATTAACGACCTAAATATAAGGTCAGATACTATAAAACTCTTAGAGGAAAACATAGGCAGAACACTCTATGGCATAAATCACAGCAAGATCCTTTTTGACCCACCTCCTAGAGAAATGGAAATAAAAACAAAAATAAACAAATGGGACCTAATGAAACTTAAAAGCTTTTGCACGGCAAAGGAAAACATAAACAAGACAAAAAAGTAGACCTCAGAATGGGAAAAAATATTGCAAACGAATCAACAGAGAAAGGATTAATCTCCAAAATGTACAAGCAGCTCATGCAGCTCAAGATCAAAAAAACAAACAACCCAATCCAAAAATGGATGGAATACCTAAATAGACATTTCTCCAAAGAAGATATACAGATTGCCAACAAACACATGAAAGGATGCTCAACCTCACTAATCATTAGAGAACTGCAAATCAAAAGTACAATGAGGTTTCACCTCACGTCGGTCAGAATGGCCATCATCAAAAAATCTACAACAATAAATGCTGGAGAGGGTGTGGAGAGAAGGGGACCCTCTTGCGTCGTTGGTGGGAATGTAAATTGATATAGCCACTATGGAGAACAGTATGGAGGTTCCTTAAAAAACAAAAAATAGAATTACCGTACGACCCATCAGTCCCACTATTGGGCATATACCCTGAGAAAATCATAATTCAAAAAGAGTCATGTACCACAATGTTCATTGCAGCTCTATTTACAATAGCCAAGATGTGGACGCAACCTAAGTGTCCATCGACAGATGAATGGATAAAGAAGATATGGCACATTTGTAGAATGGAATATTACTCAGCCATAAAAAGAAATGAAACTAAGTTATTTGTAGTGAGGTGGATGGACCTAGAGACTGTCACACAGAGTGAAGTAAGTCTGAAAGAGAAAAACAAATACAGTATGCTAACACATATATATGGAATCTAAAAAAGAAAAATGGTTCTCATGAACCTAGTTTCAGGGCAGGAATAAAGAGGTAGACATAGAGAATGGAGTTGAGGACACATGGAGGGGGAAGTGTAAGCTGGGACAAAGTGAGAGAGTAACACTGACATATGTATACTACCAAGTGTAAAATAGATAGCTAGTGGGAAGCAGCTGCATAGCACAGGGAGATCAGCTCGGTGCTTTGTGACCACCTAGAGGGGTGGGATGGGGAGGGTGGGAGGGAGATGCAAGAGGGAGGGTATATGGGGATATATGTATATGTATAGCTGATTCACTTTGTTATACAGCAGAAACTAACACAACATTGTAAAGTAATTATACTCCAATAAAGATGGTAAAAAATCAATCAATCAATCAATCAAAGAGATAACTAATAAGGACCTATTGTATAGCACAGAGAACTCTATTCAGTACTCTGTAATGACCTGTATGGGAAAAGAATCTAAAAAAGAGTGGATATATGTATATGTATAACTGATTCACTTTTCTGTACAGGAGAAACTAACACAACATTGTAAATCAACTATACTCCAGTAAAAATTAATTTTAAAAAAATGCAAGCTGTCTTAGACATGTAACTTGCAAAAAGATTTTAACTTAGATCTTTTGAGATCTAGTTAGAGTACAATGACAAGAGAATGGAATTTAGAGTCAGATAACCTGAATAAGGCTTGAATCTCTCTTCACTGATATTTCAACCTTGGGTAACCTTGGGCAAATTTAATCTCCTGATTAAATTATAGTTTCTTCATCTGTGAAATGGAACTAATGGTATTGTGTGGTTTAAATGAAGTGAAGAAATGTTTTGTAAACTGTTGATTGTCATCCCTCATGTTTGCAGTTATTGTTTCTCTGGCTTTGGTTTAAGAAGGAGGCGAGTAATGGACCCACAAATGGGATACTTAGGATTCAGAAACTATTTTGAAGTGGATTTCAATGACATCATGATATATCAAATTTTGTGGGATACAGCTTAGAGAGAAATTTACAGCACTAAAATTGAAAACATTTGCTCTTCAAAAGGAGACACTTATGAAAATACACTTACGAAAATGAAAACACAAGGCACAGAATGGGAGATAATATCTGTAAAACATATATCTGACAAAGGGCTTGTATCTAGAATATATAAATTACTCCTAAAACTGAATAATAGTATGACAAATGACTTAGTAAAAATAGGGAAAAGAAACCAAAGAAATTATACGGATGACTAGTAACCACATGAAAAGATGCTCAGCATCATTAGTTATTATGGAGATGCAGACTGAAACCACAACGTGATACTACTATATACTTAGCCACTAGAATGGCAAAATTAAAGTTTGACCATATCAAGTGTTGGCAAGGATGTGGGACAACCAGAACTCTTATCCACTGATGGTGGGAATGCAAAATAGTACAACCACTTAGGAAAAGAGCTTGGCAGTATAGGAACCCACTTGGAACCCCAGAGTTGGTATACAGATTATTTTAAGCTGAAAATATTTGGGATTCAACAGATGCAGAAAGAAGCCTTCTCAGAGCTTTCTTTATTTAACTAAAAGCGGACCCTTCTGAGAAATGAGGATTGTCATAAATTTCCTCTTCCGGGCAGCTTCTATTCCCAGGAGGGAGACCAAGAACAAACCTATTATAAATCCCTCTCTGGGGTACAATTATGATAGCAACTGGGAACAAGTAATGATAGCAAAATTTATAATCCACTGAATAAAATAGGAATACATAAGTCCACACTGGTATAAATAAGTAAATAAATATATATAAATGGAAAGTTTGATTAAAATAGGATAGTTATGTAGTTTCAAAGTAGCTCCCCACAAAATGCTTATTAATTACAGGGCAAAAGGGGATAACCTCAGGGTGGAAAAGCCTGGCACACAACCTTCATCAAATGATCTAAGTGAACATCACCAGCATGAGGACAAAAGTATGGGGCACTTGATAGGATGTGATGGAAAGTATTTCTGTGATTTTCCTGCCAAAGGTGAGTAATCTGAATCTAATCATGTGGAAACATCAGACAAAGCATAAAGGGACACTCTTTGAAAAATAAAGCAAAACAAAAACTGGTTTATAATCTTCAAAAGTATCAAGGTCATGAAAATTAAAGAAAGACTGAGGAATCATGCCTGATTGTTAGAAACCAAAGGGACATGAAAAATAAATGCAACATAAAATGGCAGGCCATGAACAGGTTTGGTAACTTTTAGCTTTGTAACACACCTCTGACATGGGGAGAAGAGCACTTTCATACAGGGACTCTGTGAGGTTTTGATGAAAGGCAATGAGATCGTATCTGTGCTTTGCATTTCTTAGAAGTGGTACAGGGTATTCATGCATAAGTACTGCACAGTTTTAGTTTTTTTACAAGACTATAATGAAAATGGAATAAAGTGAGGCATGAGTTTCTAAAAAAAATAAAATTAAAAAAAAATAAATGCAACACATAATTCTGGATTGGATCTTTTTCTATAAATGACTTACTGGGAAAAATGGTGAAACTTGAATGGGGTCTGTAGATTAGGTGGTAGCAATGTATCAGTGTTAATTTCCTGGTTTTGATAGGTGTATTTTGATTATATAGGCTAATTCTCTTGTTTGTAAGAAATTTACATTAAAGTATTCAGGGGTGATAAGCATCATACTTAACTCTAAAATGGTTCAGAAAAGAAAAGTTCTTTGTACTACACTTGCAACTTTTTTTTTTATAAATTTGAGATTGTTCAAAATAAAAATTTGAAAAAATTTATACAAAAGAAATCATCTTGTAGAATGGATTGATGTAGGGCAAGAGAAGTCAGGCCACCAGACATGACGCTTTTGCAGTAAACTGTATACAAAAGACAGTTGTTTCAAATAGAATCGTAGCAGTAGAAATGGAAAGAAGTAAAGAAATTTTTCATATGTTTAGGAGAGGCAACTGATGGCAAGTGGAGCTTGAGAGAAAGAGGTAATTTAAGGATGATTTCTAGGTTTGGGGACTAGACACCAAGGTGGTTAGTGATGCCATTTTCTGAGATGGGGAAGACTGGTTTGGGAGTGGGTTTGGAAATGAAACTAAGAGTTCTTATCTAGACATGTTAAGTTGGAGATGTCAGCGAGATATCCAAGTGAAGATGCTGAATAAGCAGTTGGAAATATGAGTCTGGCACTTAGGGGAGAGGTATAAACTTTGGAGTCACCAACACATACATGATTTCAGCCATAGGACTGAATAAGATCACTGTTTCAAGCAAGGTTCTTGGCTGAAAACATCTGGATCTCCCCTAGCATAAAGGTCAGGTAGAGTAGTGTCAACCCTTCAACTTTGTTCTTCTTCAATATTGTGTTGGCTATTCTGGGTTATTCTTCTCCTCCTTCTCCTTCTCCTTCACCTTCTTCTTCTCCTTCTTCTTCTTTTTGTCTTTAGAGCAGTAGGTTTTCCCTCAATGAAATCCTTAACCTCAACATTTGGGATTTACTTTTTCAAACAGAAATCTTTGCATTTTGACAGAAGAGAATGGGGGAGGCTGTTTGATCCTTTGATGTTATTATTAAATCCACAGATATGAATTTCCTGTGGCCTGTGATCCTGAGAACTTAGGACTCTTGGAAGGTCACCATGAAAAATCTGTTCTGCTGGTGACATTTTCACCCTTCTCTTATTACTTAGAGGCTTCAGTATAAGAAGTATATTTTAGAAATTCATCTGGAAAATAATTTTTTTTTAATTCTGCTATTTTGCCTTCAAGTGAAGCTATAGCTCTCCTGGGCTGACATCATAGCCATTCCCTCACCCTTGGTTGTAAAGGCCTCCAGGAGAAAATGATGTGATTGTATGTGTAAATCAGGCAATGGGAACAGATCGACTCTTTAGATTAAAAAACAATGTTTGCCTGATGGCTGTATCTGCCTGTCCTTCATTCTAAAGGGCTCTTAGGAAAAGTGACTGTTAGATTTTTCCTACGTTGTATTTGCCTTTACTTATGTTACCTGGGTTTGACTTTTTGAATAAGAACTTCGCCAATCTATCTCTACCTAAAATACTGTCAGTTCACTGTTGCAGTAAGGAAATGGTGAGAAACCCATTCTTACCTCTTTTTTCCAGAAGAATCAACACCTCAAATTTCAGGTATAAGTGCCAGCTCTGGAGTCAGATTGTTAGGGTTTAAACTGTGTGCAAACCCTGTTAAAAACCTGTGTGATCTTGGTAATTCACCTGATCTAAGTCCCATTTTCCTCATTTGTTAAAAGGGGATATTGTGAGGATCAAATAAAATACCTCTTGGAAAGTTCTTAGCATAGAGCTGGCCCACGGTAGGTACTAAATATGGAAATTTTGTCATTACAGTAAGTCCCCTACATACAAACCTTCAAGTTGCCAACTTTCAAAGATGCAACATCAGGTGTGAATGAAATTGCAGTTTGCCCTCCATCTCCTATTGCTGACAATCCTTCAGCTCTACCATCTCCCACCTCCTCTCCCTCCTCCAGTCAGTAACTCTTCTTGCCTGTTCACTCGATGCCAGCTGCTTTATGCCAGCTGTTGTACTGTACTACTGTACTTTTCAAGGTACTGTACTGTAAAATTAAAGTGTTTTCTTTATTTTTGTTTGTTTTTTATATATTATTTCTGTGAAAAGCATTATAAACCTATTACAGTACAGTACTATATAGTCGATTGTGTTAGTTGGATACCTAGGCTAACTTTGTTAGACTTACAAACAAATTGGACTTACAAACTCGCTCTCAGAATGGAACCCGTTCGTATGTAGGCGACTTACTGGATCTTTATTATTATTCACCTTACTGTTCTAAAACCATCCTTCTCGAAGGGACAGAATTATGACCATGTCGTAGCTTGAGTTTTTTCTAAGCTTCCATAGCATCTTCTAGAGACCTCTGTTACCATTCTTATCACGTGGTAGTAGAGGCAGAGATGGCCTGCAGCCAGGATGCCCACGTGCACTGGCCAACATCCCTCTGACTGGCTGGTGTCCATAGTATGAAGTTAGTTATATATTTTGAATATCTCCCTGATTATAAATGTTACATTGTTGTCTCCCCTGTTGGACTGAGAGCTCCCAAGGGCAGGGTTTGTGCCTTATTGATTCCCAGTGCCTAAGACCATGCTTGGCACATGGTAGATTCTATATAATTCTTTGTCAAAACAAAAGAACTTGTAGGACTTTGAGTTACCATAGTGGACTTGAGATATTACAGGAAAGCTAGCTACTGTTTGGGTGGAACTGTGAAAACAAATAATAGGGAGGAGCTGCATGTAGGGAAGAAGGTGGCCCTGAGCCCTGGCTCAAGTCAGATCTGTAGGAGTGCCTCCAGCCTGTAGCATTTTCCCATCAGCTTTAACCACTTAGACATTTGTTCTCAGATGATTGGAGGTTCACTTTGGGAGGCATTTATTACTTGTCTCCTTTGAGGTGTTGAGCTGTGCAAACTGGCCACCAGCTGCTGCTTAATGACCTGTGCCCTGTTGTCACATATGCCCTTCTTGCCTCTATTCCCACCTCCCCGCCTCCCAACCCTCTCCCACACATGATTAATGTAAGGGCTGCAGACAGCATGTGGGTTCCTTATCTTCCATCACCTCAGTATAGCCAGAGGAGAGGAGAGATTCCAAGATGTTTTCAAAACATATATGAGGAAGGAATATAACATTCCCAACTAGTTCAACTGGTTGAAAAAAGCCTACATACAGTCTTAATACCAAGAGGACTTACATGTATAATAAAATAATCCTTTCCATTCCATGGTCCTGTGGTTGGGATTGTGTTGGGTAGTTTCTAGGCCAGAAACTTCTCAGAACAGTGCTTTTCATTTTGGGGGTGTGGAGGTGGAGTCTAAACCCAAATCTAGTCAATGTATGATAAGGGTGGCTGTGACTAGTGCCAAGAAGGCATAGTAAAAGCTAATTCATGTCTGAAATGAAATTGTAGACTCCACTGACCATAACAACTAATAATAGGAGGCTGAAGGCAGGCAGAGTGCTGGGATGAGCTTTGTGAGACACCTCTGAACCTCAGGACCCACTTTAGAAGCCATTATCATAACGATAACGAGACCGCCTAATGCCACATGAATAGGGTGCAAAGCAAGACAAAATGTGTGTGTGTGTGTGTGTGTGTGTAAAAGAAACAGAATGGAAAGAGAAAGAAACAAAGAAAAAAATTGAAATATAATTCCTTAAGGTAAGTTTTTCTTCTTGGGGAAGGAGACTGAATGAATGGAAAGAAGTTTAAGCCAGGAATCAGGAGACTTGGGTTTAGGCCTGGAGCTTGGTCCCCCTGAGCCTACTTCTTACTTGCCTGAACCTTGGCTGCATCAGTTGGGAAAGACCTCATGGAGTTACTGTGAAGTGATAACAGAGGTACAACTGCCTTCAAAGTAAACTGGATAAGTAATGCGAGCCACTGTTGCTATTATTACAGAGGTGTAATACCGTGATTAATAATTAACAAAGGGTGATGTGGTAGACCTGCATATACTATCTTAGGCAGGCTGTCTGTTCAAAGCTTTTTCTATCATGACTGAATCATGCGCCAAGTCTCGTGGCTGCTGGCTCATAACAGAAAGGTATAATCATGTTGCTAAGATTATACACCAGCACTTATCTCTCAAAAGGAGATAGATAAGAGAATTAACTCAGCACTCTAAGAACAACCTGGGAACCTTTTAGGAAATAAATACTATAAGATGCCCCAGGGTAAAAATTTAATAGCAGAAGTTGTATTTTCCCCTTTCTCCCTCCTTCCCTTTTTTCCTTCCTTTCTCTTTCTCCCTCCCTCCCTCCCCTCCCCTCCTTCCTTCCTTCCATCTCATTTCACACTGTTTTTTTACCAACATTATTTTTATTTTTCCCTTTTTTATTTAATAAAACTACAAGTCTTGCAAAAAAAAGTAGTACAAAATAACTTCTAAAAAGGTAAACTCTGATGGTATGTTCTGCTATGCACAGATTAAAAAAATTGGAATGTGTCTCCTATTTGCTAAGTAGGTGTCATCGTGATTTAACAAAGACCTGGGAGAAAAGGTATTAACATTGGTGTTGGGGATGGAAATGACTGAATGTCAACTAGAGCCATTTCCCAAGAAAAATTTTACTGTATTATGCAAGTGAAATATCACTTCACACTCTCTAACTCACTTCTTTAAACAACAATCAAGCACCATCTCTGTAAGACAGTGCTGGGCTCTGGGAGGACTACCAAATAAATAGAGCATGATCCCTGACCTCAAGGAGCATCTTGTCTACTCTGGGAAGCATTAGAGATGTCCCACTGCAGTGTACTGGTAAGATCAAATCAGGGCCAGGGCTCAACATAATCATGCCTTTGTCTATATGACTTTTTCACTGTAAATGCCATGCCCTTTCCTTATTAGATGGTGGACTCCTTATAGATCAGGTTTAACAGTGGCTCCTCTGAAATGTCTTCACTGCTCGCCCAGACAGAGTTAGTTAGCAACCTCCTCCTATTTATTTCCACAGTACTTGGGGTCACAAAGACCCGGATTCAGATGTGGGCTCTGCCCCTTATTTACCCATGTCTGTGGGTAAGTTACTTGACCTCTTTGATCATTAGTTACATTGTCTATAAAACGAATGTAATAATACTCCCCTCCAGGTGGTGGCGCTGTGAAGGATAAATGAACTAATATAATGTAGATGCCTAGAACTGTTGGAGATCCTCAAAACATGGGTTCAATGGATAAATGATAACGTTTATAATTCTCTGTTAAAAATATTTGTAAACCTTGACTTCCACACTAGCTTACTGTCATGCTACCTACCTGCATCTCTGAAGCTTTACCTATAGAAAGCTCTTCATAAATACTTGATGACTAAACTAATGAAAGAATGGATGAAAAGTGATCGTAGTGGGCAAGTAAAAAAGATGACAGAGTTAATTTACCACTATGCTCATGATTAAATTATAATTTTGTGAACTCATTAACAAAGTGGGAGTGTAGTGGGAGCAATCAATTGATTTTGTTAGAAAACGTAAAGCAAATATTGACAACCCAGCAATGCTGCTGATAGTGTGGCCTGACAGTCTTGACAGCTGGAGCGAATTAGCTTTGAGCTGGGTATCTTATGGGCCTTAGGAACTGCCACAATATTTGGGTGAAGAAGGTAGTTTTTCCGAAACATGGCACGTTGTCTTGTCACCAGGTTGTTTTCTCTCCTAATGACAGATTACTTTGATGTTTTGGTGTAAAAGTACTCCTCCTGTTATCAGTTTATAATAGATTAAAATGAGCTACACAAATGTGATCATCATAATTACAGTGACTCTGAGTTTATGATTTCCTCTGTTAATTATTCTTTAGTGGTTTAGCAGTACAAGAGTTGGAGATATCAAAGATGGCTCTGGTTTTATGTATTACCACCCCGTCTTTTTACTTCCTAGGAGTAAACATTTATTAAATGGATATATACCACCGTGAAAATATCCTCATCTTCAGCGCTAGCATTGTAATTTCTCATATGGGGGGAACTATCTTTGATTAGGAAAAAATATATATATATTTTAGAGCTTTTTATTTTATTTATTTATTTATTTATTTATGGCTGTGTTGGGTCTTTGTTGCTGCGTGTGGGCTTTCTCTAGTTTCAGCGAGCGGGGGCTACTCTTCGTTGCAGTGCGCGGGCTTCTCATCGTGGTGGCTTCTCTTGTTGCGGAGCACAGGCTCTAGGCACGTGGGCTTCAGTAGTTGTGGCATGCGGGCTCAGTAGTTGTGGCTCGCTGGCTCTAGAGTGCAGGCTCAGTAGTTGTGGCACACCGGCTTAGTTGCTCCGCGGTAGGAAAATATCTTGATAAATCACTTGGGGGCAAAGTAAGATCCTGTGAGTATGGGATGGAAGGAACTAAAGAAACAAAAAAGACAGCAGGATTGGGCAGGAATTTGAGGATGAGACAAGAGAGGGGGTGGGGAAGGATGGAGAGAGGAGGGCTGAGCAACAGGGGAGGAGGCAAGAGCCCAAGCTGTGGAAACTGCCCAGGGACTCATGGAAACAGAATTGTGTAAAACTAAATTGCAAGTTGTTTCCACTACTGGGCTGTACTGCAAATCATATCTCTGGAAACCTTCAAATCTTTGGGTGGAAATTACGGGCAGCCTGAGTCCACTTCTGGGTTGATATAGCCCCAGACAGGGAGATCATGAGCAGAAGATGAGAGCCAGAGGGAACCTTGAGTGGAGAAATGCCCCTTGCACCCCCTGCCCTGTCCCACCCCTGAGATTTTACAGGAATCCTGGGGAGGGGTTCAGACTTTCCACATTTCTCTGAAAAGATGAAATCTTTTCTGGATCTTAAAAGAGGGGAGAGTAAAGAAGTGGCTAAGAGTGTTAGTTCAAATCTCTGTATTACTTGGGGCAAGTTACTTAGCTTTTATAAGTCTCATCTGTAAAATGAAGCAAATCATAATAGCACCTACTTTGCAGGGAGGATTAAATTAGACAAAACTAGTAAAGTGCTTGGAACAGCCCCGGCACATAGCAAGTATTTCATAAATGTTAGGTATTAGTGTAGTTATTATATATGTGAAAAAAATCTATTTCCGTTGTGTTTCTGGTCAAAATTATTCTTTTGCTTAGAAGATTCAGGCAGTGAACGCTGCCAGGACTTACACCTTCCAGAGCAATGATGAGGGCGAGTCTCAGTTCTTGGCAGAGTCTTTTTACTTGACTATGTTTTCAGGGTGTCAACACCCATGCGTTATATGCAGAAAATATCTTCCTTCCTTAGGCCAGTGGCTTTGACTCTGGCTCACCAACCCATAGTTCCCAACTTTTTGACGGTGGTGATAGTGTTTTGGAAATGTGCCTGGATCATCATACTAATGGTCCCTTATATTTATGTTACCTTTTAGAGGTTACAAAGGGCTACGTACACCACCTCTGTGAATAAAGATGCCCTTATCTTCATTTTGCAAATGAGAAAAGCTGGTTATCCACATCACCAGATTCAAGGAGACTGCAAATTAGAGCCCAGGTTTTTGGACTCCTTTTTCATTGATTTTTTGAAATATAAAGGGATGTTCTTTATCATCTAAAGTGGCTCTAATATGTGCAAACTCCTGCCCAGAAAGAGAAAAGCAGAGGAGGATAGTTTTGAGCTATTTTGCATATCAAAGGAGTTAGTTCTGATTGTTTAAGATCAGAAGTTTATGCCCAAATTAAATGCAAACTTCCAGTGCTAATCTTATATATTTCCTTCATTTGAATCACTTTGGAATTTGTGATTTGCTTTAGTCAGTCAACTAATTTAATAAAAAGAAAATCATAGATTCCATTCTTGGAGCAATTCTAGTAAGGTCTCCTTTATGTACCAAAAGACACTATTCCCTTGAACTTTCCATCTCCCCTCTTCTCATAGTTCAAAATATCACCCCAACCCTGGTGCCAGGGTGCATGTCCTTTCCAAATTAAAAGGGAGATGCCAGTGGCTGCATCAGTTACTCTATGTCCTCTGTCCTCTATTTTTACCTTTTTTTATGTGATCACGAGATAACAAGGCTATGATCCATAATGCCTTAGAAGACAAAATATTTGGAGAGGAAGGGGTGGTGTATGGTGGAAAAGGAGGGCAGACAAGGGAGAAGAGGGGCCCCAATGAGGACAATAACTTTAACTGGTGAAGAAGCCTGATTGGAGGAGAAACTAGAAACTTGCTTTGTAAAATATTACTTTAAGTATCTGTTAAGGAAACTGAACCTGAAACTTTGAAAACTCAGGTGGGGACTTCCCTTGTGGTCCAGTGGTTAAGACTCCACACTCCCAATACAGGGGCCTGGATTAGATCCCTGGTCAGGGAACTAGATCCTGCATACCACAACTAAGACTCGACACAGCCACCCCCACCCCCCAAAAAAAGTCTATCTCATTAAAAAAAAAAATGAGAGCTTAAAAAAAAAAATAAAGGGCTTCCCTGGTGGCGCAGTGGTTGAGAATCTGCCTGCCAATGCAGGGGACACAGGTTCAAGCCCTGGTCTGGGACGATCCCACATGCCACAGAACAGCTGGGCCCGTGAGCCACAATTACTGAGCCTGCACGTCTGGAGCCTGTGCTCGGCAACAAGAGAGGCCGCGATAGTGAGAGGCCCGTGCACCGCGATGAAGAGTGGCCCCCGCTTGCCACAACTAGAGAAAGCCCTCGCACAGAAACGAAGACCCAACACAACCATAAATAAATAAATAAATAAATAAATAAATAAATTTAAAAATAAATAAATAAATAAATAAAAATAAAAATAAAAACTCAAGTGGAGCTAGAAACCCAGGGCTAAATTAGGTGTTTCTTGGAATTATTGTCTAACATTTGGAAAGTGTAGAGTGAGAATACTATGCTAGGGAGGATGACTGTTCAGTAATTGTAACACCTTTACTCTGGTGACCTGAACAGGTTAGGACAACTTTGTCTGATATGCATATTGCTACCCCCAGCTGTATGTTTTTTGTTTACATTTATATGGAATTTTTTCCATCAGTTCACTTTCAATCTGTGTGTGTCTTTAGATCTGACATGAGTCTTTTGTAGGCAGTATATAGATGGGTCTCATTTTTTTTTTGTCCTTTTAGCCACTCTGTCTTTTGATTGTAGCATTTAGTTTATTTACATTAAAAATGATTATTGATAGGCATTGCTTGGGTGATTTCCACTATTTTGTCTTCCAAATTGCTGATCTATTCTTCTGTATTATCTAATCGGCTGTTGATTCCCTCTAGGGTTCAGGTGATCTTAAGAGGTTCTTAAGTTGTCATTTCCACACACTGGAGAATCTGGCTACTTAAAGACTTAAAGACAGTGAGGGGTGTGTGTGTGTGTGTGTGTGTGTGTGTGTGTGTGTGTATGTGTGGTGGGCTGGCTCATGTTGAAAGAGAGAGTAGAAGTGGGAAAAGGTCAGAGAGCCCTGGTCAAGGGGAAGTTCTGGAAAGTTGACAAATCCCAGAGAGCACTTAACTTCTATAAAGGACAGGTTCCTTTTAAAAAATGCATGTGTAAATTCACTTTGTGTTCTCAGTTAACACCTTCTCTGGGTTTCTCTCTTTAGGGATGTGTTAATATATGGAGAATGAGAAACCAGACACTAATGGATAGGGTTTCATGTTGTTGTTGTTGTTCTATAGCTATAAAGGGTATATCTTCTACCTTTGGCATTGCAAACTGATTTGTATCACTCTGCTTTACTATCCAAACTGAAGGAGGCAGAAGAAAGAAGAATGACCCCAGAACAGAATGCAGTGCTGCCATCTCTCGATTTCAGCAGTACAGAAATGGTTTAATGAATTAGGATTTTTAGAATAAATTAAATCTATTCCCATCACTCTGAATATGTAATTAATGACAGCACAGCCTTTTGGACAAAGAAAAATGGCAATACCTAGCAATGTTAATTAACAATATATAGATTTGAAATGTGCTCTTCCAAAGCTTTCAAATCAAATGCTAAATGATGCTAAGGGTCTTCAAAAGCAATTAGGGGAAAAACATATCAAGTTGACCTTCTTCATCTTCACTAATTAATATTTATTAGGTGTCTAGATATCTTGCTTTGTGTTGAAAAAGGAAAAGAATCTGGAATTTTATGATAGTTGATGAAATACTTATGAGTTTAGTGACAAGGTAAAAAAGGGAATAAATGAACTATTTGAGCATGATATGAACTATTTGAAGAATTTTGGAATTTATTGAGGAGCTCTCATTAGCAGGATCCTGGAAATATCTTCCCAGACCTAATGGGTTATGCTTCTGAAGTATCAGTTTATTCCTTTAAGGAGAAATACAGTTAAACCATGGCAGAATCTTTGGCTAGTGTTTGAATGTCAGCAACTATCCCTGTCTCTACTCTCTATAACTCAGTTCAATTCAATTCACCTTTATTATGTGTATCATGGACCAAAGTCCAGTGCTAGACTTTGCTGGGGAGATAGAAATTAATAAAATAAGGTCATTTACTCAAATAAAGGATCTAGTGGTTAAGAGACTTGGGTCCTGAGGAGTCCGGCTCCTGGCCAAAAAAATCAATGCGTGTTTTTTTGTTCCCAACCACAAGGCAATTACAAAGGTTCTACCTGACAGGTCTCACGTGTGCATAGCCCTTGCAAAACAGTTTCACTGAAGGGAGATGCAGTCAAAGACTCGCCCCTCTGGCTGGTCATGCTCTTTGAATCTGTGCATTCCTGGCCCAGGCACCTTCAATCCTAGGTTTCTTTATTTTGGGACTCGGTCTGAGATCTTCTTCAGATGCCTCTGCCAAGGCCTCCTTATGGGTAGGGGTAGGAGGAGGGGGAAACCTTGAAGACACTTTTCCCCACTCTGACTTAGTACTCAGTACTTTCATACTCCTAGCTCTTCCCACCTCTGCCCTGGCCCCAGGGTCCATAAAACTACAGGAGCCTTTTGTTTGGGGCCCCTCAACAGTGAGGCAACCCCATCTTCACAAGTTCACCTGACTCTTGACCAGTGTGCCATTTCAAAGGGGAAAAAGAAATAGGAGGCACTTGGTGCTTTCTCTTGTTTGAGTCTCTTGTACTGTGGTAGTGAGTGATTAAATGTCCACTGCTACTTCCATTTTTGCTTGTTGGTTTAATTGGCCAATTTGATACCTGATAGCTTTGCTGAGCTCCTGACAGGTACTAGTTCAGGTTCCATCACTTCCTAGCTGTATAAGATTGGGCAAGTTAATGAACTTTCCCAACCTTCATTATCCTACTATAAAATGAATGCAACACTGTAATTGTATCTATTCCGGAGGGTTGTTGGGAAGATTGCATGAGATTATGCATGGTTGGCATACAGTGAAGTTTTTAATAAATATTCTTATAATATATACTATTATATAAATATATTAGCATTGATAGAAATCTTACAACATTTTGAGGAGACTGACACATGAACAATCATTCATTCAACATGCCTTGCATCCCTATCAGGCCCTGGTTCTAAAGAGATAAGATGCACTGCGTTCTCTTGGTTCTCAAAGAGCCTTGGAGTCTAGAGGGAAGATAGATGTGTAACCAACAACAACTGAAAACCAGACACATATAAGATGATACAGGAGCTTGGGGATAAAGGTAGTTCATTGGTGAGGATGTTTTTGTCTGAAAGAAATAGAAACTCAACTCAAATTGTCAAGTAATTTGAAAATTTATTATTGCACGTGACTATGTTGAGAGACTCTCCTGCCCAAGGATGCCATCAAGGACCCAGATTCTTTCCACCTTTCTGTTCTAACAGTGTTGGCTTCATTCTCAGACTGTTAGTAAGGAGACACAATATCCAAGCACATCCAAACATGATAATGTCTTGAAGAAGAAAAAAAAAAAAACCCCACTTCTTTCTGTATCTCTTTTTAGGAGCAAAGAAACTTTTTCTGGAAGTTCACTAGGCAACTTCTCTCATCTCATTGGCCAGACATGGGTTATGTGCCTATCCGGTACAAATCACTGCCAAGAAGAATGAAATTACCCTTAGAATCTGGAGCAGGGATGAGATTAGCCTCTTTTGAAGTACATGGATGCATGGGGAAGGGTTATGTTAGAATGAAGTTTATATTAGAATTGGGGACAGGATGCGTATTTGCAGGAACCAACCATGCCCACTATAGGCACCCAAATGTGCATGAGAGTCAAGAAAAACTTACATATGAGTGAGTGCCCTGAACTGAGACTTGAAAGATGTAAAATTTGACAGGTGGATGGTAAGAATGGGGTTGTTTTTGGTGGTGGAGTGTATTCTAAACAGAGGAAAGAGTAAGTGCAAAGTCAAGGAACCATAAAGCAGCATGGGACTTTTACTCCCTTCCAAGATGGAACAACAGAAACTAGATTAACTCTCCCACCTGGACCAAACAATAAAACTAGAGAAAATATATAGAACAACAGTTTTCAAGACACAGAACATCATGCAACAAAGGATAGTGATCCCTGAGAGATGGGAAACTAACAAATCATACAATTGTTTCAGCTTATTGTTTTAAGAGTTTCCAGGTCATGGCATAGGGAGGATGTGGGATTACAGAGAAAATATGTTTATGTTTCTACACAGTTAGGGATTTCTGAACAAATTTTACTGAAACTTGGAATGTGATCTGAGAGCTAGTCTTAGGAGTTAATTTAAAACTGTATAGAGAGTGAGATCTCCAGAGAGATTTACCTAATGCCAGAGATATGTGTTTACATTTCAAGAGGGGATGAAACCTGGAACTTGGAAACATCTCTGAGTTGTAAATCTGGAGACATAGGAATTATTTTTTCCCTGGAGAGATTTATTTACATTCCAAAGGGTTAGAGCAAGACATTTCGAAGGAGACTCTCAGATGTGGAAGGGGAGGCAGCTGCCTCTTTCTCCTGTATACAAGAACAGGCAACTTATTTTTCTGTGTTCCTCACCTATGGGGTGAGCTTGCCATCCATATAGGACAAATTTTTATATCTGGTTCTCATCATGTTACTTTGGAGATATGGGGGAGTGACACTGCAATATTACTCTCTTGATCTGGCTGTGAGTATAATGAGAAATCTGTCTCTGATCCAAAAACTTCAGTGTGCATTAAGGACAAAATTAATAAAGGTGAGTATTAAAAACATAACAGAGGGGGAACCCAGGTGGAGATTGGCAGACTTCCTAAGTTGAGGAGATGGAAATATGAGTCTGGGGAAACCAAGGTAGCTAGAGTTTGAAAGACAAAGTAACAAAGAGGAGTTAGCTGCACAGAGGTAGAACCCTGGAGAGTTGCAAAATCTTTTCTTTGAATAATCAGTAGATTACTTATCAGTGCATGTGTGTAAGAAAACTTCTCAAGGGAGTTAGAGGGGGAAACAATTCAAAAGGATTAGAAAACAGTCCCTGACACTAACACAGTTCCAGGAATATTGTTTATTCCCATAAGCCAGACTGGAAAAATTTATAGTTTGTGGGTAATTGTGTTGAAAACTCAGTAGCAGGGATTAATTAATCCTAGATGGGAGTACTACTTGGGACCTGCATAGCAAATCATGAAAGCAAGACCCAATAAAGATCAAACTGTTTCTGACTAACTAACTGCATCCCAGGCATAGTTCTTGAATATTTATACGAGTACAAAAATACTCAGCACCCAGCAAGTTAAAATTCACAATGTCTGTCATTCAAACAAAGATTACCAGGCATACAAAAAAGCAGGAAAACGTGACCTATAAGGAGGAAAATAGTTAATCAATCAAAACCAACCTGGAACTGACAGAGATGTCAGAATTAGCAAACAAGTACATTTAAACAGTTATGACTATTCCATATGTTCAAACAGTTAAGTAGAGAAATAGAAGATATAAGAAAGACCCAGATTGAGCTTCTAGAGATGAAAACTATAAGGCTTGAGATAAAAACCACAATGTATTTAATGGGAGATTATACATAAGAAAAAAAGATAAGTAACTTGGAGACACTGAAATAGAAACTATCCAAAATGAAACCAGAGAGAAAAAATTGTTTTAAATGAAAAGAGCATCAGTAGCTGTGGGAGAACTTCAGGTAGCTAAT
Organism: Eubalaena glacialis; assembly: GCF_028564815.1. NCBI lineage: Eukaryota > Metazoa > Chordata > Mammalia > Artiodactyla > Balaenidae > Eubalaena > Eubalaena glacialis. The sequence goes on along the minus strand of NC_083720.1, from coordinate 93,742,331 downwards.
ATACATGGAATTGGAGTCTCATAGGAGAGAAGGGATTGCGGATGGGGACAAAAATATTTGAAGACATAATTGCTGAAAAATTTCCAAATTTAATAAAAACTTTAAATGAAATCTGAGCACAAGAAATATGAAGAAAGCTACATGAAGGCACATAAAAATCAAATTGCTCAAACCAATGATAAAGAGAAAATCTTAAAAACAGAGAAAAAAGACATGTTAAATATAGAGGAACAAAGATAAGAGTGGCAACAGATTACTCGTCAGAAAAAATGAAGGGATATGGTATTAGTATGTTTAGCAAATTAGAAGCAATTTGTGTTGGTAATACTTAAGGCATGGGGAGGGCATGAGGAAATGGGCAGGGGGCAATTGCAAGAGGTATGTCTGCTTTGATTTGCTGAGATCAGATGATAAAAAGTGTTAAGTGCCCTATTACAGCCGCTAGGATGTATCCTGGAGGTAATAGGGAGCCATTAAAGAATTTTGGGCAGGAAAATGTCATCAGATTTGCATGTTAGATCACTCTTATGGCATTGATTGCATGAACGTATTAATAAATGGATGAATGAATGAATGGAAGAGGATAGTTTGGAAGATTGAAAGCCTGGAGGAAGTGAGTGCAACCATATAGAAGCTATTGTAGTCAATTCATTTCATTAATTCATTTGTTCAAAATGTATTTGATAAGTCCTCCCATATCCCACACTTTAAGCCCGTTCATTAAGATACTATAGCTAGCATGAAAAAAAAAAAAAAGCTACTATAGCTAGCAAAGTAACTATCTATATAAAAGGCATACTACTCTGTAAGTATGTTGTAGACATCTTTTTGGGTCAATATAAGTACAGTTGTGGTTTCACTTTCAAAAATTTTGGTTACCCTCAGCCAACTGTGGTACAAAAATATTAAATGGAAAATTGCAGAAATAAACAATGCATAAGTTTTAATTTGTTCACTGTTCTGAGTAGTGTGATGAAATCTCTCGCTATCTTGTTTTGTCCCACCTGGGACATGAATCATCCCTTTGTCCAGTGTATCCCACCCAGTAGTCATTTATTAGCCATCTGGGTTATCAGGTCGACTGTTGCAGTATCACAGTGCCTGTGTTCAAGTCACCCTTATTTTATGTAATAAAGGCCCTAAAGTGCAAGAGTAGTGATGTTGGCAATTCATATACGCCAAAGAGAAGCCGTTAAGTGTTTCCTATGAGCGAAAAGTTGAAAGTTGTTGACTTAAAAAGAAAGAAAAAAACCTTATGCTGAGTTTGCTAAGATCTACCGTAAGAATGAATCTTCTATCTTTGAAATTGTGAAGAGGTAAAAAGAAATAAGTGCTAGTTTTGCTATCACACCTCAAACTGCAAAAGTTAAGCCACAGTGTAGGATAAGTGCCTAGTTAAGATAGAAAAGGCATTAAATTTGTAAAATAAGATATTTCGAGAGAGAGTGAGTGAGAGAGGGGTCACATTCACATAACTTTTATTACAGTATATCATTAAAATTGTTCTACTTTATTATTGTGGTTAATCTGTTACTGTGTCTAATGTATAAATTAAATTTTATCATACATATTATGTATAGGAAAATACATAGTATATATATAGGGTTTGGTACTATTTATGGTTTCAAGCATTGACTGTGGGGGTCTTAGAATGTATTCCCTGTGGATAAGGAGGAACTATCACAGATAGCTTTTATTCTTTATAACAGCTTCATACTATTCATTCATTAATTTGTCAAATATTTTAAAATCTTTTTTGAATTTTATTTTATTATTATTATTATTTTTATACAGCAGCTTCTTATTAGTTATCTATTTTATACATATTCGTGTATATATGTCAACCCCAATCTCCCAATTGATCCTCCCCCACCAACTTTCCCCCCTTGGTGTCCATACATTTGTTCTCTACATCTGTGGCTCTATTTCTGCCTTGCAAACCGGTTCCTCTATACCATTTTTCGAGATTCCACATATATGTGTTTCTAGATTCCACATATAAGTGTTAACAAACATGTTAAAAAACATATTTGTTTTTCTCTTTCTGACTTACTTCACTCTGTATGGCAGTTTCTAGACCCATCCACGTCTCCACAAATGACCTAATTTCGTTCCTTTTTATGGCTGAGTAATATTCCATTGTATGTATATACCACATCTTCTTTATCCATTCATCCGTCGATGGACACTTAGGTTGCTTCCATGTCCTGGCTATTGTAAATAGAGCTACAATGAACATTGTGGTACATGACTCTTTTTAAATTATGGTTTTCTCTGGGTATATGCCTAGTAGTGGGATTGCTGGGTGGTATGGTAATTCTTAGTAATTTTTAGTTTTTTAAGGAACCTCCATACTGTTCTCCATAGTGGCTGTATCAATTTACATTCCCACCAACAGTACAAGAGGGTCCCCTTTTCTCCACACCCTCCAGCATTTGTTGTTTGTAGATTTTCTGAAGATGCCCATTCTAACTGGTGTGAGGTGATACCTCATTGTACTTTTGATTTGCATTTCTCTAATGATTAGTGATGCTGAGGACCCTTTCACGTGTTTGTTGGCAATCTGTATATCTTCTTTGGAGAAATGTCTATTTAGGTCTTCGGCCCATTTTTGTATTGGGTTGTTTGTTTTTTTAATGTTGAGCTGCATGACTTGTTTATATATTTTGGGAGATTAATCCTTTGTCCATTGATTCATTTGCAAATATTTTCTCCCATTCTGAGGGTTGTCTTTTCATCTTGTTTCGTAGTTTCCTTTGCTGTGCAAAAGCTTTTAATTTTCATTAGGTCCCACTTGTTTATTTCTGTTTTTATTTCCATTTCTCTAGGAGGTGGGTCAAAAGGATCTTACTGTGATTTATGTCATAGAGTGTTCTGCCCATGTTTTCCTCTAAGAGTTTTATAGTGTCTGGCCTTACATTTAGGTCTTTACTCCATTTTGAGTTTATTTTTGTGTATGGTGTTAGGGAGGGTTCTAATTTCATTCTTTTACAGGTAGCTGTGCAGTTTTCCCAGCACCACTTATTGAAGAGGCTGTCTTTTCTCCATTAAATATTCTTGCCTCCGGTATCAAAAGTAAGGTGACCATATGTGCATGGGTTTACCTCTGGGCTTTCTATCCTGTTCCATTGATCTATGTTTCTGTTTTTGTGACAGTACCATACTGTCTTGATTACTGTAACTTCGTAACATAGTCTGAAATCAGAGAGTCTGATTCCTCTAGCTCTGCTTTTTTCCCTCAAGATTGCTTTGGCTATTCAGGGTCTTTTGTGTCTCCATACAAATTTTAAGATTTTTTGTTCTAGTTCTGTGAAAAATGCCAGTGGTAGTTTGATAGGGATTGCATTGAATCTGTAAATGGCTTTGGGTAGTAGACTCATTTTCACAATGTTGATTCTTCCAGTCCAAGAACATGGTATATCTCTCCATCTGTTTGTGTCGTCTTTGATTTCTTTCATCAGTGTCTTATACTTTTCTGAGTACAGGTCTTTTACCTCCTTAGGTAGGTTTATTCCTAGGTATTTTATTCTTTTTGTTGCAATGGTGAACGGGATTGTTTCCTAAATTTCTCCTTCTGATATTTCGTTGTTAGTGTATAGGAATGCAAGAGATTTCTGTGCATTACTTTTGTATCCTGCAACTTTACCAAATTCATTGATTAGCTCTAGTAGTTTTCTGGTGGCATCTTTAGGATCCTCTAGGCATAATATCACGTCATCTGCAAACAGTGACAGTTTTACTTCTTCTCTTCCAATTTGTATTCCTTTTATTTCTTTTTCTTCTTTGATTGCCATGACTAGGACTTCCAAAACTATGTTGAAGAATAGTGGCGAGAATGGACATCCTTGTCTTGTTCCTGATCTTAGAGGAAAGCTTTCAGTTTTTCACCACTGAGAATGATGTTTGCTGTGGGTTTCCCATATATGCCCTTTATTATGTTGAGGTAAGTTCCCTCTATGCCCACTTTCTGGAGAGTTTTTGTCATAAATGGGTGTTGAATTTTGTTGAAAGCTTTTTCTGCATCTATTGAGATGATCATATGGTTTTTATTATTCAATTTGTTAATATGGTGTATCACATTGATTGATTTGCTTATATTGAAGAATCCTTGCATTCCTGGGATAAATCCCACTTGATCATGGTGTATGATCATTTTAATGTGTTGTTGGATGCTGTTTGCTAGTATTTTTTTTTTTTTTTTAAGTATTTATTTATTTATTTATGGCTGTGTTGGGTCTTCGTTTCTGTGCGAGGGCTTTCTCTAGTTGTGGCAAGCGGGGGCCACTCTTCATCGCAGTGCGCGGGCCTCTCACTATCGCAGCCTCTCTTGTTGCGGAGCACAGGCTCCAGACGCGCAGGCTCAGTAATTGTGGCTCACGGGCCCAGCTGCTCCGCGGCATGTGGGATCTTCCCAGACCAGGGCTCGAACCCGTGTTCCCTGCATTAGCAGGCAGATTCTCAACCACTGCGCCACCAGGGAAGCCCTGTTTGCTAGTATTTTGTTGAGGATTTTTGCATCTATATTCATCAGTGATATTGGTCTGTAATTTTCTTTTTTTGTAGTATCTCTGTCTGGTTTTGGTAACAGGGTGATGGTGGCCTCTTAGAATGAGTTTGGGAGTATTCCTTCCTCTGCAATTTTTTGGAAGAGTTTGAGAAGGATGGGTGTTAGCTCGTATCGAAATGCTTGATAGAATTCATCTGTGAAGCCATCTGGTCCTGGACTTTGGTTTGTTGGAAGATTTTTAATCACAGTTTCAATTTCAGTGTTTGTGATTGGTCTGTTCATATTTTCTATATCTTCCTGGTTTAGTCTTGGAGGGTTACACCTTTCTAAGAATTTGTCCATTTCTTCCAGGTTGTTCATTTTATTGGTATAGAGTTGCTTGTTGCAGTCTCTTATGATGCTTTGTATTTCTGCGGTGTCTGTTGTAACTTCTCCTTTTTCATTTCAAATTTTATTGATTTCAGTCCTCTCCCTCTTTTCTTGATGAGTCTGGCTAAAGGTTTATCAATTTAGTTTATCTTCTCAAAGAACCAGCTTTTAGTTTTATTGATCTTTGCTATTGTTTTCTTTGTTCCTATTTCATTTCTGCTCTGATCTTTATGATTTCTTTCCTTCTACTAATTTTGGGTTTTGTTTGTTCTTCTGTCTCTTTTTCCTTTAAGTGTGAGGTTAGACTGTTTGAGATTTTTCTTGTTTCTTGAGGTAAGATTGTATTGTTATAAACTTCCCTATTAGAACTGCTTTTGCTGCTCCCATAGGTTTTAGATCATTGTGTTTTCGTTGTCATTTGTCTTTAGGTATTTTTTGATTTCCTTTTGATTTCTTCAGTGATCTCTTGGTTATTTAGTAACGTATTGTTTAGCCTCCATGTGTTTGTGTTTTTTACGGTTTTTTTCCCGGCAATTTATTTCTAATTTCATAGCGTTGTGGTCAGAAAAGATGCTTGACATGATTTCAGTTTTCTTAAATTTACCGAGGCTTGATTTGTGACCCAAGATGTGATCTATCCTGGAGAATGTTCCATGTGCACTTGAGAAGAAAGTGTAATCTACTGTTTTTGGATGGAATGTCCTATAAATATCAATTAAATCTATCTGGTCTATTGTGTCAGTTAAAGCTTGTGTTTCCTTATTAATTTTCTGCCTGGATGATCTGTCCGTTGGTGTAAGTGAGGTGTTAAAGTCCCCCACTATTATTTTGTTACTGTCGATTTCCTCTTTTAGAGCTGTTAGCAGTTGCCTTATGTATTGAGGTGCTCCTATGTTGGGTGCATAAATATTTACAATTGTTATATCTTCTTCTTGGACTGATCCCTTGATCACTATGTAGTAACCTTCCTTGTCTCTTGTAACATTATTTTAAAGTCAATTTTATCTGATATTAGTATTGCTACTCTAGCTTTCTTTTGATTTCCATTTGCATGGAATATCTTTTTCCATCCCTCACTTTCAGTCTGTTTATGTCCCTAGGTCTGAGGTGGGTCTCTTGTAGACAGCATATATATGGGTCTTGTGTTTGTATCCATTCAGAGAGCCTGTGTCTTTCGGTTGGAGCATTTAATCCATTCACATTTAAGGTAATTATTGATATGTATGTTCCTATTTCCATTTTCTTAATTGTTATGGGTTTGTTTTTGTAGGTCCTTTTCTTCTCTTGTGTTTCCCACTTAGAGAAGTTCCTTTAACATTTGTTGTAGGCCTGGTTTGGTGGTGCTGAATTCTCTTAGCTTTTGCTTGTCCGTAAAGCTTTTGATTTCTTTGTCGAATCTGAATGAGATCCTTGCCAGGTAGAGTAATCTTGGCTGTAGTTTCTTCCCTTTCATCACTTTAAGTATATCGTGCCACTCCCTTCTGGTTGTAGAGTTTCTGCTGAGAAATCAGCTGTTAACCTTATGGGAGCTCCCTTGTATCTTATTTGTCATTTTTCCCTTGTTGCTTTTAATAATTTTTCTTTGTCTTTAATTTTTGTCAGTTTGATTACTCTGTGTCTTGTCATGTTTCCCCTTGGGTCTATCCTGCCTGGGAGTCTCTGCACTTCCTGGACTTCGGTGGCTATTTCCTTTTCCATGTTAGGGAAATTTTCGACTGTAAACTCTTCAAATATTTTCTCGGGTCCTTTCTCTCTCTCTTCTCCTTCTGGGACCCCTATAATGTGAATGCTGGTGTGTTTAATGTTGTCCCAGAGGTCTCTTAGTCTGTCTTCATTTCTCTTCATTCTTTTTTCTTTATTCTGTTCCACAGCAGTGAATTCCACCATTCTGTCTTCCAAGTCATTTATCTGTTCTTCTGCCTCAGTTATTCTGCTATTGATTCCTTCTAGTGAATTTTTCATTTCAGTTATTGTATTGTTCATCTCTGCTTGTTTGTTCTTTAATTCTTCTAAGTCTTTGTTAAACATTTCTTGCATCTTCTTGATCTTTGCCTCCATTCTTTTTCTGAGGTCCTGGATCATCTTCACTATCATTATTCTGATTCTTTTTCTGGAAGGTTGCCTATCTCCACTTCATTTAATTGTTTTTCTGGGGTTTTATCTTGTTCCTTCATCTGGTGCATAGTCCTATACCTTTTCATTTTGTCTCTCTTTCTGTGAGAAAGACAGAGATACAAAATAATGTGTGAAATTATTTTGCTTAGTGTTATGAATACTAGCATATAAACTACAAGGATTATAATAATGATATATCCTAAGCATCCTCATCATTATTTATCTTACTACAATTCAACTATTATTAGCAGTTTAATAATATTCAATATTTATAAACATTTGTTAGTGCAAAGATATGTATAATATTCTTCCTAAAATTATATAGATAACACACTCTCATAATTTGTATTAACTGTCAATCTTTTTCCCTATTAAACCATTTGAAAATTGTTTGTTTTTTTACATAAAATTACAACTTTGACCACCGTCACTAATTATTTTACTCTTATAATAGTACAAGTACATTTATACTTCAATCAACTTATAAAATTTCAGCATATAAAACACATACTGAAATTTTCCCTCCAAAAAAGTACTATGGATATTTAATAGTGATTTTATATATTAACAATAAATCTGAAATTCATACTTCCTTGAATTACTTAGTTTTCCTGACTATGCATGATGGTAACACATATGATCATGAGGTTTTTGATCACACAAAGTTCAGAGATGCCAGGAATGAAGGTGAAGCAAGTCCAAGTCTCTCTGGCCTTGAAGCCAGAGTCCAAGATGAAGAGGGGATCCTGGTCACACACAAAAGGATGATCTCTGGGACACTCCCATATATATATATATATATATGTATATATGTATATATATATGTATTCTCACCCCTAATTAGGACATAAGCTTCATGAAGGCAAGGAGTTTTTTTTTTATTCACTTCTGTATCTTTGGTATCTTGCCCAAAGCCAAACACATAAAAGATACTCAGTAAAAATTTGACAAAGAGGGCAGACAGCAGAAGCAAGAAGAACTACAATTCTGCAGCCTGTGGAACTAAAACCACATTCACAGAAAGATAGACAAAATGAAGAGGCAGAGGACTACGTACCAGATGAACGAACAAAATAAAACCCTAGAAAAAAAAACAACTAGATGTAGTGGAGATAGGCAACTTTCCAGAAAAAGAATTCAGCATAATGATAGTGAAGATGATCTAGGACCTCAGAAAAAGAATGGAGGCAAAGATCAAGAAGATGCAAGAAATGTTTAACAAAGACTTAGAAGAATTAAAGAACAAACAAACAGAGATGAACAATACAATAACTGAAATGAAAAATTCACTAGAAGTAATCAATAGCAGAATAACTGAGGCAGAAGAACAGATAAATGACTTGGAAGACAGAATGGTGGAATTCACTGCTGCGGAACAGAATAAAGAAAAAAGAATGAAAAGAAATGAAGACAGACTGAGAGACCTCTGGGACAACATTAAACACACCAACATTCACATTATGCGGGTCCCAGAAGGAGAAGAGGGAGAGAAAGGACCCGAGAAAATATTTGAAGTGATTATAGTCAAAAACGTATAGGCGAATTCTATAAAACATTTAGAGAAGAGCTAACACCTATCCTTTTCAAACTCTTCCAAAATATAGCAGAGGGAGGAACACTCTCAAACTCATTCTATGAGGCCACCATCACCCTGATACCAAAACCAGACAAAGATGTCACAAATAAAGAAAACTACAGGCCAATATCACTAATGAACATAGATGCAAAAATCCTCAACAAAATACAAGCAAGCAGAATCCAACACGGCATTAAAAGGGTCATACACCATGATCAAGTGGGGTTTATCCCAGGTGTGCGAAGATTCTTCATTATACGCAAATCAATCAGTGTGATAAACCATATTAACAAATTGAAGGAGAAAAACCATATGATCATCACAGTAGATGCAGAAAAAGCTTTTGACAAAAGTCATAACCTATTTATGATAAAAACCCTCCAGAAAGTATGCATAGAGGGAACTTACCTCAACATAATAAAGGTCATATATGACAAACCCACAGACAACATTGTTCTCAATGGTGAAAAACTGAAACCATTTCCACTAAGATCAGGAACAAGACAAGGTTGTCCACTCTCACCAGTATTATTCAACATAGTTTTGGAAGTTTTAGCCACGGCCATCAGAGAAGAAAAAGAAATAAATGGAATACAAATTGGAAAAGAAGAAGCAAAGCTCTCACTGTTTGCAGATGACATGCTACTATACATAGAGAATCCTAAAGATGCTACCAGAAAACTACTAGAGCTAATAAACGAATTTGGTAAAGTAGCAGGATACAAAATGAATGCACAGAAATCTCTTGCATTCCTATACAATAATGATGAAAAATCTGAAAGAGAAATGAAGGAAGCACTCCCATTTACCACTGCAACAAAAAGAATAAAATACCTAGGAATAAACCTACCTAAGGAGACAAAAGACCTGTATGCAGAAAACTATAAGACACTGATGAAAGAAATTAAAAATAATACAAACAGATGGAGAGATATACTATGTTCTTGGACTGGAAGAATCAACATTGTGAAAATGAATCTACTACCCAAAGCAATCTACAGATTCAATGCAATCCCTATCAAACTACCAGTGGCATTCTTCACAGAACTAGAACAAAAAATTTCACAATTTGTATGGAAACACAAAAGACCCGGAATAGCCAAAGCAATCTTGAGAAAGAAAAACGGAGCCGGAGGAATCAGGCTCCCAGACTTCAGACTATACTACAAAGCTTCAGTAATCAAGACAGCATGGTACTGGCACAAAAACAGAAATATAGATCAATGGAACAGGATAGAAAACCCAGAGATAAACCCACGCACGTATGGTCACCTTATTTTTGATAAAGGAGGCAAGAATATACAATGGAGAAAAGACAGCCTCTTCAATAAGTGGTGCTGGGAAAACTGGACAACTACATCGTTAAAAGAATGAAATTAGAACACTCCTTAACACTATACGCAAAAATAAACTCAAAATGGATTAAAGACCTAAAGGTAAGGCCAGACACTATAAAACTCTTAGAGGAAAACATAGGCAGAACACTCTATGACATAAATCAAAGCAAGATACTTTTTGACCCCTAGAGAAATGGAAATAAATACAAAAATAAACAAATGGGACCTAATGAAACTTAAAACCTTTTGCATAGCAAAGGAAACCATAAACAAGACGAAAAGACAACCCTCAGAACGGGAGGAAATATTTGCAAATGAAGCAACTGACAAAGGATTAACCTCCAAAATTTACAAGCAGCTCATGCAGCTCAATATCAAAAAAACAATCAACCCAATCCAAAAATGGGCAGAAGACCTTAATAGACATTTCTCCAAAGAAGATATACAGATTGCCAACACACACATGAAAGGGTGCTCAACATCACTAATCATTAGAGAAATGCAAATCAAAACTACAATGAGGTATCACCTCACACTGGTTAGAATGGGCATCATCAGAAAATCTATAAACAATAAATGCTGGAGAGGGTGTGGAGAAAAGGGAATCATCTTGCACTGTTTGTGGGAAAGTAAATTGATACAGCAACTATGGAGAACCTATGGATGTTCCTTAAAAAACTAAAAATGGAACTACCATATGACCCAGCAATCCCACTACTGGGCATATACCCTGAGAATACCGTAATTCAAAAAGAGACATGTACCACAATGTTCATTGTAGCTCTATTTACAATAGCCAGGACATCGAAGGAACCTAAGCGTCCATCAACAGATGAATGGATAAAGAAGATGTGGTACATATATACAATGGAATATTACTCAGCCATAAAAAGAAACACAATTGAGTTATTTGTAGTGAGGTGGTTGGACTTAGAGTCTGTCATACAGAATGAAGTAAGTCAGAAAGAGAAAAACAAATACCGTATGCTAACACATATATATGGAATCTAAAAAATAAAGGTTCTGAAGAACCTAGGGGCAGGACAAGAATAAAGACACAGACAGAGAGAATGGACTTGAGGACACAGGGAGGGGGAACGGTAAGCTGGGACGAAGTGAGAGAGTGGCATGGACATATATACACTACCAAATGTAAAATAGATAGCTAGTGGGAAGCAGCCACATAGCACAGGGAGATCAGCTTGGTGCTTTGTGACCACCTAGAGGGGTGGGGTAGGGAGGGTGGTAGGGAGATGCAAGAGGGAGGAGATATGGGGTATAAGTATATGTATACTTGGTTCACTTTGTTATAAAGCAGAAACTAACACAACATTGTAAAGCAATTATAGTCCAATAAAGATGTTTAAAAAAAAAGTGAGATCCACTTGGAATTGCAAATGTGCCCTATAGTGACAAGAAGTTATAATTCTTATATATAATGTCAAACTTTAAATATTTGACTACTAAATTTTTAAATAACAGAAAAAATAATTTTTGAGATCAAGTTTAATATTTATGTTTAACCCAGGAGTTAATTTTATGTGGATTTTAGCCATTAATTTTATTAGAAAAAAATAGTGATTTGGATAGAGATAGTGGCATTGAACAGAGTGAGAAATGATCACATTCTGAGTGCATTTTGAGTAGAACTGATAATGTTTGTTGATAATTAAGTGTGGGATGTGACAGAAAGAGGGAGTTCAGGATGACTTGAAGGTTTTTGGCTTGAGCAACTGATTGAATAGAATTTCTATACCCTGACAAATAGAAGACTGCCAAGAGATAATTTGGATTGGGGGTGAGAGATGATGGATGCAGGAGTGTGGTTCTGGACATGTTAAGTTTAAGACTTTGAGCTGAGCTCAGCATCTTTCCTTGACCATCTTCACAGTTCCAATCAAAATGTGCCAAACGGAATGACTCATTTTCTTAAACTTGCCTACCCTGATGTCTTCTCTGTGTATCAGTTGATGGCAACTCTATCCTTCCAGCTGGCTCAGACCACACACCTTAGAGTCAGCCTTGAATTCTTCCCTTCCCTTCCCCCTTTTCTCCCTCCCTCCTCCTTTCCTCCCTCCCTACTGTTTTCCCTTCTTTCTTTCTCTCTTTTCCTCCTTCCCTCCCTCCCTTCTTCCTTCCTTCCTTCCTTCCTTCCTTCCTCTCTCCCTCCCTCCCTCCCTTCTTCCTTCCTCCCTCCCTCCCTTCTTCCTTCCTTCCTTCTTTCCTTCCTTCCTCCCTCCCTCTCTCCCTTCTTTCTTTCTCACATCCAATCTATCAAGAAATCTTGTGGCCTTTACCCTTAGGATTACATCCATAACTTGATAAATTCTCACCACCTCAATTGCCAAAACCCTGCTTCCCAGCCACCAGCATCTCCCTCCGGAATGTTGCAAAGGACTCCTAACTGGTTTCCTTGCTTTTCCCTACGTCTTCTAGAGCTTATTTTCAACATGACTGGTAGAATTATATTTTTAAAACATGAATCAACCAGATCATATCATTCATGTGCTTAAAATCCTCTAAGACCTCCCTATTTTACAGTATTCAAAATAAAATCGAAATCCTGTGCTGGTCTACAAGACCCTATATAGTCTGGCTCCTCGATGCCCCTGCCCCTGACTCTCTGACTTCATCCCCTCTTCTTGCCCTCTTCCTCCTTGCTCTTCCTCTAAGGTGCTGGGCACTTTCCCACCATGGGGTCCACCTTGCTGTTTCCTCTGCCAGGAAAATTCTTCTCCCATCTATGGTCAGGCTTATTCTTCAAGAGTTTGTTCAGATGGCACCTTCTCAAGGAGGTCGACCCTGATGGTCCCATGGAAAGTGCAGTCTTGCACACATACTTTTGCCTGCCACACACCGCCATCCTCCTTACTCTGTTCTATTTTTACTGTTGATGTAGCACTTTTCTTCATAACATACTTTATAATTTATTATAACATACTTTATAATTTATTTTAACATATTTTAAATTTATTCTGTGTCTCCTTCTGCCAAACTTTAGTCTAATTCCCAAGGGCAAGGACTTTCATCTGTTTGTTCAGTGATGTATTCCCTGTACCTGGAATAGTGCCTGGCACACAGTAGATGGTCTATAAACACTCACTGAATATTGAACATTGGGCCTGACTCTCCCGAAGCCCTAATGTCTTTAATCAGGATGATACCAAGACATGTGAGAAGCCCAGACTGATGATTAATTTGGTTCTCCTTCAAATGGATATTAAAAAATATTTATGTTTGTTGAGAAGTGATGCTGAGTACTACCGGGCTGTATGTGGGAAGGACCAAAAACAGGAGTGGTGCTCAAACTTTCTTTTCTTATCTCAGGCAATTCAGCTGTGGCCCTGAATGTATCTAAAACAACTAAAAAACAGAGTCCTGCAGTGACCCTCACCCTCCTTACACAGGTCAGTCACACAAGCACACCCTTTGGGGGTCTCACTGCGCCCACTCCAGGCTGCATCCATATCCAGTACCCTCCCTGAGAGGCCATCTGGCAGGTAGAGATTTTCCCATTTTGGAATGTTCTCAGGGATGTTTAAATTGGTGGCCCTGGTAGCTGGCTGTGTCTCTGAACTTAGCCACAGGAGATCTCCTCTTGCAGTGCATGCCGTTCAATCTGATCATTTGAAAAGCCCTAATTTGCTTTTTCAGCATCCTGCTCTGAGACCTCCTGCTTCTTTTCTCTACAGGTCTCAGCAGAAAAGTAATAATAGCTGCGAAGGGTGTCACTGTGCTTGAGAAAGACAGACACTCCCTACACCCTAGGTTTCCTCAGTGGCAGAAAGCTCCTGTCAGTTTAACTCGCCTTTTTGGAAATATAGATTCTCATTTCTCCTCTCCCACAGATGCCCAAGCTGGTAACTTCTTTTTCACCACTTTACATCGAATCTACTTTACTTCTTCAATAACTTGCTGCTCCTAGCAAGGTTTGAGTAAAATCTAATGTTAACTAGAAGAAATTCTTTATTGTTTTTCCTTGTAAAAATGGGGCATTGTGAATAAAGTTAATGTTTGAACGATGAAGCTGGTTTCCTTTTTTTTCATTGGTAAAAGAGGGTGAAATCTCATTTCTTACAGCTCAGAATTATTTTGAAGCTCACATGAGATGAAATAGTAAATGGGTCTAATTATAATCTTTTCCATTGTATTGAGGAGATTCTCTACTGAGCTGAAAAGAAATCAGTATATGGAATAGAATTACTTATTCTAAACTGAGGAGTTGAGGAGAGAAAGGGGGCGTGGTTTAAACTCCTTTGTTTCTAGGGAAACGCAGTGTTCCTTTTCATTGAGTGTGAAATGGGGGTGGATGGGATGGGAGATATGTGTGAGATAGGGGTTGGAAGGGGTCACTTGGACACCCTGGGGCTCCCATGGAAACTCCACCCTACTGCTCCCGGCCAACCGCAGGCTGAGAAAGAGGGAAGTGGGTCGGGGGGAGGCCAAGAAGGGAAGCTCACATCTTCCGAAGGAGTTTGAAAATCATTGTTGTCAGCAGGAGAAAAGAGATTCTTAACCACTAATTATTTCTTCTCTCACCCCTCATATATCTCTAGCCTCTTTTTTCTTACCAATCTTAAATCTTGTGTGACTCTTACTAGCCCTTTTCTCCACATGAACCTTTAGTCACACACAATAAATTGAAACTATTGAGGCTTGAGGCTGGTTAAAGTATTTCCCGTTACTTGTCTCACAGGAGGTGTCCTCCAGGGAAGATTCTAGTAAACTCCTGTTCACCACCATTTTTCTGTGAATAATCACCCCACCTCCAATCGCTGGATTCTTTTTAGAATCAACAATTCACTGGCCCTGGCTTCCAACAGTTACTGCAGATCATCAACCCCTGTGAATTACGAGAATCACATCCTCTCTTGAACTACAATCAGCAGCAGCCCATTGTCCGCTATTTCTTTCCTCTTCCTTTTTGAAACTTTAGAGTTTAAGAACGCTATTCTTAAGGGTTCACCTAAAGGACAGAATCTAGAATACCCTGTTTGGATGAGAACCATAGCTACCCCATGGGAAGAACCTGAGAGGAAGTCAGGACATGAGTCAGGGAAGAGAGAAAAGAAAGAGAAATTTAGACTTTGGTGTTATCAGAAGTAAGGTTTATGATATGGGGAGGTGTGTGTGTGAGTGTGTGTGAGTGTGTGTGTATGTGTGTGTGTGTGTGAGAAATGAGTATCATCCACTGGACTTAAGAAGGTGTAAGAGGACAAACAAAAAGAAAAAAGAGAGGAGACTCTCCTCCCCCGATCACTGAGGGTGGGAAGTCAGGTTTCCCTCCCACTCCTGTCCCTGCAACCACCTAGTTTTCCTTTCTGATGCAACTATAGTTACCATCAAAAGCAGTTTAAAAATCTAAATAAGAGAAAATTATTCACTTTACAATAGCCAAGACATGGAAGCAACCTAAATGTTCATCGACAGAAGAGTGGATAAAGAAAATGTGGTACATATATACAATGGAATACTACTCAGCCATAAAAAATGAAATAATGCCACTTCCAGCAACATGGATGCACCTAGAGATTGTCATACTGAGTGAAGTAAGTCAGAGAGAGAAAGATAAGTATCATATGATATCGCTTATATGTGGACTCTAAAAAAATGGTACAAATGAACTTCTTTACAAAAAATGAAATAGAGTCACAGATGGAGAAAATAAACTTATGGTTACCAGTGGGGAAAGAGTGGGAAAGGGATAAATTGGGATATTGGGATTGATATATACACACTACTATATGTAAAACAGATAACAAATAAGGACCTACTGTATAGCACAGGGAACTCTACCCAATACTCTGTAATGACCTATACGGGAAAAGAATCTAAAAAAGAGTGGATATATGTGATGTGCATGTATAAGTGTTTCACTTTGCTGTACACCTGAAACTAACACAACATTGATTGTAAATCAACTGTACTATAATAAAAATTACAAAAAAAAAAGAGAAAATTATTCACAACCTTAGTTGTTTGATTTAAAATTGGAAATAGCCTCTTCCCTCCTGAATGACAGTTGCAGAAAGGGTTTCTAGTTTGATTTAATAGTTCCTTTGTGTTTGATATTCTCCACTCTTTTTAATATATAATGTCCCTCGAGTTCAGAATTACCCCTATTCTGGGATAATCCCTAGAAATACCTTAAGGGTATTGAAAGTGTCTCCTTCTACTCAAAATGAATCACGAGATTTTCTTTCAGACTTCAGACTCATGGACAAAATCTTGAACTTTCTAATTCAGCCCGAGTACAAAGCAGTTATGGGCTTCAAAAGGATTAGAGTTTTGAAAACCACAGGAACCCAGTTCAACTCTTGCTCTTAGCTAAAAATGTTTGAAGTAGCCACTTTCATTCTAATAACAGTTTGTAGGAATGTTTTCCCACACGTTAATTGGATGTCTTACCATCTCTTTTCTTCTAGGGATTCTAGGGAAAGAGAGCATGGTTGGCAGTATTTTGTGAAGGGTTTTTATCAACAATATTGATGTTTCTTAAGGTACCATGGGTCAGACTTCCCAGTCTACTCCCTGTGTCTCTTGTACTGAGGCTGTTAGGGAGGAAGTGATTGCCCTGAAGAGAGGAGACTAGATTGGCTGTTCTGGGACCTCTGTCTAATTTGTGCCCAGGCCTGCTGCCAGGGCACTGGAGCAGAGGTTAATATCCCTAAAAGAGTGTGAGTATGAGACAATGAAAAGTTTATAAAATTGGACTTCTGATTTCCAGCCCAGCATCAGGCATATGCAAGGAACTTGGAAGTTGTCACTCCCATCTTCATAACAACAACAAAAGACTGCTGGACCAACTAAAAATCAACAACTCTTCTTATAGTCCTCAGAAAATTGTGGTCACAGGACAAAGTGCTGCCCCCCAAATTGGAAAGACAGACAGGTGGATACAGAGGATCACAATTTACCAGAGCAGAAATCCATGGGCAGAAACCTCTGCAGGAACTAGCATAGGGTAGAAAACCTGAAAGTGGAATTAGTGAATTGCTGGAGGCTCAGTGTGGACAGGTTTGAGGGTTAAAAACTCCAGAAGGGTCTAAGCTTAGTGGGGGTCCCACATTTTTGTGAGTTTTACCTTCAGGAGCTCCACCACCTTCTCACAGTCAACGCTGGAGTAGCCATTCTGAAATATGCCTCGAGTATTCTGTTCTTAACAATGCCTGCATCAGCGGAGACTATTTTACAAGAGCCTCACGGACTGTCGTTTTACCACAGCCTAACCCACCCGGAGGAAAGGAAATAGCCAATCCTGCCCTTTGTAACCTTGTTGTCTCACCCAAGGGAGGACAAAAACAAAACTGAGAAGCCCTTGTGAGGGTCTTAGCCCTGGGACACAAACTCACTAAAAGGCTAAGACCTATAGCCACAGGACTCCAGAACGCATTCTCTCCCCCCATACTTTACCACCATTTCAATAGGACTCCTGTAGAATCACAGGGGATTTCAGCATAAAGAACTGCATGTCTCAGATCTTATTTAAGAAGGAGTCTTTAGGGAAGGAAACTCAAAGACAACAGAGGCTACAAAGACAAGGATACCAGAGGAAATTTTAGCCTCTGAAACCTACAGCTTCAGCAAACAATAAACACAGCCTAATTCCTAGCCAGATAAACAAAACACACAAAAGGCCTATTTATTACATTTCCTTTTACTCAATCAAAGCTTTCAATGAAAAATTACAAGGGATACTAACAGAAACACACACACAAACGCACACACACAGAGGTTGACCAGATGGAGCAAGCGTCAGAATCAGCCTCCGATATGGCAGAGATTTTGGAATGATCAGACCTGGGATTTAAAACACTTACGCTTACTATACTAAGGGCTCTAATGGAGGAAATGGACAACATGCAAGAACAGATGGGTATTAATAATGTCCGGGGCTTTTAGTTGTACTTAGGAGAAGTGATATGGAAAAGTATGTCTGTTCCATCTTCCTGAAAGTGGAACTCTTAACTCTAACTTAAAAAAAATTTATCCTGTTTTTCTTCATTGTTTGTTTCCTCTGAGTTCCTGTTTCTGTGTATTTATTTCTATTTTTTTAATAGAGATTTTTATTTCTATTTTTTTAACATTAAGTCTTTAATGTTAAAGACTTTCCTCAGAGGTGTGGTGATCCCTGGCTATCCACTCATATTTAAGATTGAGTACTATAAAACTGATAAGAAGTTACATCAGGAGAGGGGTGGGACCTGCCCCTCATTGTCAGGTTATTGGACAGGGATCCAGCCATTTCTTGAAAGAAAGTGTAAATTTATCAAATGTCAATTTGTTTTTTTTTTTTTAATTAATTAATTTATTTATATTTATTTTTTTGGCTGTGTTGGGTCTTCGTTTCTGTGCGAGGGCTTTCTCCGGTTGCGGCGAGCGGGGGCCACTTTTCATCGCGGTGCGCAGGCCTCTCACCGTCGCGGCCTCTCTTGTTGCGGAGCACAGGCTCCAGACGCGCAAGCTCAGAAGTTGTGGCTCACGGGCTTAGTCGCTCCGCGGCATGTGGGATCTTCCCAGATCAGGGCTCGAACCCGCGTCCCCTGCATTAGCAGGCAGATTCTTAACCACTGCGCCACCAGGGAAGCCCCAAATGTCAATTTCTAAAGGTCTTTCTCTTAGGATTGTCCATTTTTTTCAGATAGTCATCCTCAAATATCCTGCCTGTGGCTGAGTATGACACTGCTGAAGGAGGAAGAGGGCTGAATGTCCCACTGTACAGTATTCAGACTTTTATGTAATCATCCTGCTTTCAGCACAGCCACTTACTCTTCTCTCCTCTCCAGGGTAATGCTATAGTTCTCCTGTCTTATGTGCAAATGTGATGGGAATAGGAGGCTGTTTTCTGGTCCTTGATCATCAGACCACATAGGTCACCACTGAGACATCCATTGTCCCTGTCTACACAGTGTTGGGAAACAGTTCTCTACCAATCATGGTTTCATGTAGCCTACTGTCTTACGAGCAGAGGCATAGATAGTCTATTCTGGATGATCTTTGCAAGGATGTTCGTATAGCAAGTAGACTTGGAAGACAGAGATAGTGTCTCTCTCTGGGATAGAGAGAAGATTTGTTTGCTTCCCAGTATAATAAAGATAATGCCAAGATGAGGGCTGGGACGGTTTTCTTGTAGCCTTTTTAACATATTGAGGTTTCCTAAAATTGAGCTTCTTCAGCTGTGATGCAAACCCACCACATGTTCAACATCCATTTGTGCTGTCCCATGCAGTCCCTGTGGGACTGAGAAACAAGGTAAACCAACATGTACATGAAGATAATGCTGCCTACTGTGCTTGGAGTAATAACAGCCTTAGCCTTTGTCCCAGGTGACTCGTATCTTCTGCCAGCATGAGTGGAACTGTGGCCATTTAACTTGTAAGCTTGCAAGTAGAGTAGAAGCTCAGATGCTCAATTCTGTGGGTTTCCAGCGCTACAATACCATGTATGGGTCTCAGGAATCTTTATGAGCCTGCCTCTGTTCTGTCTTCCTTGATACCCCATGCAGCGGTTGCAATTCTGGCCTTACTGCCTCCTCAGTCCATAACTAGCAGACTGGGTTGAATCTTGCTGCTCTGGGACCCACAATCTCTCTGTTTCCCTCCCCCAGCTTGGGAATATCTCTTTTAAATATGAGAGAGATCCTTCTCCTTTCTCCTTCTACTCCCACAGATTCCCATATCCTAAAGATTTAGGTTTTGCAAAACAAAAGCCAAAAAACATCTTCTAGTACTCTTCTGCTTCCAACCCTACCACTCAGCTACTCTGAGACAAAGAGCAATGATGTTTGAGTGTGGGACAAGGAGGGGAAATACAGGGAGTAAAAGGCTCCTGTGTATTACCATTTCAAAATGTCACTGAGTCACATTTTTTCTGTGTTTGACAAGTGTCTCCAGTTCTCATGAACACTCTCTCTCACATTACCAGAATCCAAGGCACCCACCGTCCTGCCAACTTTTCCATGGGGGTTTAGTAAATCTCTAACTTTCCAAAGCCTGGAGTAGGGACAGAGCCAGGAACAGTGCTGAATGCTTTGCCACTCTCCCAGATTTCCACAGCTGCACCCGTCCTGCTTTATTCCCATCAATCCTTGTACCAAGGGATGGGACCCTGTAGAGGTCCACAGAGAGTCCAAACTTCATATATCCTGTGACAGTTAAAGTCATCAGGCCCCTTGCAGGGAGAGCAGAGCCCTCTGAGGATAAGACAAAGCTAGGAGCAGGAAGCAGGGGAAAGGCACTATGTTTTCCTGGGAAAACAAAGAATGAAATGAGGAATAGATGGTGTGGAGATTTTTAGGTTCATTTGGCAGACTGAGGAGGGGAAAGATGGGGACGGGTTTGAGCAGTGTGGGACCAGGAAGGTTAAAGAGAAAAGAATCACCAGTCTTTCATCTGCCCCTTGGGGAGGTGGCCTTTGACCCCAATTGAGGGAGAAAAGGGCAGGAGGGAGGTCACGCTTATAATTCAGCTAGAGCTGGAAAAACAAGTATGTAAATGAGAGTTGGGAGGAGGAGGTTACAAGGCTTATAATTATGTCATTTTTGTGTCCCCTGACTGGCTCTGTGACTTACTTGAAGGGATTGTACTGAGTTACCCTCTTTGACATTAGGTTTCAAAAAATAAGTTAATGTTTTCCTGATTATATGTCAAATTGAGACATTTAGTAAATTCACTAAATTTAGATATTTAGTGAAGAATTTTCTTTGGTCTATGTTTTGAGAAAAGTTATCATCTCAATATTTTGACAGTTAAAATGAACACTTAATTCATCCTGAGCCATTTAACCTGAGTTTTAATTTCCGGATTGTCCTCAGATCATCTTCCCTTAGGGACTTCTGCATGTGGGGTGATCGGATTTCACCATCTTGAGATGTATGCACCTCTGACCTCTAACCCGTGGACAGAAAATTGGGCTCTTTAACTGAACTTGCCTACAGAGAAATGAAAGGGCTAATACTGGTATATGATTAAGAAGGTAAAATGAAATTCTTCAGGAGTCTAATCTCAATACCTCTTATTGACTAAAATACTTGATTACGTCTCATCTTTTTGATTGATTGTGGGAATATTTTCCACGTTTGGTTGATGTCTAGCTGGTCTTTTCTCAGTATGGGGCATAGAGAGGAAAGAAGATGTAATTATAATAGTAATTTGATTTCAGTTCTCATCACTAATATAAGGCTTCCTCGGGGTCCCCAAGCTTCTGCGTCTCCTTGTTCCCCCTCTTTAGTCTCTGGGTGCTGAGTGTCCTGCTTTGTACCCAGGTCTCTGGCTCCTCTGTTATAGCATAATTCTCATGCATTTTTATGTCAACAAAATATTTCCTTACACTCTGTCTTAAAAAATCCTGCTCCCCACTAGGAATACAGATCAGAAGAAAGGAAATAAGTGATTGGGGAAGAAAAATCCTGTTTTGCCTCTCTAGAATATCTGGATTTTGTTTATTTCCTCCTGAGTCAGATCCAGACAACCTAAGGGAGAACCACATGTGGGCAGGTAGGAGAGGTGGCAGCAGAGGCAGAAAAGCATCTTGTTCTTAGGGGGCCATATTCATTTGCTGGCCTTCATGACAAAATACCACAGAGTGGGTGGTTTAAAGAACAAAAATGTATCTCTTCACAGTTCTGGAGGCTAGAAGTCCAAGATCAAGGTGTTGACGGGTTTCATTCTAAGGGCTCGCCTTGGCTTGCAGATGCCTGTCTTCTCTCTCTGTCTTCGCCTGGTCTTTTCTCTGTGCATCCACATGTCTGTGTCCTAATCTCTCCTCTTATAAGGACACCAGTCATATTAGATTGGAACCCACCCAAATGACCTCATTTTCCCTTGATTACTTCTTTAAAGGCCCTCTTTCCAAATACAGTCACATTTTGAGGTGCTAGGAGTTAGGACTTCAATATATATTTGGGGGAGAATACAACTCAGCCCGTAACAAGGACCTGGGGGTGGGAGAAGATGAGGAGCTGGGAAGGCCATGCAGTTTCCTTTGTTTGTTGGTTGCAGGAGGGACATTCACCTATCTGGGACCTGGGAACATTTTACAACCTTAAGTTTTATAGTCTCAGCCCTTCTATCAGTACAGTTTAAGAGCTTGGGGTTACAAATATGCTACATATGCCTTAAAAACTTACCAAAAAAGGTGGGGAGACGTAAATATATATCCATCAGAATGGCTCCCCCTTAGAAGGAAAAGGGCTGAATTGATAGGTCAGGTAGGATGATTTGGGGTGAATTTTTTCTTGCAGTACTTCAAATATCTTTTTCTCTCCTGTCTTTTAAAATGGAGATGTTATTGGAGAGCACAATGACTTTTATATTTCGGAGGTGAGGGGAACTGACATTTCAATTGTTTTAAAATCAGTGGTTCTTTCTGCCTCTAGGGCTTCTTATTTAATTCCCTTGGGGATCCCTAGCATTGGTATTTTTAAAAACTGCCTCCCCTGGTGATTCTCACGTGTAACTGTACTGGAGGAGCAACAAGTCCTTGTCCCTTTGATTTTCTACCTTCATCGCAGTAGAGAGCAGCATGAAGACTTCTAGAATCTGCAATGGGAGCAAATCCTTCCATTAGAACCCCTACAGGGAAGGAGATCCATATATGCCCAGAGACAATCCATGTTTTCTTTCCTTTGTGATGCACCCAAGACCAACCTTGGACTCGAGAGACACAAATTTGGTCTTCTTCAGGTTGACTGAGCAAAAATCATGGTGAGGATAGTTGAGATTTACAAACATAAATGTGTTTTCTGTTACTCATATTAAACATGCAAAATGGCCCCTTTCCCACTTAGTACAGGTTTATAGACATGTTTCTGAGGTTATTTTGCTCATCCCTTTGAAGTGGACATTCCCTCTTATTTCACGTTTCCAGGCTGACCCCACCTTGGAGGAGAGAGGGATATGGGTGTGAGTGCCCCAGACCTGCAGGGAGGGAGACAAGAGGAAACTCCAGCAACCCAAGCATCACCCCCATTTCTAGCCAGGGTATATGTTGTATGCCTTCCTCCCAGGGATAGAACAAAAGACAGCTGGTGTCTTCATCTTTTCTCTAGAATAGGAACTTCCTTAAATGCAGAGAGTCAAGTAACCTTCTCTTTGGATTCCCTGCCCCCCCCCCCTTTTCTGGCTTTTAAAAATAATTTTACTTTGGCACCCACTTTCTTTCCTCCCTAGTGTTTTTCAAGACCAAGATGTCCTTTAGAACTTTTTTAGTTTGAAAAGGCAGTTGTTTATAATTCTGGGAAGAAATTTGCACTTTGAAATGAAAAGGCCTGGTGTGTTGATCTTGACACATCCTTGAGGATCTCCACCTAAGGTTCTGAGGAGCCCCTCCCAGCACAGCCTGGAGCAGGAGAAGGTGGGAATGGGGGGTGGGAGGGTGGAGGGCTCTGTCCAGGTGTCCATGAGGTCTTTTCTGCCTGGAGGCCCAGAGAATTGAAGAATTGGGATACCTGAGAGAGTTCGAGTGTAAAATGGTGATGGCACGAATGCAACTTTGAAATTTTAAAACATTCTGTGAGAATCCAGCTTCCATTCAAAAATATTTGAAATGGTCCCTTTATCTGTGAATATGAATTTTGGGATGTTTCCTAGGTAAACTTGTTGTTTATTTTGGGTTTGATGTTCTCTCCTGTTCCTGCTGTTTCTGTCTGAAATGTTCTTAGGGGTCAGGTTATCCACTTCCATTCCACTGGGGCCTGAATAGTAGTACTGCCCCCTCGCAGGGATTGGTCCCGAGATGTTTCCTCTAGGTTTACGATAGGGAAAATGCAATGAAACTGTCCCGATGCTGCCTGTCTCCTAATCTACAAAAGTAATGAATCTATTGTTTATGTGGCCATTTGACAAAGCTATCATAACCCACGAGACATTTTAGTTTGGCCTAAAACCAAACTGTTAAAAATTTAGCCATTTTTTTACCCCATCTGTCAATCCAAATCCTAGGCCTTTTATAAACCCTTCCTTTACTCTATCCTATTACCTGTGGGTATCACGAAGAAAAGTTTGCATACAATACTGGTTAATTCAAAAAAAGAAGTGTTTTAACAGTTTGACTTTTAGCTAGTTGGATAATGTCAAATTATCTGCACTAAGTGTCCTGGCTTAAGTAATTTGCTAAAGAACGTCAGGAGCAAGAAGTGGTTGAGAGGAATCTTGATTTCGGAAAGATTGAGAATGGAGTTTGTTAGTGGGGGTGGTGGGAGAGATGGGGTGATGTTAGAGGAGTTTGGATGATTTTCTTTCTCCATTCTCACCATTCCTATGGATTTTGGTGAAAATGATGTATCCTATGGGATAGAAAGCATTCCCTATTTCCTCACTGGAGAGTCACCTCAGTTCTTGGACAGAAAAGGGATCACAAGAAGTGGACCATTTATAGACCATGTTTATGTTATGGATCTGTTTTTGAAAGACATGCACAGTATTGTAAACCTTCCCTTGCTGTTTTGTGGGGGAGAATAGGGAAGAAAGGACTGAAGGAAGTCTCCACTTTCTCTAGCTGGTGGGAGCTCCCGGGAGGGTGGAGGCTGGGCTGTGACATTTTTTTTTTTTTTTAAACATCTTTATTGGAGTATAATTGCTTTACAATGGTGTGTTATGGGCTGTGACATTTTGACCTCAAAAAGTCAGGACTTGATTGTTTGTTTGTTTGTTTGTTTGTTCTTCAGATGAGGACAGTAAATGAGTAAAAACAGATCAACAAAAGTGCCTTTGGTTTTCACTGGGAGGAAATTTATTATTTCAAATGTTTTATAATGAAAAATCCAGTTTAACTCTCCTTGTATTATCTGTCCTAAAGCTCTCCTTTCCAGACTTTCCAAGTAAAGAGTACAGCTTTAATCCTTTCATCACCAGCCTTGGAAGAGAATCCTCCCTCAGGGACATCATTCCTGTGGGAAGGAGAATGAGTGACAGACAAGAGCTTCTGTACCCGGAATAAATCCCATCTGTAACATATCCAAGCCTGACCCCTGACCCTTGGACAGAGAAATGGGCTTTTCATAGAGCCCACACATAGAATAATGAAAGGGCTAATGCAAGTTCAAGATCAGTGAAAGAAAATAAAAATTTAGTTAACCTAAGTTCTTCCCACTGCCTAAAACTTAAAACAAAAAAGCTTTTCCCCATCTTGAAGAGTAGAACGAAGTTGACACCTTGCCTTTATGGATCACAGACAGGAGCTCTCAGGTTATAAAACAGTAATTTATAATCAGAACTTAACGAGGTATATTCATCTACAACATTTCTATCTTTTAGCTTTACCCTTAAATGGGAACAGTAGGATTCCCCCATCCATGTAGGGATTCTAATTTGGGTGAGGTTTAATATTAGCCTAGTGGTGTATGCACAGAGGAACTTCAAGGTCAAGAATCAAGTGTGCTCTAGTCCTTTACTCTGGATTTTCATAGTGAGACATTTCTTTTTCTTAAAACAACACTTATCATGGTTTATAAAATTAAAGGACTGAAATGTGCTCATCAACAACAACAACCATTACGTCTGAAAAAATGGAAGGGCACAGAGAAAAACATCTCTCCAGGGACATCTTCCTGACAGCTCGTCTTGGATATAAGACTGTGTTACAGCTCCAGGTACCTACAGAGGGTAGAGCACAGTGTGGAGGGTAAAGCACAGTGTGGAGGCAGATACAGCAGTGGGAGGGATGAATTCTGTTCTTGACTCTGGGCTTGGGGAGGGGAGACCCTAGGGTTTTTCTTGTCTTTGAATAGAGGACATGGAATATCATTTCCACGGTCTAGGAAGAGTTGTGACTTAGGGAAGAAGAGGGAATATATTCTATTCTATTTCTCACTTTCCTTCTATCTTGGAAGAGTAGCAAGAATTTCAGCTTGGGTAAAATTTCAGGAGCACACTGGGTTTCTGAAGGTGAAATTCATGTGGAACATTGGGCTGAACCCCTGTCTGGAAAACTAGTAAGAGGTTAAAAGGTATCTTTTATATTATATATTATTTGTATATCCTCATAGAGGATATAGACTTATTTCTGAAGTTATTACATAAATATACAAATAATATGTAATATAAAAGATATCTTTTAACCTAAAAGTGCAACATATACATTCATTTATTTCTCTCTGTTATCTATCTCTCTCTTTTTTTTTTTTTGGCTGCACTGTACAGCATGTGAGATCTTAGTTCCCTGACCAGGGGTCAAACCTGTGCCCCCTGCAGTGGAAGCGCAGAGTCTTAACCAGTGGACTGCCAGGGAAGTCCCATATCTTTCTAAAGTGAAATGCTTTTCTGTGGCAAAGATAAATAGTTTATATATATATATATATATAAATTTATTTTTATACATATATAGAGAGGAGAAATGTTTTACCAATGAGATATTTAGTAATGTCCAAGTTAACTCACCATGTAGTGTTCCTTCTAACTTCCTCGGTTTCTCTACTTCCAGATCCATAAGATACCTCATGGTTACATAGAAATCCTTTCACTACCGTTCTTGCCTCCCCATTCTCAGAATGATTCCCTAAAGTCTTCTTCCGTGATGGACCAAAGCCTGACCTCTGACCTATGAAGAGAAAATTGAACTCCTTAATGTGATCTCTGCATACATTATTCATTGGGCAACCTTCAACCTTAAATATTCTCTGTGTAGGAGGCCCACTTACATCCCTTCTTATGTTTAGTACATTTAAATAGTCTCTTTTCTTCATTTTATTTTGTTTTTTTATTATATAGTCAATTTTACTACATTTTCTTTTGCAATTACTCTCTGTTTTTTTTTTATTATTATTTATTTATTTATTTTTGGCTGTGTTGGGTCTTCGTTGCTGCGTGCGGGCTTTCTCTAGTTGCGGCGAGCGGGGGTTACTCTTCCTTGTGGTGCGCGGGCTTCTCATTGCAGTGGCTTCTCTTGTTGTGGAGCACGGGCTCTAGGCACACGGGCTTCAGTAGTTGTGGCACGTGGGCTCAGTAGTTGTGGCTTGTGGGCTCTAGAGCGCAGGCTCAGTAGTTGTGGCACATGGGCTTAATTGCTCCACGGCATGTGGGATCTTCCCGGGCCAGGGCTCGAACCTGTGTCTCCTGCATTGGCAGGTGGATTCTTAACCACTGTGCCACCAGGGAAGCCCTACTCTCTGTTTTAAATGATATAACCTTAATGGTCTCAAGACTTTTAAGTCTTACAATCTTCAGGGTCTGATGAGTTTCTCTCTACTTTCCCAGTTCCCTGGGATATGCATGATGCATTTTAGGGATGGAGAAGAAGAGGAGAGAGAGAAAGTTGATGTCTGTGTTTTTTTCTCCAGTTTCAAATTCCAGAATCTATAAAAAGAGTCCAAGAAGCAAGTTCTGTGCAGAGTCACTTCTAACAATACCAGGATAAAAATCCAGTGAAAGAAATTTGTATGAAGAAGAGGATGTGAGAGGAGGGGAGGAAGTATTTCAAGGCAGAGAGGGAGTAGATATTCTAGTTTGGGGATGTGGTGGAGAGATGGGAGTCCCCTCCATTGTATCTTGACCTTAGGGTTGGGAAAAATGACACAATCCAGGAAGGAATGGTCCTTAGGAAACCCAGTGACTGAGAAAAACCCTGCTGCCCACCAATGGGACAGGTTGGTGTGAAGGAGATGCAGTTATTGCTGTGTGGGGAAAGCCTTTGGTGAGACTGTTGGGTGATTAACTTGTGGACTTTCCAAAGGAATCTGTCAGCTGAAATAGTTGTTGTTAGGAGTGCTCGAAAAGGCTTCAGAGAACACTTTAGTAGCCATGAGTGCGTGCAGGACCCAGGTCTTGGCTTCTAAATATCATTCTCCACTGAAAGAATCCAGGGCTCCTTTGAGAAGTGGCTAACTCTGGGTCTGGAGCAGGAAAAGTGCAATGTGAACTTGGAACATTTCTTGTGCCAAGATGCAAGGAAGTGTTCAAAAGAGGGGAACTTGTGCAAAGGACATAGGAGGCAGCTTGAAGGGGCTTCCACTGGCCAAATCTAGGACAATTCAAGCATCATAAGGACTTTTTTTTTTAAATTTATTTATTTTTAATTAATTAATTTATTTTTTATTTTATTTATTTATTTATTTATTTATGACTGTGTTGGGTCCTCGCCTCTGTGCGAGGGCCTTCTCCAGCCGCGGCAAGTGGGGGCCACTCTTTTTTTTTTTTTTTTTTTTTTTTTTTTTTTTTTTAAACATCTTTATTGAAGTATAATTGCTTTACAATGGTGTGCTAGCTTCTGCTTTACAACAAAGTGAATCAGTTACACATATACATATGTTGCCATATCTCTTCCCTCTTGCATCTCCCTCCCTCCCACCCTCCCTATCCCACCCCTCTAGGTGGTCACAAAGCACCGAGCTGATCTCCCTGTGCTATGCGGCTGCTTCCCACTAGTTATCTATTTTACATTTGGTAGTGTATATATGTCCATGACACTCTCTCACCCTGTCACATCTCACCCCTCCCCCTCCCCATAGCCTCAAGTCCATTCTCTAGTAGGTCTGTGTCTTTATTCCCATCTTGCCACTAGGTTCTTCATGACCTCTTTTTTTTTTTTTTTTTTCCCCTTAGATTCCATATATATGTGTTAGCATACTGTATTTGTTTTTCTCTTTCTGACTTACTTCACTCTGTATGACAGACTCTAACTCCATCCACCTCATTACAAACACCTCCATTTCATTTCTTTTTATGGCTGAGTAATATTCCATTGTATATATGTGCCACATCTTCTTTATCCATTCATCCGATGATGGACACCTAGGTTGCTTCCATGTCCTGGCTATTGTAAACAGAGCTGCAATGAATATTTTGGTACATGACTCTTTCTGAATTATGGTTTTCTCAGGGTATATGCCCAGTAGTGGGATTGCTGGGTCATATGGTAGTTCTATTTTTAGTTTTTTAAGGAACCTCCATACTGTTCTCCATAGTGGCTGTATCAATTTACATTCCCACCAACAGTGCAAGAGTGTTCCCTTTTCTCCACACCCTCTCCAGCATTTATTGTTTCTAGATTTTTTGATGATGGCCATTCTGACCGGTGTGAGATGATACCTCATTGTAGTTTTGATTTGCATTTCTCTAATGATTAATGATGTTGAGCATTCTTTCATGTGTCTGTTGGCAATCTGTATCTCTTCTTTGGAGAAATGTCTATTTAGGTCTTCTGCCCATTTTTGGATTGGGTTGTTTGTTTTTTTGTTATTGAGCTGCATGAGCTGCTTGTAAATCTTGGAGATTAATCCTTTGTCCGTTGCTTCATTTGCAAATATTTTCTCCCATTCTGAGGGTTGTCTTTTGGTCTTGTTTATGGTTTCCTTTGCTGTGCAAAAGCTTTTAAGTTTCATTAGGTCCCATTTGTTTATTTGTGTTTTTATTTCCATTTCTCTAGGACCTGGGTCAAAAAGGATCTTGCTGTGACTTATGTCATACAGTGTTCTGCCTATGTTTTCCTCTAAGAGTTTGATAGTGTCTGGCCTTACACTTAGGTCTTTAATCCATTTTGAGTTTATTTTTGTGTATGGTGTTAGGGAGTGTTCTAATTTCATACTTTTACATGTACCTGTCCAATTTTCCCAGCACCACTTATTGAAGAGGCTGTCTTTTCTCCACTGTATATGCTTGCCTCCTTTATCAAAGATAAGGTGACCATATGTGCATGGGCTTATCTCTGGGCTTTCTATCCTGTTCCATTGATCTATATTTCTGTTTTTGTGCCAGTACCAAACTGTCTTGATTACTGTAGCTTTGTAATATAGTCTGAAGTCAGGGAGCCTGATTCCTCCAGCTCCATTTTTCGTTCTCAAGATTGCTTTGGCTATTCGGGGTCTTTTGTGTTTCCATACAAATTGTGAAATTTTTTGTTCTAGTTCTGTGAAAAATGCCAGTGGTAGTTTGATAGGGATTGCATTGAATCTGTAGATTGCTTTGGGTAGCAGAGTCATTTTCACAATGTTTATTCTTCCAATCCAAGAACATGGTATATCTCTCCATCTATTTGTATCATCTTTAATTTCTTTCATCAGTGTCCTATAATTTTCTGCATACAGGTCTTTTGTCTCCTTAGGTAGGTTTATTCCTAGGTATTTTATTCTTTTTGTTGCAATGGTAAACGGGAGTGTTTTCTTAATTTCACTTTCAGATTTTTCATCATTAGTATACAGGAATGCAAGAGATTTCTGTGCATTAATTTTGTATCCTGCTACTTTACCAAATTCATTGATTAGCTCTAGTAGTTTTCTGGTAGCATCTTTTGGATTCTCTATGTATAGTATCATGTCATCTGCAAACAGTGACAGCTTTACTTCTTCTTTTCCGATTTGGATTCCTTTTATTTCTTTTTCGTCTCTGATTGCTGTGGCTAACACTTCCAAAACTATGTTGAATAATAGTGGTGAGAGTGGGCAACCTTGTCTTGTTCCTGATCTTAGTGGAAATGGTTTCAGTTTTTCACCATTGAGGACAATGTTGGCTGTGGGTTTGTCATATACGGCCTTTATTATGTTGAGGAAAGTTCCCTCTATGCCTACTTTCTGCAGGACTTTTATCATAAATGGGTGTTGAATTTTGTCGAAAGCTTTCTCTGCATCTATTGAGATGATCATATGGTTTTTCTCCTTCAATTTGTTGATATGATGTATCACGTTGATTGATTTGCGTATATTGAAGAATCCTTGCATTCCTGGAATAAACCCCACTTGATCATGGTGTATGATCCTTTTAATGTGCTGTTGGATTCTGTTTGCTAGTATTTTGTTGAGGATTTTTGCATCTATGTTCATCAGTGATATTGGCCTGTAGTTTTCTTTCTTTGTGACATCTTTGCCTGGTTTTGGTATCAGAGTGATGGTGGCCTCGTAGAATGAGTTGGGGAGTGTTCCTCCCTCTGCAATATTTTGGAAGAGTTTGAGAAGGATAGGTGTTAGCTCTTCTCTAAATGTTTGATAGAATTCGCCTGTGAAGCCATCTGGTCCTGGGCTTTTGTGTGTTGGAAGATTTTTAATCACAGTTTCAATTTCAGTGCTTGTGATTGGTCTGTTCATATTTTCTATTTCTTCCTGGTTCAGTCTCGGCAGGTTGTGCATTTCTAAGAATCTGTCCATTTCTTCCAGGTTGTCCATTTTATTAGCATAGAGTTGCTTGTAGTAATCTCTTATGATCGTTTGTATTTCTGCAGTGTCAGTGGTTACTTCTCCTTTTTCATTTCTAATTCTATTAATTTGAGTCTTCTCCTTTTTTCTCTTGATGAGTCTGGCTAATGGTTTATCAATTTTGTTTATCTTCTCAAAGAACCAGCTTTTAGTTTCATTGATTTTTGCTATTGTTTCCTTCATTTCTTTTTCATTTATTTCTGATCTGATCTTTATGATTTCTTTCCTTCTGCTAGCTTTGGAGTTTTTTTGTTCTTCTTTCTCTAATTGCTTTAGGTGCAAGGTTAGGTTGTTTATTCGAGATGTTTCCTGTTTCTTGATGTAGGCTTGTATTGCTATAAACTTCCCTCTTAGAACTGCTTTTGCTGCATCCCATAGGTTTTGGATCGTCGCGTCTCCATTGTCATTTGTTTCTAGGTATTTTTTGATTTCCCCTTTGATTTCTTCAGTGATCACTTCGTTATTAAGTAGTGTATTGTGTAGCCTCCATGTGTTTGTATTTTTTACAGATCTTTTCCTGTAATTGATATCTAGTCTCATAGCGTTGTGGTCGGAAAAGATACTTGATACGATTTCAATTTTTTAAAATTTACCAAGGCTTGATTTGTGACCCAAGATATGATCTATCCTGGAGAATGTTCCATGAGCACTTGAGAAAAATGTGTATTCTGTTGTTTTTGGGTGGAATGTCCTATAAATATCAATTAAGTCCATCTTGTTTAATGTATCATTTAAAGCTTGTGTTTCCTTATTTATTTTCATTTTGGATGATCTGTCCATTGGTGAAAGTGGGGTGTTAAAGTCCCCTACTATGATTGTGTTACTGTCGATTTCCCCTTTTATGGCTGTTAGTATTTGCCTTATGTATTGAGGTGCTCCTATGTTGGGTGCATAAATATTTACAATTGTTATACCTTCCTCTTGGATCGATCCCTTGATCATTATATAGTGTCCGTCTTTGTCTCTTGTAATTGTCTTTATTTTAAAGTCTATTTTGTCTGATATGAGAATTGCTACTCCAGCTTTCTTTTGATTTCCATTTGCATGGAATATCTTTTTCCATCCCCTCACTTTCAGCCTGTATGTGTCTCTAGGTCTGAAGTGGGTCTCTTGTAGACAGCATATATATGGGTCTTGTTTTTGTATCCATTCAGCCAGTCTGTGTCTTTTGGTGGGAGCATTTAATCCATTTACATTTAAGGTAATTATCGATATGTATGTTCCTATTCCCATTTTCTTAAATGTTTTGGGTTTGTTATTGTAGGTGTTTTCCTTCTCTTGTGTTTCTTGCCTAGAGAAGTTCCTTTAGCATTTGTTGTAAAGCTGGTTTGGTGGTGCTGAACTCTCTCAGCTTTTGCTTGTCTGTAAAGGTTTTAATTTCTCCATCAAATCTGAATGAGATCCTTGCTGGGTAGAGTAATCTTGGTTGTAGGTTTTTCTCCTTCATCACTTTAAGTATATCCTGCCACTCCCTTCTGGCTTGCAGCGTTTCTGCTGAAAGATCAGCTGTTAACCTTATGGGGATGCCCTTGTGTGTTATCTGTTGTTTTTCCCTTGCTGCTTTTAATATGTTTTCTTTATATTTAATTTTTGATAGTTTGATTAATATGTGTCTTGTTGTGTTTCTCCTTGGACTTATCCTGTATGGGAATCTCTGTGCTTCCAGGACTTGATTAACTATTTCCTTTCCCATATTAGGGAAGTTTTCAACTATAATCTCTTCAAATATTTTCTCAGTCCCTTTCTTTTTCTCTTCTTCTTCTGGGACCCCTATAATTCGAATGTTGGTGCGTTTAATGTTGTCCCAGAGGTCTCTGAGACTGTCCTCAGTTCTTTTCATTCTTTTTTCTTTATTCTGGTCTGCAGTAGTTATTTCCACCATTTTATCTTCCAGGTCACTTATCCGTTCTTCTGCCTCAGTTATTCTGCTACTGATCCCATCTAGAGTATTTTTAATTTCATTTATTGTGCTTGTCATCGTTTCTTGGTTCCTCTTTAGTTCTTCTACGTCCTTGTTAAATGTTTCTTGCATTTTGTCTATTCTATTTCCAAGACTTTGGATCATCCTTACTATCATTATTCTGAATTCTTTTTCAGGTAGACTACCTATTTCCTCTTCATTTGTTAGGTCTGGTGTGTTTTGACCCTGCTCCTTCATCTGCTGTGTGTTTTTCTGTCTTCTCATTTTGCTTATCTTACTATGTTTGGGGTCTCCTTTTCACAGGCTGCAGGTTCGTAGTTCCCGTTGTTTTTGGTATCTGTCCCCAGTGGCTAAGGTTGGTTCAGTGGGTTGTGTAGGTTTCCTGGTGGAGGGAACTAGTGCCTGTGTTCTGGTGGATGAGGCTGGATGTTGTCTTTCTGGTGGGTTCGTCCACGTCTGGTGGTGTGTTTTGGGGTGTCTGTGGCCTTATTATGATTTTAGGCAGCCTCTCTGTTAATGGATGGGGCTGTGTTCCTCTCTTGCTAGTTGTTTGGCATAGGGTGTCCAGCACTGTAGCTTGCTGGTCGTTGAGTGAAGCTGGGTCTTGATGTTGAGATGGAGATCTGTGAGAGATTTTCGCCGTTTGGTATTACGTGGAGCTGGGAGGTCTCTTGTGGACCAGTGTCCTGAAGTTGGCTCTCCCACCTCAGAGGCACAGCCCTGATGCCTGGCTGGAGCACCAAGAGCCTTTCATCCACACGGCTCAGAATAAAAGGGAGAAAAAATGGAAAGAAAGAAAAAAAGAGGATAAAATAAAATAAAATAAAGCAATTATAATAAAAAATAAGAAAAAAAATTATCAAGAGTAAATTTATTAAGAAAAAAAATTTTTTTTTAATTTTTAAAAATAGATTTATTAATTTTTTATACTAAAAATAAGAAAAAAATTATTTAGAAAAAATTTATTAAGAAAAAAAATTTTTTAATTTTTTAAAATAAAAAATATGAAAAAACTTATTAAAAATTTTTTTTAAAAATAGAAAATAAGGAAAAAATTATTAAAAAAACATTTATTAGGGAAAAAAAATTTTAAGCCAAAAAAAAAAAAAAAAAAAAAAAAAAAAAACGGACGGACCTAACCCTAGGACTAACGGTGAGAGCAAAGCTATACAGACAAAATCTCACCCAGAAGCATACACATCTACACTCACAAAAAAAAGGAAAAGGGGAAAAGTTAATATATCCTGCTCCCAAAGTCCATCTCCTAAATTTGGGATGATTCGTTGTCTATTCAGGTATTCAACAGATGCAGGCACATCAAGTTGTTTGTGGAGCTTTAATCCGCTGCTTCTGAGGCTGCTGGGAGAGATTTCCCTTTCTCTTCTTTGTTCCTACAGCTCCCGGGGTTCAGCTTTGGATTTGGACCCGCCTCTGCATGTAGGTCCCCTGAGGGCGTCTGTTTCCCGCCCAGACAGAACGGGGTTAAAGGAGCAGCTGATTCGGGGGCTCTGGCTCAGTCAGGCCGGGGGGAGGGAGCGGTACGGAGGAGGCGGGGCGAGCCTGCGGCGGCAGAAGCCGGCGTGACGTTGCAGCAGCCTGAGGCGCGCCGTGAGCTCTCCCGGGGAAGTTGTCCCCGGATTACGGGAGCCTGGCCGTGGCGGGCTGCACAGGCTCCCGGGAGGGGCGGTGTGGAGAATGACCTGTGCTCGCCCACAGGCTGTTTGGTGGCGGCAGCAGCAGCCTTAGCGTCTCATGCCCGTCTCTGGGGTCCGCGCTGATAGCCGCGGCTCGCACCCGTCTCTGGAGTTCGTTTAAGTGGCGCTCTGAATCCCCTCTCCTTGCACGCCGCGAAACAAAGAGGCAAGAAAAAGTCTCCTGCCTCTTCGGCAGCTGCAGACTTTCTCTCGTGCACCCTCCCGGCTAGTTGTGGTGCGCTAGACCCTTCAGGCTGTGTTCACGCAGCCAACCCCAGTCCTCTCCCTGGGATCCGACCGAAGCCCGCGCCTCAGCTCCCAGCCCCCGCCCGCCCCGGCGGGTGAGCAGACAAGCCTCTCGGGCTGGTGAGTGCTGCTCGGCGCCGAGCCTCTGTGCGGGAATCTCTCCGTTTTTCCCTCTGCGTCCCTGTTGCTGTGGGATCCGCGCTGATAGCCGCGGCTCGTGCCTGTCTCTGGAGCTTGTTTAGGCGGCGCTCTGAATCCCCTCTCCTTGCGCGCCGCGAAACAAAGAGGCAAGAAAAATTCTCTTGCCTCTTTGGCAGCTGCAGTCTTTTTCCCGGACTCCCTCCCGGCTAGCACCGAAGCCCGAGCCCCAGCTCCCAGGCCCCGCCCGCCCCGGCGGCTGAGCAGACAAGCCTCTCGGGCTGGTGAGTGCTGGTCGGCACCGCTCCTCTGTGCGGGAATCTCCGCTTTGCCCTCCGCACCAATGTGGCTGCGCTCTCCTCCGTGGCTCCGAAGCTTCCCCCCTCTGCTACCCGCAGTCTCTGCCCACGAAGGGGCTTCCTAGTGTGTGGAAACCTTTCCTCCTTCACAGCTCCCTCCCACTGGTGCAGGTCCCGTCCCTATTCTTTTGTCTCTGTTATTTCTTTTTTCTTTTGCCCTACCCAAGTACGTGGGGATTTTCTTGCCTTTTGGGAGGTCTGACGTCTTCTGCCAGCGTTCAGTGGGTGTTCTGTAGGAGCAGTTCCACGTGTAGATGTATTTCTCATGTATCTGTGGGGAGGAAGGTGATCTCCGCGTCTCACTCTTCCGCCATCTTGCCCCTCCCTCTCCGGGGGCCACTCTTCATCGCGGTGCGCGGGCCTCTCACTATCGCGGCCTCTTGCTGCGGAGCACAGGCTCCAGACGCGCAGGCTCAGTAGTTGTGGCTCACGGGCCCAGTTGCTCCGCGGCATGTGGGATCCTCCCAGACCAGGGCTCGAACCCGCGTCCCCCGCATTGGCAGGCAGACTCTCAACCACTGCGCCACCAGGGAAGCCCCCGTAAGGGCTTTTGACAGTAATGGAGTATAACCCAAAGAATAAAACAAAAATCCTTGAGTCCATACTGATATAAGTCAGTAAATAAGTAAATAAAGTGAGGAGAAGAAAATGCTCTTCCTTACAGTAGAATTCCAATGAATAAAGTCAAAAAGACTGATGGAGTTAGAAAATCACTTTTTGGCAGCCACTACAATAATAATTTTTTCAGGCAAAAATCACCAATGACTTCTAAAACCAGAGGGTGAATGTTGGATGAAAAACAAAATATTTACAGAGTTTCAAAGTATCTCCTCATGATATACTTGTTAATTTCAAAGAAAATAATAATGTCTTCACAGTGGAGAAACCTGATGGGAATCATTGTAACCATGTGATCAAAGTTAACCTCATTAGAAATGGGACACATGGACATCTGGTGCCTCGTGAGGACATAAAAACATGTATATGATATTCCTGACAAAAATACGTAACCTGAATCTAATCATGAGGGAATATCAGACAAATCCAAATTAAGGAACAGTCTACAAAATAACTAGCTTGAACTCTTCAAACTATCAAAGTTATGAAAGACAAAAAAGAATGAACTGTTCTAGATTAAAGAAGACCAAAGAGACATAACAACCAACTGTAATCGGTGATCCTGGATTTACTCCTGGACCATTTAAAGCATATTAGTGGGATAATTGGCAAACTTTGCTCAAGATCTGTTTATAATCAGATAACGATATTGGTATTAGTAATGGTAATGGTATTGCATCAATGTTAATTTCTTCATTTTGGTAATTGCACTAAGATTATGTGTGATAATGTCCTTATTTTTAGGAAATACAACTGAGGTATTTAAAGGTATAGGGATATCCCATCTAAAACTTACTTGTAAGTGTTTCAGCAGATAAATTTATATCAATGGATACAAGAGAATGACAAAGCAAATGTGATAAAATGATAATATTTAAGGAATCTTGGTGTTGTACGTGGGAAGTCTTTGTATTATTTTACAAACTTCCCTGGAAGTCTGAAATTATTTTAAAATTAAGTTACCATATAAAGGTCTTAGAGAGGCAGTTTTAAGAGTGTCAGCTCTGAAGCCATAGGTAATGCAGTTTTATAGGATGTTGGGCTAGAGATTCCAAGGATAAAAGGAGACAAGTTTAGGCTTTAAAGACAGGGTTTCCTGCCTCTGGGGAAGATTATATTGCTTTTATAATAAAAAACCAAATGATTAAAAAAATAGGACAAAATGTACTCTTCAAGTTTAAAAACAACAAAAATATCAGGTTTAACAATGTCAATTGTGGATGAAAATGATTTAAAAATGTAAAAACAATTTGAAGGCATATATTTGTTACAAATGAGCTCTAACTAATAATAATGTTCAGAGGCACCCATCACCTTACTGTCATTAGTATGATGCCTGGGGTCTGTCAAGTCAGAGAGAGATGAGAAAGATGCAGAATTCAATCAGAGGCTATTTAAATATCTATAAGATTTGTGGTGGGAGCCCACAGCAAAATATAAAAGTGTTCAGAATGAAACAAGGCAGTAAATGGATTAGTTAAATCTAATCAAGTGCTGAAACAACCTTGGTGGGGATTTGCAGACTCAAATCATATTGAAGAAATAGAAAATGTGTTACTTGAATTCAGGGGGCCATGAAGCTGACCTATTTGGAGGCATGGGCTTGGAATCCCTCTCTGCAGAGAGACTCTATGAAAGGGTTCCCCTTGTTCACCAGTGGCTTGGAAAGTCAGTCCTGGCCAAAGCCTTTGGCCAAAAAGCAACCTCACTACACCAAGACGGTCACTGAAATTCACTTGAGATGACAAACTCTATTTCTTTAGTGTGTATACAAAATTCATTTCACCCAAGGGAAGCATAGAGTAATCTTAGAGAAAATGACTTAATTCAAAATCATAATATTAGTACTTTTTCTGTTAATTAAGCGCTAGAATAGGTGCACATTTGGATTTAAAGAAAATTGAATATATTATAAACACATCAGCCTTGTGATTCTCATTTAAAAAATGTAATTCGGTAGCTGATTTAGACAAGATTTTAAAGTTAAATGCATAAAATATTTTACTAAGTTTGTAAATATTACTATTTAAGAGAGCTTAGAATTCACTATATTTTAAATTTATTATATTGAATTTAGTTGAATTTTTAAGTGTTTGGGAAGGTTTTCCTTATGGTGGCATACAAAAGGTGCTTTTAAAATATGAGGTTATATAAAATATGTAAATGTAGTAAAAAATGTTTAAGAGATCTTAAGTTTATAACAGAAACCAAACAAACTGAGCTGATCAAAGATTAATCAAATATTTGATTTGACTCCTTGGGAGTAATTGTTGAAATTATTTTATTTTTTAATTTATTTTTTCTAGTTTTATCGAGATATAATTGACATATAATATTATATTAGTTTAAGGTCTACAACGTAATGATTTGATACATGTATGTATTGCAAAATAGTTACCACAACCTGTTTAGTAAGCATCCATCAACTCACATAGCTACATTTTTTTTTCTTGTAATGAGAACGTTTAAGATCAATCCTCTTGGCAACTTTCGAATATACAATAAAGTATTGTTGGCTATAGTCACCCATGCTGTTCATTACATCCCCAGAATTTATTTATCTTATAAGTGGGAGTTTGTACCTTTTGACCACGTTCACCCATTCGCCCACCCTTCACCCCTGCCTCTGACAGCTACCAATCTGTTCTCTGTTTCTATGAGTTCAGTTTTTTTAGATTCCACATGTAAGTGAGATCATAGAGTATTTGTCTTTCTTTGACTTATTTCACTGAGCATAATATCCTTAAGATTCATCCATTTATAAATGGAATAAAACTTATAAATTGAAATTAAAAGCTTAAGGAAAACTATGTTTTTGATTTGGCTACTTTAATAAACTGAATGATAATTAGGAAAAAAAACCCACCCTGAATTGTTGAAGTAGCAACTCAAAAAACCCACATTGATACCTACAGTAAATCTCATATAGATATATTTGAGGAAATTTATCTCTTAAAGGGAAATTATAAATAAAACATTAACAATAGTGAACTAAAATGCCCACCAGGATATTTAAAGATGTATAGTGTATACCAAATGTTCAAATGAAATTTGTTATTGGTGAAATAAGCTATACAACACATGGAAAATGTACATAAATACCTCTTTGCTTCTCCAAACCTAGATTTTATCCCGAAGTAGTCATGTCATTTAAAATAAGGAAGGAATAAATAAGATTAGAAAGCAGACATAATATGCATCATTATCATTCAGAAATGTGGGATTCTGGCATAGATAAGCTATATGGAAATCAAGAAAATAGATGCCAGGTAAGTCCAAAGTCCTACATCAAATTAATATGGAACATCTGGGGAAAAATTATTTTTTGGCGATGAGATCACTACTTTTATACAAAGTAACAAAATATAGCCTTAAGGTGAAACTTATTCACTAGTGAGCGTGCAGTTTATTTACTTATTTATTTATTTATTTATTTGGCCCTGTGGCTTTCGGGATCTCAGTTCCCCGACCAGGCCACGGCAGTGAAAGCCCAGAAACCTAACCACTAGGCCACCAGGGAATTCCTGAGCATACGCTTTAAAAAGGAAAACAAAAAAGGATTAGAATTGAAGGATTCTAACAACTCTTGCATAAGGCTAAATCTAAAATCAGGACAGAAGTAAATTCCTTTAAAAAGAATGCAAAATAGATGAGCGTATTAGTTAGGAGGTGGATTAAGCTTATGTATGTAAAAGAGACCCTAAATTGCAGTGGATTAAACGATTTATGTTATTTGTGATTGACGTACAGTCCCGAGGGAGGGGGACCAGGGCTGCTACAGTATCTATGCTTTGTTAAATTCTCCAGAGACCCAGGCTCCCTCTATTTGTTGCTTCTCTATCTCTGGATATTGCTCTCATCCGCACAGTCCGAGTTATCTTGCCACCAAATCTGCATTCTAAGCCACAGGTCAGAGGAGCGCAAAAAAAGAGATGGCTCTTCCTTTAAGGACACAATCTAGAAGCGGTGTGGTGCACATCACTTACACTCACATCCCATTGGCCAGAACTCAGTGACATGGTGCCACCAAACTGGACGAGAGGCTGGGAAATGTCATCTTTATTCTAGTGGTCACCTGAGCCCAGCTAAAATTCCACTGCAATGGAAGAAGGGAAGAATGGATATTGAGGAGCAATTAGCCATGACTGTGATAGTGAGCAACCTGAGATTGAAAAAGGAAGAAAAAACACAGCTGAAGAGAAGTCCCTTGTACCTTCCCATCAACACCAACTGGACTTTGATGTCCACGTTGTCACATTTCCCAGATAGGGCCTCCGATTGGGGGTGGGGATGCAAAGGGGATTTCTGAGGAATTTTTGATCAGGCACAGGCTCTTAAAGACAGATCTGGGGACTTCCCTGGAGGCGCAGTGGTTAAGAATCCGCCTGCCAATGCAGGGGACACGGGTTCGAGCCCTGGTCCGGGAAGATCCCACATGCCACGGAGCAACTAAGCCCGTGCGCCACAGCTACTGAGCCTGCGAGCCACAACTACTGAGCCTGCGCCCTAGAGCCCGTGAGCCACAACTACTGAAGCCCGTGCGCCTAGAGCCCGTGCTCCGCAACAAAGAGAAGGCACCGCAATGAGAACCCCGTGCACCGCAAAGAAGAGCAGAGGCTACCTGCTCACCACAAACTAGAGAAAGCCCACGCACAGCAAAGAAGACCTAACACAGCCAAAAGTAAATAAATTAAAAAAAAAAAAAAAAAGACAGATTTGGCTTGTGATTTGACTAACCAGTGTTACCTATTATGAGGGTTATTTCTAGAAATTGAGAACTATTTCTGTCTAGAGGAAGGTCTGACTTTTTAAGAGAAAAACTGCTACAACCACAGCCTGCGTATGGGACTAAGATAGGGTCTGACATTATGCTGTCAGTTACAAGTGTTGTTCCGAGGAAGAGAGGAGAGGAAGAAGTACTGGATGATGAGTTTTATTTGATTAGAACCTTCTGAAGGAGACTGATAGGGAATAAGAATGTCTCAGCATAAAAGAGTCATTCCTCTGAGATCGAGGGAGGATTGTTTGGAATAGTAAAAACAGCAAACATTTAATGTGTTTTAGGAACCGTTTAGAGGCCTCGCTTGAATTCACTTAATTTTTGCAATGACTATGAATTAGGTACCATTATTATTTGCATTTTGTAGATGGGATAAATGGGGCACCAAGTTATTAATCAATTTACTCAAGGACACACACATGCTTGAAACTGGAATTTGAACCTAAGCACTTTGGCTCCAGTACCTGCACGTGTTAACTGCTTTACGGCACTACTCAGCAAACTTTTTTAAAGAAGGGAAATGACCTCATGTTTATCCCAGACAAGCCCGTGCATAGTTCAATGCTGGGAAACATGGTTGCTGCACTGAAAGCCTAGGCTAGAAGAAAAACTGGATTGTGAGTTAACTGGGAGAGTGCAAGAGTGAAGGAGTTTAGGAAGAAACAATTAAACATTCAAGGCTATAAACTGTCTGTCCTGCAGCAAGGAGCATCGAACCAGAATTCAGAGACCTGGGCAGCATACCTGGATATTCCAGTCATTTTCTATTTCATTAATTCCAGCAGTGTACTTAGCCAAGTGCTAGAAAATTTTAGTTTTGTAACATTTCTCTGCCTCAGTCTTTGCATCCGTAAAATGGAAATACCTCTTCTCCCCACAGGTGTATTGTAATAGAAATAAATGCTGGAAAGTCATTGGAGATTTTTAATCATAGCATTTAAAGCAGTTACTCTAAGTAGTCACATTAGTTTGGTAAAAAAACAATTACCCAAACAAGCACACTCGTGTTTGATAAATTCCAGAGGTCCTGGCAAAAGCATGGGACAAGAAGAGGAGATGGGTGGACAACTATAGAAAGGTATACTTCTAAATACAGGGCCAGCTAGTTGTTTAGTGATGGGTGGAGAAGGCTCAGAATGTGAGCGCTTGAGCGCTGGCTTCAAACTTTCCAAGAATATAATCACAGTGGTTGATAATTTACTGGCCTTCATACTTAAGAGGGCAAACATGAAGCTATCACTACTCCTTCCCAGGAGGACTCTGAGTGTGATAGTGCCAAGTTCTCCAGATTTCTTGATTCTGTTGGCACAGAAACATTTGGAAGGTACTTGGTGTGGGGTTGAGGCAGTCGTCCATGATTTAGAACAGTTTTCTTCTGTGCATAGATATTTAACTATGTATGGAAGGTGAGCAGGGATCATTCAGCTTGACCTTGATTTCTAGTCCCTCCCATCAGCCAAGTGACCTTGAATAAATGACTCATCCTCTCTAAGCTTCAGTTTCCCTGACTGTAAAATGAAAATAAGAGACCCTACCTCTTAAGATTGGTGGGAGCGTTACAGGAGCATGTAAAGTGCTTAGCACTGCGATGGAGTCATACTAAATGCTAAAATCATGTTAGCTATTATTTTTAATATTATCATTCTTAGGAGACCAAGGGCCAATTCAAGTGGCACTAGATTTTAACCAACTCTATTATCACTTTGGAATAAGACTAACCTACATGTGAAGAGTACAGCCCAGGATTTTTGATGCCTCCCACTCACTCAGCAAGGGGCTACAAGGAGCTTGTGGTAATACCAGCTACCCATGTGCCTTCCATGAGCATTTGCAAAAGTGCAAAAATGATAAATTACCCAAACTCTGGCAAAGGCTCTGTACCTACCACAAGACCTAGGGATAGGAAGGTGAGTTAGCCAAAGAAATCTATAACAATTTTGAAGTTCCTGGCACATGTTGGAGCAATAGAGTATCTTGATCATTCTGAGAACATTTTGCAAGTGTTCTGCTATAATTATATGTAAATCTGAGACTTGGCACCAGCATATTTCCGTTCAGCAAATGTGTCTAAATAAATCGATCCACCTTGTCTAAGACAGAATGGGTATCTCCAACCATTAGTATTTTCCTGCCACTGGGTTGACTTTTTTCTAGCCTGGTGTAATTCCAGGCAGCGAGCCATTGTCCCAAATGCATTTCTGATTGATTTTCTGCCTAACAACAGACAACTTAACTTTTCTGCAGGAGGTCTGAGCTCAGGCCTCCTTTTTAATGCTGCGGAATGTAAAATGATCCTGATGGATGGTTCTGAAGAACAACTGGCTTTTGTGATGGAAAAGGAAGTGTAGGACTTGGTTCCCAAACACACACCGACTTCTTCCATATGGACTACATTACTGTAAATTAGAGAAGGATGGGGGCGAGGAAGAGGATGGTTGCTCTTATGGGAAAGGTCAGGATTTAATTCTATTATTATCTTCTTGCTTATAATTTAAAGAATTCTGCTCCCACTTGAATTCACTGATTTATGAAAGTGCTTGGTGAGGGTTGTTGCGTAATCTACTTGATTCCTTATGTAACTTTGCAAAAGGCGTTTAAAATCCCGTTTTGAAACCTGATTCTAACCAGGTATCAAGAGTCACAAATTACTTAGTGGTTCGTTTCGGTGCTTAATGATACAACCTGTATTTTGTTTGAAATAGATTTGATTCTAGAGATTTCATTCTAATTAAACAGGCTACTATTGGCTCCTGAGGATTTTTCCAACGAGCAGTTGCACTTGATATTTGCATCTGAGTCATTCCTGAAGGATGGAAACTTCTTGGACAAACCTCCAAGTCAATCAATAGGATTACCAGGGTATTAATCCCAAATATCAAATCCCCAGCTGTTGGTAGAAATGTATGAGCTATGCTTCTAAATGATCACAGTTGAGTGACACTTGAGTTTAAAGCTCCTTTTAAGTGGCAGCTGGAATTCCAAGTGGCTTAACTATTTATAAGTTCACAGGAGTCTGGGTTCTACTTAGGTGGCCAACCTAGGAGAATCTAATGGCAAACTCATATTAATTGGTACCAATGGATATACATACCGAAATCTAATGTTCCATTTCCATGCCTTTGTTCATGCTGCTTCTCAATCTGGACAGTTTTTCCCCATTCTCTTCCCATATCTAAATCCTTCCAAATCCACTTCATAATCTACTGTGAAGTCCTGGTTACTTTGACCTCATGACCTCTTCTATTTTTCACCTCCTAATGCATTTCTGGTCTGCACCATCCAACTCAGTTTATAATTATATTATGTTTCATGTGTTTCTCTTATTAATATTTGTACATTGACTCTTCCTCTCTCAACTACAATTTCTTGAAGGTAGGGATATTATTTCATACCATCCTTCTCTCCTTGAGCGTCCAGCTCAGTGCCAAACATCCACAAATCAACTAAACATTTATATACAATTTAAAACATAACTATTGGGACTTCCCTGGCTGTCTAGTGGTTAGGACTCCATGCTTCCACTGCAGGGGGCACAGGTCCCATCCCAGGTGAGGGAACTAAGATCCCACATACCATGCAGTGCAGCCAAAAAAAACAAAAACCCCCCCCCACCACCACCACCAAAAAACCACAAAAAACCCCCAACACCATAACTATTGAAAGCCTTTGAAAAATGTAAAAAACTTGAGAGTTTTACATTTTAAGCCATTATCAATTGATACCTTAATTGGAAATTAACACTTTTGCTGGGAGAAAAGATGGCATAGATAGGGCTATGGAAAAGGACAGAACGGATTATTTCACTTAGTTCATATTGTTGCCTCCATTTTCTCAAATCTTTTATAGCAGACATAGTAGATCAATCAGAGAATGCACCTCAGTAGATATATTTCAACAGAGAGAATTTAACATAAGAAAATGGTTAAATAACTGTTGGAAACTGGAAAAGCAAAAAGGGGACACTAGGGTATCACAGAGATAGGAATGGCAGGAAGCACTCCCACCCCCAGCCCTGGGTGAAACAAGGGAAGAGATTATGGTGATGAGAACCTAGAAACTGGGAGGAGAGGTCCCATGGAACTGCTGAGGGGGAACAAGGTGAGATGGTTCTGAGGAAG
This sequence comes from Eubalaena glacialis, assembly GCF_028564815.1. Classification (NCBI taxonomy): domain Eukaryota; kingdom Metazoa; phylum Chordata; class Mammalia; order Artiodactyla; family Balaenidae; genus Eubalaena; species Eubalaena glacialis. Next base: position 93,697,435 of record NC_083720.1, on the reverse strand, counting down.
CCAAAAAAAGACACTGGACCTCCCTCCCACCCCTGCTCCCCATCCCACCCATCTAGGTCATCACGGAGCACTGGGCTGAGCTCCCTCTGCTATACAGCACGCTCCCACTAGCTAGCTATTTTACACATGGTAGTGTGTCCAAGAGGGAGGGGATATATGTATCCATATAGTTGATTCACTTCGTTGTACAGCAGAAAGTAATACAACATTGTAAAGCAATTTTACTCCAAAAAAAAAAAAAAAAAGATGCTGGAGCCTGGGACCAACTGCCTTGCCAGGGCAAAAAGCCATTGCTGAGGGCGCTGACCAATAGCAAGTAAACCGGGGAGGAACAAGATTGGCGATTGGCTCCTCTTCCCTAGACTTCCAGCCTCCCTCTCGTGCCTCCTGTTGGTAAGAACCTATAGGAACAGCAAGCAAAGGAAGAAAATTGTTTTCAGAATTCCGGCTACAGTAGTGGAGCAGAGAGCAAAATGAATTTGGAGTTGAGAGTTAATAGCTTTATAACTGGCACAAATCGTAATAATACATATTCCCTTCCTACCTTATGGGAGGTTGAGGAGGATGATAAAGAGAACAGAAACACACCTGAAGCGCAGGTAGGAGAGAGACAGGCTGTTTAGTGTCTGCCAGGACTGAAAGGTGAGGAGTGAGGGCAGCAGTCACGTGGCCCTTCGCTGAGGGCCCAGCCTGGCCACACCAGTCTTCAGGGGGAGCCCTGAGCCCCTTTCTTTCTATTAGTCTGATGAAAATGGCCTTCCTTGGCTAATTCTGGGGGCTCTCATTGGCTTTAAAGAGTACATGCTCTGTCATCTCATCAACCTCCACGTTTGTGGAGCCTCCCCCATCTCTCCCTGGAGAGAATGTGATGGAAATGCAAAGGTGACACTTTTGGCATCTTATACTAATCTGGAGGAGCTCTGGCTGATTAAATCAAACGTTAGCGCTCCATGAAATTCAGCTCTTAAAGAGCCCTATTAATAGCCACTCAGGATTGATTCCAACAGGGAAACACACTCAGAGAAGTGTGATTATTCCTTCGTTATGATTTACCTACTTCATGTAAAGCCGGCACCTTTATGAGAGGAAGGAGCTCATTTTACGTTAAGTCCACAGTAAAGAAAACATCTATTGTGAATGTATAAATAAGATCAAACACGCTACAAGAGTCTCTGGGTGGGAATTCTCCAAATAATGAGGAGTCTGGATCTGCGATACCGTTACAAGGTCTGGCACATAGTGGGCTTTTAAATTAATCCACTTTCATGGATGAATTGCATCTGTGCTGATCACACTGCTGCCACTGAGGGCCTTTTCCCATCAATGAGCTGTAATTTCTGAAGGAATCTTCATGGAAATTCCTTCAGAGTGGAAGTGGACTCCTCCATTGTGAAAAACCAATCTGAATTTCTCTGTTTCCTGGGGCTGAAATCTTAGTATAATGGCCTTACCTTCAATTGAATGGTTGCTGTGTATAAAGCGCTGTTTTAAATTCCTTCCTGGATTAGGTCATTTCATTCTCACAACCTTAAGAGAAAATGTTTTTATTAACCTCCATTCTGCAGCTAAGGAAACTTAAGCAGAGAAGGATTAAGCAACATTTCCAAGGTCAGGCAGCCGGTGGGTGGCAGAGACAGGATTCAAACCCAGCAGGATGGCCTGAGGGCCCACAGTCTTCCACATTGTGCCCCATGCCACACTGCTTCCCGGGGCCACCAAATTCCTGTTGTTGGTAAGGAGGGAGCTATACTAACAGACAGCAGTTAGACAGGCAAAATTTACCCTTTACTCCTGGAGGAATGTCCAATGTGTTCACATTTCAGAACTCACTGGTACTCTCCAAGGTTCTTCTCATCTCCAAGAAGGAAGGGGCAGGAGAGGAGAGATGGAACAATCGAGCACCTACTACGAAAGCAAGTCTGTGTTCAGCATTTTCACATATCCTACAGGTCAGCTATTATTAGACCCACCCATTTTTCAGATAATAGACTTGGAGATGCAAAGACAGTAAGTAACTTGGCCGAGTCACTGAACCAGTAAGTGACAGAGCTGATATTTGAATCCATAGATCTTGAACACTCATGTTCTAGCCGCTCTTAACACTTTGAGTTTCTTTCAAGAATTATTTAAACCTTCGACAACACCCATACTTCAGGTAATTAAGGTCTTAGAGAATAAGCAAGAGAAGAATGCTTTGCTTCTATTCAGTTTTTAATTTTGCTTTTTATTCAAGACATGCGTTATAACTACCACCCATATCAATCTATGGCCTGAGCCCCCATTTTTCCTCCTTGATACGCTTCTTCTAATTGGAATCCACAGAGGTCATTGTTTTGCTGTACCTATTAACTTCTGTTTCATTTACAACATTGCCCTATTAGACTTGTGGAGATTATTAACTTGGATTTTCAAATCAGATTTCCTGCAACTCTGCTCAAGGCAACCTTATTTTCCCAGTAGAAGAATCATGTATTTTCAGTGAGTGGTCATAAATATTGAAGAGTTAGTTCCTAGCTAATTTAAAAGAATAAAAGATGGAACATCCTTCAGATTTCCTTCTGATCTAATTTTGTTTGAGTAAGCTGTTTGCAAATGTCACATCTGAAAACAATGTCATAAAGAGCTCTAAAGGGTGTATTTACAGGTTTGGCTTGAGTGTGTGTGTGTGTGTGTTTGAATGTGTTTCTACATTTGTAAAAGAAAGGATAAATTACAAAATGAGAGCATTAAAATAACCTGAGAGAATAAAATGCCCAATTCTTTTTTCGTAGTACTATATGGCAATTGTTGATTACCCCACCAATCACCCGAGCCTCTGGAAGCTTCTGAGGGTTTCTGAGTTACCAAAGAAGGAATAAAGTTTCTCTCCACTTTTTTTTTTTTCCACTTGGCTTTATGGTCAGCTATGTTTTCTTATGTTTACAAGCCCTGCAAGTTAGAGATGATAGAAATTTTATAGATTCAGTAATATTATTAAGAATATTTTAAAACCTAGATGACTTTTTTTTTGAATTAAATGGAGTTTTTTTGAATTAAATGAAGTTTATTAAACCATGATTGAGATAGTGTCATCTATCTTATATTTTAATATTCTAATTTATATGTCTTTACTGTATTGCTATGGAACAGTTGTTATCAATGCCAATTTAAGTGTTTCTCCTATTTATCTTTTTCCCATTCCACTGCTACCTACCTGGTGCAAACACTTCTCTGTGTGTGTATGTTTGTGTGTGTGTGTTTGTGTTTTAATTGAAAACAAGTTTCTTGCTGGCACATACAGTTTCTTTGCTGGAATTAGAAAAAGGCACCCCCTCTGGGTGGACAATTTAGAAACAGTTGCTCTTTCCTTCACTCCTTCTCTCAGCTGGGTCCCTTTCTGTTATACCTGTGCAACTATATACACTTGATTATAAATTGTGACGTATTTATAAGCCTTTAAAATTTAAGCCTGAATTAGTAAATGACCTCATTATTGGTCTCCTTGCCTTCAGCCTTTTGACTTTCCAATTTGTTTCACGTCTGCTTCATTATCCTTCATCTTCAAACAGCTTTTGCCGTCTCATCTCCTTATGCAATGCCTTCAGTGTCCCCTTACGCCTCACCTGATGCTCAGAACCCTCCAGAATCTGGCTCTGTGACCTCCTTTTGTAGCCTTAACACTCACTCCTCCTCAGTGTGGACCCTACCCTCTTGTCAGATCGGTTTAGTTAGCATTTACCAAGCATGTCTTGTCATACCTACCCCTAAGATGCCATTCCTCTCATCCGGAACCCTCCCCTCCATTTCATATGTCTAGCTAATTTAAAGAATAAATTATGGGGTCATCCTTCAAACTTAAGCAGTGCCATGCATTCTGTCACCAAGTTTTTATCAATGTACAAAATTAATTTTCATTACAACTAAGTATACGTGTGATTTCCACAGCATGAAATATTCTGCTGAAGCACGGTACATTCCTAAGTCAATATCAAAGAAAGAGGACAGATTTAGCAGAATGTTCGAGAACTTTGCTTCCTGAGAACATGGTCAAGATAGTAAACAAGTCTCTTGGAGGCATACCATGCTGAGGGGTGAATGAGGAATAAGGGGACAATTGTAGAAGAACTTTTTAATTTAGTAAAACTTGCTTTAAATAGAAAATGGTGTTAACATTTTAAGACCTTCAAGTATGTTGGTGAAAAATGCCAGTATTAGAAAGGGAACCATGAAGACAAAAGAGGTTCACTACTTCTAATCTGTCTCAGACATCTGCATCCTTAAAGAACCAGATGAAAGCTTGCCTTGATTTCTTTTGCCCATGACAATGTGTCCCTCTCCTAAGCACCAATATCATGGATCTTCTGCATCACTCTGGAGAGGATGATGTCAACACTCTGCCCACACCCCTTCACCTAGCCCAGAAGTCACCTCTCTTATGCACTGATGGCTTCCTGCCTCTCTCTGCCTGATGGTGTCCTCTCACCTGGGTGCATCTCTGGTCCATGTGCAGCGTAGGTCAGAGTGTTGGGAAATTAACATCCCAGGAGCTACCCTCAAAAAGCGGGGGATAGGAATGGACAAATACTGCATTTGCTCACCCTGCGGTGGGATACTCTTCAAACGTGTCCCGCACAGTCTCTCAGAAGGTCTCCAGTAGCATTGAACCTGTTACTCACAGTGGTCACCTGCTCAATCTCACACTCTACTGGCTTTCCTTCCCCATCTTGCTGCTGCACTCCTCCCAGCCCTTCCTGGAACCATCTTCTAAATATTAAATCGTTTGCACCCAGATTCTTGTTCCCAGTACCTTCATTAATATTATGCCTCATTTCCTTCCTCTTTCCTCCTTACATGTTTTGTGCCCTTGAGGATTAATCCACTCCCAGCCACAACACACACACTTCATATAGCACCGTGGTCATAGTAGCTAATGAGGAAGTCTTTGTTGATCAAACCAACCCTGGAACAAAGAAAGCCCTGGTGGATTTTTCTGGGAATTGATTCCAGTGGAATTTTGAATATAAGGGAATGTTATTTCTAAAGTACAGGATTTCTTCTCGTACTACTTTCTAAGAAAGGTTTTTAGATATCAAATGATTTGATAGATTCCTTTTTTCATACCTGACTGCATCCTCCACAGCTTGCTATCCATCTCAGTTGGATTCAAGTGCTGTTATTAATTCTCTTGCTGTTTATGTATTTCATCCTGCCTCCTGCCTCAGGCAGCAGTTGACAGAATTAGTGGGACCAAAGCATGGAGGGGACTCCAGGTGTCCTCAGCTCTGTGGGCTACCAGCTGGCTGACAGCCTGGCGGGCCCTCGGGCAGGGGACCAGCACGCCCCCTCTTCTAGAACAGCATTATGCACAATACAATTTCCTGGCAGCATCTAGGAAATCTGATTAGAAACCCACCCAAAGCAGGTATTTTTCCACTGCTTTTCAAGTCCATCTCTTTTGTCATGGCAGAGATTTGACTAGAAGAGGACAGTTGCTTAATTGCCATTTTAGAATGCAGATGTGCACAGTATTGAGGAAAAGACTGCCTTGGGGCTATTTTCAGTTTGTTCTCTTATGACTATTAGATCTTAGGCCAATTTTAAAATTAGCATTTATTTGCATTGTGTTCTTGTCACGGGAACCCTGGTAAAGGTGTGAAATACATAGGATTCTGTTATTACTCCTTGGTTGAGGCAATGCTTATCAGTCCTAATCAATCTCCCTGAGGCAATCCAATAGTGAATGTTTAGTTTCAAATCTTGCATTAGTTTAGTCTTGCGTACATCACAGTGTCGTGTGGCCATCTACCAGCTGTAGCGTGCTGACTGATTGGAGTTCTCAAATGTGATGTTGTACAAAGAACAGTGCTCACCTGAATGTGGATTTTCCTTTTCTCTCCCCTCCACTCCCCTCCTTCATCTTTCCTTCCTCTCCCCCTCCTTTTTATTTTTATCTTTATTTTTTAGCTCCTTTAAGGGTCAGCTCCTTTTACAGGAGGATGGGCATCTTACTCCTAGGAATAAAACTTGAAATGTTTCTCATTATTTTTGATTAGATTCTTTCAAATAACCAACACAATGATACTTGCACATAGTTGGCTCTCAACAAATATCTGTTGAATAAATTCATCACACGAAGAATGGATCTTGGCAACCAAAAGTAAGATAAATACCTGCATGTACATAACTGTGCCTTCCATGCCTGCATAGCTCTTGGAGGCCATTGCTACCATTACATTTACCAGCAGAAATTGTGAAGGTTCCATCTGAATTTAGAAATCTGAGATGTCCCATCTGAGTTTATGATCAGATATGAAGGACCTAGAGCAACTGTTTGCTTTCAGAGATGCCCTAAGGACAAAAGAAACTATGCCTTAAATAGAAGTCAAGAAAGCTGTGTTCTAGTTCCGGTTCTGTCACTAAAAATCTATGATTGCTTTTGCTTCAGGGACCTTATTTGTAAAATGAGGAGATTAGCATCAATTACCTGTACTGTCTTCCGTCAAAGAATCAATGACTTTATGACCTTCTGTAAAGAACAAGAAGAGACAGGCTTTAAAAATTTGTCTTCATTAAAATGTACAGTCTTCTGAAAACGAGAAGGAAGTTATTAACACACAGTAACCAGGATAGTTCTCAGTTGTTCTTCCACTTGACATATGGGTCTTTCTAGTCACCTTCACTGAAAGAATGTGGTTCCTCCCCTTGCCTGTTTGCTAATTGTATTGAAAAGCTGGAAAGGAGAAAAGAACGGAAATCCTGTTTCCTGAAATATTTCTTAAGGGGAAAGAGGAAATTAACTTGTTCTGATGTTTTGTTGTCAGGAAAACATTTACTTGATTCCTTCATCACACAGTCTGATTACTCTTTTTCTTTTTCAGCTCCATAGTTCTGCTTCAGATACCCAAATGGAATTTCCAGATGGTTGCCTTCTCTAAGGTATGATGCTTCTTTCCATAAGCAATCTTTACCCTCCTTCCCTCCCACATGAAATATGTTTCCTACATACTTGGCCCTTAAATTGTTTTCTTTTATGTTTTAAAAATAATAGCTGATGGTTTTGATTTGTTCTTTAACTAATACTTGACACTTGTGAGGGGTGTTCTGTTTCTATATCCCAAGTGATGCCACAGTCTTAGTAGAAATCTGCCTTAGAGATTGATAGGGAATTCTTCCATCAGTCAATGTTAGGTCAGTGACAGTGATAAATCCATCATACTTGCCCTTCACTTTGATTTAGTTAAGACTCCACGGCATCATTTGGTCCCTCTTGTATAACCTGGGATGCAGGGAACAGAGACAACTGTGGCTTCTGCTGTAGGCTGGAAAATGGGCACATTTCATTGTGCTGACTGATGCTGCCTACAGCTCCGAAGCCAGCATATACCATCTTTTTTTTTTTTTTAAAGGTTTAAGGGGGTGGGGCTGATGGCCGACTCTGGGAGGGCTTATGCCAAGGAGTACTTCCCAGAACTTCTGCTGCAAGTGTCCTTGTCCCCACGGTGAGCCTAAGCCACCCCCCGCCTCTGCAGGAGCCCCTCCAACACTAGTAGCTCCGATGGGGAGTTTAACAGTGCTGTTGATCCACATCACAGAGAAAAGTTCTTCAAGGTTGTTGGTCCCTGTCTCTCCCATGGCCTGCCCTCACCTCAGCTCTCACCCCTCCAAGTCAAGCTCTTTGCGCCCTAAACTGAGGGAATAGCAGCATCTTGGAAATCTTCCCAACAAGTCCTCTGAGAAAGGCCGTGTGGCTGACAGGATCTTTGTGCTCCAGCCGGGAGTCAAGCCTGTGCCTCTGAGGTGGGAGAGCCGAGTTCAGGACATTGGTCCACCAGAGACCTCCCGGCTCCACATAATATCAAATGGTGAAAAGTCTCCAAGAGATCTCCATCTCGATGCGAAGACACAGCTCCACTCAACGACCAGCAAGCTACAGTGCTGGAAATCCCATGCCAAACAACTAGCAAGACAGGAACACAACCCCATCCATTAGCAGAGAGGCTGCCTAAAATCATAAGGTCACAGACACCCCAAAACACACCACGGAACACAGTCCTGCCCACCAGAAAGACAAGATCCAGCCTCATCCACCAGAACACAGGCACCAGTCCCCTCCACCAGGAAGCCTACACAACCCACTGAACCAACCTTAGCCATTGGGAGCAGATACCGAAAACAATGGGAATTGTGAACCTGCAGCCTGCAAAAAGGAGACCCCAAACACAGTAAGTTAAGCAAAATGAGAAGTCAGAGAAACACACAGCAGATGAAGGAGCAAGGTAAATACCCACCAGACCAAACAAATGAAGAGGAAATAGGCAGTCTACCTGAAAAAGACTTCAGAGTAATGATAGTAAAAATGATCCAAAATCTTGGAAATAGAATGGAGAAAATACAAGAAATGTTTAACAAGGACCTAGAAGAACTAAAGAGCAAACAAACAATGATTAACAGCACAATAAATGAAATTAAAAATTCCCTAGAAGGAATCAATACCAGAATAACTGAGGCACAGGAACGGATAAGTGACCTGGAAGATAAAAGAGTGGAAATAACTACTGCAGAGCAGAATAAAGAAAAAAGAATGAAAAGAATTGAAGACAGTCTCAGAGACCTCTGGGACAACATTAAACACACCAACATTCACATTATAGGGGTCCCAGAAGAAGAAGAGAAAAAGAAAGGGACAGAGAAAATATTTGAAGAGACTATAGTTCAAAACTTCCCTAAAATTGGAAAGGAAATAGTCAACCAAGTCCAGGAAGTGGAGAGAGTCCAATACAGGATAAATCCAAAGAGAAACACCCTGAGACACATATTAACCAAACTATCAAAAATTAAATACAAAGAAAAAATATTAAAAGCAGCAAGGGAAAAACAATAAATAACATACAAGGGAATACCTATAAGGTTAAAAGCTGATCCTTCAGCAGAAACTCTGCAAGCCAGAAGGGAGTGGCAGGATATATTTAAAGTGATGAAAGGGAAAAACCTACAACCAAGAACTCTACTCTAACCTACAGCCAAGAACTCTACCCATACATTTTTTAATACAAATTAAAAAAAAATACACTTGACGGAAAAATTAAAACCTTTACAGACAAGCAAAAGGAAGAGAATTCAGCACCACCAAACCAGCTTTACAACAAATGCTAAAGGAACTTCTCTAGGCAGGAAACACAAGAGAAGGAAAAGACCTACAATAACACACCCAAAACAATTAAGAAAATGGTGATAGGAACATACATACCGATAATTACCTTAACTGTAAATAGATTAAATGCTCCAACCAAAAGAAATAGACCGGCTGAATGGATACAAAAACAAGACCTGTATATATGCTGTATACAAGACACCCACTTCAGACCTAGGGCCACATACTGACTGAAAGTGAGGGAATGAAAAAAGATATTCCATGCAAATGGAAATCAAAAGCAAGCTGGAGTAGAAATTCTCAGATCAGACAAAATAGACCTTAAAATAAAGACTATTACAAGAGACAAGGAAGGACACTACATAATGATCAAGGGATCAATCCAAGAAGAAGATATAACAATTGTAAATATTTATGCACCCAACATAGGAGCACCTCAACACATAAGGCAAATGCTAACAGCCATAAAAGGGGAAATCGACAGTAACACAATCATACTAGGGGACTTTAACACCCCACTTTCACCAATGGACAGGTCATCCAAAATGAAAATAAATAAAGAAACACAAGCTTTAAATGATACATTAAACAGGATGGACTTAATTGATATTTATAGGACATTCCATCCTAGAACAACCGAATACACTTTCTTCTCAAGTGCTCATGGAACATTCTCCAGGATAGATCATATCTTGGGACACAAATCAAGCTTTGGTAAATTTAAGAAAATTGAAATCGTAGCATCTTTTCCGACCACAACGCTGTTAGACTAGATATCAATTACAGGAAAAGATCTGTAAAAAATACAAACACATGGAGGCTAAACAATACACTACTAAATAACCAAGAGATCACTGAAGAAATCAAAGAGGCAATCAAAAAACACCTAGAAACATCCCAGCTCTTCAAAAGCTGGACTCATTCAGAAATAATAAAAATAAAATTTCTGAGCCATCCAAAAAAAAAAAAAAACACCTAGAAACAAATGACAATGAAAACACGACCACCCAAAACCTATGGGATGTAGCAAAATCAGTTCTAAGAGGGAAGTTTAGAGCAATACAATCCTACCTCAAGAAATAAGAAACATCTCAAATAAACAACTTAACTGTACACCTAAAGCAACTAGAGAAAGAGGAACAAAAAACCCCCAAAGTTAGCAGAAGGAAAGAAATCATAAAGATCAGATCAGAAATAAATGAAAAAGTAATGAAGTAAACAATAGCAAAGATCAATAAATCTAAAAGTTGGTTCTTTGAGAAGATAAACAAATTGATAAACTATTAGCCAGATTCATCAGGAAAAAAAGGGAGAAGACCCAAATCAATAGAATTAGAAATGAAAAAGAGAAGTAACAACTGACACTGCAGAAATACAAAGGATCATGGGAGATCACTACAAACAACTCTATGCCAATAAAATGGACAACCTGGAAGAAATGGACAAATTCTTAGAAAAGCACAACATTCTGAGACTGATCCAGGAAGATACAGAAAATATAAACAGACAAATCACAAGCACTGAAATTGAGAGTGTGATTAAAAATCCTCCAGCAAACAAAAGCCCAGGGCCAGATGGCTTCACAGGCAAATTCTATCAAACATTTAGAGAAGAGCTAACACCTATCCTTCTCAAACTCTTCCAAAATATAGCAGAGGAAGGAACACTCCTCAACTCATTCTACGAGGCCACCATCACCCTGATAGCAAAACCAGACAAAGATGTCACAAAGAAAAGAAAACTACAGGCCAATATCACTGATGAACATAGAGGCAAAAATCCTCAACAAAATAATAGCAAACAGAATCCAACAGCACATTAAAAGGATCATACACCATGATCAAGTGGGGTTTATCCCAGGTATGCAAGGATTCTTCAATATATGCAAATCAATCAATGTGATACACCATATTAACAAATTGAAGAAGAAAAACCATATGATCATCTCAATAGATGCAGAAAAAGCTTTTGACAAAATTCAACACCCATATATGATAAAAACCCTCCAGAAAGTAGGCATAGAGGGAACTCACCTCAACATAATATAGTCCATATATGACAAACCCACAGCAAACATCATTCTCAATGGTGAAAAACTGAAACCACTTCTGCTAAGATCAGGAACGAGACAAGGTTGTCCACCCTTGCCACTATTATTCAACATAGTTTTGGAAGTTTTAGCCACGGCAATCAGAGAAGAAAAAGGAATAAAAGGAATCCCAATTGGAAAAGAAGTAAAGCTGTCACTGTTTGCAGATGACATGATACTATACATAGAGAATCCTAAAGATGCTACCAGAAAACTACTAGAGCTAATCAATGAATTTGGTAAAGTTTCAGGATACAAAATTAATGCACAGAAATCCCTTGCATTCCTATACACTAATGATGAAAAATCTGAAAGAGAAATGAAGGAAACACTCCCATTTACCATGGCAACAAAAAGAATAAAATACCTAGGAATAAATCTACCTAAGGAGACAAAAGACCTGTATGCAGAAAACTATGAGACACTGATGAAAGAAATTAAAGATGATACAAATAGATGGAGAGATATACCATGTTCTTGGATTGGAAGAATCACCATTGTGAAAATGACTATACTACCCAAAGCAATCTACAGATTCAGTGCAATCCCTATCAAACTACCAATGGCATTTTTCACAGAACTAGAACAAAAAATTTCACAATTTGTATGGAAACACAGAAGACCCCGAATAACCAAAGCAATATTGAGAAAGAAAAACGGAGTTGGAGGAATCAGGCTTCCTGACTTCAGAGTATACTACAAAACTACAGTCATCAAGACAGTATGGTACTGGCACAAAAACAGAAATATAGATCAATGGAACACGATAGAAAGCCCAGAGATAAACCCACGCACATATGGTCACCTTATCTTTGATAAAGAAGGCAAGAATATACAGTGGAGAAAAGACAGCCTCTCCAATAAGTGGTGTTGGGAAAACTGGACAGCTACATGTAAAAGAATGAAATTAGAACACTCCCTAACACCATACACAAAAATAACCTCAAAATAGATTAAAGACCTAAATGTAAGTCCAGACACTATAAAACTCTTAGAGGAAAATATAGGCAAAACACTCTATGACATAAATCACAGCAAGATCCATTCTGACCCACCTCCTAGAGAAATGGAAATAAAAACAAAAATAAACAAGTAGGACCTAATGAAACTTAAAAGCTTTTGCACAGCAAAGGAAACCATAAACAAGACAAAAAGACAACCCTCAGAATGGGAGACAATATTGGCAAATGAATCAACTGACAAAGGATTAATCTCCAAAATTTACAAGAAGCTCATGCAGCTCAATATCAAAAAAACAAACAGCCCAATCCAAAAATGGATGGAATACCTAAATAGACATTTCTCCAAAGAAGATATACAGATAGCCACAAACACATGAAAGAATGCTCAACATCACTAATCATTAGAGAAATGCAAATCAAAACTACAATGAGGTATCACCTCACACAAGTCAGAATGGCCATGATCAAAAAATCTACGAACAATAAATGCGGGAGAGGGTGTGGAGAAAAGGGAACCCTCTTGCACTGTTTGTGGGAATGAAAATTGATACAGCCACTATGGGGAACAGTATGGAGGTTCCTTAAAAAACTCAAAATAGAACTACCATACGACCCAGCAATCCCACTACTGGGCATATACCCAGAGAAAACCATAATTCAAAAAGAGTCATGTACCCCCATGTTCATTGCAGCTCTATTTACAAACCAGGACATGGAAGCAACCTAAGTGTCCATCGACAGATGAATGGATAAAGAAGATGTGGCACGTATATGCAATGGAATATTACTCAGCCATAAAAAGAAATTGAGTTATTTGTAGTGAGGTAGATGGACCTAGAGACTGTCATACAGAGTAAAGTAAGTCAGAAAGAGGAGAAACAAATATAGTATGCTAACACATATATACGGAATCTAAAAAAAAAAAAAAAAAGGTTCTGAAGAACCTAGGGGCAGGACAGGAATAAAGACGCAGATGTAGATAATGGACTTGAGGACATGGAGAGGGGGAAGGGTAAGCTGGGACGAAGTGAGAGAATGGCATGGACAATATACACTACCAAATGTAAAATAGATAGCTAGTGGGAAGCAGCTGCATAGCACAGGGAGATCAACTCGGTGATTTATGACCACCTAGAGGGGTGAGATATGGAGGATGGGAGGGAGACGCAAGAGGGAGGAGATATGGGGATCTATGTATATGTATAGCTGATTCACTTTGTTATGAAGCAGAAACTAACACACCATTGTAAAGCAATTATACTCCAATAAAGATGTTAAAAAGTAAAGTTTTAAGGGAAAGGATTTGCTGGGTGATGTTTATCACAGTCTTTCAAAGAGCATCTGTAATTGAAATGAAGGTTGGAAAATGCAGATGAGCATACCTGGCCTTGCACTATGAGTCAGTTTCCCGGCAAGATTTATGCTGGCAGACTTTGATTTTAAAACCCGTTGATTCTTCTATAGACCCATAGCCCACCACCCTCACAATCACAGCCACCCCTACCAGCTCCAGAACCTCCACCGTTTTCAATCTGACAACCATTATTTTGGCTACAGCATCGTCATCATCTGCTGTTCACCGCACAATCCTGATATCAATTTAATTCAATTTTATTTAGAGCCTCATGACCAAAATTTTATGATGAAACTCTCTAAAATAATAATAATAATAATATTGATTGTGTCCATTTTGCTTTATATAATTTAACTCATTTAATCCTCACAACAGCTTTTGAACTGAGTAATATTATTAACTACATATTGTAGATATAGAAATTGAGGCTCGTGGAGTTAAGTAAGCTATACAAAGTCATATAGCTAGTATGTGATGGAACCTGGATTTTTAACCCAGGCCCAGAATCAGAATTTTTAACCACTAATCTAAACAAAGATTTGTTCACTGAGAATACTTGGATTTGAAGTTTCAATAGCTTTGTCACCCACAAACACGCAAAAGCACTGCTTTGGACAATAGCTAGTAAACTCATAAAGCATATTTCCCTTTGAATTTGTCAAGCTAGAGTAAACTATGTATCAGGTACGAATGAACCCTGAACTATCAGTGGCTAAGCATTACAAAGGTTTGTTTCTTGCTCCCAGAAAGTCCAATGCCAAGTGCCTGACACTCCAGGGCACTGCACCGCCCAGGAGCAGCGCGGGAATCCCAGCTCTCTGCAGGGTTGCTGGTGCAAGGGGAGAGAGCATGGAAAACCCACCTACTTTTAAGGACCTCAAATGGAGAGTGACACACTTCCCATTTGTTCACAGTCATTAGCCAGAACGAGGCACATGGTCCCAACCTAACCACAGCGGCTGGGACGTGTAGGAAGAGAAAGCACATGGAATGTTCGAGAGCACTACCATGTCTGTTGTATTGCTGGACAAACATAATCCATTCAAGTAAATAGTTGAGTCATAATTAATATATCCATAATTGGAATGCCAGGAGACCCGGAACAATTCTACTTTAGGAATCCAAGTCTCTTACTCATTTGTGGCAATCCTTTTTTCATCTGAAAAGTGTACGGACTTGATAAACTCTCCTGGAATATTATAGTGTCCCAAGCCTTCGGCTGCTGCATTCCTAAGTGATGATTTATATAATTAACCATAAGAGAGAGGAAAGAAGGCATGAAATCTTCAAAGTCTTTCTATCTTGCTCTGTCATGTCACTTGCTACTCTTTGATATTTCTAGACGTTGGAGAATAGAGGAAGTCCCACCTCTCAGAGCGCCACATGAGAAAAGAAGACTTAGAACTGGATCTCATCACTGTCATTTCTGTTTGGTATAAAAGAGGGAGACATGTCATCTAGCCTACAGGGAAGAAGAAACCAGGTTATGTCCACAGAGCTTGCTGAAGGGCAGACCTCTCTTTGTCCAACATTCCTGATTTGGTGGAGTGGTCTTCACTGTTTAGCCTTTGGGAATAAATCAAGGAAAGAAATTTCACCAGCAGAAAGCTGAAAAGCTAGAACTGGAGATATTTGATTGTTATTTAATATTATTTTGAGTAGAGAATAAAAAGTACTATGCTATAAATCTCTGTAATAGCCTAAGTCTTTCATTCACTGCCTTAAACTAGATCCTGGCAAAGAGAAAGGAGTTGACTCTAATCTTTGGGTAAATAAAAGGCACTGGAAGTTCTCAGCGTGCTTCCCAGTCTTTGTGGACAGTGCCACGGAGGGCAGAGCTGCTGTGCTTACACTCAAGCCATCTCAAGGTCAGGCTGCATTGGTTTCTGATCTGACCCTCTGAGAAACCACCCATGTTATTATGTCCCACACCTCAGTCGTGGGTGCTCTGCTAAATGTAGAAGGCATGAGCCTCCAAGCTTTGCCCCAGGGCTAGAGCCACATCTCTTGGCTCAAATTTAGCAACTTTAAATACTGGCATCCCTCCAAAAAAAGATACAGTGTAATCTAGACTAAATGTGCCCTGCTTATCTCTCAAATAGATAGGTGACTTGTTGCACTGCTTGTAGTTTTTCTGCTGTGGTTGCTACCTCTCAAAGTTTCTTTCCTGGAGATGGAGATTTGGAGAATGCATAGTTCCTCATCATCCCTGTTCCTTGTGATCGTTCCCATTTGGTTGGCTGGCTGGGCCACAGAACTACTTTCTGTGCTGTGAAAACATCTCACGGTACAAACTATTTTCAGGAAGATAAGTTCCCCATGCACGGTCATGTACTTAAACTAGCTCGCTGTCTTTATCTTCAGGCTCTTCTCTCTAGCCATCACATATTGCCTTTTCCAGTTACTCTGTAATAGCTTTATTTTCTCTTTCACCATCAACCCCTTCTTCCAAAATTGCACAAAAGAGTCTCCAGTCCTCTGTCTTGTTTACTCCTGGCCCGTCAAGTCAGGTTTATTCTCAAGAGAAGTGCTCTGACTATGGCAATCTCTTCTCTATGAAGTGCCTTAAACACACGCACATTTATTTACAATATATAAACATTATATTGTTAAATGATAAACTTATTTCATCTATCTTTGTTGTGAGTCGGTCTTAGGTTATGTCTGTACCTATGCTAGAACTACTTGAACCCTTTAAACACTGTAAATGACATCAGAGAGAATAGAAATAAACTCTGTACTTGGCAGGGTGGAGGTCCCTGTAAATAGGAAACTGGGTAAATATTATTACGTAGAGATGAACGACCTAAGCTTGAAAGGAAGGTCCAGGAACTGAAATAGACAGAGGGAAACATCCTTCCTTAATGTCCAATGAAGCTGAAAGAGAAAAAATTTCTTTTTCTCCAGCTTCACTGAGGTATAATTCACAAACAAAATCATAAGATAAAGTGTACAAGGTGATGATTTGATAATTGAACTCATGGAAACAGAGAGCATTGAAAGTCGCTGCCAGGGTCTGGGGGGTGGGGGAGATGGGGAGAGCTTAGTAAAAGGGCACAAACTTTCAGTAAATAAATAAATTCATCTTATAAATAAAACTTTTTATTTATAAGATGAATAAAATCTGAGGATCTAGTTTATAACATTAGACTGCAGTTGATAACACTGTTGTATAATAGAAATAATTTTAATTCGTTTTCAGAATAGGAATGTGGGAAGACTAGTGATGGAAATTGGGGATATGTAAGGAGCTGAGCTAAGAAAAACACAAATATAATTAAGATTGAGAAATAAAATTATAAACTAGGAAAGCTGATTTAAAAAGTTTAGCTGTGTCCAGCTAGTTTAAGCGCCAGACTGGATACTCAATAGCAGTATTTTTGCAAGTAAGTTAAATTTTTTATTCTGTCAGTTTCTATCACTCTGTTTGCCTAATATGAAGCCCCAGGAGCAAGTGAAAACAAAGCCCCTCATTCTAAACTTTAAAGTGGGCTTAAGAAGAAGTATCAAACTTGTCTCTCACACATGACTAGGGCTGACCAAGGGCAGATAAGACCATGGCCATGCGTGCAATCAGCTCGTGAACCAACCCCTCTACAGCATGATTGAGGCCATGGACATTCCTGGGATTGAGCCAGTAACAAAGCCAAGTACTTAAACAATACGGGTCCATTTGTGAGAAAATCCCAGTTGGAGGAATTCTTTAGTGACTGCTTTGCCACCATGTATGTGAATATATCATAAGTACTGTGAAATAGTTATTTCATTAAAGTTATTATTGCCTTTGCTGTAGGTCTTTTCGCTGGATCTGGTTTTGTATTCCTGTTGGTTACGGGGTAGTTCTAAGCTTCAAAAATTACTCTGGAAGAGAAGAATGTTCTCCCTCTCCCCTTGTCATTTCATTTCCCTAAAACCAGGATCTTTTAGTTTACTAATGAGGGATTCTTTTTCTGCAACAGGAAGATTAGTTAACTGATTCAGTCATATTTTCCCATAAATGGCAACATGAGCTGTCCTGAGATTTATTTTTAGATACTGGATTAGTCTTAGAATGTGAGTTCTGCACTGTGGGAAAAAATGACATGACCCTGCTAAGATGTGAACCCTGCTTTCTGTTGCCACGGTTACCATTTGATCATCCTAACTTACATACTCAGAGTCCAAATGAATAAATCTAAATAACAGTCTCTATAGAAGACAGGAGTCAAACTACAAAATACGTCATCCTTTATATGAGCAAATATGAACCATGCATGGACTGTAGGAC
Source organism: Eubalaena glacialis (assembly GCF_028564815.1). Taxonomy (NCBI): domain Eukaryota; kingdom Metazoa; phylum Chordata; class Mammalia; order Artiodactyla; family Balaenidae; genus Eubalaena; species Eubalaena glacialis. The sequence continues at coordinate 93,679,633 of NC_083720.1, read as the reverse complement.
AAAAATGCCTGCAGAACAAAAAAGACCACCTAGAGGGGTGGGATAGGGAGGGTGGGAGGGAGGGAGACGCAAGAGGGAAGAGTTATGGGAACATATGTATATGTATAACTGATTCACTTTGTTATAAAGCAGAAACTAACACACCATTGTAAAGCAATTATACTCCAATAAAGATGTTAAAAAAAAAAAAAAAAAGGAGCAGGGATACATTTTGCCAGAAAATGCAAAATTTGGATTGGTCTTTACAATTTATTGTTTAGGAAATGTAGGTTTCAGAACTGCTTAGTAAAAGTAAAAATATGATAATAAATGCAGCAGACCAAATGTTTTAGGAATGGGCCATATGGAGCATTTTTACCTGTATCTTGTAGCATTTTAAGCATCTAGCCCAATATCTTGTTATCTGAATGACTGCACTGGCATCCTGTTTCCTTTGCATTCCTTATTAAAAACATCAAACTGAAAATGGAATAAAAATAGACTTTATTAAAAGCTATAAACATGATCTTAAAATATGCTAATTCTAAAACATCTGAAGCATGACCACCGTTTCATGATCATTCATTCAGTCCTTATCTTTTGTGAGCATGACTCTATGACATCAATGGCAAGATTCTTATTCTCTCAAAGCTAGTTTTCATGGAAAAGAATTGAAAAAAAAGGATATAGATATATACATATTTATACGTATAACTAAATCACTTTGCTATACACCTGAACCTAGCACAATACTGTAAATCAACTATACTTCAATTAAAAAAAAAAATGAAAGAGAAAGGGAACTGCAAAAAAAGCGCCTAGCAAAGTGTATAGTGCATAGTGGATATTCAATAAATAATGGTTATGAAAAAACCCTACTTTTTAGTGATTAAATTTCAGGAAAAGAAAATAATCATGAATACAACTCATCCCCTTCCCCCAGTAAATAGCTACTTATAAGGAAGCAGTCAAATTTTTTTTTTAAAGATTTATTGAGTGATTGATTGATTGATTGCTATGTTGGGTCTTCTTTTCTGTGCTAGGGCTTTCTCTAGTTGCGGCAAGCGGGGGCCACTCTTCATCGCGGTGCGCGGGCCTCTCACTATCGTGGCCTCTCTTGTTGCGGAACACAGGCTCCAGACGCGCAGGCTCAGTAGTTGTGGCTCACGGGCTTAGTTGCTCCGCGGCATGTGGGATCCTCCCAGACCAGGGCTCGAACCCGCGTCCCCTGCATTAGCAGGCAGACTCTCAACTACTGCGCCACCAGGGAAACCCAGCAGTCAAATTTTTACCCACACAATTTGTAATGTTGAAGAGATCATCACCTAACAGTCACCGTGCCCCTTGCAGTGGAAGGGCGGAGTCTTAACAACTGGACCACCAGGGAAATCCCCCTAACATTCTTATTTTACAAAGCAAACCTTACCTCTTAGTGGCAATCATAACAAAGTTTCATATTTGAATATATTTTACAGTTTAGGTTCTTCTTTGAACCTAGTGCTCACTAGGCAAGAAGATAAGTTGAGAGTACAAATTCTGCTTTTCTGAGACGACAAACTTTTGAATTCCCCTCTGTTTCAGGGATGATGGAAGTGCTTGTTGGCAAACACTTTGAGTAGACTGGCTCCATTCTGCATGACTTGTTTTCTATGACATTAGCATGAATTCATGCACGTCAGGCTGTGCTCACGATGGAGTTTAGATGAGTAAGGGCCTTGGTTTCTCTTGAAGGGAGGGGTTCAGTCCTAGAACACAGGTTGGAGGCTGATCCACGATTTCCTTTCACTGGGTTTAATGGCTTTCATTCAGGCAGCAGTGGTGCTGGACAGTTCCCTTCCAAACAAGCAATGAGAGGCCAGGACCAGGTCCAGGATTTGGGGTCATAATAATAAAAAAGGTGGTGTTATTGTGGTCTGGGACAATAACTTTCTCCTTTGATTCATCATCCATTTCAAGTTGAAATGATATTTTTAAATTTTTATCTGACACTGATCTATTTTTGCAGTCCTGTTGAATAATAAAACATGTGAATGTTGGAGCTAGGACTTTTGAAACAGTGCCAGTGGTTTCCGGAGTGGTCAGGAAATGAGATTTCTCAATTCAAGCTCAGGTTGCCCTATTGTCCAGAGCACTCAACCCACATACACCACCGGCCTTCTCCAGGGCAGTGATTCCACCATTCCTTTGGGTTTGGCATAGTTGTTCCAGGACCATTTTGTGTGTGTGTGTGTGTGTGTGCACATGTGTGTGCGCTCATGTGTCTGTGTGTCTAGAAATCTGAATTTTAACAAGCATATCAGGTGTTTCCAATGCAGATGGTAACTGAGAAACAGTGACATTTGAAGAACGAGCTTCTATTTTGCATTCGTCTATTCTGTCAAGGAGATTGTTCCAGTTACTATTGCTGTGCAACACACCACCCCAAAATGTACTGGCATAATACAGCTATTTTATTACAATCCTGGATTCTGGGATTCAGAGATTCAAACGGGCACAGCAGAGACAACATTTCTCTGTTCCATGATATCTGGGCCTCCACTAGTGAGATTTGAAGGCTGAAGGTGACTCTACTGCTTTGGGCTGGAATCATTTGAAGTCTTCTTCATTCACATTCCTGGTAGTTGATGAAGGCTGTTGGCTAAGACCTCAACAGGGCTGTTGGCTGAAACACCTTCATATGGCCTCTCCATGTATCTCTTCAAAGGATGGTTTGGGTTTCCTCACAGCATGGCAGGTGAATTCTAAGAGTGAATATCCCAAGAGAGAACAAAGTGGGAGTGTGTGTTATTTTTACAACCTAGCTTGGAAGTCACATAATATCACTTTTATCATACGCCATCAGGTTGAGGGAGTTACAAGATCTGTCCAGGTTCGTGGACTGTCAAGAGGACATTATAAGAAACCATGAGGGATGGGAGTATTGTGGCTATCTTTGGAAGATAAAATCTGCCATTGAGACCAATCATTTAATGGAAAACTATCGAAAAATTAGTAAAGACAAATAGAAGCTCAATATAGTTGAAAACATTATAATAGAACACTTTTCTTGCTGTGAATAAGTTAAAATCTCTTCACCCAGATGAATTACATCCTATGGTACTACGAAAACTCACAAATCATATTACTGAGACATATGAAAAATAAGAGACACTGGTAAACTGGGAAGTTGGTACATATCATTCTGTCCACAGGAGGAAAAAGATGGACTTGATAAATGGCAGGACAAATAAGATTCTAGAGTCTAGTAAATTAAGGGCTAGATTTTCAAAATCCAGGCCAAGGATGACATATAAATCTGCTACAAGTGTGCTACCACTTTCTTACTTTGTATATCCATGGAAGATATTGCAAAATAATCAGATCATGGCATCCCTGACTGCTGTGTTTGGACCAGACCTAGAATCATTGTCAAAATTATGCTCTAGGCAGTCACAGCCAATTAATTGTTATTGATACATGAGTTAAAACCTACTTCTTATTTAGAAGCAAAAAGTGGAGGTTCCTAGATCCCAGTATCATTTCAGTAAAAGTAAATCATGTTGTACCAATTTTATTTATTTTTTCTTTATAAAAATTATCAGACAGACTAAGTTACTACGATAGACATGGTGTTCTTTGGCCTGTATGAAGGAACTTGACACATTCCTGCTCATGATAGTCTTGTAGAAAAAATGGGAAACCACTAGTTGAATGTAACGACAATGGAAGAGACCAGTTATTGGTGTGACAACCCCTCACAAAATGTGATGACTCCAACATGGTTGGAACATTCTTGTGTGTTCAACATTTTGTAAAATCAAAGACTTGAAAAATCTAAGGGTATACTAATCACATTTAGAGATGATATGAAGGTGGAGGAGACCAAATAGGTTGCATGACAGAATAAGAATTCAAAAATATCTTGATATGTTGCATCCAACAAGATGAAATTCAACAGGATATATAGTCTTGCATCTGTTTCCCCCCCAAAAATACAGAACATCCAAGCTTGACTTTGCAACAGCATGTATAAGGAATACTTCTGTATTTTAATTGAGTAAGATCAAATCGACCATGTGAAATGATCTCCAAAAATGTTTGTTGAAGTTCTTTCTGGAACAAAGATGGTAATAATTCTATTCTCTAATTCCTTACTCAGATCACAATTGGGAGAGTTCATTCAGTGGTGAACACTCCAGTTTAAAGAGGTATAGAAAAATCATAGTATTAGCCAGGATTTGTGTTCCCTGGAGAAGCGAAAACTCAAGATATTTCATATAAATTTAAGTCATAATATATGCAGATCATTGTGCTAAGAATTTTACTTTTAAAACCTAATTTTTTATTTTATTTATTTATTTTAAATTAATTAATTAATTTAATTTTCTTTTTCTTTGGCTGTTTTGGGTCTTCGTTGCTGCGCATGCGCTTTCTCTAGTTGTGGCGAGCGGGGGCTACTCTTCATTCTGGCGCACGGGCTTCTCCTTGTGGTGGCTTCTCTTGTTGTGGAGTGTGGGCTCGAGGCACACGGGCTTCAGTAGTTGTGGCATGCAGGCTCAGTAGTTGTGGCTCGTGGGTCTAGAGTGCAGGCTCAGTAGTTGTGGTGCACAGGCTTCGTTGCTCCGCGGCATGTGGGATCTTCCCAGACCAGGGCTTGAACCCACGTCCCCTGCATTGGCAGGAGGACTCTTAACCACTGTGCCACCAGGGAAGTCCCAGGGAAGAGTTAGTGTAAATTCACTCTTACACTAATCCTGTAAGGCAGGTATTATTCTGACCATTGTATAGATGAGGAAACGGAATCACAGTGTTTAAATAAAGTATAATAGCTTTAAATAGCTATAAAGTGGAAGAGCCAGGATTCTAACAAAAGTCTGTGCCCCGCCGAGTCATCAGAACATCTGTGACAGTGGTTCACAAAATTCTAGCACACATATGCATCTTATGAGGATCTTGTATAAAAATGCAGATTTTCAGACCCAGATGTTCTGAGTCAGTAGGTCTTGGATAATTTTCTTAAAATATTTCAGCATATTTTCTTTAAAATATTTCAGCATAAACTGTGTGATATGAACATGTATGTATGATTTAGTTTTAATCTAGACCCTTGTTGTGGTTAGTTGTCTTAATCAGAAATATATACTCCAGTGTCATTAGCTAACATTTAATCAAAGGTCCACAAACCAGAGGAATTAAGTTATATTCACCTCCAGTGAATATGAGAAATTCTGTTATTTGACTAATGAATATCAGAACTGGGTATTTCTTGATGAAATTATTAGTTTTCATTATATGTGGATTTTCTGGCAGTATCGTAGAGACCCTCACAACCTTGCATACATGGGCCATAAAACTATAGCAGGCCCAGCAGTCTGCATCCTCAGAAATGGCACCCAGAGCTTGATTCCTCAATGGCCTGTTTCAGCTACTAATTTGGAGACTTCCTGGTCTCCTGACTCTGACTAGATAGTTGGCTGAATCCTGCTTCCTTTGCCTCCAGTGAACTGTCCATGAAACGTTTGGTCGGAGCTCTTAGAGGAAGGAATTGAGAGCTGGAACTCCATTGGGTTTTGCCAAATGGGTGGTGTGATTGTCACATGTTTGCTGAGAAATGTGTGTGTCAGGATTCAGTCTGAAACTTGCTTTCAGGGGGTTGTGGAGATGAAACCCATAACTTTCACCTATAACTAAGTGTTCGTGTTTACCAAAAATCCCATGACAAATGTGTGCATAACTAAGTTGCTCAGGATCTGAATTATTAGAAGCAAGTTAGATGATTCTGATTTGAGAAGCACTGAGTTATATCTCTTTCTTTGTTTAATGGAGGACCAATGAATATTTGGTAGTGGGACGTGGGAGTGTGTCAAACATTGGATGAAGGCCAGATCTTTCTTTTTTAAAAAGTCCTTTATAATCTTGAGATTTAATCAATTAAAAAAAAAGAGATTTAATAAAAAGTATTTGTTTTGTTTGGTAAAAAGAAGAAAGCTTTGTGATCCTCCACATCTGCTTAAAGCCCCAGAGCCAGATAAAGTTTTCTGAGTGCTTCTGACTGAACCACTGCCCCTATCTATGCTCCAATGAACTTTGTAAAGTCCCTGTAATTTTAAAAGCAAACACAATTAAGTGAATCATATGCTTTGTTTTTTTGAAAAATTACTTTTCTATCTTAAAGTGATATCAGGAAGCTAGATATATCTGGTGAAAAATAATGTGTTTCATTAAAATGCTGTGCTTATTCTATCATGATTGTTTGTGCTTGAAATTATGTTAAGTATGATATTTCAGGGCTAGTCTAGAAAAAAACCGTGACCTATCATTATTTTTGCAAATTTCTCATGATGAAAAAGCATTGATATTCTTTTTGGAATAAATCTTACAGGAACAGATAACATCGATTTTTGAAATATTTAAGCCTATTCCTTCATACTCAGACAATAAATGCAATGAAAATAATGTGCCTTACATATAACCAGAACTGTATTAATGTTTGTGGACAAGCTTTTTGATATAGAGCAAGTGAAGGAAGTATTAAATGTGGCAAAAGTTGAACAGGAACATAGCAATGATATTACAAAACTAGTGTGTGGAGCTTCTGAATACAAAAGAATATAGAAGCTTCTGAATCTTGAGATATTAATGACTAGGAAGAGATTTTAGCGTAGAAAACAAAATCATTAGGGAAGACACCCCTTCAACCTAGATGGAAAAATGACAGTAGCTGAAAGCCAAGGAGGCCATTTTCTGCCTGGGAATTTGTATTGAAGAGAGAAAGGGAATCATTAAACCAATAGCGGGGGTTCTTCAAATTTTAAAGTGGTGCCCTTTGTTTTCACAAGATCACATCAAGCGTGTTTGTATCTCAGCATTGTTCAGTAGCAAATGAGGTCATGTTTATCAGAGACAGTGCAGAGTTTTATGGTGGCCACTAAGCAATCAAAAGAGGATAAATTACATTGCACATAGTTTCAGTAGGTGTAATGATAAATTGAGTTATTTGGCTATCAAAATCTAACATGGAATCTAGTTCCGTCATGATTGATGAACCTGAACACTCCATGGACTTCTCAAATCCTACGGATGATGGTGACTACATACTGTTTTGTAACTGTTTCTTCCATGTGGCTTTCTTTAATAATATTTACTGCTCCTAGAAAAAATGTACATTGAAAAAGACATCCTTTCTTTTCAGGAAAGAGTAAAGGCTGCTAATTTGATATAATAGATTACCCAGCTTGTTGACATTTGTTAAATATACAAATTTTATATCTGATTATACATTTGATGCCAAATAAACTGCTCAATTTAGTTTGATGATTAAAAGCATGCCGGTTATTTGGTGACATGAAAATCAAACAACAATTTGAATAAAATGTTCATTTCTTAATCAGTTGCTTGGGTTTTTCCCTTCTAAAATTGTAAGTTGTATTAAAGAACTTCCTGTTTTGTGTGTTGCAGTTTCCCCAGAGAGCAGAACATTAAGAACAAGAATAGTTTAACAATGAAAAGAGACCGGAAAATGAGTGGGTGTTGTATGTGTACTATGTCAAGAAGATAGCAGAAATGCTGGTTAGCTTTCTTGATTTATAGTGAACAAAATATACTGCTTAATCACACTATTGTATAGAGTATTTCTTTAACCCGTCATGACTTTAATGATGAGCATACTATTTGCCTTAAATTTTTTGTCTTTCAAATTATTTCTTTGTTCATCTCATAGCATGTTATGTTTAATAGATGCTAGGTTTGTGTTTTTTGTTTTTTTTTCTTATTAGCCATCAATTTTATACACATCAGCGTATACATGTCAATTCCAATTGCCCAATTCATCACACCACCATCCCCAACCTCCCGCAGCTTTCCCCCCTTAGTGTCCATACGTTTGTTCTCTACATCTGTGTCTCAACTTCTGCCCTGCAAACCGGTTCATCTGTACCATTTTTCTAGGTTCCACATACATGCGTTAATATACGATATTTGTTTTTCTCTTTCTGACTTACTTCACTCTGTATGACAGTCTCTAGATCCATCCACGTCTCAACAAATGACTCAATTTCATTCCTTTTTATGGCTGAGTAATATTCCATTGTGTATATGTACCACAACTTCTTTATCCATTCGTCTGTTGATGGGCATTTAGGTTGCTTCCATGACCTGGCTATTGTAAATAGTGCTGCAATGAACATTGGGGTGCATGTGTCTTTTAGAATTATGGTTTTCTCTGGGTATATGCCTAGTAGTGGGATTGCTTGATCATATGGTAATTCTATTTTTAGTTTTTTAAGGAACCTCCATACTGTTCTCCACAGTGGCTGTATCATTTTACATTCCCACCAACAGTGCAAGAGGGTTCCCTTTCCTCCACACCCTCTCCAGCATTTGTTGTTTGTAGATTTTCTGATGATGCCCATTCTAACTGGTGTGAAGTGACACCTCATTGTAGTTTTGATTTGCATTTCTCTAATAATTAGTGATGTTGAGCAGATTTTCATGTGCTTCTTGGCCATCTGTATGTCTTCTTTGAAGAAATGTCTATTTAGGTCTTCTGCCCATTTTTGGATTGGATTGTTTGATTGTTTAATATTGAGCTGCATGAGCTGTTTATATATTTTGGAGATTAATCCTTTGTCAGTTGATTCATTTGCAAATGTTGTCTCCCATTCTGAGGGTTGTCTTTTTGTCTCGTTTGTGGTTTCCTTTGCTGTGCAAAAGCTTTTAAGTTTCATTAGGTCCCATTTGTTTATTTTTGTTTTTATTTCCATTACTCTAGGAGGTGGATCAAAAAAGATCTTGCTGTGATTTATGTCAAAGAGTGTTCTTCCTATGTTTTCCTCTAAGAGTTTTATAGTGTTCGGTCTTACATTTAGATCTTGAATCCATTTTGAGTTTATTTTTGTGTATGGTGTTAGGGAGTGTTCTAATTTCATTCTTTTACATGTAGCTGTCCAGTTTTCCCAGCACCATTTATTGAAGAAACTGTCTTTTCTCCATTGTATATCCTTGCCTCCTTTGTCATAGATTAGTTGACCATAGGTGTGTGGGTTTATCTCTGGGCTTTCTATCTTGTTCCATTGATCTATGTTTCTGTTTTTGTGCCAGTACCATATTGTCTTGATTACTGTAGCTTTGTAGTATAGTCTGAAGTCAGGGAGTCTGATTCCTCCAGCTCCGTTTTTTTCTCTCAAGATTGCTTTGGCAATTCGGGGTCTTTTGTGTCTCCATACAAATTTTAAGATTTTTTTGTTCTAGTTCTGTAAAAAATGCCATTGGTAGTTTGATAGGGATTGCATTGAATCTGTAGATTGCTTTGGGTAGTATAGTCATTTTCACAATATTGATTCTTCCAATCCAAGAACATGGTATATCTCTCCATCTGTTGGTATCATCTTTAATTTCTTTAATCAGTGTCTTATAGTTTTCTGCATATAGGTCTTTTGTCTCCCTTGGTAGGTTTATTCTTAGGTATTTTATTCTTTTTGTTGCAATGGTAAATGGAAGTGTTTCCTTAATTTCTCTTTCAGATTTTTCATCATTAGTATATAGGAATGCAAGAGATTTCTGTGCATTAATTTTGTATCCTGCAACTTTACCAAATTCATTGATTAGCTCTAGCAGTTTTCTGGTGGCAGTTTTAGGATTCTCTATGTATAGTATCATGTCATCTGCAAACAGTGACAGTTTTACTTCTTCTTTTCCATTTTGTATTCCTTTTATTTCTTTTTCTTCTCTGATTGCCGTGGCTAAGACTTCCAAAACTATGTTGAATAATAGTGGTGAGAGTGGACATCTTTGTCTTGTTCCTGATCTTAGAGGAAATGCTTTCAGTTTCTCACCATTGAGAATGATGTTTGCTGTGGGTTTGTTGTATATGGCCTTTATTATGTTGAGGTAGGTTCCCTCTATGCCCACTTTCTGGAGAGTTTTTATCATAAATGGGTGTTAAATTTTGTCAAAAGCTTTTTCTGCATCTATTGAGATGATCATATGGTTTTTCTTCTTCAAATTGTTAATATGGTGTATCACATTGATTGATTTGTGTATATTGAAGAATCCTTGCATCCCTGGGATAAATCCCACTTGATCATTGTGTATGATCATTTTAATTGCTGTTGGATTCTGTTTGCTAGTATTTTGTTGAGGATTTTTGCATCTATATTCATCAGTGATATTGGTCTGTAATTTTCTTTTTTTGTAGTATCTTTCTCTGGTTTTGGTATCAGGGTGATGGTGGCCTCATAGTATGAGTTTGGGAGTGTTCCTTCCTCCGCAATTTTTTGGAAGAGTTTGAGAAGGATGGGTGTTAGCTCTTCTCTAAATGTTTGATAGAATTCCCCTGTGAAGCCATCTGGTCCTGGATTTTTATTTGTTGGAAGATTTTAAATCACAGTTTCAATTTCATTACTTGTGATTAGTCTGTTCATATTTTCTATTTCTTCCTCCTTCAGTCTTGGAAGGTTATACCTTTCTAAGAATTTGTCCATTTCTTCCAGGTTGTCCATTCTATTGGCATAGAGTTGCTTGTAGTAGTCTCTTATGATGCTTTGTATTTCTGCAGTGTCTGTTGTAACTTCTTTTTCATTTCTAATTTTATTGATTTGAGTCCTCTCCCTCTTTTTCTTGATGAGTCTGGCTAATGGTTTATCAATTTTGTTTATCTTCTCAAAGAACTAGCTTTTACTTTTATTGATCTTTGCTATTGTTTTCTTTGTTTCTATTTCATTTACCTCTGCTCTGATCTTTATGATTTCTTTCCTTCTGCCAATTTTGGGTTTTGTTTGTTCTTCTGTCTCTAGTTCCTTTAGGTGTAAGGTTAGATCGTTTATTTGAGATTTTTTTTGTTTCTTGAAGTAGGCTTGTATAGCTATAAACTTCCTTCTTAGAACTGCTTTTGCTGCATCCTATAGGTTTTGGATCGTCGTGTGTTCATTGTCATTTGTCTCTAGGTATTTTTTGATTTCCTCAGTGATCTCTTGGTTATTTAGTAACGTACTGTTTAGCCTCCATGTGTTTGTGTTTTTCACTTTTTTTTCCCTGTAATTCATTTCTAATCTCATAGCGTTGTGGTCAGAAAAGATGCTTGTATGATTTCAATTTTCTTAAATTTACTGAGGCTTGATTTGTGACCCAAGAGGTGATCTATCCTGGAGAACGTTCTGTGCGCACTTGAGAAGAAAGTGTAATCTGCTGTTTTTGGATGGAATGTCCTATAAATATCAATTAAATCTATCTGGTCTATTGTGTCATTTAAAGCTTCTGTTTCCTTATTTATTTTCATTTTGGATGATCTGTCCATTGGTGTAAGTGAGGTGTTAAAGTCCCCCACTATTACTGTGTTACTGTCAATTTCCTCTTTTACAGCTGTTAGCAGTTACCTTATGTATTGAGGTGCTCCTATGTTGGGTGCATATATATTTATAATTGTTGTATCTTCTTCTTGGATTGATCCCTTGATCATTATGTAGTGTGCTTCCTTGTCTCTTGTAACATTCTTTATTTTAGAGTCTATTTTATCTGATATGAGTATTGCTACTCCAGCTTTCTTTTGATTTCCATTTGCATGGAATATCTTTTTCCATCCCCTCACTTTCAATCTGTATGTGTTCCTAGGTCTGAAGTGGGTCTCTTGTAGACAGCATATATATGGGTCTTGTTTTTGTATCCATTCAGCAAGCCTGTGTCTTTTGGTTGGAGCATTTAATCTATTCACGTTTAAGGTAATTATCGATATGTATGTCCCTATGACCATTTTCTTAATTGTTTTGGGTTTGTTTTTGTAGGTCCTTTTCTTCTCTTGTGTTTCCCACTTAGAGAAGTTCCTTTAGCATTTGTTGTAGAGCTGGTGTGGTGGTGCTGAATTCTCTTAGCTTTTGCTTGTCTGTAAAGCTTTTGATTTCGCCATCGAATCTGAATGAGATCCTTGCCAGCTAGAGTAATCTTGGTTGTAGGTGCTTTCCTTTCATCACTTTAAGTATATCATGCCACTCCCTTCCGGCTTGTAGAGTTTCTGCTGAGAAATCAGCTGTTAACCTTATGGGAGTTCCCTTGTATATTATTTGTCATTTTTCCCTTGCTGTTTTCAATAATTTTTCTTTGTCTTTAATTTTTGCCAATTTGATTACTATGTGTCTCGGCGTGTTTCTCCTTGTGTTTATCCTGTATGGGGCTCACTGTGCTTCCTGGACTTGGGTGGCTATTTCCTTTCCCATGTTAGGGAAGTTTTCGACTATAATCTCTTCAAATATTTTCTCAGGTCCTTTCTCTCTCTCTTCTCCTTCTGGGACCCCTATAATGTGAATGTTGTTGCGTTTAATGTTTTCCCAGAGGTCTCTTAGGCTTTCTTCATTTCTTTTCTTTCTTTTTTCTTTATTCTGTTTTGCAGCAGTGAATTTCACCATTCTGTCTTCCAGGTCACTTATCCGTTCTTCTGCCTCAGTTATTCTGCTATTGATTCCTTCTAGTGTAGTTTTCATTTCAGTTATTGTATTGTTCATGTCTGTTTGTTTGTTCTTTAATTCTTCTAGGTCTTTGTTACACATTTCTTGCATCTTCTCGATCTTTGCCTCCATTCTTTTTCGAGGTCCTGGATCATTGTCACTATCATTATTCTGAATTCTTTTTCTGGAAGGTTGCCTAGTTGTTTTTTTTGGGTTTTAGTTGTTTTTCTGGGGTTTTATCTTTTTCCTTCATTTGGTACATAGCCATCTGCCTTTTCATCTCGTCTGTCTTTCTGTGAATGTGGTTTTTGATCCACAGGCTGCAGGATTGTAGTTCTTCTTGCTTCTGGTTTCTGTTTTTTTTAGTGGTATTCACAGAGACTATTTATGTAAATTCCCCTCTGCTATGGTAGCCTGATTCTTCACATGGCCCCTGCTGTTTCAATAGCTATGTAGACCGGGAGCAGCTCTGGAATCACTTGGCTGTTTAACTCACAGGGACTTTGGAGATGATCTTGTCCAACTCCATTTCATAGTTGGTGAAACAAAATGAAGGAGGTTGAATTACTTGGCTCGTGCTTTTTATTGGCAGACCTTGAGCTAGAGCCTGGTTTTGTCAGTCTCAATCCAATGATTTCTTTTTTTTCCCTCTTAAATAAAGCTTTTATTTTGAGATTGTTGTATATTCACATGCAGTCATAAGAAATAGTAAAGATCCCTTGTATCCTTCACCCAGTTTCCCCCAGTGGTAACATCTTGCAAAACTATAGTACAATAATACTATAATAGTGCTACAATAGTAGCATAATAGTACTACAATAGTACTATAGTGCAATGTTGCAACCAGGATATTGACCTTGATGCAGTCAAGGTGTAGAATAGTTCTATCACAAGAATCCCTCATGCTGCTATTTTACAGCTACACCCACTTTCTCCTCCCGCCACCCCCCCGCCAACCCACTCATTAACTGTTGGCACTCACTCTAACCTCTTCTCCATTTGTATAATTTTGTCATTTCAAGAATGTTATATAACTGGAAACATACAGTATGTAATCTTTTGTGTTTGACTTTTTTCCACTCAGCATAATACTCTGGGGATTCATCTAGAGTGTTGTGTGTATCAGTTGTTTTTATTGCTGAGGAGTAGGGAAGGACCACATCAATGCTTTTCTCACTGATGATTTCTCTTCCAGTCTTGCGGAATTCTCAGCCATTTCCACTTTCAAGGTTAAAAAACATATTTTTAAAGAAATAGTTCAATTTTGACAACCCTCCTTTTATGCTTTGAGAGCCTTAGGAAAAGTAACTGTAAAGAGAGCAGAGAGTACAAAGTGCCCCAGCTTCCTTGTTTTGTGGTAAGAGTGGGGAGGACTTCAGAGAGAGCCTCCAAACTTCAGAAAACGCTTCCTGATGGTATGATGAAAAGAGACCATGTTCATGTGAGGCAGTCTCCTCAGGGACCAACACCTCAGCTATTAAACAGGGCAATACAATTGCAGATCTCATCCCCATATCACAAAGGGGATTTGCGGGTGCCAATCATCATTATTGAAAGTGGAGTGTGGCCAGAAGACATGATTTAGCACCTGTCCACTCTCCAAATGTGCTGTGGGTTTTAATGACCTGAAATAGTTGAGATTTGGCTCCTGCCTTAAACTCTAAAGATAGGTTCATTAGAAAAGCAAGATGCTTGTAGGTGAAGAATGTGTTTTAATTCTTGACTTAAATTTTAGCTCAACTCACAGTGAGCTGCATGACCTGTGTCCTGTGAACATTTGGAGGTATACTCAGAGGTCAGAAAAATTTCCAGAATTTCAGAACTGTCAATTAAGACATGGTAGGTCACAAAGCCATACCCCAACCTTTCTTCCCTCAGTGTTTTTATCTGTTCTAACCATCTGTGGATGAATTGAAGAAACAGTAGTGGAGGGAGGAAGAAGTGGTCTAGAGAATATTGGAATTAAAGTATGGGGTTGGGGGAGCACAGTTATTTGAAGAACTATTTAGGTAAAAAGACAAAGACTTTGGAAACATAAAACAAGTAAAGGGGGGATATAATATAGCTTACAAAAATCTGATAGACAATTTTTAAGAAAGTGTTTCTTAATGTAAAGTGAGGTACCCATTTTGTGTGAACCCAAGAAAGTTTGGGAATGAAAGGGTGGGGACGTCGGGAGCATGGGAGAGAGCCTTGTGCAGGGCATGAGGGACTCTTCTGGCTAAGTTGGGTAGATCTCAGGAACTAGAAAGGACTAGAAAGAACCAGAAGGAAAATACTGATTCATTTGGATTTTAATTTTCACATCAGCAGTTTTAATTTGAAGTTGCCTGTCTGAGAGAGGCCAATAGATTTTCCTGCCAGTGCTGTGAAATCCGTTGTGAAGCTGAAGGGGTAATCTGAAAGGTATTAAAAAATGAACAGCTCGGAGAATCATTTCTGTAACTTCTGTAACTTCAGAAATAATTTTTCATCCTCCAGAAAGCTAGGCTGCTTGTATCCCCGCCTGCTCTGATTTCAGATGCCGTCCCTGTGGTATGGGCTGGCTTTGAATTTTGCCCATAAACACTTAGACATGATTTTTATGTAACTTGTCCCTCTCTCTAGGGTCCCTCACTCCCAGAGGCCTGTGCTCATAAAAGTTAAGTCCAGTCTTCCTGGAGTACAAAGTCACAACATAGGAAGTCATCAAAACATCTCGGCTGCTTGTTGGTTGGGGCAGCTGGGTATGACGTTTCAGGTGAGATTATTACAAGTTCCCTGGCACTGTCCACATTGAATGGTAAGTATGAAGGGTTCACCTGACTCCCCTCTGAGAGTCTGGCTCAAATTACTCTATCCTCACCCTCCCAGAAGTCCAAGTGCGCCGCTTCCGGGCCCCCCAGGTAGCTGCTGTGGAATTGCTGCTGAATATTTACACAGTTTCTGTCTTCAGGCTTCAGATTTAACAACAAAGCTTGTTGGTTTGGTAAAGCACCCTAGATAAATCGGTGTTCTCCAGAGGTTCATTCTAGGGTCAGGTAGGGTAGGTAAACCCTCCAGGTAAAGAAGATGATGCAGAGGAGAATGGAGTGAAATGAATGGCTTCTCTGGGGGTGCCTTCAGCCCCAGCTCCTGGCATTGCAGGCGTAGAAAGGAATTGGTGCTAGTTTCCCAAAGAAGTTTATATTTGCCCGGTCTCCCAGGTAGGGATGGGAGCTCATGGGTAAAGGAATTTTGAATTGATGGATGCCATCTGCTTGAAAAAACAGTCCCTCTTCCACCCCTTCCAGCACCGATTTTTCACTTTTCCTTGCTCTCAGTGTCTTTTTATGGGGAAGAGGGGCTTAAAAGAAACAGCATAGAGATTAAGAGCATAAACTCGAATAAACCAGACTCCTTGGGTTTGAAACCAAGCTTTGCCACTTACCTTGTGCCCCTGACCTAACTATTCAATGCCCTAGTTTTTCCTCATCTGTAAAGTAGGAATAATAATACTTATTTCATTGGTTTTTATAAAGATTAAGTAAGTTTATAAATATATTCCAATTAGCTATTACTGTATAATAACTCCAAGTTTAGTGTGTTAGAACAAGAACACTCCTTTTATTTTGTTGCACATGGTTCTAGCAGTTGATTGGGCTCAGCTGCATCACTGAGGGTCTGTTTTGCAGTTGCAGTCAAATGGTGGCTGGGGCTGGAGTTACCTTGACCTCAGCTGGGGCTGTTGGTTGGAACACTTCCATCTGAAGCCTCCATGTGGCTTGGGCTTCCTTGCAGCATGGAGACTGGGTTCCAAGGGCAAGTGTTCCAATAGACCTACATGGAAGGTGTATCACCTTTAATGAATTAGCCTCAGAACTCACATGGTGTCACTTCTTCCATATGCCTTTGAATGAAGTAGCCATAAAGGTCCATTCTGGTTCAAGAGGAAAGGTCACAGATCCTACCACTGAACAGGAGGAGTGTCAGCATCACTCTGTAAGAAGAGTATAGGAGATGGGGTACATAGTGGTAGCCATCTTTCAAAAAACCAATATGCTACAGAATGTAGGCCACGTAGAACAGTATCTGGTTCCGGTGAATGCTCAGTAAGCATTTGTTATCATCATTTACTGGATTCCCAAACGGGACACCTAATCATATCTTATCCCAGCCTCATTTCTGAGGAAAATTTGGGGAAAGTTACACTTAGTCCTGTGGTTCTAATGATGCTACTACATACTTGTGTCTAGGGTTCCGTAAGGGGGAACTCCTGGGTCTGAGGCTATTGTATTCTTTGGCAGTAAACCTGGAGGTGAAGGATGAGGAAGAAATTCAAGGCAGCCTGGAAAATGTGCCTGGGTCATTTGGTCATAGCATGATGAACGGCGATGTAGGAAAGCAAGTCCATTTCACCCCAGCACAGGTCACCTATAACTCTCCAAGTGACCCAGCATAATTAAGCTCCAGAAGGAGCTGACTACAGTCCCACCCTCATGTTCACTGAGGCTTGTAAGCTTAGGATAAAGTTGAGTAAAATTTTCCTTGGCACTGTGCAGCATGTCTCTGAGGTTGAATGCCCCCAAAGACAATCACCTCATGGACATCCTGGGAAGCGTTTGTTTGACTTTGGGGTGACCCTCCTCTGAACCTGAATCTCAAAGGCAAATGGATTAGATAGCTTAGTCATGGGAACCCCAGTCCAAAGGCAGAGCTTTAGTGCTTTTGTTGAAAGCAAGTGAAACAGAGGAAACAGCTTCTTATGGGCCATCTGCTTCTTTATAGACCAAATAGCACCAACAACAAGGCTTGGCCCCCCGACAGTGTTGACAGACTGAAGCAGCTTTCTCCAGATGTGTGTGGAACCTCCATGACTCCTTTACCTTTTCCTAATATAATATCTGCCAATTTAAAACACAAAGTTAAACAGTAGCCTTGTTCCTTTTCTTTGCAGAGTAAGGAATCTATATGACTGAAACAGAAAAGCAAAGCAACTAAAAATTTTAGTGGCCCTAAAAATATTCAAATGTGAAAATCACCAGGAAGGCGTGCACTGTCTCTGTAGATAGCATTCAGCTATGTGTAAATTTACCTAAGGTTTTTGTCACTTATGTATAGCTCTTCTAAAGATCCTCATGGGGATTTGGGGATTAAATTAAGTACCTGTTAAAAATTTGGTAGTAACTCAGTAGTTCATTGTTAAGTCCTTGAGGATGGATTGCATTGGTTCGACGTTGATATGTAGGGAGTGAGTAAGAGCAAACAGCACCGACTTCCAGATGAGAGTCTCCCATTGGCTTGTTCCATCTGCTGGTGGCCTCAAAAGGCATCCTGGGAAGAACTGCCTTTCTGTAGACTGACTGAGGGAGAAATGAGAGAATCAGAGGAGGTTATGGGTAGGTGAACGATTCTAATTGACTCATGCTCAAAGAGCAGAGGCCAACCAAGGATGAAAGGGGAAGAAAGAATAGGAATTAAAAAATAATAAGAGAGTTTACTGTATGAGATGGCATTGCCATCTGCAGACTGATAACATCTGATTATTGTTCTGGGCTGAAATTTCAGGCTGAAATTCTTATCCCAAACCAAACCAAAGATTAATGTGTAATATTTTTGTAGCATCTGTGTCTTGGTTTGATTTCACCCAAAAGCAACACTGAGATAAGGACTTGGGTGCAAGTAGTTTATTTGAGAGGCAGTAAGCCCAAGTGAGGGAGTAAGGGAAAAGCAATAAGAAGTATGTTAATGAGTTGTGGACATCTAGATCCCAATCCCCCAGGGGACACTTTGAGGAGCCATGTATAGCACATCTCAGAATTGTCCCACATAGAGATAAAAATCTGGGACATTTAGTCTTTGATTCCAGTCCCTATTGGTTGAGGTTTGCCCCTGAGTATATTAAATTTCCATCTTTCTCCCTCCCTTTCTCCCTTCCTTCCTTCCTTCCTTTCTTTCTTTCTTTTTCTTTCTTTCTTTCTTTTCTTTCTTTCTTTCTTTCTTTCTTTCTTTCTTTCTTTCTTTCTTTCTTTCTTTCTTTCTTTCTTTCTTTCTTTCTTTTCTTTCTTTCTTTCTTTCTTTCTTTCTTTCTTTCTTTCTTTCTTTCTTTCTTTCTTTCTTTCTTTCTTTCTTTCTTTCTTTCTTTCTTTCTTTCTTTCTTTCTTTCTTTCTTTCTTTCCTTCTTTCTTCTCTTTCTTTCTCCTTTCCTTCCTTCCACCCTTTCTCTCTTTCTTTCTTTCTTTCCATCCATCGATATACTTTAGGCTTGTATGTTAATTGACTAGATTCTAGTGATAATATGAAAACCATGCCCAGTTAAAGTTTGATTGAATATATCCAGATAGATAAATAAATAAATATTAATGGAACTCTTCAGAAAAGCATAGGTGGCCTGTCCACACTTTATCTTATGAAACAGTATTACCTCATCTATCTGGAAGAAAGGGAGAAGATATTTTACCTTTTCACCCTCTGGTCTCTGGACAAAATCTCCAGTTTGTTTGAAAAGATAACTGGCCATTCATTCCCCTACTCCATGGATCTTACTTTTGAAAGA
Organism: Eubalaena glacialis; assembly: GCF_028564815.1. Taxonomy (NCBI): domain Eukaryota; kingdom Metazoa; phylum Chordata; class Mammalia; order Artiodactyla; family Balaenidae; genus Eubalaena; species Eubalaena glacialis. Next base: position 93,660,727 of record NC_083720.1, on the reverse strand, counting down.
GCCAATGTGTTATACCTTCCCAAATTCACAATGCTTCTTCTGGATCCATTCAGAAGCTGAAACTTTTAAAAAAGAACAAAGCAGAAGGCATTCAGGGACTGAGATAGGGCATTGAATCTTGAGAGATTTGGGCCCCTTGAATAAGACTAGGGAACTAGGGGAAGAGACTAGGCAGCGTTATATCCTGGGTATTGCTATTTTCAGCATACTCCAGTAATTTAGAGCATCAAATAATCAAGTAATGGGGTTAGCAGGTCATTTTAATTCAGTGTAGTAAAGCTGCATATGATGAAGGCCTGGTCAACACAAGAAATGAGAAAGAGGGCTTTGCTTATCATGTTGCTTTCCAGATGTTGATCTAAGAACCAGCACTCAGGAGGACATGCAAACACTGAGGACTTTTTCCTTATTTGATGATGAATACGGAAGAGAAAAAACAAGAACAATAATATAGAATCTATGGGAAGGTGAGGGAAGGGAAATATTCTGAATTCTCAGAGAAGGTATATAGTTTCAAGAATGAAGACAGTATATACCTAAGGATATATAAGGATATTTATGAATAGGGAACCAGAAGTTTTAAAAAAATTGGGAATTCTTAATATCATTCAAGAAGACTCAGACTCCATGAAATAGAAATAGGAAATCATGAGGAGAGAAAAGACTGAGATAGGAAGAAAATGTGTTCATGGAAAAACAATGTAAGCCCCTTTTTACAAAGGGAAAATATGAAATCTGAAATAATGTCTTCTTTTAAAAAGAGAGTCTGCTTTAAGGAATACTAAAAGGCAAATCTTTTGAAACTAAAAATGCTATGTTTATTTAGATGCTCTGCTACAAATTCCCTGCCCTGTTTTATATGGACACTGAGTTTATGAATTAATAAACTATAAAGAGCCTTTGTTAGTTGACTAATTAGCTAGAAGAAACGTTCTCTACTACTTAAATTTGATTAGTCTCTCTTCTTTATCATAAGTGACAAAGTCCTCTATTGTGTTTTCCTGTCATTCAAAGAAAAGCAAAATGGATGCCCTTGTCAAATTATTTTGTTAAAGAGTTTGTATTCATCAGTCTGAAATTTAAACATTACTGTTTTTATAAATATTAAAGTTGGTGAGACAAATTTTAGAGAATTGAAAAAAGATGTGGAACTTGGCTAGTGTAACAGGAAGAGTAACAGTTACTTCATGATGACTATGTAATTTATTTCATATGTAAGAAACTTATATTGAACTTACTGGATTTTTCTCCTTTCTTCTATCCTGTTTCTTTCTGTTTTATTTTTTTTCCCCTCAAGATAGATATACAGGGTAATTTCTGAAATTTGAGACAACAGACCACTCTTACCTTTTCTCCACAATGGTTTAAAAATAAAAGTGCTTCCAGAATTGCCAAAACCAAAAATATAATAATGGGACACTGGAAGTTAACGGAGAAATGAAGAATACAATGGCAGTGAAAGTGGAATTTATACAGCAGAAACCTGGCTCAAACATGAGAGATTTTCCCAGGTTCATGGGAAAAAATGTAAATTCAAAGAAAAAAACCCAACTTTATGAAAGTGAACATTATTGGCATGGAAATAGAGAATCAGTGATTTATATTTAGAATCATAGGTGTTCCATGGAGGACAGAAATAAAAACAATGAGGACAAAATCTGTGATCAAAGAAAAACTATATGGAACTTGAGAAAGAATGAGAGAGAGAGAGAAGAGAGATGCAGGTTGATCTGGTTCCTCACATTCCAGACCAGATCAGTTCTAAGATCCCAGCAAAGGGCCACATCCAATGGTGTGCTGGAGAAAGCTCATACTAGCTTGTGAAAGCTGACTTTTAAATTTTAAATTTTCAGAAATTCTATGGGCTGGTCATTAAACACAGCCATTATTAAAAGTGAAAAGTTATAAACTTACAATTAAGTAAATTGTATTAAAAACATAGGTAGACATTTAAGTTGCTTCCATGTCTTGGCTATTGTAAATAGTGCTGCTATGAACATTGGGGTGTGGTATATATACAATGGAATGTTACTCAGCCATAAAAAAAGAATGAAATAATGCTATTTGCAGCAATTTGGATGGACCTAGATTTTATCATACTAAGTGAAGTAAGCCAGACAAAGACAAGTACCATATGATATCGCTATATGTGGAATCTAAAAAATAAAAGATACAAATTAATTTATTTCTGAAACAGAAAGAGACTCACAGACATAGAAAACAAACCCAAAGGGGAAAGGGGGGAAGGAGGGATAAATTAGGAGGTTAGGATTAACATATACACACCACTATATATAAAATAAATAACCAACAAGGACCTACTGTATAGCATAGGGAACTATCCTCGATATTTTGCAATAACCTATAAGGGAAAAGAATCTGAAAAAAGTATATATATATGTGTGTATATACATGTGCATATATATATATATATATATATATATGAATCACTGTGCTGTACACCTAATATGATATTGTAAATCAACTATATTTTAATTTTAAAAATAAATAAAAGAACCATTAAAAAACAAAACAAAGGTAATAAATACTCAAAATATCATTCTGTAATTATTTTACTACATGTTACTGTTATCAATGCTCTCGAGGTTATTTACGCCTATGGTAACTGTACAGAGGAAATGCTGTATAACGGTGTGCTGCCATGCATCCTTCCCTACTCTGAGCTCAGTGATGTCACAGTGGTAATTTGAAATCAGCCATGGTGGGAATATATATACCATTGGAATCAATAAAAGCTAAAAATCAGGGCTTGGTTTCTTGTTTTGTTGATTGTCTAGACTGCAGAAAGTAGATGGAGAAAGCATTAATAATGAAGATTAAACTTAAAAGTGTGCTGTGTCTATAGTCATCATATTGTGAATAGCACAAAAAAAATTGAAGAAACATTCTTCTGGTATTCAAAAATTATCTACTGAGAAAAGAATTCACCCAGGTCATGGCAGATAAGTGAAGTTCTGACATAAGTTTTTGTGGTTTCACTTCTTATTAACATAAAAGAAACTATCAACCAACATTCATGTTGGAACTACACTAATTTTCTGATTGCAGCCATAGGATGTCTATACAACAGGTGTTCAGTAAATATCAAAGAAGTCATTCAATAAGAACCAATTAGCTATATGGGATTTAAAGAGAATTATAAATTTTATTATTTACTTGTGTGCTATGCATCCTATCTATCATTAAATTTTATTATTTACTTGTGTGCTATGCATCCTATCTATCATTAAAATTTACAGTAAACACACTGAGGTATATACAAACTCTTTCTTTGGAGAGCTTGTTTTTAAACATTTACCAGGACACTAGACGCCCCCTTACTTGCAGCTTCACTTTCAATGGCTTAAGTTACCTGCAGTCAACTGTGTCTGGAAATAGTAAATGGAAAATTCCAGAAATAATTCCTAAGTTTTAAATTGTGCATTGTTCTGAGTAGCGTCATGAGATCTCCCGCTATGCAGCTGTGTCCCACGCGGGACAAGAATTATCCCTCTGTCCCGTGTATCCTGCCCATTCATCACTTAGCCACCTCCTGATCATCAGATTGACTGTCGTGGTATCACAGTGTTTGTGTTCAAGTTATCCTTATTTTACTTAACAATGGCCCCAAAGCGCAAGAGTAGTGACGCTGGCAATTTGGATCTGCCAAAGAGAAGCCGTATAGAGCTCCCTTTAAGTGAAAAGGTAAAAGTTCTCGACTTAATAAGGAAAGAAAAAGGATTGTATACCGAGTTTGCTAAGATCTATGGTAAGAACGAATCTTCTATCTGAGAAATTGTAAAGAAGGAAGAAGAAACTCGTGCTAGTTTTACTATCACACCTCAAACTGCAAAAGATACTGCCACAGTGCGTGATAAGTGCTTAGTGAAGATGGAAAAGGCATTAGATTTGTACAATATGTAAGATATTTTGAGAGGGAGAGAGCACACATTCATATAACTTTTATTACAGTATATTGTAATCATTCTATTTTATTATTAGTGGTTGTTAATCTCTTGCTGTGCCTAATTTATTAAATAAACTTTATCATACATATGTATGTATAGGAAAAAACATAGTATATACATATATATGTATATATGTGTGTGTGTGTGTGTGTGTGTGTGTGTGTATATATATATATATATATATATATATATATATATATATATATATATATATAGTTCAGTACTATTCGCGATTTCAGGCATCCAGTGGGGGTCTTGGAATGCATCCCCGGAGGATAAGTGGGGATGACTATATATAAATTGCCACATTCTCTCAATTTTCATGGATTACAAGGACAAGGGGAAAAAATTGCTCAAGCAGCAAGGTAGGGAAAAGATGATACGAACAAAGGGAACAAAAATGATGCCTTTTTCAGATGATTTTTGGAGACACCAAAAGCTAAGAGACAATGAAGGCAACTACAGAGTCTGGGGAGGACACTTTGTGATCCAAGAAGAAACATACAGTCAGGATATCTTTTGTATGTGAAGGTCAGGGAATGACATCTTATGTTATCCAGGGACTCCAGAATGATTTCACCAGCATACCCTTCTTGAAAAACTTACATGACTGTCTCCTCACTAGCCAAGAAATAATCAAAACGAGGAGGTCAAGAATGGGAAAAGTTCTAAGAGGAAACCCTGAAACAAGCTAATAACAGAAGAGGAAATAATTGCTGTACATTTTGTTACAAGCCAAATGCAACTAAAATATTAAAAATTACTAAGTTAGAGGATAGACTAAAATAACTTAAAACAATTAAAAAGAAGAGAACTGAATAATGATCATAATTTGTTAGTGGTGTATTGATTTCCTGGTTCAAGATGTCTAATATGTAGAGAGAGCCAGGCTTTATAAGCTCTGTAATGTTATTTCTTGAATGTTTTTAAAAAGAATTTACTTTATTCCCTCAGTTTCCTAAGAAATATCAGTTTTTCTTATCTTGTTCTGCTTGCCATCTTTTTGTCTTGGATTGTTTGTAAGTTGAGATAGTTCTACTTTTTATGGCACTTTTGTTAAATGACTTTATTCCCTTTAATATAGAACCATATTGTGGCTCCTATCCTCTTCCATTTACAATAAATTTATTTTTTTATTCACCATAAAGATCATGTTTATTTGCTTTCAGTAACCTTATTCGGATATTCTTTTTTAAAAATTTTATTAAGACATTGTTTTAGAGCAGTTTTAGGTTCACAGAAACATTGAGCAGAAGGTACTGAGATTTCCCATATAAACGCCGTCCCTACACATGCGTCACCTCCCCCATCGTCCACATCGCCCACCAGATGGGTACATCTATTACAATTGATGACCCTACATTTGATACATCATTATCACCCAAAGTCCATAGTTCATATTCCTCTTTACTCTTGATGTTGTACATTCTATGGGTTTGGGCAAATGTATAATGACATGTGTCCATCATTATGGTATCATACATAGTATTTTCGTAGCCCTAAAAATCCTCTGTGCTTCACCTGTTTATTTCTCCCCTCACCCCCAGCGCTTCGCAATCATTGATCTTATTACTGTTTCCATAGTTTCGCTTTTCCAGAATGTCATATAGTTGGAATCGTACAGCATACAGCCTTTTCAGACTGGCTTCTTTCACTCAGTAATATGCATTTAAGGTTCCTCCATGTCTTTCTGTGGCTTAATAGTTCATTTCTTTTTAGTGCTGAATAATACTTCACTGTCTGGATGTACCACAGTTTATCCATTCACCTACTGAAGGACATCTTGTTTGCTTCCAAGTTTTGGCAGTTATGAATAAAGCTACTGTAACATCTGTGTGCAGGTTTTTTTTGAACATATGTTTTCAACTCCTTCTGGTAAATGCCAAGGAGTATGATTGCTGGATTGTGTGGTAAAAGCATGTTTCTTTTTGTAAGAAACTGCCAAGTGTCCTCTAAGTGCCTGTACCATTTTGCATGCCCACCATCAATGAATGAAATTTCTGTTGCCACACCCTTGCCAGCATTTGGTGTTGTCAGTGTTCCAGATTTTGGCCAGTCCAGTAGTTGGATTGTGGTATCTCATTGTTGTTTTAATTTGCATTTCCCTGATGACATATGATGTGGAGCACCTTTTCATATCTTATTTGCAATCTTATCTTCTTTGGTGAGGTGTCTGTTAAGGTCTTTGACCCATTTTTTTATTGGGTTGTGTTCTTATTGTTGAGTTTTAAGAGTTCTTTGTAAAAATATATCTATATATTTTTTCTATTGCTCCCTCTTCATCATATTATCCATAAGGTCTAAGATATATTATTCACCAAACTTCATTTTTCCTGAATGCCTAAAACCCAGGTAACACTGAATAGGCTCACCTCCTCCCAGGTATAATTTTAAGATCTCTTCTCTATGAAGTGTCAGATAGCATGTTATTCAGGTAGAGGAAATGAGGCAGAGAGCCAAATAGCATAACAAACTTTGCTAATATTCTTCATCTTGCCAATCAGTACCTATTGATGCAGTACCTATAGACTCCAGGTGTCCAGCTCTTGCCTTAGAGATAAGGAGATGGAGAGAAAGAGTTTTCAAGGGGAACTGTTGGTTAATCACAGGCCAGAATCTCAGGCTCCCTACTCTCAGTTAACTGGTTAAAAAGTGGCCTTGGTTTTTTACTTAGAAGTGAGAACTAACAATGATGAAGCATTGAAGAGGAAGGAGATAGTAAGGGCTAGAAGGGGCCTCCTGATGAGCCTCTGTTTGCTGTGATCTAACCAGTGGTTAAATCACCTCATGGGTACCTCTCCTGCTGGTTCATTATCCCTCCACTAAGCCTACTATGGTCTGGTCCATATTTTACTATCAGATCCATCCCCTCATATAAGTGACTTTCTTGGTATTTGATGTTTTTACATCCCTTGTAAGGGGTCCCTTTGTTTCTCCTGACAATTTCTATCACTTCATAGTTCATTCTGAATTACCTTATGTTCCTCTTAATGGGCTTATTGCCAAAGGGCATTGGCTAGATGCATCTTTGAATATATATGGCGTGCTTTCTTTATTTCCTTTTCTTTGCTTTTTCTGGGTTTATTTCAATCCCAGATTATTGGAGGCTCTTCATATTTAACTTCTAGCACTTCCTAGTTTGGGCTTGATTTTTTTTAAACCATGTTAACAATCTTTAAGAGTACAGTTCAGTGGTGTTAAGTTTATTCACATTGTTGTGCAACAGATCTCCAGAACTTTTTCATCTTACAAAACTGAAACTCTATACACACATTAAACAACAACTCCTTCTTTCCCCCTTAGGTTTGATTTTACTTTATGGAATAACAACATGTAACAAAACAATTCTCAAGGAAGGAAGCAGCTCCCAATTCCTAGGACCTAGTCTTTTGTAAAGATGGAGATGTTAGGATGGTTATTTTTTAATTATGGAGAAAAGGCAAAAGATTTATTCGATCTGAAGAGAAACCAGAGTATTTTCTTTTTTAAAAAAAATTTTATTGAAGTATAGTTGATTTACAATGTTGTGTTAATTTCTGCTGTACAACAAAGTGACTCAGTTAAACATATATATATTCTTTTCCATTATGGTTTATCACAGGATATTGAATATAGCTCCCTGTGCTGTACAGTAGGACTTTGTTGTTTATCTATCTTATATATAATAGTTTGCATCTGCTAATCTCAAACTCCTAATGCTTCCTTCCCCCACCCCCGTCCCCCTTGGTAACCACAAATCTGTTCTCTGTATCTGTGAGTCTGTTTTTGTTTTGTGGATATGTTCATTTGTGTCATATTTTAGATTCCACATGTAAGTGATATCATATGGTAAATTATGGAGAAAAAACTCATCCTTTAGAAATTTTAATCTCTTTGGGTGCAATAGTCATCACATATCTATACCTGTATCTATATCTATATCTACATCTATATCTTCTGGTTGAATGACTTGGCCTCTGAGTCATCAATATTTTAAATACAAACCCACCATAGCCAAGAATGATGTGCAGCACACAGGACCCAGACATTTTTGCAGGAACTCTTAAATATATTTGTAGTTACAACACCCACTCCTCCTGGTGTTCTAACTTTATGCAATTTCTATCTATGAGACAGCCCTAAATCTTTCCATTCCCAGAGGAAGCCTGCCATCTGTTCATCAAACTTAAGAGTAGTTGGAGGGAGCAGCTGCAGTTTCTATCTGGATTTGAGTGTGTATGTGTTAGTCATTAAGAAAAAAATTTATGCTCATTTATGTTTTGAGTCATAACTATGCCATCAGTTGACTCCAACAAAACTGTCAATGCCAGTCTCAAGGGAGCAAGATCTGAGCTCTGTTCCCAGCAATACTTTCCTGGTGGATTTTGGGCAACTCATATCAAATTCTTTCTTGTTGTCTCCATCTAAAAATGGAGACCGTTCTTTAAAAAATTTCACCTTTTCCTCTTGTTGAGAATAAAGTGGTAGCACTTTGATTTCCTTCCTTATTTTTTTTGAATAGAGTAGCTTAAGTTCAGCTCTGGGAGCCAAGTTCTCCTTGAAGAGAGAGTCTAAGGAACTATCGTGGCTGAGGGCTAGGAAGAGCCTTGGAGATCCAGTGGTCCAATACTCCTCAGGTTTCAGAACTGCATTTTTTCTTGCTAATTTTTGCAGTATCTTTAGATCACCTATTATATACTGAATATATATTTAAATAGATTTCAGACCGACTTATTTTTAACACTCATCTTTGTCCTATGTAAGAATATCTGTAAATTATAGTTTAGATGTGCCATTAAGTTTATATTACAAACTAAAAAATATAGAATATATAAATATACATATTCCCCAAATTGCATTAAAATAAACACATGATTCTTTTTTAAAGTTACTTAAAAAATTTTTGATATGTAATTGACATATAATATCAGGTTCAAGTGTACAACATAATAATTTGTTATGTGTGTATATTGTAAAATGATCAGACAATATGTCTAGTTAACATCCATCACTACACATAGTTACAATTTTTTTCCCTTTGATGAGAACTTTTAAGATCTATTCTCTCAGCAACTTTCAAATATACAATACAGTATTGATAACTATAGTCACCGTGCTGTAAATCACATCCCCATGACTTACTTATTTTATAACTACAAGTTTGTATCTTTTGACTCATTTCACCCACCCCTCTGCCTCTGGCAGCCACCAATCTGTTCTCTGCAAACACACAATTTTATTCTTAAAATAAAAAATAGTGGATTGTGTGCCACCTAAAATCAGTGGCTCACATGTCATATTTTGGGAAACACTGATCTAAACCAGCTCTGTCAATTTGTACACATGGAAACTGAGCTTCATAAAGTATAAATGACTTCATAAAGTCCTTTAGCTAATTAGAATCCAGGGTTTCTGACTTCAGTTTTCTCAGGCATGGAAAAGTAAATGAGAAAAGCATTGTGGGTGACAAATCTACTTGGAATTTAGTTAGGAGAATTTGGGGAGATGAGATAGCTGGGAAACATAGTTTGGGAAACTTCCAGAGGATCTTGGATGCTAGGTGTAAGAGTAGAAACTTCTCCCTGGGCTACAAAGTCTTAACCCTGGGATCCAAGGAACATCTAAAATTATATGTGAAGTTTAATGGATTTATGCACATGGATATTTGGGTGGGACGAGAGCAGTCCTCCATAAAAAGTTAATAACCATTGCTCTTGGCAATGGAAGCTATTTTGGTTCTCATATAGGGGAATACATGTGTTTTGGAAAGATCACTCTGGTACAAAATGAGAAATGGAACAGAGTGAGGACTGCCTGAAAGAGAGACAGCAGCAGATGAGAGAAGCCATTCCAGCAAAGGCACCTGAACAGGGCTTAGGGAGTCACCCCTTTAGGGTGGACTCAGGAACACAGATGTAGGTAACAGTGAACCAGAAAGGACTCACATTGGTTTTCTTCCTCTATCTTCTGAGGATCACCCAAGGAACCAAACTGAGTGAGAAAATTACATAATGCAAATATTATCAAAACAACTCTTGGTTTTTGTGTGTGCCTGGAGGTGGGGGTAGGGCAAAGGAGGGAGAGGAAAAGATGGTAAAAGGAGAAGCTTCTGCATCATTGGAGTGTTGCTTATTTTGCAACTAATAGGGGCACACGGGGAGGGATGTTTTCTGTTACTTTTGCTTGAGGGTTAATCATTTTAAAGCAACTGTTAGCACCTACCTCTTTGAGAGTGTTGTAGTTCCCCAAGCGTGAAAAACATATTTAACAAACAAGGTAGCCCCATGAGTCCCCTGATGTGCTGGGTGCTTCTGCAGGTTATTTTACTTGGAAAGCACAACTGAAGAAAATTGTTTCTATTGAACCTTGAGCAATGCAGAATGAGGGTTTATTCGCTCATTTACCAAGAGTTTATTGAGTGCCTATTATGCTCATGGCACTGATGGACACTAGAGCGGCAGAGAAGGAGAAGTCAGAGTCCTTATGTTTAAGAAGTTTACAACGTATTAGGCGTAGCAAAACAAACGAATGCATTTATCTACACACGTGGACACATTGCATAGCAAGTTAAATTAAGAAAAAAAAACAATCATACACCTGATGACTAATTATATATCATCTTGTGATAGCTTTTCTTAGGAGGAGCACCAGTGCTTTTATTCTCCCCAGAGATCATCATCCTAATTTTTCATTGCAGTTTTATTGAAAAACTGAAAAAAATAGACTAATGAAGAGATGACAGAGAAGAGGAAATGTAGAAAGAGACAGTTACTTGGGGGACTTACTGATTAACGACATAGCCTTCACTTGGAATGAATAGCTTTGCATCTACCTCAGGTTGCTACCGAAGGAAAGCCACCACAATTATTATTTAATACTTTGGAGGTGACATCTATGTTCAAGAGACTGCTTCATAAATAACAGGCTCCCATAAATAATGAAGACCTAGTCTGCTTTAGAAAATTGCAACTGAAAGTCATAAGTGGCTCAGAGTAAGAGAAAATAAAAGATGGAGCATTCAGTAAAGCCATTTGTGGCTGGGCTGACTGGACTCAGGAAATGCTGATGGAGGAGGTCACAGTGGGTAACAGAAAGCTAAGATTGAAGCTGGGGACACTAAGGTGAAAGTTCAGTTTGGGAAAATCAGGAATAGATTTTCTCCAGCTCATATATAAGATATCAAATATTCCAATGAGCCTTTTTGACCTCCCAGCAATACCTTTAAGAACTTTCTCAAAGATGGCAAGCTGATCTTCTGTGTTACCACCCTCATGACTGCAGAAGCAAATCTTTTTAATGAGAGTAATATGAATAATGTCAAGCTCAATCTGTTGATAGCATGTGCATCGGTTAGCTATTGCTGCAAAACAAAGTAACCCAAAACTAAGTGGCTGACAATGACACTCATTTAATATTATAGCTTTTATTTCTGCAGATTAGCTCTGGGTTTGGTGGGTGGCTAGGCTTGGCTGGGGTGGCTCTACTCCATGTAACTCTCCTCCTCTTGGGAAATACCTCGACGTGTACTTTTCATGGTGGTGGCAGAGGTCCAACAAGGCAAGTAGAAAGCATGCAGGGACTCTGAGGACCGTGACACATCATTACTTTCCCCTCATTCTATTGGCCACAACAAGTGACGGGGTGGGAGGATATACTTCATCTACATAATGGGAGGAAGTAGGAAGTTATATGCAAAGGGTGTGGATATAGGGAAGTGGATATAGGGTGGTGAAGAATCGGGGGATAGTAATTCCGTCTCCCTATTGTGTCAAGATGGGAAAGACTTGCATACAAATTTCAGCTCTATTGTTTATAATTAAATGTCTCAGAGAGGTTGCTTAATCTTTCTGAGTCTTCATTTACTCATCTTTAAAACTAAATAATAAAATGTTCAGATTTTGTTTGTAAAACTTCTGGGACTTAAACTAAATTATCATTTTTTCCTTTTCCTATTTTGTGTGTATGGCCATTTGTTTGCTATTATCAAATTCTTGTAATTATGCCCACACCCACTCTTTTATGCTGCTCGGGACTGACTCTATCACCTTTCAAAGATCTGTTACTGACAAAAAGAAAATGGAAAAAAGGAGAAAGTGGAATTGTTCTCCAGGAATGTAGTGTCTAATAATGCAAAGCTGGTTAGGTGAAGGCATTCTCTTTTGGTTTTCAGAGTGACTATCAACATCACATAATAGCTCATGCTCCTACCCAGAAATCTGAAGGATTTACTTTCCTGAATAATTAGTATGTTTCCAATATAACCTCCAGTGATTAATATCAGACCACTATTTGATATCGGCATTGACAATAATGTAAGCCCTACTTCCTTGTCCAGTCCAAAGGAAGGTCTCCAAGGGAATGTATAACTTCTGCATGGAGGATCATTTTATTCAGAGATTAGGAACATCAATTAAGTAGCTGGGTGTGTCATATATTGTATCTCATTTAATCCTTAAAACAGCTCTGGGAGGTACTTATTTTACAGATGCAGACTTTCAAGCTTAGAGAGGCTGGGTAACTAGCTCAAGGTTGTATAATTAGTAAGTTGTAGTAGCTAGCCTCAAATACAGATCTAATTCTAAAGTCTGTTATTAAGCACTTTTTTTGTTGTTGTTTAAATAATCTGGAGTTGAATTCCCGATTTAAAATTTAGAATTAAATAAACAATAGATATCATCTTTGATGTCAAAAAGAAAAAATACAACCTATCACCAAACACTAACCACAATGAGTGTCACTTAAACATTCAAGTCACAATAATTTTGCTTGTCTTTGAAAAAATTTTAAGGCCTGTTTGGAAATGATTTGAATGATCCAGTTCTCTTTTTAAAGCAGGGGGAATCCCGAACTGATAATTTCCCCTTTTTTTGTAAATTTCCCTGAGGCAAGTAGAGGCCTTCTAAATTATTTGATTGACCTTAGGCCAAATTGAGATCATTCTTTTCCAAAGTAGCCATTCAGCATGTAAAGATTTGAAAGGCCTGGCTAAAGATTTTAATAATGAGAGTCTGGTAAAAGAGACATCTCTCTAAAGTAATTCTCTCTCTCTCTCCTTCTCTTTGTGTTTTATTCTTTGCTTTCCAACATCTCTCTTTTAGTTCCTCTCCTGCACCAACTCCTCACTCAAGGAAGTTTCAAAGTTAAATTTGGGGTTTGGGTAGGGAAGTGATTTGAAGCTATGAGCTTTGTCTTAGACCAACTGGTAGCCCCTGAGGTCTTATCTTCTTTGTTTTCTTTAGCAAATGCCCAACAAAACTTGTGTTGTCTGCAACCCAGCTGGGGAATGAGCAGGCAAAGTTAGTGAAACGTGAAGATTTATAGGATAGCAGAGAGTGGAGAAGTATTAGTACCCAGAATATGCCAAATGTGGGGTGAGTTAACGCCCACCGCTGAGAACCAGATCTATTTCCTAAAAGCAAATAGGGAGCAAATTGTTTTTTTCTTGGATTTCATGGCACCCTGGTCCTACTCTTCCTCTCCCTCTTAGGCCACTACTCCTCATTGTCTTTCGCATTCTCTCTCTCTCCCTCTCTCTCTCTCTCCTCTGCCTCTAAATGTAGACATTCTTAGGATTCAGGCCTGGACTTTTTTTTCAGTTCAGTTTACACTTATTTTGTTGGGTAATCTTATCTGCTAACAAAGTTTTACATATAATTTATAATCCAACAATTTAAAGTCGTTTTCTATGTCTAGCTTGGATCTTTCTTCTAAACTTCAGATCCACATATACAATGGCCAAATTGATGCCCCACCCAGGTACCTCACAGGCATTTTAAATGCTACATGTTTGAAGCTTGCTTATCCTCTTTCATCCGCCCCCTTTTGACCGTGCTGTCTTAATCAATGCTAACTCCATCTACCTGGCTGCTCATGCCAGAAACCCAGGAGTCATTCTTTTCCTTTATTTTCTCTTTTAAAACAGTAATTTAAAGTTTATTCCAGCTATAATACCGGTTTCTCTGGCATGCTTCAGAGCCTATTACCAAGACATTCTGCTGTACTTGTCTGTCTGATTTATGGATCTGTTCAATTTCTGGCACTAGGGCATCATCTGAGTTTCGACCAGACAGCAGTGATAAAATGGGTGGAATAACTTTAGAAATAGTTAAAGCAAGAGACCACTGTGTTTCTAAGACAAATGCTCTCATTATTACTTCACGTTTGGGTGATAAAATAGAATCATTACCATTTAAATTTCTAAGTATTATTTAAAATTTAATATTATGTTAATATTTGGATGATGAATTCTTGTTGTAAGTGCAATTGTCAAAAAGAATATACATTGATAAGGGCTGTCATTAGGGCCTCTAATTGTGGCTTGCCAATCAGTCACAGGCCAAATGGCTATGTTCCTTATTAGTGGTTTTAGTGCCAGGTCTGTGATTTCTCTTTAGTTTTCCACTCTCTCAGTGTGGATGTCCAAACTCTAGGGTGGTGGGCAGAGGCTGTCCTTTTGCCTCATGCCATCTTTGCTGAACTCAAGTGATAAATGGATGGTAGGTTGGAGGGGTGATGGGTTGGGAAGTGGATCAGGAATGAGGGCAAAGAAGGGAAAGTGGAAACCTTTATACAGTAGAAGTCATCCCCAACACCTCCTCCCCTCAGCCCACTCTCCACATCCAATCCATCACTTGACCTGGCAAAATAAAGCTCACACCCACCAGTCTTCCCCATCCCACCAGCCACCATGATCTCCCTGGACCATTGTAATAGCTTGGTAGCTATCTGGAGCATCTTCCCTCTTTCATTCTCAACCACCTTGATCCATTCCTTAAACTGTAGCCAAAGTGAGCATTTAAAAAACATAAATCAGGGCTTCCCTGGTGGCGCAGTGGTTGAGAATCTGCCTGCTTATGCAGGGGACACGAGTTCGAGTCCTGGTCTGGGAAGATCCCATATGCCGTGGAGCAACTGGGCCCGTGAGCCACAACTACTGAGCCTGCGCATCTGGAGCCCGTGCTCCGCAACAAGAGAGGCCGCGATAGTGTGAGGCCCGCGCACCGCGATGAAGAGTGGCCCCCGCTCGCCGCAACTAGAGAAAGCCCTAGCACAGAAACGAAGACCCAACATACCAATCAATCAATCAATCAATAAATCTTTAAAAAAAAAAAAAAAAAAACGTAAATCAAACTGTCTTTTTCTTTCTTCAAATCGTTTCATGGTTCCCCACTAAACTTATGATATAATCTAAAATTCTTAGAGTGTCCCCCAAAGCCCTTCCCAACCTGACTGCTTCCCAGACTCCTTCACCAGAGCCCTCCCTTTTCCTCTTTACACTCCAGTCACGTTTTCTTCAACACACAACACACAAAGCTTCCCACCTCCAGCGGGGGGCGTGCTGCTCTCTCTGCCAGGATGAGCTTCTGTTCTCTGCAGAGCTAATTAACTCCCACTCCTCCTCCAGGGGTAGGCTTAAATGTCACTTTCTCAGAGGGACAGTTCCTAAATTTATTGATCTAAATTATCATCCTCTGTTATATCCTCCCACAATGCTTTTCTTTATAATCCTTATCAAAATTTGTAATTTCATATTTATTTATGCAATTACTGTCTCCCCTACCAGCCAGTGGCTCCAGAGGGCAGAAGCAGTATCCACTTTGCTATCATTAGCACATGTCTAGCATGTGGTAGATTGGCAATAAATATTAGTTGGAATAAAGGTAATATAATTTTTATTATAAATTAAAAAATATATTCTTTTTCCTGAAAAATCTAACTTTTAGGGGGATCTTTGAAGAATTTATCATGTAAGTCTTCATATAAAAGACATTATTAGATAGTACAACAGATAATGTATGCAGTTTGGATTTATAAGAAATATGGAAATATTCATTAAATTGATATTAAAATTAAATATTGACTATGTTTTAATCATAGAAAGAAATACTTGTGTAATTGGTACCTTGAAGAGCAGGACTCTTGGGATATATTCAAAAAGTATATTTATTTTTTATTTGTCTGTTTAAAATATATTCAATGGAGGAAGTGTTTCCTTGCCCTGGTTTACTTTTACATACTAACAATAAAAAAATAATTGTACAATCACAACCTCAGTTTCAATTCAGAAATTAAGACATCCAGTTCCAAGTAATGATCTAAACTCTGAACTCGATTTAAAGATAAAGTGTTTCCACTTCCCTGGCAGGTAGTTTTCTTCAGGCAGGAAGGCAGGGAAGGGGAGGTTTCACCCTTCTCTCTCCTTTCCCAAGTTGGGCTTCCATCCCTCCTTTTTCCATCCCTCTCTCTTCCCTTTTTGAGAATTCTTGGATGCATGTCCTGTGAGGTGGGCAATACACATGTACATATGGAGAGGGAAAGAGAGGGAGGGAAGGAGAGGAAAAGAGAGAGAGAGAGTTATTTTA
The DNA here is from genome assembly GCF_028564815.1 of Eubalaena glacialis. NCBI lineage: Eukaryota > Metazoa > Chordata > Mammalia > Artiodactyla > Balaenidae > Eubalaena > Eubalaena glacialis. The sequence goes on along the minus strand of NC_083720.1, from coordinate 93,644,418 downwards.
AGGAATTGGCTCACTTGATCATGGGGGCTGGCAAGTCCTTATTACTTGTTGTCTTTTGTCATTTTGATGATAGTCATTCTAATGGGTGTGAGGTAATATCTCACTGTTGTTTTTATTTACATTTCCCTGATGATTACTGATGTTGAACCCCTTTTCATGTACCTGTATGTCTTCTTTGGAAAAATGTCTATTCAGTTCCGTTGCCCATTTTTTTAAAAAATAAATTTATTTATTTTATTTATTTATTTTTGGCTGCATTGGGTCTTCTTTGCTGCGCACAAGTTTCTCTAGTTGCGGCAAGTGGGGCTACTCTTTTTTGTGGTACACGGGCTTCTCATTGAGGTGGCTTCTTTTGTTGCGGAGCACAGGCTCTAGACGCATGGGCTTCAGTAGTTGTGGCATGCAGGTCTAGTAGTTGTGGCCCATGGGCTCTAGAGCGCAGGCTCAGTAGTTGTGGCGCATGGGCTTAGTTGTTCCACGGCATGTGGGATCTTCCCAGACTAGGGCTTGAACCTGAGTCCCCTGCATTGGCAGGTGGATTCTTAACCACTGTGCCACCCGGAAAGCCCCCATTGCCCATTTTTTAATCAGATTGTTTGAGTTTTGCTATTGAGTTGTAAGAGTTCTTTATATATTTTGGATTTTAGCCCCTTACCAGATATGTGATTTGCAAATATTTTTTCCCATTTCATACGCTGCCTTTTTATTTTGTTGATTTTTTTTCTTTTCCTGTGCAGAAACTTTTTAGTTTGATGTAGTCCCTCCTATTTATTTTTGCTTTTGTTGCTTTTGCTTTGGGTGTCCAAAAAAGTCATTGAAAAGACCAATGTCAAGGAGCTGACCCCCTATGTTTTCTTCTAGGAGTTTTATAGTTTCAGATCTTAAATTTAAGCCCTTAGTCCATTTTGAGTTGATTTTTGTGTATGGTGTAAGATTGTAGTCCAGTTTCATTCTTTTGCATGTGGCTATCCAGTTTCCCCAATATTATTTATTGAAAAGAGTATCTTTTTCTCATTGTATATTCTAGGCTCTTTTATCATAAATTAATTGACTATATATCCATGGGTTTATTTATGGGCTCTCTATTATGTTCCACTGATCTATGTGTCTGGTTTTATTCCAATACCATACTGTTTTGATTACTATAGTTTTGTAATATAGTTTGAAATCAGGACGTGTGATGTCTCCAGCTTTCTTCTTCTTTCTCAAGGTTGTTTTGGCTGTTGGGGGTCTTTTGTGGTTCCATATGAATTTTAGAATTGTTTGTTCTATTTCTATGAAAAACACAATTAAAATTTTGATAGAGAGTGCATTGAATCTGTAGATTGCTTTGGTAGTATGGACATTTTAACAATATTTGTTCTTTCAACCCATGAGCACAGGCTATCTTTCCATTTATTTGTGTCTTTTTCAATTTCTTTCATCAGCATCTCATAGTTTTCAGTGTACAGAACTTTCACCTCCTTGGTTAATTTATTCCTAAGTAGTTTACTCTTTTTGATGCAATTGTAGATGGGATTTTTTTTAAAAATTTCTCTTTTTGATAATTTGTTATTATTTACATATGTCAAAATCCAATCAAAGATTGAAGTCATCTGGATGGGGATTATAGACTCTAAGCTAACTTGAAAATTAATAATAATATGAGCAAATTTAGGGGATGTAGGTTATGTGGCCTTCTTTTTAAATTTTGGCACCATTAAAGCATTTACTATAAATAGAACTCTTCCTATCAGTATAAGACAAAGATTTAGTCCTATTTAAGGCTGATGTCCTCTGGTTATTAGGAAACTTCAGCAAACTAGGAAGATAATCAATGCTCCTTCCCCCCAGTTATTTGGAATGAAATATTTGCTTCTATACTGGATATGCTGGCATATTCTCTTATTCCCTGTTTACTCTTGAGGTTCATGTTTCTCTTCTATTCACTTTACTTTCTGTTCTAGGAGGTTGAGATCTATCAACTGGACCAACGAGGCTCCTTTCCTTTCTGAAGTGCAGAGGGTGCCAGAGGAGATAGAGGTAAAGTTTTTTTTTTCCCATATCTCCCTTCCTGCCAGGCTTTAGGTTGGTAGTGGCTGAGTTCCCCTATCAAGGCCACAGTTCCTGTCAGGTGACTGTCCAATAACTACAGGTCTTACTGCACTCTGCTAACTGCTCCATTTCTTTAGACCTAGGTATGATAGTCAACCTCTTGTTGCTAGCCCTGTGGTTCTTTGCCATTCTTGTGCGTTACTACCACACTTTTGTCAATAGTGTCTTAACTAAACTCTTCTCCATTACCGTGTTTGAAAGTGCCATCTGTATCCTGCCAGCACCCTAAAAGGATTATATAATTGGTACCAGGAGGGGTCCCTGTAATGAGTTTTTTTTTTTATATATAGTAATCTTTAATTTATTTATTTATTTATATATTTTATTTTTGGCTGTGTTGGGTCTTCATTTCTGTGTGAGGGCTTTCTCCAGTTGCGGCAAGCGGGGGCCACTCTTCATCGCGGTGCGTGGGCCTCTTCACTATCTTGGCCTCTCTTGCTGCGGAGCACAGGCTCCAGACGCGCAGGCTCAGTAGTTGTGCCTCACGGGCCTAGTTGCTCCACGGCATGTGGGATCTTCCCAGACCAGGGCTCGAACCCGTGTCCCCTGCATTGGCAGGCAGATTCTCAACCACTGCAACACCAGGGAAGCCCCTGTAATGAGCTTTTAAAATGGGTTTCTGGAATTGAGAATCTGACATATTTGATGAATATATGAATAAACTTTTTCCTTGCTGGGGGGTAATGGGACTTTGGTAATCCATAGTATGTGGTGCCATCATGATTACTCAAAGTATCACCAGTAGCAGCATATGATGGAGTACAGATGGAGGGCAAGGTACTGGGACACCAAGTTATCCAGTTCTCCCAACACCATTTATTGAATAACCCTATCTTTCTTACTGATTGAAATCATCTTCTTTACCATAAACTAAATTCTTTTGTATACTGAGGGCTGTTCCTGGGCTGTCTATTTTGTTCCATTTATTTGGGTAAGTCTCACATGATCACTTTATTTTATTGACCCTCTATGTGAGTCAAGGACAGAACACTGATTCGTAATAATAATACCCTCCACTTCGATAGTGCTTGTACCAGCCACTGTTCTAAGTGCTTTAGGTATATTAACTCATTTCATCTTCAGAACAACTCTATGAATAGAAGCTGTTATTATCTATGTTTTGCAGATGGAAAATGAGATACAGAAAAGTTAAGTGGCTGGCACCAGATCCCACAGCCTGAAAGCAGAGGAGCTGAGATTTGAGCCTAGGAAGTCTGGACTCAGAGCCTGCACTCCTAATAACTATCCTACAATACCTCTAACCATGAGTGAGGGCATCTCTTTTGGGGACTAGAAAGATACAGTCCAGGTGCACTGCTCCTGATGATTTAAATTAATCAGATAGAACTTAGATAACCTAGAAAAATTGGTAGTTATGGTATCTCCTAGACTGTCTCTTTCAATTATCTGTTTCTCAAGTAACCTTCTGGTTACCATCGGACTTCATCTGCATCAGACTAGCAAAGCAAGTCTAAAACATTTTATACCTGCCCATCTTCCCTGCTGTTCATATCACTGAGTTAGCCAAATAAATTCAATTTTTTTCTACGGCAGGTTTCTCACAAATTGTGACTGGCATCTATATATTTATGAAGTTTCTATTGCATTGCTAGTTTCTCATTGTATTATTATAATAGATCACAGGTTGCGTTGATAAATGCCATGATGAGACATGATAAACACAGTCCGTTTTTGATGGGGTAAAGTTCTCTTTAATTTTCCTGGTCTATAAAACAAGGATTAGAACAACTGACTCATAGTGTTGGGGTGCATATTAGAAGATCATGTATGTGAGTGCAATTAATAGTGCCTGGTGTATGGTAGGTATTCAAGTAATGTTGGTAGAGTCTGAATCATTGGAGGCTACAGTTATTATAGGGCTCAAGCTAAAAGCAGAGAGGAGACGTGGAGTGAATCATACTTATTGAGCATTTCCCATAGTCCAGGCACTATGCTTGGTGGTTTATATGCATTTAGTCTGATATGGTGGAATTGGTAGGTGCTTTTATAAGATGACATCCCCATGTAGTACAAAATTACGGTCCAAATATTATGTGCTACTTTGACATCTGGTGAAAGAAGAATGCAAGGGGGGCCCTCAAATATCCTAACCACAAGTTCCCTTCCAACTCTACTCCTCAGTAAGCTTCCCAAGCCAAACAACCCTCTTTAATAGCAAATAGACCAAGTACAGTTCCTATTTATCCCCAAGTAGCAGGTTTCAGTTCCTGGCCAGCCCACAGAATTGTTCAAACAAGCCAATTGCATCTTTCAATGGGAAACAAAGGGTGCATCACTCTCTTGATACTAAAAGCTTATCTCCCAGAGCCCCTGGTTATTCACTCTGTCACTGAGTACAACCCCCATGTGGTCTGTGAGGCATGTGATGTCTTCCTGCATCTGAGCTCTGAGTATATGTGACTAACAAACTGCTGTGATTCATCTGTCCAGTGTTGGGTGTTGGCCATCCCCATAGCCTTAGGACCAGAATTCCTCTTTCACCAACAGAGTGAATAGGAGGTGGTCAAAAACCCTAGAAGAAACTAAACTGAATGAGTTCCACTGATTGCCCTAGATCATTGCTTCTCAAACTTTAGTGTGGAAACAATGACCTGGAGATCTTGTTAAAATATCCATTCTGACTTAGTAGGTCTAGAAAAGATCTTACATGGGGCCTGAGATTTTGCCTTTCTAAAAAGCTCCCAGGTGATGCAGCTGCCCCTTAGACCACACAGTGAATAATAAAGCCCCAAGGGAAAGAGAATCCAGGCCAGGAAGACCTGGAATGTTCACTGCATCACTCATCAATGACCTTCCAATCATCTGGGAATCTGGCACATCAAGGAATGACGGATAGTACCTTCTAGGAACTGGGATATTCAGCCTGAGGGATTGGAAACTGACTAAGATCTGTGTAAGATGGAACAATCCACTGGAACCAGAAGAAAGAAACTTCTTAGGGGTCACATGGCCAGGAGACCCACATGTAGCTGCAAGAAAGGGACTTATCAGTCTCTGCCTTGCTCTGGCCACTCTGTGATCCAATACTACTGCTATTTTAAAGATGGAAATACTGGTCTCCATAAAGCTTATCACTGGACTTTTTAGTGCTTTAGGATTAAAGAACTTTGCTTATTTCTATTAGTTTTTTTTTTTTTAGTAAGTTTCACTGGGAAAATGTCTGATTCAGGGAAAGGGGGAAAGGAGACAAAGGATTTGTTGCAAAGGGCCCTACTAACAAGCAAGACAGACACTTGTCATTGAGAAGGACAGGAGGAGAAGGAGAGAAGCAGAAGAAGAAAGGCTGGATGAAATTAAATCATGTTTTCTCCAAGAAGCCTGACCTCAGTGAAAATCCAAAAGCAGAGGCTCCCAAGGAGTCCTACAGCTCCCAGGAGACGGTGCAGATTAGATAGGTTTTATGCTTAGCAGACAGGCTTTGATGCTAATTTCTCTTGACCTTCTCATGTGATTCTTGTCAGCCTGGCCCTCATTTGTTAAGTTTGCTTTAATTATGTGCATAATGGCTCATTATTTTTTATAAAGGAAACAGCAAAGGAAACAATTATGCAAATGAATGAGGTTTGTTGTTTACTGTAGAGTTGTGGGCTAATTGGGCACTGGTACAAAAACACCACTGTCAAACACAGTGCCAGAAATAATCCCACTAACCTCTACCTCTGCGATCTCTTTCAGCACATCAATACCTACAAGATAAACTTAACATCCAAGAACAAATATGAAATGCCAGAAGAACTCATCTAATGTAGTCAGATAGGTTAGGGGGTCTCCAGAAAAAGAGAACCAGACATGGCTTTCTTGACATAAGAGAAGCCGTTTTGGCCTAGGCCATTTTGGGATCTAAGCCTGGCTACAATGCCTTCCCTTGAACAGGTCTCAGTCATTAATGACCTTGGGGAACAAAGGAATGCAGGAACAGAGAAAAGGCAGTCAAACAGCAGCGCAGTGATAAAGCAGAGTCCTAATTCCTCCTCAAGGAGGAGCACATACATATAATAACGGAATGATGATATTGACCCTCCTGACTTCAGTCAACTAAAGCTTGGACTCTGTTGACCTTTGTCCTAATTCTATGCTGAATTCTCCTCTGCTCAAGCCCCTTCATGAATATGCATGTTCCCTTAGCTTAAAACGTCCCCAGTTTTGCTGTTTGGGGAGACACTGCTTCGGGAAAGATCCCTGGTGTTCTTCTTACTTGCTGCAAATAATAAATCCTTCCTTCTACTGATCTTTGGCTTCATTGTGTCTATTGGCCTGACACCCACCAAGAGGCAAACCCAGTTCTGGGGTAACACTAGGGCAGGGGCTTTAATCAGAACAGCTATTCTTCCTTGCTAAGGCTTAAGGCTTACCAAGCTGTCCAAGATCACGCTTCTTCACCTAGCACCTCCTTTTTGGTTTGGTCTTCGATTGTTGTCAAACAGAAAAGATTTGTGTGTTTGGACCTAGTATTCTTTCTTCTGGTCTCTGCTTTGGAATGTCTCATTCATTCATTCATTTTGCCTGTTTTAGTTCCATCTAGTTAAATCTTTACCTGAAGGCCCCTGCATTTGGCTCCTTCTTGTCTTATCCAATGTCACTTCTTTTTGACACAGCTCACTCATTACAGGTGGCCTTCTTTCAGCCTTAAATATTCCAACCTTCTTTGATCTTTGGTCTTTTACCTATAATGGATTAATTTCCCTCCACCCTCATGTAACCCCTAATTCTGATTTATTAGATTAGATCAGGAATGGATGTCATATGCTTCCATGCTACCCTGTATTTCTCCCTTAAGGCATTTATAACATTTGAAATTAATTGCTGTTGTAAAATGACTTGGGCTAACTTGGTCATGTATAATTATTATATCTTCTCCAGAACTCACAACCAGCAGGGATAGTACACTGAAGGCAAGTCCTCAAATGGATTCTGCACAACAAATATCATCGAGCAGGCACAAAACACATCACACAGCCTGTTAGGTAAGCTCAATGAAATCTTAGCACTCTGTCTTCTCATGCACCCAGACAAGCTCTTAATTAAAAGGTTCATTTGAGGCAAATGTGAAAATATTCTAGCAGCAGGACTCAGCTAAATTTCTACTCAGTATCAAATACTGCCTAAATGGTAGGATATGGAACCAGAAGAAATACCAAGGCCTAGGGCAGCATTTCAAAAGATATAAGGCTACTAGATTTGCTAGATTCCTAGATTTTTTAATGTAATGGTGGTAGAGTCTATACAATATTCTTAGCCATTTCCTAAAACTGGAAGATCGTTTATTTCACCAAAGAAAAATTATCTCCAATATCCTTTATACCAAGTAACATTTTCCGCTGTTGATCAAATATTAAGGTAACTGTAGTTTTATGGTAGCTGTCCTTGGAGGGTGGATTTTGATTAGAGTCTTTCAAATACCACCCCTGGAATGTGTATTTCTGATTAGAGTTGTTCAGATATTAACCAACCACCCCCAGAATATAAATTAAAATGTCCATCTATATATCACACAGTATAAGTAATACAAAGTAAATTGCAGACAATATAGCAGTTGTTAAATTTGAAGGTTCATGTCTGGTTTGCTTACTGGAATATAAGTTCCATGGGGGAGGGGGGGTGACATTCATGTCATATACCCAGAGTCTGTGCACTCCTAGACCCAGAGCAGGTGACCAAGAAATATGGTTGGAATAAATGGAGCTCATTTGCCAAACTTTCCCCCTTCCCTCCCAATTCTGCCTTTTTACTTCTCATTTTCTTCTATCATTCTCCCTTCCTTCCTTCCTTCCTTCCTTCCTTCCTTCCTTCCTTCCTTCCTTCCCTCCCTTCCTCCTTCCCTCATCTCCTTATCTCTCTCCCTTTCTTTCTTCTTCTCTCTCTTTTTTCTCCCTTTGGGTCTCTCTCATCATCTTCCCCTCTCCCTTTCTCTTTTTATTTGTGTGGGAAAGTCACGTGGCTTCTTCAGAATTCTGACTAAATATTCTGCCATTGAAGAACTAGTGTTTGAAGACTGGCTTTAGCTTGATTTAGTTGCTTTGAGGCTTTGTAGTTTCTTTGTTTCCTAATCTGTAGAAGGAGAATAGCAGTGATGCCTCAGTCAGAATGTTGTTTGGAGAATTGGTGGAGTATTGCCAGCACGCTTAATTCTCTCCTGCCACCTGCCTCTAATTTAGCCTTAGCCCCCCCCCCCTTTCTCATTAATAATTAGATTACTTTAATTTCCTTAGACATGATGTCATTCACTTCTTTCTCCAACTGGCCTTGAAAAGGTGAAAGTGTAGCATCTTTGCTGGTTGTGTTCGCGCGTGTGAGGTGTGTGGGGCAGGGCTGGCAGTCAAGGAGAAATGTTTTGCTCCACTCTTCTTTCTTTCCAAGCTGAGTTCTCTTAGATGAGCCAGTTAATCCCTTTCAGCTATTGTTCTCCTATCTGTGAGAGGGAGTTACGATGCCCATCTCACATAGATGTCATGAGGATAGAATGAGATTAATACACGTGAAGACAGCTGGTACAGATAGATGCTCAACAAAGGTGAATAGAACTGAAACAATCCTTTCTAACCAGTTGTAACATCAGGGTTCAACCAGGAAGCTGACTTCTCTGAGCTATGGGTAAGGAATAATTACAAGAAGCGGACGCTATAAATTGTGGGAGGCTGGGGAAGTGAAGGTGTGCAGGGTGAGTTGGAGGATCACAGGAGACACCAGTCAGTCAGTCTAAGAGCCAGGCATATCCAGCTGCCAAAGTGAGACTGAAAGGGGAGCTGATGGGAGGGCTGTAGGGAACTATTCTCTCTGGATCCACAGCCACGCGTCTTTTGAGGAACCTGGGATCTCTGTTAAACAGAGGCGAGCAGTCAGGTGGAAGAGCTTGACCTTGAGCGGAGAAAAGTGACAATACTGTGGAGCCCACTGGCACCTGCCTCTGTCTGTCACTCATGACTAAACTTGATGACCTGAGAGATAATGGCTGATGCTCTAGTTCCATCTTCCAAATCTCATGCAAATCCCAATTTTGACCAACTCTAACTCTGTATAATACCCAGAATTCTGGGAAATATAGTTTCAGCTTTACCAAGTTGACCTGGAAAAACCACCATACCAGTGTTTTCCATTTTACAGCTAACTCCTTTTGGCTTTGATGTAAATTACTTTTTTTTTTTTTTTCAAGAAATGCTAAAAATACTCCTTAACCATGATCTTAAGTTTATGGAGATACATAAAGTAATATGCTAATTGGGTCAGGGCTTCTACTTTGCACTTGAAATGCAATGTCACATAGGAGAAAGATTTTTAATGTAACCTGTATTAGTTTCCTTAACAGGTGGGAAAGGAGAAGGATTTTTTAATGTAACCTGTATTAGTTTCCTTACAGGTGGGAAAGGAGAAGGATTTTTTAATGTAACCTGTATTAGTTTCCTTACAGGTGGGAAAGAAGGATTTTTAATGTAACCTATATTAGTTTCCTTACAGATGGGAAAGGGAGATTTTTATTGAGTATAATTTGGGTTTAAATTTCAAATATACACTAGTAATGACCATATCTAGGGTCTGTATATTTTATTCATTTGTTTGTTATTTGTCTCCACCACTAGATTTTAAGTTTCATTGTCTATCTTGCCATCTCTTCTCTGAGCCTCTTGGGACTGTGGCATGAGAAACCTGGACTCTTTCAAACCTGTTCTTTTATATCTCCAGTGGGCCCAGAACACTGGTATGGAAAGACTAAAATAATAAATACCACCTCTAATTTGTTGAAGAGAAATAATTGTTAAGGCTCTTAAGTACTTAAGGTTAGGTCCTTAAAATTTTCTTAATATAATTTTCTTCCCTTTCTCGAGGCTAATAGCACACCTGTGAGGCTGCTTAGTTCAATGTAGGTGAAAGCATTAATCATCTTCCTTGTTAAGCAATGGAGACTGGAAAGAGGAATAAGATGCTGGCACTGTCTCAAGGGATTTAAAATCTGGTGTGTTTGGAGGGAGGGGGAACAAAAATGATAAGAAAACTTTATGAGTGAGGTACTCTGGAGGAACACATGGCCAGTTCTTAGGGAGGAGAGGACAGAAATCAGGGGTAGCAAACCAGTTGTCATTCCTCTAAGATTTCATTAAGCATTAAGCACCTTAAAGAAAGTAGGCAGGGTGTTTATTCCCAGTAGGGGAAACTTAAGGAGAGCTGAACATTTAATTAACTTTTTAACAGCCCTGGTTGAGTGAACTGAGAAGTTTCATTCTTATTTTAACAACTTAAAGTCGACAAGCATGGATATGGTAAAAGAGAGACAGAAAGCCAAATAGAATGAGTAAATGGTTAAGGAAATGAAGTTTATTTTTAGCATCACCATTTATCTTCTGGGGCCCCCAACCCCCTTTGCACTGGGGTCTCAGTGACCTTCTGCTATCTCTGGTCACTCCCCCTGCTTTGATGACATTCCTTTGACTCACCAGGACGCTTTCCACCATTAAACCTTACTTTACCTTGTCAATTGCATTATTATGAACTTTCATCAAATCTTTTTTTTTTTTTTTTTTTTTTTTGCGAGGGCTTTCTCTAGTTGTGGCAAGTGGGGGCCACTCTTCATCACGGTGCGCGGGCCTCTCACTATCGCGGCCTCTCTTGTTGAGGAGCACAGGCTCCAGACTCGCAGGCTCAGCAGTTGTGGCCCACGGGCCCAGTTGCTCCGCGGCATGTGGGATCTTCCCAGACCAGGGCTCGAACCCGTGTCCCCTGCATTGGCAGGCAGATTCTCAACCACTGCGCCACCAGGGAAGCCCCCATCAAATCTTTAACCGTGGTCATTTTTAAGTCTTTTGTCATTTACAGACAGTTCTGGGTGTACTCTGATGCTTATGCAAAAATGTTCCTATAAAAGGGTTTCATCTTCAAGAAATTCATGGAAAAGACTCTGACAAGTACAGGCTTCTGGTAACTGACTATACTGCTGAATTGAATGAAGAAGCATTTTCAGAACTCTAATGGAAAACTGATGAATTCATAAAAGTGCTAACAAAAGATCAAGATGAAAAAAAAATGAATTACATGGGACTGAGTGAACTGATGAGGATGATTATAATTTTTGTGACTTTCTGTTTGAATAAGAAAAAAAAAATCCCACAAGGACTCAGAGGCAAAAAATATACAAATCAATTTTCACTGCAAAGTAAAGGAGCTGTTACAGTGGAGGATTACTGGACTGAATGTCAATATTATGACATAGTATGAGTGTGTTTCGTGTTTGGTAATTGCAATCATTGTTGCTTTTGTTGTGGTCATCCATTTACAATGCTTGGTGTCAGTTTATTTATCTCTTGTAAAAATAAAATACAGTATGTGTGTGTGAAAAAAAACAAAAAACAAAAACAAAAACAAAAAACAAAAAAAAACCCCTTACTTTGCCTGTCTTCATCTTATTCTTTTGAAGCTCTGTTTATTAGAGTACCTCTTTACCAGGCACTCACTATCATCATTCAAATACCTTACATTCATAGAGTTCCTTAAAGTATTCTAAGTATTTTTAAGTATATTACATCATTTAATCAACTTATTTGAATGGATTAATATATTAACAAATAGGTGTCTCTAGGTAACATATTGATATGTTAACATGGGGCTACTGGAAAGAGTACCATACTCTCCCAGGTCCCTTAGATTTGCATAGTTTTTTATACTTTGTAAAGTGTTTTCCATCTGTTTTTGATAAGGCTCTGGGGTAGTGGGAATTGGGCACTGGGGAGATTGGAAGAGAAGGTTCTTAAGGCAGAGGGTCCTTTGGGGCCAGACCCACCACATTGCACAACCCCAGGGTGTGCCATTGACGCTGTTGACCCTGGGATGGCACCCTTGCAGCTGTGCAGGGCACTACCTGTGAGTAGCCAGACATAGCAGCTCTGTTTGTGGTCTTCAATTCACTCCCCTGGTGCCTCTGCCTGGGCCCAAAAATGTTGGCTTACACCTACCAGCCGGTAATGACTAGGAAGGGGCTGGATGGAGGGAATCCTAACCCTATACTTCCCAGGATGGAATAACTAAAGCCCCCATAGTACGCCCTTCTTCCAGGGGTAGTCATAAAACTATGCTTGGCAGAGACGTTTTTCTCTCAACGCTCATAGTAAACCTTCTTGGAGTTACAATTAGAGCAGAGACCAGACATATAAATCCATATAAGGCACAACATGATTTTTTTCCTTTTAAAATACAATCCCATCTCTTAGGCAGCTGTTGTTTACAGCCCAGCTACTACGCTCATGTTGCCAAGGACCTGCACACAGGCTGCTGCGGTTTTCAGTTTTCCTGATGAATTCAGAAGGTACCTGCGCTTTAGAACTAGTTTGTTTGAGTGCTATGTACTGGCTGTCAGAGTCCCTTCTTCTCAATCTTTCACACCAAAGTAGTATTTTCAGGGCTTCTTGGTTCTTCTGCTATAAACTTCCTCACTGTGACATTTCTGCTTCGTAGGGCCGGGAGGTCTGAATGGGCTCCCCAGACCACTGGTTGGCCCAGCAGTTTATCAAGATGTCTTCAGAAAGTGTGACACCTTTACAGGAAAAAGCAATAAACATTTTGTCCATATCTATTTCACATATTTGCAGTGTAAGATTAATTATAGGCTTCAGAGAGATCCTGTTATATTGCTAGCAAACCAAAATATTCTAAAAGCATTGCGTGTGTCAAAAGGTCATGTGAGTCAGCTGTCTCTGCTAATGTTTGGTTCATCTTCATTACTGTGTTTGTGCTGGGAGTGAATTTCAAAAAGTTTGCGGGCTTCCCTGGTGGCGCAGTGGTTGAGAATCTGCCTGCCAATGCAGGGGACATGGGTTCGAGCCCTGGTCTGGGAAGATCCCACGTGCCGCGGAGCGGCTGGGCCCGTGAGCCACAATTACTGAGCCTGCGCGTCTGGAGCCTGGGCTCCGCAACAAGAGAGGCCGCGATGGTGAGAGGCCCGCGCAACGCGATGAAGAGTGGTCCCCGCTTGCCACAACTAGAGAAAGCCCTCACGCAGAAACGAAGACCCAACACAGCAATCAATCAATCAATAAATCAATCAATAAATAAGAACATGAATTTCTAAAAAAAAAAAAAAAAGTGTGTTACCATCACCAGTGTAATCAGTTCTGAGCATTCCTGCTTGTCCCCCAAAAAACACTTCACCAAAAAAAAAAAAAAAAAAATGTTTGCAAGCACTACTTCACACACAGACAGATCTCGCCCCAGACCATATAAGGACCAAAAATAAATGGCAGAAGCAAGAGTTCTTTAAACATTTAGGCATCCCCTCCTTCCCACACCTCTCTTTGCCCAGGTAGGGGATATAGAGGCATGTGACCTTTTCTTAATCTAGGCTGGAAGCATGGAGACCCACGGAGATAATGTGATAGAGCTATGAGGGGCTTATAACAAGTGGATACAGCAGATGCTCCTCACGTATTCTTAAGTGAAAAGTGTCCATAATGCCACTTGATTTGAGGGTGGTTTTGACAGTTTGAAGGGTGGAGGGTCTGTGGTTGTAGGAACCTGACCTGTAGTCCCAGGTGCCATAGCCTTTGTCAGAATGGAGATTCCATCCTCCTCTATCTGTTCACAACTGTTTTCTTTTATACATATACATATGTTCCCATATCTCTTCCCTCTTGCATCTCCCTCCCTCCCACTCTCCCTATCCCACCCCTCTAGGTGGTCACAAACCACTGAGCTGATCTCCCTGTGCTGTGCGGCTGCTTTCCACTAGCTACCTATTTTACGTTTGGTAGTGTATAGATGTCCATGCTACTCTCTCACTTTGTCACAGCTTACCCTTCCCCCTTCCCATATCCTCAAGTCCATTCTCTAGTAGGTCTGTGTCTTTATTCCTATCTTACCCCTAGGCTCTTCATGACCTTTTTTTTTTTTTTTCTTAGATTCCATATATATGTGTTAGCATACAGTATTTGTTTTTCTCTTTCTGACTTACTTCATTCTGTATGAACAATTGTTTTCTTTGAACTGTACTCTAACATTCAATTCCTGTGAACACTTAAATGGTTTTTACTTAATATTACAGATTGAAAAGTATGTAGATATTATCTTAGTCATCAACTTCTGATCAACGTTCTAATTAATGTCATTCTTTGTCATCATCTTAGGTAGTTTACAGAGGTGAGCTTATATTACACACATGTGCATACCTTTGTGCTCTCACACCAAAAACTTCTTACTTTACGCTTGTCACACTCACAAGCTCTCTATCCACCTCACACCTAAACTGGATGGGAGACCATTACAAACTATTATGCATAGAAAACCTGGCAAGTTGAAAGTTTTTCCCCAACCCCTCTTTACAATTGCATTTTATTTGGTGTTATCGTTCATGTTTGTTATTTTTGATTTTGGCTGTTGCGTGATATCTTGATTTGACCAAAATAGTGCAAAGGCTTAAAAGGACTTATCAAAGTATAAATATAATGATAACAATAGCCACATCGATGCTGTAACTCAGAATATATGAACAGAACTTCTCAACAGAGAAAGTGAATATCATGAACATACACTGTGAACTTCTATCAATCGGGACAAGAAAATCCATGGGAACAATGAATTTTCACACACACAAAAAGGTATTGTTAGAAAGCATAACAATAATTACCTGAAATTGGAGTGTTACTGGACTGACAATTTCCTCTAGTACTTAGTGTATTATATATTGAAAAACATCAAATAGAGACATGAAGACATAGTAGCCTTTGCATCTTTTTAAAACAAAGTATTATAATATATCCACTAGGAATAATTTCAACTGGATTTAAGAAATGAACCCCAAAATAACAGTAGCTTGAATGGAGAGATATTAATTTCTTTTTCTCAAAGAAGTCAGAGGGCAAGCAGTCTAGGGTTGGTATAGCAAGCACATGGTGTCATCAGAGCCCCAGGCTCTTTTCTCTTTATTCTACCATCTGAGTGCCTAGCTCCTGTTCTTATTGTTACTTCATGGTCAAAGATAGCTGCTGTAGTTCCAGACATCACAATCCTACTCTAGCCAGCAAAAAGAAGTAAGGATAGGCACACCTGTTCTCTTTCAAGGAGACTTCCCAAAAGTCCTACACAAACACACGTATTTATATTTCACTGACTGGAACTTAGTCACATGACCATCCTAGCTGCAAGGGAAGTGGGCAGGTAGTCCTCCATCTGAGCAGCATAATGTCCATCTAAAATGTGAGGTTCTGATACTAAGGAGGAAGGGGAAAATTGGCATCGTATAGCAGTTTCTTCCACAAATGACCTCCAAAGCAAACTAATACATTTTCCAAGGATAAGCACACAATGATGCTTTCTAGTATAATATCAACAAATTTTGTTGCTAAAGGCAAAGAAGAGACCAAAAAGGAAGAAGAATATTTAAAGTAGTACTACTCATGACAAAAATGAGCATTTATTGTACAAATCACAGGAATTTGTAAAACTAGTCACAAAGTTAATAAGCATTATGTTTGAGGGTTATTAGTAAAATTCCTTTATGACATGGTTCCGTTGTGTATTGCTCAATATCAATAAAATGTAATGTGAAGGGGCAATTACTATCACAAGTGCACAATAATAATAAATATCTTGCTTTGCAGCTCTATAAAACCACTGATTTCAGAGTTTTAAAAAGCTCCTGACATTTGTCACATTAAGGGACAAGTGAGGGAAAATTGCTTGACAAGTTTTTGTTCTCTTTATTCCTGAAAACCCATGATGTAGGGAGGATTTTGTTCCTTTAGTTAGTAATAACTTTGTAAGTCATGATGTAGGTAGGAAAATATACATTGAGATTAGTTCTGAAGGAGGACTAGTCATGTTTATAGCTAGTAAAAGAGATGCCATTGAAACATGAAAACACTTACTGTTTTATTCACCTGGAATAGTTGGCCGTGAAGTAGGCCACAGGTTCTAATTTTAAAAAGTAGAGTGAAAGTCGTAAATACAAATAGTGGCTACTTAGTGCATTAAGTTCAGTGTATTATGCAAAAAATTGGGCAGCAAGTAAAACCTACTGATAGTAGGCAGAACACAGAGAACCTGTTGCGTGTGGTGGCAGTGGAATTGTTCAATGTGTTAACAGTGGTGATCTGGGATGCTACGTAGCTGACACCATGACTTTGGCCTCCAAGCAGAGAATCCAACTGGGTCTGCCTCGTCTTCCGACCTATAGAACTGGGTGTTGTTTTAAGCTGTTAAATTTATGGTAAGTTTTTACAACAATAGAAAATGAATACAAATGAATACAATTTGTTCCAGAGGGTTGGAAATAAACCCTAAGGAGATTCAGGGGCCCACAACATCAATGTAATTTTTAGTCTAATGGTCTGAAGCACTCTGGAACATTCTCTCTAGTTGTGGGCAGATTATTGCCTCTTGCACTTCCCACCAGCAGGAAAGAAGACAATGCCTGATAGGTGTCTCTGATATCTGGGTGCAGCACACTGGGAATGTTGATTCAATCCATTTACGGGGTGACATGGAAGATGGCCAGCTCTGTGTGGGTCTCAGAGCAGACAAGGGATCTGCAGTAGGTCCAGGCTCATGGGCCCTTTCACACTGGGTTTGGCACCTATTCCAAACATGGGTTTGCCTTTTCTGCTGGCAGGGCCTCGGCCAGCACCACTGACCGAGGCTTACGAAGTGCTTGATCCATAAACGTGGGGTCCCACATAATATTGCATTGGCTCAAGAGACCAACACTATGCAGCAAAGGAGGTGAATGGTGGGTACGGGACCATGGTGTCTACAGTCCTATCACATACCCCACCCCCCCACAGGCTGCTGGACCGACGGCACACGGGCGCAGTCTGTTGGAGGTCCAGCTGAGGTGCCACCTTGGAGAGAACACTCTGTGCATATGGGACGCTATCCTCTAAGATGGAGCAGATGCCTCAAGTCATTACATGTTATATGGTGCTGTGTTTGCAAGATGTGGAAGGTATGGATCCTGGAAGCAAAAGGTGAAAGTAGTAGTGACTTTGCTAACATCAGCCCCAGTGGCCCCTTTGGGGGGTTTGTGCTTCCCTTCTCCGCAACTTTGGATTCTAACATTTCATTGTCTTGGTTCTTAAAGGGGTAATGGGGGGGGGGGGGTCCATCAAGGAACACAGCAAAATCCTATTAAGGTCATTAACAGGATTAAGCTCCTGCTCAGTTACTTTAAAGATCTTTCTCCAAGAGACCAGCAGGCAAAGAGAGTAGTCACCATACTGGCAGGAGTAATTGACCCTGACTATCAAGCAGAGGTAGGGCAGCTAGTGGCAGGAAGAATATATCTGACACTCAGGCGATCCACTTGGGATGCTCTTGGTAACTGTTTGCCCAGTTTTGATGGTAAATGTAGCAGCAAACACAGCCTGGGAAGGTCATGGTGACCAGTGGCCCATGGCCACTCTCTTTTTAAAAAATCTATTTTATTGAGGTATAGTTGAATTACAATGTTGTGTTAATTTCTGCTGTATAGCAAAGTGATTCAGTTATACATATATATACATTCTTTTTCATAGTCTTTTCCATTATGGTTTATCACAGGATATTGAATGTAGTTCCCTGTGCTATACAGTAAGACTTTGTTGTTTATTCACCCTATATATAATAGTTTGAATCTGCTAATCCCAAACTCTCAATCCATCCCTTCTCCCCGTCCCTCCTCGGCAACCACAAATCTGTTCTCTATGTCTGTGAGTCTGTTTCTGTTTTGTAGATAAGTTCATTTGTGTCGTATTTTAGATTCCACATATAAGTGATATCATATGGTATTAGTCTTTCTCTTTCCGACTTCAATTAGTATTGAGAATCTCTAGGTCCATCCATGTTGCTGCAAATGGCATTATTTCATTCTTTTTTATGGCTGAGTAGTACTCCATTGTATATATGTACCACATCTTCTTTATCCATTCATCTTTCGATGGACATTTAGGTTGTTTCCATGTCTTGGCTATTGTGAATAGTGCTGCTATGAACATAGGGGTGCATGTATCTCTTTGAATTGTAGTTTTGTACAGATATATGCTGAAGGGTGGTATTTTTTGGATCATATGGCAACTCTATTTTTAGTTTTTTGAGGAACCTCCATACTGTTTTTCATAGTACTGTAGCTGCACCAATTTACATTCCCACCAACAGTGTAGGAAGACTCCCTTTTCTCCACACCCTCTCCAGCATTTGTTATTTGTAGATTTTTTAACGGTGGCCATTCTGACTGGTGTGAGGTGGTACCTCATTGTAGTTTTGATTTGTATTTCTCTAATAATTAGTGATATTGAGCATATTTTCATGTGCCTGTTGGTCATGGCCACTCTTATCCAGAGATAAGTGTCTGTGTCATCTCTGTAACCTAGCCACCTAGACCAGCAGAGGTGTCAGTTGAGGGCAGGGAGATTCTAGAATAGGTGGTGGAGGGCAGGCAGAATAAGTGTCTGTTACTGCCTGTTCAATGGCAGGGATGGCAGTTTTTCTTACTAACCTTCCTCTTGTAAGATTCTCCTAGGAAAAGAAGCCAAACAGAATACTGGAATATTTTCTTCCAGAATTTATTACATGAAGCAAGTGAATCCAAGGGGAGCAAGGAGTTGTCTACACAGGATGCCACAGTGTGCCACCCAGATCCCCCTCCAGCTTGTTTCATTCATTCCCCCAGCTGGTAAGAGTGTTGGTGGCAGGTAGCTCTCAGAGAGTTCCCTTTCTGGGACTTTCTATAGGATGGAGAGAGCTGCCTTGTGCAAAGTTATGCAGAGGAGAGCCTGTAATTAATACCCCAATTTGAGACAACTTTGGAGGATCACCTCAGCCCCAGAGCTTCCTGTGGGATTGACTGAGACCTTTGTTGCAATGGTATTGCAATTCTAATTCACCTTCTGCCCATCCCCAATCACTCCCCAATAAGCCTCCCGCACACAAATCTCTATCTGGGAGTATGATTCTTGGACTTCTGACCTGTGACAGAAGGATTGTGCCAAATTATATCCCACTAGAAATACATGAAATGATAGTTTCATCGCAGAATTTCTGGTATTGGATACCTTGGTTTTTAAAGTTGAGGATTTTTTTATTGTGGTTATCTAAATTTATGACACAATATGGTGCACTAGTTTTATTTAGAATTTTAAAAATTACTAGCAAGGTTGAAAATATTCTTACATGTTCATTTGTAAAATGTTTGTAGGCATGACTACTATTGGACCTGGTCTTTATATGTCATCTGGGTCAATGGTCATTTCTTTGTCACTTTCCTACTTCTTTCACATGGCATACAGCAGAAGATTTTGAGGTATGCTGGTCTTGTTTACCATCAAATAAGACACTACTTTGTCCTCAAACTTCGCAAATTCCTAGAAGGGCCAATTCATGAAATTGGGTTGGGAATATGCTCAATATAAATAAGTTATTTATTAAAGGGCTGTAAACATACCTCATGGCTTCTCTTTGTTTAAGCTTTTCAAGCTTGTGACTTCAACTCTTCCAAGGCTAGGCTATTTTCTCTGGATTCAGGGCTACATATTTTAGGGCTAAATGTGCAGACATGTCACTCAGCATCTATGGCTCTGTATTGGGATCCCCTTCAGACTGACAAAAACTTCAGCTTTTATCTAACTTCATTAGGAAAGATCAAACAATCTTAGGATATTTAGAAGCCTTTTCAAAAGTCAGAAATACTTTAATAACCCTCCAAACCGTACTGACATTTAAAAACTTGATTATGCAAAGAACTTCGTCTCTGGGACATGGGATTACCGACTGCCAAAAATAATTCAGTTGAGACCTGGAATTTTTTTTCCAGCTCCAAGAGAAGCGCTGTTAGTAGGATTAGTTAACAGACCTGAATCCCCATTTTGAGCAAAGACATCATATGTGATTAATATAATATTTGGAAACAGATACCCCGTAACTTAGGATGGCTTAACTTGAGAAGTTCAAATCTTTACAGGCTTATCATAAATAGCACTTTAACCATAATGAACAAACTTTGTATTTATGAATACCTAATAGCTGAAGCTGATGTGCTTTTCGAATAGACTTAAGTCAATGCAAATAATCAGTGACAACACAATGTGGTGTGTTGATTTGAAAGGTGAAGAAAACTTTTGATTATATGAATTCATGATTGGCTGAAGAGCATGCATGCTCTGAACTAAGCTATAAATTCTTAGCTTATCAATAAGGCATTGGTTGTCACTTTTAAAAAATCTTATGAACAGAGCTTTGGAAACCATCAGGAAAATGTGGTAAGTGGAGTAAAGGATGGGTTAGTCATTCAGAAAGATATCTGGCTGGCAAATTTCAGATTTCAGGGGAAGCTGAACGGGCTGATATAAAGACAGGGAAGGCTTCTCTGGAGAAGTGAGCTGATGTCTTCAAAGATGAAGAGTACTGTTAAGATAGGTGCTTCATGCTTTTGAAAAAGGAGCAGGATGATCACGGTAAGAGAAGTCACCTTTGAAACTCCTCCCTTAGAATTGACCATTCACACTCATTCACTCATCAGTGGAAAATTTTTCCCCAAGAGAACCAAATATTGAACATTTCCAGGGTCCCTAGAGCAGTGAAAACTGCTGATGCTGATTACTAAGAAAATTACCAGCAAAAGACAACATCTTCAGTCCAATTTTCAGGAACCAAACAGCCTATGCCCACCCTCACCCTCAAGATATTTTAAAATATAGATTTATATTCTGTGTTTGTTTTTACATATTAAATATGTTTGTCAAAGTGTGTATCCAAAGCGAGGGTTTTTTCCCATGATTATTTTATATTTTAATTATATGGAATGGATTTTATGGAGTGAAAGTCCAACTCAAGAGTCAACTCTGGGACTCTTCTAGCTGTCATCCACAAACTTTATTGTAAATCATGTGTCAATAATATTTGCATTTCTAATTCCAGTTTGTCATACCTTCTGAGGCACGGAGAAAGGAAAAGAAGAAATGAGGGTTAACAGCCATTGAGCAGTGCTCAGTTTGCAGACAATATGCATAAAGGATCTTACTTAGTCTTTATAAGCACCATTGCCAAGTAAGTATTATCATCTACGTTGTTTTAGGTGAGGAATCTGAGGCTCAGGGAGATCAAGCAGTGTGTCCAGGGTCATCAAGGTTAGTAATTGGCAGAACTGAGACCTAACTGCAGGTTTATTTTTGGAGGCTGCTTTTACCAATAATCTATCCTATAAGAAGATAAAGATATGGCATTACATTATTAATTTGAAAGTGACCTTTGTGACTTTTACTTCTTTTTATCCAAAATATGCCTAGCTCCGTGCTGGGTACACAGTAGAAGACCAACGGGGGTAGGTGAGGAAATGGATAAAGCATGACATTTGGAACTGTAGCTCTCAGGCTCCAGAGCCAACCCCCCGGCTCAATTCCTGGATTCACCACTAAACAAATACGTACCCTGTAGCAAGTCTGTTTATTCATATGGCAAAATGGGGATAATACTACTTATCTTTCAGGGTGGTTGTAAGGATTAATTGAGTTGATGCTACTAAATTACTTAAAATAGTGTCTGGTACATAATCAGTTCTCAGTGAATATTAGTTTTTACTATGATTGATCAGATAGATTCTGTCAGATTGTAGGTACGTGAACTTGGGTAAGCCTCAGTTTCCTCATCTGTAAAATACGGAAAAATAATTTATCTTGCATGGTTATTTTATTTAGCAAGCATAGCTTTTGTCTGCATTCTGCAGCTATTAATTCATTTAACTTTTATAGCAGCCTAAAGAGGCAGATACCCTTCTGATCCCCATTTCACAGATGAAGAAACTGAGGCACTGAGAGGGTAAATATTTTTTTCAAGGTAATACAACTGGTAATTAGTTGAATTGAGATTCAAACCCAGACACTCCAGCTCAGAGTTTGAGTTTGTAATGATGACTCAATGCTACAGATGCAATGAAATAATATTTGTAAAGCATCTGTCCAGTTCCTGACACATAGCTTAGGTGTCAGCTCCTCTTCCATCTTCTCAATCAATACCTTTTGAAATTCTCACGGAATGCAAAATGATGCGAATTTATCAGCTGGCCTACTTGCTTTCCTAACATGTCCAAGCTTGTGTGATAGCAACATCTCTGTGCTCTTTGGGGGTACCCAGAAATATGTGAACATACTTCTCTCAGACTAGGCCCATCTTAGATCATCTTTTCTGTTAACGCGTTGGAGTACCAGGAAGAAAGACATCAATGTGCACGCACGCGTGTGCACTGATATCCTGGAGGGCAGCTGTCAGCGATGACAGTTTGCAGCTGAACAGCTGGAGGGCAGAGCTGAGGTTTCTAATGACTGAGAACAAGTAATGGAAGTAAGGCAGCCAAAGAGATGGTGCCCGCAGCAGTGCACACCACCCCACGCCACTGTTCAGAGTTCCCTGATGAGGAAGCCGTAAGAATTCCAGGCGGGACAATTCTGTGCCGTGCAGGACTGTCCTTAGAAAATCAACCTGGATTATTTCACACGTTGTCGGATTTGTAGCATCCTTCACTCTCAGATACGAAATGCCAGTAACTCCACTGTCATACCAACGACTGAAAATCAACACTAATCTCTGCTTCCACACATTGCTTCCCTGCCGTTAAGAGGTGGTGTATCACCTCTGTTGAGAACTGCTTCTGGTCAGGCCCATGGGGTTTACCTGGGATTACGAGTAGAAGGCTTCATTTTATATTGCCTTGCGGCTTACAGTCAGGGGGCAGCCTGGAAACCTTAGCATCAGTGCCCCCTGGGAGCTTATTACAAATGCAGAATGTATGCCCCACCCCCAAACTATGACTCAAAATCTGCATTTTAACAAGATCCCCTGTGATTTGCATGCACATTAAAGTTTGAGAAGCGTTATCATACTAAATAGAAGATGGGCTTTGGAGTAAGAAGGACGGGATTGAAATCGAGACTGCCTCTTACTAGCTCTGTGACCATGGGAGGGTCACTTAACCTTTCTGAGCCTCAGTTTCTCCATTCTGGAGGAGAAGAGGCCAACAGCCAGGTGATGCTGGGAACCCTTGAAAGGCAACGAAAGTCTCAAAACTGTGCCCCCATGAGGAGGGCTGCTCGGTGAGCTTGACTGCTTTTCAGAAATGGATGTTCAGGAGGAGACAACACAACCGCTCAAATAGCCTCTGGGCCTCAGGACCTGAGATTTAATCACCTTTGGGGGTTACTTATCCCGTATTTCACTGATCACTTATCAGCTCCAGAGCTTGTTTTTGTGACTCAGCAAACCCATCTGCAGCCTGGAGTTTCCTCATCGGTGGGAGGTCGATTGGAGAGATGCGGAGGGCAGTGTGGCTGTTGGGACTTCCACGGTGAAAGTGAATAAATTAAAGGAAACCCTGCTCATCCCAGCAGGTCTTTTTATCATGCTCCAGCTTTCGGAAGCCTGCATCTTTCTCCTCACAAGACCCCAAGCAGAGGCAGGGAGCTGGGAGCCACCGGTGGGTGGATGGGGGCAGGGATGGCCATGGCTCTGCCTGCAGCAAGCAAAATGCTGAGAGGGGTTTTGAACCCTTTGTCTATCTTCTCCCCCCACCTTTTTTTTTCTATTTGTTGGGAGTGGATGAGTGGGCTGGAGGGCTAGTGGGAGGAGAGAGGGAAGGGCAATGAAAGTAGGGAGGGGAGAGGATTTGGTACATTATATGCAATGTGAGCTGTTCTCTCTCTCTCTTCCGTGTTCATTTAAAATTTAGGTCAAAATAAAAATATATGCATTTTGTGGGTTCATAAAACTTCATTTACTGTATCTTTAAAGAGAACAGAAGTAACAGCAATGTATATAAAAGTAATGAGTTAATGACTATAAGCAAGACAAAGCAACAGCATTATAAAAACAGTGTCCAGTTCAGTAGCTCCCTTTCTTTTCTCCAGTTCCCAAGTTGTACTCACATTTTGACAGAACATTTGCGTTGCCACGTAAAGAACCACGACCAGAGGAGATGGTGGCTGAGGATAAAAGGAGCCTGCGAGTGGGAGAAGAAAGCTATGGACAGCAACGTGTCACGTGACTAGCTGCAGAAAGGAAGTTTTTCCTAACTATGCATATTCTCCTCCTTGCTTTGATAGGGATATAGGTGTATATATTAATCAGTTCCTTTTCTCTCCTTTCTCATGCCCCCTCTAGCCAATATAAAGCAGCTAACCCTATAATTTGGCATTTGAGTCACAGGAAAGCAAAGGAATATTGCATCTGAACTAGGAGTGAATATTCTCGGAGATAAAGCGACAGATGGGAGGCGGTGTCTTTCTTTTTCAGGAGCAGGTGAGGGCACCCTCAGTTGTGTAAGGGACAGTTGTATCACATTAGGGATAACATGATGTTATGTCTTCTGGGGGATGTTCTAATCTGGGGAAAGACGAATGGACTGTACTGTCTGTGTTCAGCTCAGCATCGTTACCACCCTGTACTCTGCAATACAGAGGAGGGGGCAGGAACCACGCTTCTTGCAATTCCCTTTCCTGAAAGGTTCTGGCTAGAACTCGTCCATAAGAGGTTCTCAGGTACAATATGGAAAAGGCAAGGCCATTCTCCAGACACTGTCGCCAGCAGGTGTGTGGGCAGCTGCGGCTTTCCCGTGAGCTCCTGAGAACCACCTGTCTCACTGCTGCAGCCTGAGACATTGCAGCCTCCCGGAGACCCAAGAATGTCAGCAGTTACCAGGCACGGCTTCCCTCACCTCGACTCTTCCTGCTCTCGCAAAGGCTGTGTAAGACTCTCATTTCTATCTGAAATCCTTAACTTCATATTAAGATTTTAATATACATCCCAGAAATTCAAGGAAAAGTGTTTTTTGTTTTGTTTTTTTCCCCCTGGTGAACCCTAGTGACAGGGCTGAATGTCCTGGCACAGGGGCTGAGCTGTGGGCATTTGTGTCTCACACCACCCGACAACATCTGGCTTCTGACTGACTGGAACTTTTCAACACTCTGCCCAGCAGTGTTTGCTGCGGTGGCTCCTGTCCAAGTGCCAAGGGAGACATGGTCAGTGGGAGAATAAGAGGGCGGTCTGGACCATCTCACCGTAGCTGCTGTGTGGTCTGGGGCCTGGGAAGGGTCAGCCTGGAGTCCCCTGCTGTTGATTAGAGTGGTTGTCAGGTGGGTGACCTTGGCTGGCAGTGCCAGAATCTACACAGGCAGCTTAGAGTCTGGTCAGCTGGGTGCCCTAAGAGTGGGCCCCTGGCTACTCTAGAAACCTTCCTATAGGTAGGGATCTGGCTTCTGCAGTGGGTACCCAGCCTTGGCCTCGGGTTGTCCCACTGGGTTCACTGGGATGGCTGGCCCAGTGTATGTGCCAGGAACCTCTGGCACAGAGTGACGGCTCTGTGGAAGTGGTCAAGAGCATGGACTCTGGAGGTCCACTGGTGACATTTGAATTCTGCCCCACCACTTACCAGCTGGGGCAAGCTTCTAAACCTTTTGGCCCTTAGTCTTCTCATCTGTACCGATGGGGATATTAACAATATCTCCCTCACAGGGATGTTAATCCATGTAAAATGCTTAGAACAGTATTTTTGTCACAGTTAGTCTATGTGAGAATAAGCATTATTATGACGACACCAAGGAAAGACGAGTTAGTGCAACAATGGAGCCTTCGGACAAGAGGGGGCAGTGACACCAAAGGCAGCGTCCCTAGTCCAGGCTGCTGTGGACTCACATCCGACTCCTGGGGAGAGCAGGGAGGCTGCAAGGGGACAATAAGAGAGAGGTTTTCACTAAAATGCTGGGTGACAGCGGGGTCCTGTGCTCTTGCAGAAGTGGGGGGAGGGGAGGCAGTCTCCCCCTTGGCGGAGAACACAGCCCAGCAGGGCAGCAGGAGTCAGCAGAAAGGTGACAGTGCCTGGCAGGGGGTATGTGCGCAGGAGCTGACTGGGCTTGCTCTGGGCTGCATACCAGGCACCCTCGAGATGGCCCAAAATAGCTGAGGGGGACTTTGCAAGGGATCTGAGAGTCTTAAGACCTGGGTTATATTTACATCAGATACCAGTCCCGTGGGTGGAAATGGCTCTGCTGACAGACAGACCTGGTTTGAATCCCACCTCTGCCACTTACTAAACTGTAAATGCTTGGATAGCAGGGGGCATCGCATTCACTATGGAGCACACAGAAGGATTCAGTCCATGCGTGAATGAATTTAATATCCTGGAACCTCAGTTTCCCCATCTGTAAGATGGCGAGAGTGTAATGACCCCTAAAGCTGATGCAAGGGTTACATTAGACACTTGCCCACAGGCACCTAAAATTCCTAGTGAATATACATTGCTTCTTTTTTTTTTATAGTAAATATTCAGTGTCTTGCTTAAATAGAAACACAATACATTTGTTGACTGGAACGGATTAATGCTATTTTAGTGAAGAAAATGTAGTCCATTCTACACTTGCCAAACACTACACCCTTTAAGAGAAGAGGTCATACCTCTTACAGGTGTTTCCCAATTTGATCACTGTTTTTCAGTGTCATTCATGACTCAGTCCTTTCTGACAAAAATCAAAATATAGCTACTAGCTATTGGTGCATACTATTGAATATTAGGAGAGTAAAAGATTGAAGATAGGTTACTCAGTGATTGAAACAGATTATGACCTAACCTGGAAAAGCTATGATACAGGGAAAAAATTGATCTGGAACCAATAATTCATAATATGTAAACACTACACATTATTTTTTTTTTTTTTAAATTAATTAATTAATTAATTTATTTTTGGCTGTGTTGGGCCTTCGTTTCTGTGCGAGGGCTTTCTCTAGTTGCGGCGAGCGGGGGCCACTCTTCATCGCGGTGCGCGGGCCTCTCACTGTCGCGGCCTCTCTTGCTGCGGAGCACAGGCTCCAGACGCGCAGGCTCAGTAATTGTGGCTCACGGGCCCAGTTGCTCTGCGGCATGTGGGATCTTCCCAGACCAGGGCTCGAACCCGTGTCCCCTGCATTGGCAGGCGGATTCTCAACCACTGCACCACCAGGGAAGCCCAACACTACACATTATTATTAGGCTTTTTCTTTCTATACACACTTAATGTGCTTTCCAACCAATCCTGTTCAGGCAAGCTTGGAATAATGGAGTTGTTACTTGCTTTCGTGCCCATGGCAGGTCTTCGAGAAACCGAATGATCAACGGGGAAGGGTCTGTTTCACGCCTGGTTCTCTTTGTTCATCTTGAGTCCTCCCCAGCAATCCTCCATGCTGTGCCACTGAAGCCAGGTACCTAAACATATTAAATCTGACCTCAATTCTAAATCCATCATCAAATCAACTTGCTCTAGTTTGCAGGTGGATCCACTGCTCTCCTACGTTGCAAGATACATGGGCTTTGTTATTGCTGCCTTCTTCAGAATCAGAAGAGTCTTTGGTTGGCTTCTGGGGGTGGAAATTATATTCTGGATGATTGAAATTGCTTGCTATTTAACTGTCAGATGGATGGGTATGCCGAATATTTTGAAGGAGAACAAAGCAAGTATCAAATGTACTGCTACTGCCTTAATATGACTTATCATGGATCACTACCTGTTTATTGAATCAAAGTATTTATTTTTACAACTATTTTATAAGGCATGGTATATGGTTAAGAGTAAAATCATTGCTTGGAAAGTTTCTTCATTTCTGACATCCTTCAATTCTGTTTCAAGATCAGAGAGAACTTCCCACTCTGCAGAAAGTATTATTTATTGATGTGGGATAAATCTTCTCTGAGCATAGGAACCGAATGGCTTGAATAACAAAACATATCAAAATGTGAATCAACACTGTCAGATGCAAGCTTTTAAGAACTTTAATTGATATAATTATCATTAGTATGCAATACGTCTTACAACAAATGTAGATACAATGAGATCAAATATCAAAGAAGTTGCAAGTTTTTCCATCTTGAAATGATGTCGGCTAACTCACCCCAAAAAAGCAATCTGGCATTGGTTTCTTGGTTAGCACTATTACCAATATCAACCAGCACTTTAAAATCAAAGTTGAAATGGTACATTCATTTGCCAAAAAGAGATAAAAGGCAAAGAAGGTGAATCAACGTGCAAATTAGCATCTGGCCCAGCTGCAAAATTCATTTCCCAGATGCGAGGGATAGAACCATGCACCCTTGCAAGCAAGATAAAGGGCAAACAGATGACAGTAAACCAAAATCAACTCCACAAAGAACTCAGAAGACTTTGGGATGGTAAAGGCCAGGTCTATTGCTGTCAGCGCTCAGGTATCCATACGTGTTACCCTAACTCAATAGTCTGTGAGACCTACGTCCTGGGCCATCCTTTCATTCAGGGATGGAAACCATCCTCCATGGTCCCAGGAGTCAGGCAGCGGCATTGGGGGTTAGCTTGGAGTTGTAACAGCTGTCTGTATGTAGTTACTATACAGCTGTCGTTTCATAGCTTTAAGTAAAAACAACACATCAGTCAAACAAGAAACTGAGATCATTTATACATTTATGTAATACTTAAAATGTCTATAAATATTTTTCTCCAGAAATTGAAAACACTGTAGACATGATTTCATTAATCCTCACAACACATTTGTGAGGTAGCATGGGGTGAGGTCCATAGGACAGCATCACGCCCGACTAAGAAATGAACACACAGACGTCCAGGGAGGGCAGGAGACTTCATTGGGGCCACGGTAAAAGAAAACACACTTGAACCCCACTCTGTCATCATTTGCAATCTGTGACCTAGAAGAGGCTGCTGGCCTCTCTCCTGCTCTGACATTCTCTCTAATGCATTATGACTAGTCCGGTCCCTGGATAGTATATGGTTGTTTTAGATCCACCGGAGCCATTTCCCTTAGGTAGGCCTGAACAGACTTGCTCCCTGAGGTAAAGGACGTCAGTTATTGGCATATATTTCAGGGGTGTGTGTGTGTGTGTGAGTGTGAGTGTGTTAAGCAATATTTGTTGAATGCAGTTGTTAACATTTTTGGCCAACTCAAAAACAGAAAAATGCGCTTGGCAAAATAAGGTTCAACCCATCGGTATTTTACACTAACATAACAAGGAGTGTTAGAGTGTTTATGGGAAGCTGTCACCTTGCTGAAGGCATCTGCTGTAGGTCCAGATCCCTCTCTTTACCCTAAGGATCTGGAAGTTAATAAGAGCAACCAACTCATCAAGTGTTCTTGCCCAACAGCAGCCTTGGTAGGGAAAGATGCTAGCCGAGTCAGGATTCCCTGGGAAGAGGCTGGTCCCTCTCACCCAGTATTTATGACTGAAGCAACATCCAGAAGACCACCTCTCCAAAGGTGCTTCATGGACGTTTTGTCAACACATTTGTGGCCGAGGGAGGAAAAAAAAATTATGGAATGTCCTGTCGTTATTGAATTGTCCTTTGCTGAACCGAAAGCCTATTAAAGGGGGTGAGGGTAGGAAAGAGGGATAATTATTCAGGCCAAGCATGGTCAGAAGGGGTACCCTTGGTCATTCCTGGCCATTTTTCTGAGAGTGTCCACTTTTTTATTTTTTTATTTTTTAATAATCAGAGATATGAGAATTCCTAGAAGCCTACTTCTTATTCCCCACTCCTGTTGTAAAATACCTCTGGGGGTTTGCTCATTCTCCTTTGGTACCTCAGGAGTTTAGGAATAATTTCTTTCAGAGCGGGGGATTGGCAGGTCATGGAAAGTGTCACCGGTCCTAATGTCTCTGCCGCCAGAGAAGTTCAGCCCAGCACGGCAGCGGCCGTTTCCATGTCAGTACTTTGGCTGGGCCACAGTGAGTGACAGGAGGAGTTCAGGGTCAAGTTTCTGGAAACTAAACAGAGTCATGGCAGCAGGTCCAAGTTTAGAAATAAAATATGATGCAGTTTCAAGTTCTTTATGATAGCATAGGACACTATGACACATTCTGAAACAGAACCCAATGTATATTTTCTAGTCTATGAAATCAGGGCATAAAATGCCGGCGGCTAATACACAGGTGTTTCAGGAGGGCAGGGCTAGAGCCATGAAATAAAGCTATCTAGAAAACACACAGAAATAAAAAGGCAACCATGCATAGCAAAAACAACCCATCCACCAACAAACTAAATACTTTTAAGATAAAAATTGAACGAATCATTTCATTTAGGTAAAAGTAAAAACTAACACTAACCTGGGGCGTCTTGTTTTGTTGCAACGAGCATCACAATAAATTAGGGTTTCTCACACTCAGCACTATTGACCTTTGGGGCCAGGTAACTCTTAGTTGGGGTAGGCTACTCTGTACATCGTGGGATGTTTAGTGCCTCCATGGCCTCTACCCAGTGGTAGCACCCCCAGAATGTGACACTCAGAAAATATCACCAGGCATTTTCAAACGTTCCCTGGATGGGGAAGGGGAAGCAAAATTACCAGCTGCTGAGAAGCGCTGCTGGAAATGGATGCCCACAAAGGTGATCAGCTCGTTCTCAAAATTCGTGATGCAGGATTTTAAAACTATGTACCCAGGGGTGTCCATTGATCAAACAGCAGAATTAGTAAGGTAAATGTTTGGGGAAAATAAACGGATTAATCACCGTGTCTGTACGGAAAAGCCTCGCTGAGCAACTGCAGACAAACTAGTGCCTTTAAAAAATTAACAGCAACAAGAACAACAACAAGAAAAAGAGGTTTACAGCCTTTATCCAACAGACAGTAAGGCAGTGAACCAGTTGCTTTGCGGGTAGAAAGCAAGGAGTCTACAGGCCCCTCCAGGCAGTGGATGTCTCTGACAGTTACTGAGGGCTGATCTTACCTTCCCTAATGAGGTACGCAGTGTATGTTACACGCCCCTTCCCTCCCACCCTCCTCCACGCCCCCATTGCACACTCACTTCGCACGCCTCTCCCTTTCTTTTCTACAGCTAAACCGCTGAAAGCTTGTGGGCTGGGGTCCCAGCTGCGGTTGACTAGAACGGGCATCCTCAGCAGAGACAGGTGTCCTGGAGGGGAGGCCAGGCAGCAGGCAGGCTGAGATCTGACAGCAGCCTGCTGCGCTGCCCCTCGGCCAGCTGGCCTCCCCCAGGGCACCTTCTAGGTTCCTCTTTCCTTAATTAGGCAGCTAAGAAACTGGCATCCAGCTAGCAGAGCCGAGCAGGTGTCCTGTCAGACACAACCAGATAAATTGAGATTAAAAAGGAATCTGAGAAACCCCTGCTTCCTTACCTGCAGGGCGAACTCCTCCCAGCACTCATTGCCTTTCCCCTCATTGAGACTTAATGTAATCTCCTAAAGAAAAGTTTAAGAAATACCACACACTGAAAGTTCCCCTAAAAGTAACCCTTGACGACACAACTTGATCCCTCTTCCTGTTTCTTCTCGCGGTGGGACCTGCGCTGGGTACAGACACCTCCACCGTGGCGTCCGGCCTGGACGGCTTAGGGTTGGCCCATGTCAGCCGCATGTCAGACTCCACTCACTTTTAAATAATCTTCTTTCTTTTTTTTTTTTTTTTTTTGGTACCAGAAAGGGGAAGTTGTAGCAGCCAGAGGAGAGGGAGGAAAACAAAACAACCAAACCAACAAAACAGGGCTTAGGATTGTCACTCAATGCGCATCAGGTACTTGTTATTAATTCTACTGGATAAGCACTGATAAATAAAGACAGTTATTCCTCATCCCAGGCCACCTTCCTTTGTTAGGAGTCGTCGTACAGAGGATTGTTGTAGTTTCCCCAGGACCCGTAGTCGTGGTCATCCAAGAGCCTTCCGTAGGAGGAATGCCTGGTGGGAAGGAGAAGAGGGGTGTGGTTATTTGGAGAAGTTGCCCATCTGCGGACAGCCCCGTGCCCTGGGGCCTGAACCAGGGAGAGAAGACACAATTCTTCACTAGGACAACCCCTCGGCAGCAGACGCACCAAGCCGGGAGGCCCCAGTCCGCAAACGCCTTGTAAGTTATGACTGATCCACTGGGAGCCCAACTGGCGCCTTCTTTTGAGATCAGCTGGGACCTTGTCTCTCTCCTCGACCTCCAGTGCTGGAGGAGGAAGAGGCCCCTTTTCCACGGCTATTTAATAAGAAGTAATGGGAAAGGGAAGGTTGCATTCCTGGCATTTTGGCTTAGGTCCTGGACTTCATTTTCCCTGAAAGGATAACGACACAACCAGAACCGCTGCTGCTCTGACCACCCCTCCTGACCTTTATATAATGTTTTATAATCTACAAAGTTCTTCTATGTTCCGTGTTCACTTGATCCTCAGAACAAAACCATGGGCCAGGTATTGTTCATCCTTATTTCTCCGATGAGGAAAATGGGGCTCAGAGATGTTAACTGACATGCCCAAATTCACCCAGCTGAGCTATGAGTCGAACCCTCACCTCCGGGATCTGAACCCAGCTCTCTGAGCTCAGCTCCCTGGAGCCTGCTTAGCACCTTAGCTCAAGGGCAATATGGGTTGATCCGGCTTTGCTGGGTCATTCTGGCAACCTGTTCCACAATTAATATTATTTCGAAAAGAAACTGAAATCAGATGCTTATCACTCTTCCGTTTGAAGCCTTTAAGTGGCCCGTTATCTCACACAGAGTCGAAGCCAAAGTCACTACGATGGTTTGCAAAGCCCTGCAGGGTCTGGCTCCTGTTACTTTTCTGAGCAAATCAGCTACTATGCCAGTGCCTTTTGCTCGGTTCCAATCGCACTGGCCTCTTTGCTTTTTCCTCTCATGCCTGACACGCTCTTGCCTCAGGGTCTTTGCACTTACTGTTCCCTCAGCTTGGAGCAATTGTCCTCCAGATCTCCACATAGCTCATTCCCGCGTTTCCTTACATCTGCCCAAATGTCACCTTCTCAGGGAGGCCTTCCTTAGGAGCTCTATTTAAACTTGCAACTCCCCGCCCCAAGCACTCCCTGCTTAATTTTTCTCATAGTACTCATCACCTTCTAACATGCGATACAATTTACGTATTTATTTTGTGACTGCCTCTCTCCTCGAATTAGACTATACATATGGATTATTTGCCTGTTTTGTTTGTTCTTGCCTCTATCTCCAGCACCTGGAGGAGTAAGTCCTCGATAAATGTTTGTGGCAGAAACAGTGATAGGAAAAAATACATCCTGACTATCCAATCTGTTCACAAGGTGGGAGCTTCCTGGAAAGGATTATGGCATTTAAAGAATGAAACCAATGACAGGATTTGGAGAACACCACAAAATGAGCATCTGGTGCCTCTGAGGTTCAGGCTAGCTTGTGAATGTTGACACCTCGCCACTGGAAATCAGGTAGGCTATCTATAGTACAGACGAACATACCCGCTAGCCCTAACTTTTTTCTCAGCTAGATATGAAAATTAAAATGAAAATACAACCCAAGAGGCACAAAAAGCATTTGCTATATACTTCTATCTGTTGCTAAAATAAGCGCTGTCACTCTTCTAAGCTTATTTACATCTGTCAGGTAGTTGAAAAGAGATGCTTGATGTGCTGGCTTCAGACTCTTAGCTTTCAAAATTCTGATTTCTGTCCCGAAGGCTGGCTCAGTTGACCCAGTCTATACACCTGGAAACTTCCACAATATAGTTT
The DNA here is from genome assembly GCF_028564815.1 of Eubalaena glacialis. NCBI lineage: Eukaryota > Metazoa > Chordata > Mammalia > Artiodactyla > Balaenidae > Eubalaena > Eubalaena glacialis. The sequence goes on along the minus strand of NC_083720.1, from coordinate 93,610,878 downwards.
GTTTTCCCTGAAGACCCACACTCATTTCTGTGGGTGTGAGAAGGAAAGAGGTCACAAATAACATACCACTGATCTACTGATTGGCAGGAATAGGGGAGGGCAGTGCTGGTAAATGAGGTCCTGCCCATCCATCGCCAACACTTCCCTCACACCTAAAACTTCCAATTCCAATCAAATTCTTTAATAGGAGGGTTGAGAAATGGAAGTTATAGACTGAACAAGTAGAAACCTAGGGATTACAAGACTGCAGCTGGGCCTAAGTTTCAGCATGACTTACTGTGACAAGTCTGGCCAAAAGGGACCCAAGAAGCACCTTCTTTTATTGATAGGATACTCTGTCTCACCTTTGTATGCTTTCTCACAGCATTTTTATATCTATCATATAATTTGATTCTCATAAAATGTCAGTTGAGCCTACAGATGTATGTCCTTGAATATATTTTTAACTCCCTGTTTCTTCATCTATAAAATGGAGAAACTTAAAAAAATTGCGTTAGGATTGGTGGGTGGATTAAATGAGGTAATGCATATAAAAGACCTGGCACGTAGTAAATGCACAATAAACTGTTGCCCAATATTGCTTTTTAATTTTTATTATAATGAAACTTACACAAGCGCATGGCAGATCTGCAAATAAAAAAGGATACTGAGTGAAAAGTGCGCCTCCCTCACTTTCTCCAGGAACTCCTGAAACTATGCCCCAGGCATAGTTATAAAACCAGCTTCTTATATTATAACCTAAAAAAAATTATTATCACGCTAGAGTGGGGTTAGAGGATTAAAAATCTTCTGGGCATCAGGTCTTACTGCTTGTGGTTATTGTAGGCAAGACTATTTGATCAGAGCTATACCTGAATCTTCTGTATTATAAGAGATGTCTACTACACACATACCAGTAAAATAAAGGAAAAAGATGGAGCTTTCATTTTTCTTTGTCTTCTCATTTGAATGAACTGTGAGCTGAGCAAAATACTGATAAATGAGGGAAGCAAAGCAAGAAATAGAGATAAACCATGTTTGGGAGTGTACTGAACCCGTAGGGCATGTTTTAATGTAATAATGAGCCTAAACAAGAAGAATTGGGTGTGCTGGGATTCAAGCCAGGTTTGGATAAATCCTGTAATACTGTGGAAAGAGGAAGACAAACACATTTTGTGTGTGAGTGTGTGTGTGTGAGATAAGAAGAGAATCATTAATGATCACTTTAAACTATCTCTCTTGGTCAGAACCTCTTAAATCATGGCATGTTTTATATGGAAATGGGGGAATTTTTCAGATTGGCATTTGTCAGGTCTAAAGTGGTGAAAAAACTCCCACTCTCGGGGCTTCCCTGGTGGCACAGTGGTTAAGAATCTGCCTGCCAATGCAAGGGACACAGGTTAGAACCCTGGCCTGGGAAGATCCCACATGCCGCGGAGCAACTAAGCCCGTGTGCCACAACTACTGAGCCTGAGCTCTAGAGTCCGCAAGCCACAACCACTGAGCCCACGTGTGACAACTACTGAGCCCATGTGCCACAACTACTGAAGCCTACGCACCTATAGCCTGTGCTCCGCAACAAAGAGTAGCCCCTGCTCACTGCAACTAGAGAAAAGTCCGCACACAGCAACGAAGACCCAACGCAGCCATAAATAAATAAATAAACAAACAAACAAACAAACAAACCCTCCCACTCTCAAGATTAAGAAGGTGGGGCTCGGCCCAAGGGATCTGGAAGACCGGCACTGTGACGTACTGGGAGAGGTGGTACTAAAACTAAGGCCTGTTGGCTCTGTACTGCAAGGCTGCTGCATCTAATTTCAATCTGAAGAGCACTCTGTATGAATGACATCCTCGTCATGTCAAGGCAGTTTCATTTACTCCATTTCTTCATAAAGACCGGCACCCAGCCAGCCAGCATAGCTAAGTTTTCCATGTGCTGTGCGTTGGCTTCCTTAGACAGTAAACCTTCCGGGGGCAGACTACGTCTTACTTTGCTTCTAAATTTCTGAATGTCTGATATGTTGCTCTTAATGCAATGGTACTTTTATAAATACTTGATGATAACTGCTTACATCCAGTAGCAGATAAACAGTACACGGAGTAAATACACAGAGTTTACTTTGTCAATACCAGCGGGGATCAGTATGGCCTGTGGCAATTCATTGTACAATATAACCATGGCCAAGTGAAAATACCTTATTAAGGAACAGAAAGGGCCAAAGCCACCATTTTAACCTTAAAGATAGGAAGAGGAAAGAGAACTACAACTAAATTTCTCCCGTGTGATGACACGGCTTTGAAGCACTCAGTATAGGCTCAGTCCTTGTAAATCAATGACACTGTGTTTCTTGTCACTATTGTTCTACTGTGTCGGATGATTTAGTTAGCTAAAAGCAGAACCTGAGGGGACAAAATAGGGAATGATTTCTGTGAAGCCCTTGCCTCATTGCTTCCTTCTCCAGTGGTTTTGCTCTAACAAAGCAACATTCCCCACTCCCCGCAGTCACAATTGGTGATGTTTTGTTGGTGACAACTGGTAAATGTGGTGGTGACATTTGTGGTTTGAGGCCTTCTCCACAACTGTGAAAAGGTACCTATTTTAAGATAGCTATAGCATCGCTACTTAATGGAACTCAATGCTCTTTGAAAATGAATGAGGTGTTTAACTTTCTTCTATGTTGAGACAAACATATTTTAGAAAACACCTTCTCCTTTATAAGGGTCAACCCCAGTTCTCCAGCAGGTCTCCAACTTTGTTTATTACTACTCTTTCCAAAGTCCTCTCATCTCTAGTAAAGTGAGTCTTGCCATTCAGTCACTGGTGCTTATTATGTGCTAAGAAGGAGAGTTATAAAGATGAATAAGATATGGCTTAGTGCTGGGAAAACACAACTGAACTTGCAGCTCCTTGGTCATTAGCCATTAGGCCTTAGACTCTTAATCAACCATTAGCAAAGCTAGTTTGGTGCAGCTGTCACTGTCTTCTTTGTTTTCATTGGTGGCTTTCTTTTTCTGATTGTCATTTCCCTGCCTGGCTTCTTTCAGTTATTCATTGAAAAGTTATCATCGATCAGTCCTTATTTTGGGATTTGGGGAATACTTCAGTGAAGTAAGAGACAGAAATCCCTGTCCTAAGGGGGCTTACATTCTAATGGGGGAAGACACAATAAATAAGACATGAAAAATAATATGGCAGATGGTAATAAGTACAATAGAGGAAAATAAAGCAAGGAAGGGGAATGAGGGGTTCCACATGGGAAGTGGGGATTGTAATTTTGAATATGGTGATCAGGAAAGTCTCACGAAGATGTCATTTGAGCAGACACATAAAGGAGATGTGGATGAGCCATGGGGATGCCTGAGGCAGACCCTACAGACAGAGAGAACAGCATGTGCAAAGGCTCTGGGGCAGAAGCAAACAACACATCTGTGTGGTAGCTACTGAACTATAATTAAAAAAAACTTCCTATATTGGGATGGTTTTAGATTTATAGAAAAATTGCAAAGATAGTACAAAGAATTCCCATGAGCCCTTCACCCAACTTTCCTCGATGTTAACATCTGACATAACCATGGTCCATTAGTCAAAAGTAAGAAATTAACATTGTGAACTACCAATTTGAAGCTAAGAAATCTGTGACCATTAGTGGTGAATTTATTTGCCCACAGTTAATCACTGCAAGTTAGCGGCAACAGTTAGTGTATCATAATTCAGTATCTTTAAATAATCACCTTTACTTTGAAGGGGCAGGTAAAATTTATTTTATATTTTAAAATCATCTGCCAGTATCATACTGGCAGACACTCATCACAGAAAAGGCCTACACGTCGGAACACCTGCTTATTTGTCAACAAGTTCAGAGTCACGAGATAACTAGGGGATGTCTATGGTTTAACAGATTCCCATTGCTTCCCCTTCTCTAAACCTAGTTTCTCCTGATCTGGAATGAACCAACACTGCTGCCACACCCCAAACTTTCTTACCCAGAATCATTCACTCAGCCAGCAAGTATCTATAAAGCAACTCTTTTACGTCAGGTATTGCCAGGGGCTCTCTGTCCTTCTAGTGGAGGAGACTGGCGGTGGATGCAATGATTCCAGTACAGGGAAGTGAACGGTACGAAGGAGGCATGGGCAGCATGAAACTCACCGTGGAGAGGGTGAGGGTGGGAGCTTCCCAGAGAAGATCTCTTTTGAGCTAGACAACTTGGAATTAGCCAGATAAAAAAGAGGTGGGGCTTCCCTGGTGGCGCAGTGGTTGAGAATCTGCCTGCCAATGCAGGGGACACAGGTTCGAGCCCTGGTCTGGGAAGATCCCACATGCCGCGGAGCGACTAGGCCCGTGAGCCACAATTGCTGAGCCTGCGCATCTGGAGCCTGTGCTCGGCAACAAGAGAGGCCGCGATAATGAGAGGCCCGCGCACCGCGATGAAGAGTGGCCCCCGCTCGCTGCAACTAGAGAAAGCCCTCGCACAGAAACGAAGACCCAACACAGCCATAAAAATAAATAAATAAATAAATAAATAAATAAAATTAAAAAAAAAAAAGAAGTGAACCGAACACCTCTGGCCAGGGATCAGCGTGTTCAAGAAAAACAAAGGCACGAAACAGCAGAGCATCATACCTGGAAAACTTTAGAGCCAAGTGTGTTTGGAGTGTTGGGAGGAAAGGGTAGAGTAGGGTTACTCAAAGTCTGGTCCTTGGACCAACAGCACTGGCATCACCCGTGAGCTGGTGAGCGCTGCCAGTGCATGGGCCCCACCCTGACACACTGAGCCAGAACCTATGGGGCTGAGACCCAGGAAACTGTGTTTTTAACAAGCTCGTCCACTGGTTCTTTTTTTTTTTTTTTTTTAATAAATTTATTTATTTTATTTATTTATTTTTGGCTGCTTTGGTTCTTCGTTGCTGTGCGTGGCTTTCTCTAGTTGTGGCGAGCGGGGGCTACTCTTTGGTGTCATGTGCGGGCTTCTCATTACGATGGCTTCTATTGCTGTGCAGCATGGGCTCTAGGCACGCGGGCTCAGTAGTTGTGGCTCGTGGGCTGTAGAGCGCAGGCTCAGTAGTTGTGGCGCACGGGCTTAGTTGCTCCGCGGCATGTGGGATCTTCCCGGACCAGGGCTCGAACCCGTGTCCCCTGCATTGGCAGGCAGATTCTTAACCACTGCGCCAACAGGGAAGCCCTCGCCCATTGGTTCTTATGCACATTGAAGTCTTGAGAACCACTGAGGTAGAGAATCAAGTCAACTAGACCTACAGAACGCCAGAAGCTGACCGGAAAAGGTCAACCTGTAGCTAACAAACTCTAGAAGATCTTAGACTTCATGGCTGGCTCTTTATGGGCCTAGTTTTTCAACCTAACAACAACCAAGAAGAATCCAGTTGTAGAAAATGTCATCACTAGAAAGACTTAAAGCAAAACAGGTGACTTCTACAAAGATGTCTTAAGAGCCAGGCCCTGTTGTGTCTACAAATCAAGATCACATTTATTTTTGTGAAGGGAACAGCCGTGTTGTCTGTCTGGGTTACCAGCACACCTAATTATAGCAGTATCCACGTTGCTGGCGATAGCAGATACGGTCTCCTGCCCAGGAGATTATCTCGTGGCTGAACACTTTTGAGCCAACTTAAACAAAACAGAACTGACTTACCTCATTCTTCAATCATCACTAATTAAAAGACAACCTTCTGCTAGAGGCAGGCAGGGCTTTTGCTTTCTTTTAAAGTTGCCCTGGAATAAAGATTTCTCAAAGATAGCTTCTATTAATGAATGTATAATGTGGATGCCACTTCACAGGCGTTCAGAAAAAGCACAATTGAAATTGCCAAGATGGAACATGGAAGTCTGCGCGTCAACACGTAATTAGAAAACTGAGTTTCTGTGCCATCTTCCTCCTCCTCCACCTCTCCCCTCTCCTTTGAATCCCTGCTGCCTACCGAACGGGGCTGCTGGTGGCTACAATTTACTGAGCACCTAAGTCGGAAGCGCATGATGACAATTACAACGAGGACAGCAGTTGGCCCTTCCACGGCCCTCACTTCAACCCCGGAACTGCGTGTTTATCTGTATCATAGTTTAATCCTCATAACAAGCCTGAGTTAGGTATTAGTATTCTAGTCCTATTTTACAAACAAGGAAACTGAGCGCAGAGTGATTAATGAACTTGCCCTAGAGTCCATATTCTTAACCACCATGTTATACGGTCTTTCCAGGTCACCTACATTCATTACTCCACTTCATCTTCAAGACAACCTTGAAAGATAGGTGTTATCAGCTCTATTTTTGCAGGTGAAGAAATGAAGGATCAGGGAGATTATAATTTGCCCAAGACCACCTAAATAGTAAGTAGAAGGGTCAGTATCGAACCTGATTGCAAAGCCCACATTCCTCCCTCCACCCCACATTGTTGCCGGCTACAATACGGGGGTGGATAGTAGAAAAGAGCCTTGGAAGGTTCTGGGCAGTTCATTTTTATAAACTGCATCCAAAAGTGGCTTAGGTTACAGAGAGATGAGGTCCTCCAGGCAGGAGATACTGTGACAAAACTAGGGGTCACGGATCCCTTAACAGTAGGAGTGTGAAAACGGATGGCTGATCGGTTTACTGACGCCTTCAGAGGGAGCTAGAATTTGGGAAAGTGGTGAAACTCCTGAGCCACTGTTTAGCAGAGCTCGCAAGGAGTGCCCTTTTTCTGGTGGTGAGGCTGCCCTTTCAAGCGGATCTTCTTTTGCCTTTGCCGGGACATCGGCTGGGCCTGGGGTGATAGTCCGTGGTTGCAGGCCAGAAGCTAATGGTTCCCTCAAGGGCTGTGATTTCAGTCACTTGCTGCTCCAGCCAAGTGAGCTAAAAAAACCACAGATAACATACCTCTGTCATGTTATTGTTCTCAGAAATGTGGGACAATAGGAATGGAGGAAATTTCCAGCCAAGGCAAAACTCAACCTTAGGTACATATGTACACACACACACACACACACCCATGCACCCACATCTGTCAATTGAGCCAAGTGTATGTTTGATGAATGATTAGTGGGGCTTTCCAAGAATTTGGCAAAATAACACTTGAAGGGGTTTTAGCACAGCCTTAAGATTCATGAGAGCTATTAACCTCCTTATGTTATCATTTTTCCAAAATAATTAACAGCGCAGCAGAAAGAGGTTTTCCTTAGGGGGTTTCTAAACAGGGGTCTGATCACTTTATCCATCCTTAAGTTTGCAGTGCCAAAGATAAATACCAATCTTATACTTATACCATGGGGGCCTTTCTACATTAAGAGGGAGGAACTACATTACAGGGGAGAGAAACAACGACTAGTTCAATTTAATCATTCACTGAATTTATCTAGTGTTGAGAATGCTTGGAGAAAAAATACACTTGAAATTTTTTAAGTAAAATGTTATACAATTTTAATCAGCACTCATTAGAACCAATTTTAATGGCATGCTAACAAAATGTTCCAAACCCAGTAAGTTCTGAGATGGCAGAACTGTGTCTCATGACTGATGTGACCCCATTGCTTAGAAGAGTTCCTGGCACCTGGCTAATGCTCAGTAACTATCTATTGAGCAGCTGTCCTACTGGCGTTCCTTCCAGCTGACCACTTTGATGATGATGATGATGATGGCAGTGCTATGTACTTGGGAAGCAGCATCCATTAATCCTTCCAACTATGCTACCAAGTAGTTAAAATTACGGTCCTCATCTTACAGAGGAGGGAAGTGAGGGATAGTGAAGCTGTGTTACATGCCCAGGTGATGGTAGAACCTGCTAGAAAGTGGTAGGGCTAGGATTGGAACTGAGATCTCCCTGCTCCTGGAGTCTGAATTCTTAGTCACTGTTCTAGCCTGCCTGTCTGTCATCAGTGGTGGGCTTCAGGTGGTGAAATTGAATTCTTGCCTGGAGTCAAGAAGAAGAGTCCTGAGGTTATTTTAACATCACTTCTGGCAAGTGTGTGGCGAGAGGGAAGTGTTTCTATTTTGTTCCATACTCTATGGAGGCATTTTTGGTGACATAGCCCTTCGGAACTCACCACTGGTGATTCCACAATGTCTCTCAATTTTCTCTGTAAGTTCCTTTCTTTGAGCCCCACCCAGAATCTCCCAAACACAAAGAGAAACTCTGTTACAAAGTGGGAATGAGGTACCCAGACTGGTTCATAAAAGACAATTTAACTAATAATTAAAATACAGTGTATCTACCGTGATAAACTAGTAATTAAGCCAGATGGAAAAGGGTAGCATTCAGTAAGCTATAATTCATAAAACTGTTTGATGCTCAAGGAAATATAGACTTAATGAAGAGAAAGATTGTTTTTTTAATTTGAAGACCTCTGGATCCTTTCATAAAGGCTTTTAGACACAGGTAATGCTGGCACTTTAATTCCGATTTCTCTTTGAAACCTGGCTTTCCTGTTCTTTGTACCTTAGATAGGGGTGATATTACAAGGCACTCTCATACTTGACACCAGTCATTAGATTGATTTTGTTCATTTGCAGAACAAAAGATGGAGGGAGATAAAAGGGAAGGTGGAGGGGAGCGTTCCCCAGCGGGCGCTGGTCTGGGCTGGGGTGACCGGAGGAGATGAGGGAGGGCAGCAGAGGGGATGTGTGTGTAGAGATGAGAAACTAAATACGTGAGCTCCACGTGGGGAACCAGGACACGCCTCTTGAGGGAGAAGCACAGCTGTGATGAGAAAAAGTCAAGAGTGTGAATGTGTGCACAACCGTGTCTGTGTGGTTGTGTGTTCTTACGTTCAGTTGTGCATTTATTCAATTTATCGAGCATCTTCTTTATGCCAGCCCTGTGCTCACATATAACGTCTGGGTCCTCAGGCAGCTTACATTTTTGTGGGGAAAAGAGACAATAGACAAGCAAACAAACATATTAAAAAAACAAATAAAATCACATACAGTGAAAACAGCCAGGATGAAACTAATTGAGGCACTAGGAGAATAAATAACAAAGGCAACAAACTGGAAGGGAAGTCTCCTGGAGAATGTGACTTGAAAGCCACGTATGAGGAAGAACTCGAAGAAAAACATTTCAGGGAGAGGGACCAACAAGAACCAAGGGCCTGGAGAGACAAAGTACCTGGTGTGTTCTAAGAACTGGATGGAAAGCCAGTGTGACTGCAGCTCAGTGGTTAACAGGGAGAGAAATGTGTGATGAGCAAGAAGACGTGGCAGGGTGGGTCCATGAAGGAGCTCACGCCAAGCTGAAAGGTCAGTTTAATTCTAAGGGCAGGGGGAAAGCCACTGGGGGCGTTTGAGGGAGGGAGTGACAGGTCGAAGGAGCTTCCGCAAAGATGGGCCTGGCTGTTGGGAGGAGAACGCATTGGGGGCTCAGGGACCAGGTGTGCTCATCACGGTGGCATGCGTCCCCCTGTCCCTGTTATAGGCACTGGGCAGACTGGGGAACCAGACAGCCACTTGCCTTTTGGCATTTTACAGCTGGAAGGACACTTAGTGTGAGTAACGTGGTTTTTGAGAGTTTTGATTGTACAGACGGTAGACGACAAAAGTGGAGGACTCAACGAGTACTGCAACTTTCTGTTTGGCTAAAGAAAGTAAAAACTCAACTACCATCTGTGATCACATTCTTTTCATAAGAGAAAGGATATTTTAAAACCCAAACTATAAGGATATAGTCTCGGGGAGAAAAAAACCCAATTTTGTAGAAAACACTACACTTTCCTTGTATTTTCAACATTTTGCTTTAGAAGCAGTGAGAACCTCCTTCCAGGCTGGGTACACACTCCCACATCAGTGTTCAGAACATCAGTGTTTTGGAACCATTGAGCCCATTTCACAGGTGAGACAAGGTGAGGCTCAGGAGGCATGTGGCTTTCTCAGGGTGATGATGTGAGTTAAGGGCGGAGGGCCAAGGCCCCAGTCCCTTCACTCCAGGTTCATTCTCCTTCCATTACATCATCACGCTGTATAGTCCGGATGATTTCTTCTGCTTTGCCAACTTTCAGATACTGCCCCATCTATTCCTGTCCAGGGTGCAGTATGCTGGCCATTTTCACTTCCCTGCCAAGATTTCTGAGAGCTGAGATACTTATCAAGAAACAAGAACTCAGCAAAACAGCTCACAGCCCAGAGCCTGATAAAAAGGAATTCCATACTTTATAAAGAAGAGGAAGGTGCTGTCTTACCTGATCTTTAGATAGGCTGCAACTCCAAACACCAGCAACACCACAGCAATGACTGTCACCGTAATGGCGGCGATGCTGCCTGGGAAGGAGAAAAGGCACAGAAAGAAGATGAAGGAAGGGTGTTCATTCCAGATCATTCTGCAACGCAAAACCCAGGAGCTTAATTCTGTTATCAAAATGCTTCTCAGGTTAGGCTAAGTTTGGTAAATGGCCAATATTTATTAAGATGTTTTGGCTGGCCTTGAGTTCAGAAAACAGTTCACAGTAATATTTGATAATTTTTTTAAGAATGCCACCAATCTGATGCTGCTGCTGCTGCCGTCTGCAGGGGTAGTGGATTTAAAATCTCCTGAAGTACTATTTTCTTCTTTCATATGCTTTAGCTTGTCTTTCTAGCATTTCCAAAATATTGGAAGACCTAGGATGCTTAGTTAAGGGTCACGACAAAATAATGCTGTTGATTTTTTAATAAAGCAGAACCACAGCGCTATGTCAGTAGTGTCCACTTCACGAGGGTCATCTTGGTAGGAGATGCACTAATTTTAATGATGCCATCAAATCAAAGCATTTTAAAAAAACACCTCTTTGGGTCATGTGTCCAGTTTTCAGCCCTGAAAGGTGACTCTGATTTGGTAGAGGATAAAGTCAAGTTTGGTGTATAAAATAAGGTCAAGTCTGGTAGGTAACACTATGTTTTGTTTGTAGAAATAACCAGGTACAATTATAAAGTAACATGAATGTTTTATTGTGTAGTTTAAAATCTGTTTCCAAAGGCAACTATTAATGGGCAGTTAAAAAGCAAAAAACAAAAAACCCTTTGAGCACATAGCCTTATAAGAATAACCATACTGCTTCCAGAGATTACTACTTTGGGGCACAATGCTGTTTTTGTGTGAGTTGGTGGCTAATAATGTATATATTTCAGTTTTATTTCACCTCAGAAATACCAAGAATCAATTGGGCTTTTGTCTCCTCATAGTTAAAGTGACTTTTTGGCATTAAAGTTGGTACTAGGGACCCCATTTACTCGTTCAGGCCACCGAGAAATTATTTTCTACTTCAACAAATGAATGGGACTCTTAAACGCATTGGAAAGAGCATCAGATCTGGAGTCTGAATATGTGGATTCAAGTGTGGTTCTATCATTAGCTGTCTGACTATGGGCTAATCACTTAACCCTGTGGACCCATACACCACTCACCTGCTGTGACAGAGAAAGAAGAGCTATTCTACCGGCCCACATAATTTTAAGAAAATTAAATGAGGTGCCCTGTGCACCAAGCTAAAGTCCTATCCAGATATACCTTCCTGGACCAGTGCCCATCTTTCATGAACTACATCGCAAAGGTGATGGATCTGTCCCACATTTTTGGAGATTTACTATTTGTGGATGATTTTGCCACTTCTCCTTCTATTTTTTCCCCCTCTCTTATCAATGGCTTTTGTATATTGTTCTTCTCATTAGCCCTTCCACCAAAGGAATTAGAGCAGCGCTAAGAAGCGAATGAGTCTACTCATTAACTCTTTAGTAACTCCCGCAAAGGTTTGGGTGAAAGAAGGCTACAGGAGACATTTATGCCCCCGCTGGTTATAATTTCTAAAAGGCCAAGGAGGTATTGTTAACATTGAGACTAAGACCAGAGCTTGATGTGTCTACACAGACCGACCATAATGTACCATTTTAGAGCTTCCACACTTCTGGACACTCACACGCCCATCTCTTTGCTCCTAGAATCCTTTAGGGCCAGATTGGTATAATTATCAGTACAGTTCTCTTTCCCTTTTTACTATTGTCAAGGTAGAATTATGGCACCGAACACTCAAATATGCAGACTGGATCAAGTAGAGAAAGTTTGGGGTCAGTCCCCTTATGGATAACCTCTGCTCTGCACTTAGCTTCTCAGCCTCCAAACTGTGCTGAAATTAGAACAATTTAAAGTTCACTGAAGCCTCTTAACAGCTCTTTTAAGAACTTGTGAAATGAGGATTATTACTGCAAGGTAAGGTGATGGGTGTATTTCAAGATTCAAAAAGATACACTGATTGCAATTAGGAGCTTTGAAAACTGACCTTTAATTTCCTCCTTTCAAAAAAATGGGAGGAGAGAAAGAATGTAGTTGATTTCTCTGTAAGACCCTTCTTTCTTGCCCCAGGATACATTTAATTTAGGAAATCACAGGTTTGTCCTTCAAAGTTTCTTCCCTAACTCTAGGCAGTTGGATCTCCTCCAACTCTGCGATTTACTGGATATATTTAAATACCACCTCTACTGAAGATAAAACAGGCAGTTCCCCAACTCAAGTGCTGTTTTTTTTTTTTTGAATCAGCAAGTAGTAGAATGACCGGCTTCCTCTCCATGGGACTGGTGGCTGTCTGGCCCTCGGTGTAGACCAGTCTTCAAACAGGGCTCTTCAAGGCCACCCTTCTTGTTCGCAAGGGACAGCCGTGCAACAAGAGCTGGAATTAGCGGGTGATTCCCCCCATGGGCCCTTGAGGGCAGCTGAGCGAAGGGGCGTTTCTGAGGGTTCATATTGCCCAAAAGGAGGCCAAAACGTGTGAGGTAAAATAGATGGTACTTAAATATTCGGGCCACCTCATTAACTATTCTGCCACCCACCAGCTCTTCTCAGAGGGTGCCATCATGGGGGCAAGGGTCTTCTGGAACTAGAAGGCCTTCATCAGGCCCCCAGCCTGGAAGGGCTTGTGTCTTAAGCTCGCTTTCACCTCCACGGCAGCTGCCGCCCTCGGAAGCAGCCGGGAAGTTCATGCTGGGAAGCTCCACGCCTCAGGGCATCACGGTTTGAGCATCTGAGGGAGTTGCTGAGCTGACGGTAGCCGAGGGTAGCACGACTTCATGCGGGAACCGAAAAGGCCTGATTTCCTCCTTGTGAAAACAAATGCCATTTCCCCCTGAGTTCTGTTTAAAGTAAACTGGAATTCCCTTTCTCCTCGTACTCCTTCTTCTTTGGAGGCAGGGCAGGGAGAGGAAAGATGAGGAAGGTGTGGCTAGGGCAGGGAAGCTCTGCCCTATGAGGAAGGTGTGTACACTGGGTGGGCAGTGCCCTGGGGATGGGGGATGGGGAGGTGGCTGGCATTTCTGTCTCCCTCATCTTCCCTGTTGGCACGTGTGAGTTTCAGACTGGGTGTGATTCATGCTGTAAAGCCCTGGAACCAGAAGAAATTAAGAGAGAACCGGAGGGAATTTATGTATTTTCTAAGCCGAGATGCCAGAATATTCCACCGTGCCAACACGTTCTGCCTGACCAGAGGGCTGTTGAAGAGCCATGAGCCAAAGCCTCCTTGAAGTCTGGGTCTCTCTGATGGGGTTTCTCAGGGGGCCATTTCCCCACTTTCATAACAACTCAGAACAAAAAAACAGAACAGGCTAAAGAATGATCTGTTCTACACTTGTGGGTGGTTACTTCGGTCTGGTGCTGGGCCAAGAACTTTACAGCTCCCATCTCACTGAATTCTCTTTATGAGATGAAGAGAATGATTCCCATTTGATGGATGAGCAAGTTAAGGCTCAGAGAGATTTAAGAACTTGATTCAGGTTTTATAAGCTGGTAAATGATTAAGCTATCATTTGAACCCAGGACTATTTCCTAGGTTTTGCATGTTTAATCATTAATATACTGGTGACATCCCTGGCCCTTTTTTTAGCTTGGCCAGCTCCTACACTTTCTTTATGACAACTAAATATCAACCCTTCTGGGAAGCTTTCCTGACACCCCCAAGCAAGTTGTAGTGTTGTTGTGTGTTCTCAGCTCTTTGTGTCTGCTTCTCTTAAGCACTCTGTGTTGTATTTATGAGCCTCCCCAGACAGATTCTAATCATATTCATCTTGCATTTTACCCCCCTTCTCCCTGAACTCTCCACACTGGGCACAGTCTCTAGCCCATAGTGGGTATTTAAATTATTTTTTTAAATGTTGAATGATTAAATGTAATATTCGCAAAAAAAAAAAAGATAACTGGCAGATTTTGAGACCAGTCACTGTGCTAAGCACTGTCCCCAAGCAGCAGTCTCTCCACCTGTCCATCGTGGAACCCCTGCTCCAGGTCTTCCCTCAGCATCTACTCCTATGACTCTACAGCTCTGGTCCAACTGCCCCAGCGTGTGCTTGCGACTCCCCATGGACGACTGAGCTGGAGGAGAGTTATTTTAGGACTCTCTGTCTGAATAAAGTCAGAAAATATCCTTGAAGTAACCAGAACAAAATCCCAGAAGCCCACGCTTCTGGTTGGACCTGGTCAGACTACCCGAGGGAGAGGGTTTCCCTGGAGGGCATCACTTGCCCTGCTTTGTTCTGTGCCCGTGCAGTCCTGGAATAAACTATGACATCCTTTACAGGCTCTCTCCCCCGCCCCCAACACCTGCCTCTCCTTACTACGCTCAGGCTAGTCCTTCGCAGACACAGGACGTCCTCCACACTCAGAAGGGACTCTGCTCCTGTCCAGACTACCTCCCCGTCGCTTGTCCTAAAGGTGCCCTCCTGTCTTCCTGGGCTTAGCAATGTTCCCAAACCTCAAATGTTCCCCTGGGGCCTCTTCTCATTGAGGGATTTCCCCCCATTTTGAACATGAAAGAAACGTTTCATCTGACCTCTTTGGCAGGATACTTGCCAATCATATCCAAAAATGAGAATATTAGGATGTGATAAGATGAACCCGAACGACCTCCAAAAGAAAGAGCTTTCCTAGGCGCTTTAATAATGTTGTTATCGCTCTGAGAGAGCCGGGGACAGGGGAGGTGATGGTGGGGCGTTCTCAGGATGACAAAAGAGGTGAGTTGGCCTTCCCTGGTGGCGCAGTGGTTGAGAATCTGCCTGCCAATGCAGGGGACACGGGTTCGAGCCCTGGTCTGGGAAGATCCCACATGCCACGGAGCAGCTGGGCCCGTGAGCCACAATTACTGAGCCTGCGCGTCTGGAGCCTGTGCTCCGCAACGAGAGGCCGTGACAGTGAGAGGCCCGCGCATCGCGATGAAGAGTGGCCCCCGCTTGCCGCAACTAGAGAAAGCCTCGCACAGAAACGAAGACCCAACACAGCCATAAATAAATAAATAAATAAATAAATAAATAAATAAATAATTAAAAAAAAAAAAAAAAAAGAAGGTGAGTGTCTTGCTGCTATCTGTGGATGACTTCTGAACTACGTCTCCTTGGGAATTCATCAGTCAGGCTTGTTTAGAATGCACGTGTAAATGCTTTGACCAAGTTCCTGGGTATGCGTGTGTGAGTCTGATCTATTTTGAGAAGTCTTTAACAAACCTCTGGACTGTTTTTCTTGCTCTTTTCTTTCTTCTTTCCCGTCTAGAGAATAGGTAAGAAACGGACAATAGGAGCAGGTAGCCACTTCAGAGAGCGTGGTGGCTCCTTCAGTCAAGGTCACCAAGAGGAAAGCAACATTCTGTCTCAGAGGAATCCTTCCTCTTTAAAAGCATGTGTCTGCGTATGTGCCAGAGGACGGAAGTGGGTGATTGGTGAGGAAAGGGGCTAGAGGGTTGACACCTGTATGTGCCCCAAATCCCTCTTTATTACACTAAGGAAAGGCTCTTCCCTCTTTACAGCAATAGTCTCACATCACAACTCCTTCCTCCAAACAACAATGTAATAAACAACAACAAGAATAAAAATGATAGCAACTGACACTTTACTTGCTCTGTGCCAGGGACTGTTCTATGAACTTCACCTATTTCAATTCAAGTAATCCTCACGAGAGCTCTGTTAGGTAGGTCCTCTTGTTATCTCCATTTTACAGATGAGGAAACTGAGGCACAGAGAAACTAAGGGCCCAGAGCCCATGGTTGGTAATTAGAGGGACCGGGGCACAAGGGCTGGCTCCAGAGTCCATGCTATTACCTGCTGGGCTCTCCGGCCGCCTGGACCCCAGTGTTAGATGCGAGCCCACTTGCAGATAAAACCCGCCACTCTGGCACATCCCGTCTGCCTTCTGCTGACTGTCCAGGGATCAGGGCCCAACTTGGGGCCGTGTGGGGTTTTGGGTCCTCATATGGGTGCTGGTGAAGGTGGGTCAAAGCTCAATGATTCTGGTTAACTGGGAGGAGGACTAGTTAGGAGCAGACAGGTCAGTACAGCCACCTAAGAAGGGCCATGTCATTGGTTTCTAGCGTGTGTTGTGGTCCAAAACACTGCTGGGAGGGTCGCCTAAAGCTTACCTCGCAGCATATGCAATACCACAGGATACATGGGGGCTGCGATTTGCTTTGGGGCGTGTGTCTGTTGGCGTGTGCACGCATGCATGTGCATGTAGGCTGTGATATGGGGGAAAAATAGTGAAAATGAAAGTCTCCGTTTTTGAATACTGTCACCTAAGTGGATCCTAATTTTACCATTATTGAAGGTCGCTTTGACTTCTGGCCTTGAGTGCTGCTTTGATTTTACTCCTGTTTTTCCTCCCACTCTATCCCACACCAGAGGAAACTAAGCTTATCTCCCTCTGACCTCAAATCAATCTCACAAGCCTCTCCTGACTGAGCTCCCTGGGCTCCTCTTGAGCTAGGATGGTGCAGGTGGAGAGAAGCAACAGGCAGGGCTCTGAGGTTTCACTACCCAGTGGCGGAGACAAGAGTCAGGCCTGGGGACCACACAGGGGAGTGTAGCATTGAATGGACAGACAGGTGGGTACTTAAGGTGGGAGGTGGGTGGTACCAAACTCTGTATTTCTGCCTCTAACTTGGGGGAGGATGTGTGTCTATAAAAGCCAGAGTAGGGAAGAGGTGGGAATGAAGATGTTCTCTAAAGGATGGGCTCAACTTGGACAGAGAGCAACGAAATTTTCAGGCAAGAACCAGCTAGATGGAGGTACATATATACAATGGAATATTACTCAGCCATAAAAAAGAATGAAATTGGGCCATTTGTAGAGACCTGGATGGACCTAGAGACTGTCATACAGAGTGAAGTAAGTCAGAAAGAGAAAAACAAATACCATATCCTAACACATGTATATGGAATCTAAAAAAAAAAAAGTGGTTATGAAGAACCTAGGGACAGGGCAGGAATAATAAAGACACAGATGTAGAGAATGGACTTGAGGACACGGGGAGGGGGAAGGGTAAACTGGGACGAAGTGAGAGAGTGACATGGACATATATACACTACCAAATGTAAAATAGATAGCTAGTGGGAAGCAGCCGCATAGCACAGGGAGATCAGCTGGGTGCTTTGTGACCACCTAGAGGGGTGGGATAGGGAGGGTGGGAGGAAGATGCAAGAGGGAGGGGATACGGGGATATATGTATATGTATAGCTGATTCACTTTGTTATACTGGAAAAACTAACTAACTAACACCATTGTAAAGCAATTATACTCCAGTAAAGGTGTTAAAAGAAATTAAAAAATAAAGGACATTAAAAAGAAAAAAAAAACCTGATTTTTCTGAAGGTGTAGCTATTTGTTAAATTGAACTTTATAAGTAGTTATGATGCAAAATTAAAACTCCTTTATAAGGCATACAGCTTGCATGCAAATATCATACAGAACTGTTTTTAATTAGCACAATCTAAGTTTGTCTCCGTGTTAGTCCTTCTCTCTGCTGCCCCATCCCCTCAAATCTTTAAATCATTAAAGTACAGCTTAATCATTTCTTCACACAGTGGCAGAGGTAAACTTTATTAAAATTAGTCAAATATGACCACAATTGGCATCTTTTACTTCACGTTTATACTATTTCTTAAAAGCTAGTTAGTTTGCAGGATTGGTCAGTGGGCAGCCTTGGGGTTCAAACTTTGGGCAGGATCCCTAATATCTATACTTTTCCACTTCCTGTAATCAGAAGCCCTGGTTTGGGGACTGGCTTTACTTTTATCTAAAAGCATTTTACCTACTTGGGTAGCATATAGTTAAAAAATGTATACTAGAAACACAAATCTCTGTTGAGATAATAAAAGATTTGCATTCACCCAAGCAAGTGTGTGTTTCTTGTTTCTTCATTTCTCTCTCCTGCAGGCACATCAGCTGTACTTTAAGGATGCAGGGAGCACAGGTTTGTAATCAATGCCAAACGGGGCACACAAGTCGGCACAGTTCTTGGTTACCATGGTTTTAAAATTTCCTTACTTCACTTACAATTACAATCTTTCCCGACACAAATGAAGCGTCTTTCCCACCTGGAATTTTTTATAACTACCTGTTTAGGTCGCCCAACCTCAGCTCTCCTTTGACACCTGTAATGTAAACTAGGCTGGGTTTCTAAGAACAGCAAACAGTGCTCCTCATCCCCTTTCCCTATAGCATCCTGACAAGCTGATGGCCACACAGCAGCTTCCCATCAGCATCACGTCAGGGAGCATTCCTCTCATTCAGTGCTCTCCAGACCGAAAGGAGCCCACAGGGAGTAAGAATTCTTCCCGAAACAGGGGTGACTCCTACATCTGTATGCTATTAACAGACTCTCCTTAAAGACTGAATTCAGTCTTGGCTTAACAACAGTTCTCAGGGGACATCTCTAGTATTGTGCCAAGAACAGTAATAAAAGCATTAAGAAGAACAATCGTGGTCATAAAAGTCTCAGCAGCCATCCTTTACTGCAGTTCCCTGTGCCAGGCACTGAGCTAGGCAGAGCGGGGTAGGTATCTCCACGTAGGAGTTTAGCAAAAGCAGTTAACAAAAATCTATTCAACTGGTTAGTATGCAGAAATGGGATTCAACCTTTGAGGCTGGATTCCCCAAACTTATACACGCACTAGCTGAACAGTCTTGGGCAAGTCGCTTTACTCCTTCCCACCTCTATGGCCTCATTTGTGTCCCTGTCTCTACCTGTAAAGTGAGAATTCGTTCAATCATTCACACAACTGATGTTTATTGTTTACTACGTCCCCAACTTTGATGAATCACTTGCTTCCTCTCAGAGTGCTTTTACAAATTAAACAGTGTATTTAAAATGCTTTGTCCATCATGAAGTGCATTACAAAGGTCTCAGTCTCTGGGCGTCTCTTATCCATAAAAACTCTGAAGCCAGGAAGAAACTTGAATCCAGAAAAGATCTGAGCCAACCCTAGTATTCGAAATGATTGCGGATCTCAAGCTCAAGTTTTGCTTCCAGCCTGATCATGACCCATGGAATAATGTAGTTTTACTGTTGAAAGGAAATTAAGAAGGTTCATTGCCTCTAACCCCTTCACTTTACAGATGATAACATAGAAATTAAGAGATTTGGTTGAGATCAGACTCCATCAGTGGCAGAGCTGGGACTAGTACCTTTGAATTCTTGGTTTGCCTTCTTTTAAATTTTCTACCTCTTGGTCTTATCCCAAGTGAAAGCCTTAAGGCACTGATAGCTGAGGCAATAAACAAAGACAAGACCCCATCCTCTACGTCACGACAATGTTTGCAAAATTCAAACATCTCTATACCACTCTCATGATTTTTGCCATGTCCACATCAACTGATGCTATTATTATCTTTTTTTTTTTTAATTAATTAATTTATTTATTTTTGGCTGTGTTGGGTCTTCGTTTCTGTGCGAGGGCTTTCTCTAGTTGTGGCAAGCGGGGGCCACTCCTCATCGCGGTGCACGTGCCTCTCACCATCACGGCCTCTCTTGCTGCGGAGCACAGGCTCCAGACACGCAGGCTCAGTAGTTGTGGCTCACGGGCCTAGTTGCTCCGCGGCATGTGGGATCTTCCCAGACCAGGGCTCGAACCCGTGTCCCCTGCATTGGCAGGCAGACTCTCAACCACTGTGCCACCAGGGAAGCCCCCTATTATTTTCTTAATATCTGTCTTTAAATTAAATTATTTTTCTTTAGATACTGACTACATATAGCCACACCCTAAGCAATGATAGCTATGAAATCATGAGTTTGATGTGCTATTTTAGTTTTTTTTTTTCAAATTCATATTGAAACAAAAGCATAGTTTTTATTAGAATGAAAAAGGTTCATCCTCTTGCATACTACCTGTGTAGGGACTTAAATCATACTTTTGGGAACACTGCTCCCAAGAACCAAATTTTCACAAAGAAACTCGGGGTGAGATGCTGGATTGGGGGTAGATCACAGCCCTCAGATCCCCTGGAGGAGGCCAGGAAGAATGGAGGGCAGAGAGTCAGGGTCATCAGGGCCAGTGTCAACACCTGTCACTACTTTAGGGAATGTGGCAGCTTCCTGAATACTGCTTCTTGGTGGAGGCCAAAACAGGGGAAATGTGGCACAGAAGGGACAGCTGTCCTGACTTACCCAACCCCCGGGGTAGCAGTGCAGACATGAACAGAGACTGTATTTCTAAGACCATGACGCTAACTAAGCCCTGATGATTGTCCCTAAACATGCTTCGTGTCAGTTCCTGCTTCTCATTCTTTCCTGCAGGGCAGATTCACAGTGCCTGGCTTTATAAGCCTATCATAACTCTTTCAAAATTACCTTATATAATAAATGTAATTCAGCCTGGGCTGAATTATAACTTGTTCTGGGCTGAGAGAACCACACCTTGACATGAGTGGGGATCTCAGCTCTAAGTCAGACCTATCCTAGACCTCTTGAGGGATGGAGGGACAGTGTTGGAGAGATTTCTGGGGAATAATTTTTAAAAAAAGATCAGAGAATCCCCTCTACTGTTTGTCCTGGATGAGGAGAAGTCTCCTTCTCCTCTTGCGAAAATTCTGATCTACAGTGTGAGTGGGTGAGCAGTATCATGTTAGGTCATCAAATCCTTTGACTGAAGGACAAAGATATTTCTATTCAGGAGTCAAATCAGAAAGAGGGAAAGAAATCCTGACATCTCTCTGTTATCAGAGTATCTTTAATGCAAATAGCCTTGAGAGTATCAAAAAGATACTGGAAACCCTGAAAACCTGGGGTGTTTCCAGTTGGGGCAACTAGCTGTGTGGCAGTGGGAAGGAGGACGTATGTGTCGGCTGAGAAGTCAGCCTTTTGTAGTCTCTGACTTTCAACTTAAGGGGCCAAGTTGGGGATCTCAACTCTGAAGTCATCCCTTTGCAAATTCCCCACAGAGAGGGGAGAATCATGTATCGCAGGTGCCATTTACCTCCATGAAGACAGAAAAAGAAGGTTTTTTGGTTGTTCTCTTTAGTATTCCCTCTATCTCTTCAGTATTCCAGTGATGAAAATGAGACATGACCACAGATAAAACAATACTGAAGGGGAAAATAAACCAGAAAAATTGGTATATGCCCTTTTCGAGACTCATCTAGTCTGCAGGTGAAGGCTCAGACCACTTTGAAGTTCATCAGCCTTGGCAAGTAAGGCCTTCCATGCTGGCATTTTCTTGGTTCCAAGGACACGGCAAAAAGGAAGGGAGGAACTTCTTAGGGCCCAAGACAGAGTCCTAACCCTGTTTGCAATGATAAACTTGCAGTGTGCAGGTTTATCATTTTTTGTCATGGAAAAATGACTCTCGGCTGGGGAGCAGAGAGTCAGTTTCAGGTCACCTGTCTCAACATCTTGACAAAGGGCAGTGACACTATAATTACTGCAGCCCAAGGACTCGGGGATCTCTGCGGAACCATTAGTTAATTTAGCTTTGCCTCCATGTAATTAATCACCTAGGCAAGGTAGGAACCTGCTTTTGGAGACTGTATTTTACCAAGCTTTAATTTCTCCCAGACTCAGGATCCCAAGGTTTTAGAGTTAAAAACTTTGGAAAGAAAATAATTTCCAAACTTTGATGCCAGTTAGGGGAAGAAGGCAACCTCCAGCTCTTAATCCTCCACTGTCAGGTGCAAGTGGAGCCTGGACAAAATCCTATAAGCTCAGCTTTTGTATCCTCCCTCCTCCATGATTTATCTTCTCCCAGCTAGAAGTCTCTAGTTGTATGCACTCTTCAACCCTTATCTTTGGATTTTCCAAGTTTCATGAAAGTGCTACTATTTCCAAGGTGAACATAGTTACTTTTTCTCTTTCACACTTTTTAGATTATCCTTTTCTGTATTGTGTTATAGGCGGGTGCTAAAATGGATCTTGATTACCTAATATTTACAGTAATAATCCTTTTGGGAGTCTTGAAGTGTTGTCACAAACATTTTATTTTTTCAAGTGAAAAAAACCAAAGTCTAGAAGAGTCAAACTCTTGTTGGTAACCACACTGAGAATTAGGGACCCGACTGTAATAATAAGAGCAGCCAACATTTATTTAGTACTAACTACGTAAGGGACTCTTTATATACTTGTCTCGTTTAATTCTAAAAAGAATCCTATAAGGCAATTATAGTACTATTATTACCCTCATTTTACAGATGAGGAAAATGTGACACTCAGTGATGAATAAACTTGCCAGGTCATCCGTCTAGTAAATGGCATTGGTGAGATCTGAACCAGGCAGTTGGATGCCAAAGTTCATACTACAAGTAACATTCTTACCCTCCTAGAGCCTGGCTTTGAAATGACCCCATAATTTCACCAAACAGAAATATGGCAAAGTGTTTTTGATGGCCCACTTCCATGGACTTACTGAGATTTTATGACTTTAACCTAAGTTCACCTTAAATTTTGAGCCCGTGTTCTATCCCTGAAGGCCTGTGGGTCTGATGATAAAAGCAAGATACTGTTAAATAAAACTCTGTCTCTTACTGGCCGATATTTTTCTTTCCCAGGACCGGAGAACAAGGCATACCGAGGACAATATCAACTTAGTATCCATTATGTGTTCTCCTCGTGCAATACTCCTGACTCAACCCACTTCAGGGGGGGAGTTCTAGAACCTTTTCCGAGGAACACAGTGGGTTACTGCTGATCTGGTCTCACTTTCCTGTTATTATTTTGAACGAAAAAGACATGCTCTTCTGAGTCAGAAGATTACAGTAAGTTCAGTCTGGATATGGAATCGGGAATATTCCAACCAGTTTTCCCAGTGAGCCAACAAGCCATGGATTCATTTATGATATCAGCAGCTGTGCTTACAAGCTAAATTCCACTTTCTCAGTGAAGTATTTCCAAAATCACTTTAGTCGTATGTGCCTAGTGAAAATATTTGAAGCAGAAAAAAAGAAAGTGTTCCACGGAGACAAACTCTCTAAATGTAATGAAAGGTGAGACAAAGTACGTGATGGAGTTGCATTGCTACTAGATAACAATACCAGTGGTAACTAGCTGATTTTATTACCTTGCCATATATTTTTCAAAGGATATTTTGGAAATATTTTAAAACCAGATTAAGATTTAGGCAGTAAAAGTAAACCAAAGGAGAAATAAAAGTAGTAGAGACAAGAATTTAGAACATCTTTTTTTACCTGAAATATTATCTGACAGTTGGAGCTCCTTATGGGAGTTTACTTGGTGTGAGAAAGCTTAGAGGTTTAGCTTAAGTTTAAAGAATTGGGCACAAAAGAAAAAATGTGAATGAGGATTTATAATACATACCCTTGTCAGCCTTGCAGTCCATGTGGACCAAAGACAGCAGCCAGCATGATGGGAAAAGAGAGATGTGGTGGGATTATGGGAGCTTTGACATGAGAATGAGAGCGAAGAGAAGTGGGTGAATTTGGGACCTACTAAGAGTTCAGACCAACAGTTCTCGGTGATGGAAAGAACACAGAGAGGGAAGGAGGGTTGGGCTAAAAGATGTTGGCACCATTCACTGTTAGAGGCCAGGCCTGGGCATGTCATGACTTAATATTTGTAAAACTGAGTCTAAGATAGATACAATATTTTTTAGGATTATTGCTTTCTGATATATTTTGGGCAATCTGGAAGAATCTGATCAATAAATGTTTAATGTTCTTTTACGTTTTTTTGTTAAATCCTCATTTCCCCCTTTAATATATTTTGAATAGATCATCGAAATATAATGGTCATTAACTTACTATTGTATTACTTACAATACATATTTTCTTTTTTACTCCTAAAATCTTTCTATGTATACTTTAAAAATGATTCTTCCCCCTTTTCTAGGAGTTAATTCATTTTTCAAACCTATATTTTACCCTAAGAGTTGGTCTGGAATAAGGAGGTGTTTTGACAGCTGAAAGTCCCTTGCAGGTATGGATGCAGAGAGGATTAGATATCTGTGCCTGCCTGGTGTCCTTTCTTTCAGGGTATTTATTAGCACAGTTCATACTGAATAAATCTGGTGTCAGACTAGCAAATTAAAGTTCAAAGGCCTTCACCCATTTTCACAATTATGAGTCCTTCTTTTTGTAATGGAAAGCATAGGACAGCATAAGACCAGGGGCCACTTGGATTTTACAGACAAAAGAGAATACCCAGTCTGCAACAAGCCAAGTGACTATAATTTTAAAGTTTGCATATGTAGGAATTGGGGACGATTCGAGTATAATTTGGTGTGCAGTATCAGTTCATCCCTTAAGCATTCACACGGCACCATTCAGTTCAGTTCAGGATGTCACAAACATACTGTAGTCATAGCTTCCACCCTTGAAGAGTTCTGATTTAATAACCCAGACGATCCATATTAAACACATCACATCTCTCTCTCTTTTCCTTTAAAAGCAAAACAAAAACTGAAAAATGAAAATGAATACTCGTTTCTTCTGCACAGCTGCTTTCGGATGGCTGTGGCTACCACCTGCTTCTCCTCCCATCGGGAAGCCCTACCCCTCAGGCCCAGCTGGCAGCCCTGGGCGTTTGACAACATCCCATGCGGCTCATGTCCACAGCAGGTCTGGAGGCCGTAGGTCCTTCCCAACTTTTCATTTCTACGAATTCAGCTAGGATGGGTACAGTGGAAGGAAGACCTGACTTAGGGTCACTCAGGAGAACTTAATTTGAATCCTGGCCTGGTCACTCAAGTGAGGACTTAAGTCAGTAAACCTCTCTGTGCCTGTTTTGTCACCTATAGCAGAGATCCCATCCAGGTCACTTCGCTGGAATGTTCTGAAGATTAGATGGAGGGCTACCTGTGTGAGTCACGAGCCCAGTTCTTAGAACACATATATTCTCAGTAAGCCTCATATGAATGTGAATCTCATTCCTTCTGCCTTGGATAATTCTAATAAACAATTTTTGTGGTATGATAACCCAACAACAACAACAACAAAACCCCTGGAAGATTGTCTCTCTTGTGTTCAGATTCTAATGAAGAGCGCTTAAAGTCAGAGTAGCTAAATGACATGGTCTGTCAGTGACAATGGCCAACCGGAAACCAGGTATAAACCGGTCTACGTGTTACCAGTCCTGAACCCCCTGCAGTTTACGTACATGTATTCCTGCCAGTTGAATATTCTTAAGTATAATTCTGAACATTTTCTGCCTCTGATCAGAAGCCTTTGGTGACTATCAATGGCTTGTCAAGTAAAGTAAGTTGTCTCATCCTGCTACCCAGGGTCCTCTAACACTTGTCCTGAAATCTTCCTTCTGGCTTCTTCTGCAGTGTTCTCCTCCACACATCCTGGGATCCATCCTGGGATCCATAGGCTACTTGCCATGCTGTGTACACGCGACACTGTAAACTCCACAAGGGTGGCGACTGTCTCATTCATGGCCGAATCCCCACTGTCTAGCCAGATGCCTGACTCACAGTGAAAGCTCAAAAAGAGTTCGTTGAAGATGATGGACAGTCTTCATTATGATAAACACAGTAACAGTGATAATAGCAATCACAATAGCAAAATAATAACAATAATGATGATGCTGATGATAGTGGCAAATAATAGTAAAATAACAAGCACAGACATCAACAGAGTCATTGCTCAACAGCCACTATGCTGTACATAGACCCTCGCCGGGTCTCTCCGGTGAGGGTGTGGTGAGTAGTGAGATCAGTTACAGGGGTATTTAGTTTCTTATCTCAACTAAACTTTTTAATAACCCCATCATTTGGAGACTACCCTTATCCCATTTTATTGGTGAGAAGACCAAGGCTCAGAGAGATTAAATAGCTTCCCTGGTACTGGCTGATTGCCTCTTTCATACATTTATCCAACAAGTGTTATTTCAAGTCTACCATATGTCAGGCTCTGTCTCAGGGGTTGGGGATGTAACCTACATCTTCCTGTTTGTGAGCAACGTCCTTGCTTTCATGGAGCTGACAGTCTAGTGGCAGAAAGCAGACACCTACTCACCAAATAAATGAGATAATGTCAGAAAGTGGTAAGTACTCCAATAAAGATGTTAAAAATAAAAATTAAAAAAAAAAAAAAAAGAAAGTGGTAAGTGATTAAAAGGAAAGTAAAGCAGGATAAAGGGATCCATGGTGATGCGATTACTGTTTCAGACAGGGGTATGAGGAAAGGCTCCTGAGGAGATGACAGCTGAACAAAGTCCTTCCTGATGAAAAGGAGCGAGCCACTGAAGACCCAGCAGGAAGATGTTTCAGGCAGAGGGAATGGTAAGTGCAAAGGCCCTGGGGCAAGAGGGTCTGCGGTCTGTTCAGGAAGTGGTAAGACTGCAGTGTGTTTGCTGGTGAAAGTGGAAGCAGGTGAGAGCACTGAGGCAGGGCGGGTTCCGAGTGTGCTGAGCACCGCAGGCATGACACAGACTTCAGCTTTTACTCTGATTCAGAAGGGCAAGCAAATGGAGTGTTAGAGCTGAGGAGGGACAGGATCTGTCCTGGGTTTTGAAAAGGGTCTCTCCGGCAAGGGTGTGGTAAGTAGTGAGATCAGTTACAGGGGTATTAAAGTCCCACATGTGAGAGAGGACCGAGGGGTGAGAGGAAATTGGGTTCTGAGGGACCAGATGCAGCGTATATGAGAGATGAAAGAAGTCTAGGATTATCCCACAGTTTCTGAGGGAGGACTGGACGGAGGGGTGAGGAAATCAGTAATTTATCTGATCCGTATGACATCTGAAATGCCTAAGAGCCACCCAAGTGGAGACCATGAGTTAGCTGACAGCTGGGTGTCGACATGTCTTTAGTTCAATGAAATGAAACAGGGATAGAATTTTACATCTCCGGCTATCAGCATGTGGATGGCATTTTAAGTCACGAGACGTGATGAGGTCATCTCAGGAGTGGGTGTGGAGAGAAGAGGAGAGCGTGCGTGTGGAGAGCTGGGGGAGAGGAAGAAATGTTGGCCCCGGGGTGCTCCAGTGAAGGAAGGGGAGGGGGTGAAGCAAGGCGACAGACACTGAGAAGGAGCAGTGTGACGAACCAAGAGAGAGGTGTCCTGGAGGTCAAGTGGAAACAGTGCTTCAACACGAGGGCAGTGACCATCCGTGTCAAATGCTGCTGCTAGGTCGGGTATGCCAGGACTAAGCATTAACCCTCAGAGCTGGCACTGTGGAGGGTACCCGATACCCCGACCAGAGCAACTTCCGTGCTTGCAACTGCTGGCTGGATTCTGAACCCAGGTATGTGCAGCACACAGGTGCCTGAATCTCCCCTGCCCTGTCTTCTCCTCGGGCCGCAATTCCCTTCATCTCCTACAACTCAGCTCATGTGCTCCCTCTATCATGAGACCTGCCCTAATCCCGCCAGTCAAAT
The DNA here is from genome assembly GCF_028564815.1 of Eubalaena glacialis. Classification (NCBI taxonomy): domain Eukaryota; kingdom Metazoa; phylum Chordata; class Mammalia; order Artiodactyla; family Balaenidae; genus Eubalaena; species Eubalaena glacialis. The sequence continues at coordinate 93,583,376 of NC_083720.1, read as the reverse complement.
CGAACTGCCATAACATTTACCTTGTTTTTGAATTATTTATTGGTGACTATGTCTGGATATTTGTTGAATGGATAAGTCCTTGGATTATAGAAATACGCTATGTGAACTCATACGGAATAAGACAATATGCTCAACAAAAGTGTAGTATGATTACTGCCACTATTAAGGCAGCACAAGAGTCTCTAAACAAAAACATCTGCAGATAGTCACCTGTGGGCACAGTGTCACAGGGTGCTGCCTAGTCTGCTGGGCTGATGGAGGAGCAGTGCGGCAATCCTGGTGCTTAAAGAAGACCCAGTGGTGGTTTAAAGGATTTGGGCTCTGGGCCCAGCTTTACCACTGGGCGGTGTAACCTTGGGTGAGTCACTCTAAACTTCTGGGACGCAATTTCTTCACCCTTGAAATGAATAGATTGTATCACATCTGCTCAAAGATCCTCCCAACCCACCTTGGTTCATTCTCAGATCAGAAACTGAGTGGTGTTAAGAGTTACTTGTGTCCTTTCTTTTTATTTGAACTGTAAAATCTCAGAGGACAGGTCTTACGCTTATTAATACTTCTTTGCATCAAGCACCAGGTCCTGGTGGATGCACAATAAATATTCTTTGATTTAATAGATCATAAGGGATGAATCCCCTTGGGTCTATGAAATGTACACTGGCCATGCTCAGTGACCTCCCTCTGACCTGTCACACCATATTCCCTAGAACTATAAAGTTCTGGTTCATGACCCAGCTCTGTCCCTAATTTTGTGTCTCTTAGCCCTGCTGGCTTTGAGTTGAGGAAATCAAGACACATGGTCTAAAACACAAGCCGGAACAGTGGAACAGGACTGTCTTGGATAATCTAGCCCATGAAACTGAGGGACTTGGAAAAAGTAGTAGGTTACGCCACATTAAGGAGTCTCTTGCATGCCAAGCTCAGAATTTCTGCTCAGTATAATGATCCACCATGTTTACGGTACCTTGGAGGGGGCAGAGTGTGGAGGAAGTTAGAAAACTGAAGAAGTAGTGCAGGTGGTGGTGAGGTCTGAACTAGGAAAGGGAAGAGATGGGGCCACTGCCTCAAGCCTGTTCTTGGATGGCACCTTTGTTAGGGACAGACCTGAGGACACTGAGTCAACACCCACTCTGCTCCAGGTACCGAGTCCACTCTTGAGATATTCCCTGCATGCCGGCAGCATGGAAAGTATCAGACAGAAAGTGGGGATGTGGCAGAAAGTACACATCTAAACACAGCGTGCTAAGTGCTGGCTAGAGGTACAAACAGGGCACTAATGGGGACGGGGCTACGCAGAGGAAGCTATGTTTGGACTGCGAGGGCCGGATTCCCTCCTTTTGCCTCTCCAGATCCACTCTCCACCTTTCTCCACTTTGCTCTCTGACTTGCCCTCCAGGAGGCTGAACTGTATGCACCACAACGGGCTTCCTTGTTCTTGGCTTCTGGCTGCGTATCAGAGTAGGGGGGGAGAGGGAGGGCAGAGTATAGATTCCCTTCACTCCCAGAGGTTAACCTTGAGTTAGTTGTGTCCCTACCCCAAGAGTCCCTACTCCTCCCAAGGTGGTCTATTCTACAAGACCCTCCTTCTGGGTTCTGGTTACTATTCTCTCCTCCTAGGCCTGACTCATGACAGCTCTGCAATTATGATCCCCTGTGGTTTTCTTATACACCAGCTGTACCTTTGTAATTCATTCCTTTATCCCAGTTTGATTGTATCTCTCTCTCTTGTTGGGACTCTCACTGATATACACTGGGCCTTTGAAATAAGAATTTGCAATTCTTTGGGACCTTATCCCTTAGTAAACTGTGAGCTCCTCCATGAGGAGTTATGTCTTGTTAATCTGAGCTCTGTTTCTCCCCACCTCCACTGTTTACCAGAGTTTCCATTCATAATGGTTGTTTATCAATTATTTGTTAAAAGATGTTAATTTCTCCTCAGTCACAGCCATTTCTTTGATCCCAGCTGGTCCTGTGTGGCTCAGTCCCAAATACTGCCCTCTGAGTCCATGGCCCCTGGCGAGACAACTCAGGCGAGGGGCTAAAGCTCCATTTTCCCCTTCACCTGCTGGCTGCTCTCACCTCACTGTTTCTTAATCAAGAGGCCAAATGTTCCTACTAAGGCCTTTTCCTGCCCAATGCCCTAAAGTTTCCAGACTTCACCTCAATGTCAGATGCATGTGACCTCAGAAAAGACCCTAAATCTCTATCATAATTTCCAAGACTGCAAAATCAAGATAAAAATAATACTAACTTTACAGGGTTGCTGGGAGAATAAAAACAAACGTGACATGCCATAAAAGTTATTGTCTTTCCCATGAAATATATCAGTGACTCTAAAGAATAAGCACATTCTCTCCATCCCCCACCTTACTTTCTTTGACTGTTTCCATGAGGTAAACACTGCATTAATACATCGAGCAAAATCATAATAACAACTGACATTTCCTGAGTACTTACTCTCTGCCAGGAACTATTCTGAGCACTTTATATGTCATTTCATTTAATCTCCACAAGAACCATGTATGATACAGCTTTCTTCATCCCTATTTTACAGATGAGGAAAAATAAGGGCACCCTGATGAAGTAATCTGCCCAAGGTCAGGAGCCAGAACTGAAACCCAGGAAGCTCAACCCAAAGCCTTTGCTTAACCAGTCTCATTGGTTTACATACATGAAGACATACGTGAAGACAAATTATAAAGATGGGCCACAATTAACGAACTATCATGGGGAAATTATTAAGAGACTAAAAGTAAAGTTTGCACTTGTGGAAATTCTTAGGAATTATAATTCAGCTAGGTGTTGCACTCCAAAATTCAAACGTAATCCATTGTGTTTGGTTAACTGAACGGCATTCTTAGCACCTCAGTGTCATCAAGGCCACGTGCTCTAGCCAGAGACTCACCTGAACTTAGCGCATGCTCCACTTCCTGCATGATCACCCCGGGGGAGGCGGTGGTGGTCTCCGTGTCTATCAGCATACAGGTCACTCTGGGGGGCACAGTTGCTTGGGCCGTGGTCTCGGTGGGCTCTGGCTCGGCTGAGGCATGTGAAGTGGCTCTGTGGCCAGAGCTGTGGTCCTCCGCTGGGGGCTCTGATGTGGTTAGAGCTCCTGTGGGCTTGGTGCTGGCCTCAGCGGAGTTACGGTTGGTGCTCACAGAGGCAGAGGGAACCTCCTCTGGTGGTGAGGTTGATGGGGGTGAAGGTGATGAGGCTGGCGCTTGAGGGGAGGTGAGTGCGGGAGACTCAACGGGGGGTTGTGACCCTGTAGCTGGCACCCTGGCCTCGGGAGTGCCTGAAGTGTGTTCCTCGAGCGTGGGTGTTAAGTGGACCCCACCGCTTGTTGGTGAGGCGTCTGTGTCTGTGCCCTCCCAGTTGGAGGCTGGGCTGGTGGGTTCCTCTTCTCTGGGCTCTGCGGGGTTGTTCTTGGCGGATGGAGATGTCCGGGCCGACGCTGTATCTGGGAGGACGGAGTTGCTGGGCGTTCCACCGGTAGGGGAGGCGGGAGGGCTTTGCGGAGAGCTGGTCCAGAAGACCGTTGGTGGGCTGCTCTTGGCCGGAAGAGAAACAGGCGAGAGGGCTGATGTAGACGCGCTCTGTAGCCTCAGTCCTGTAGAAGAGCCAGTACAAAGGTGGTTAGTGTGTGAAAACCTGCGCGGCGAGGCCGTTTTACAGTATTTTCACGTCCTTCTCATTTTACACTGTGCCTCTGTAATTGTGAAGGTGACTTTAAAAATATTTTCTTCCCACTGTTGCCCTCTCCTCCCTTGGTGACTATCAGGAGGAACCAGCCTGAAGGCTCAGCAGGAGCAATAAGTGGATCAGTCAACACAAGTCCAGCCAGTACGCAGCATGAACTAACCTTGTCTTCTGCTTGCTGAAAGCCGTGCCCTTAAAAACCGAGACACTCTGCGAAACTGATTTTATGAGAATTGCTCTGGACAGTCGAGGGAGCTGCTGCACAACGCTTGCGGGGATGCCCAGCCTGTGCGATGCGTGTGGGGAAGGCATGGTTGGTGAGTGCAAAGCCAACCACTCACTGATTGGCTCATCCCTGTCAGAGGAGCTCATTGATTGGCTGTTCCCTGCCGTAGGCGCTCACTGATTGGTTGCTCCCTGTTAAGGTTGTGAGCTCTGCAACCTCGCACAGGGATGCAAGGGTTATGGGCTTGTCCACTGGGATGAATAAAGCTCTGAGCACATTTCCTGTGGAGCAGTAAAGGGGGAGGTCCCAGACTAAAAGCTGAGAGGAAGAAGGAATCTGAAGTTTGGAAATATTGTCTTAGACTCGAACCTAGTTCTCCCAAATTCTAGCCTGGTGTCTTTACCATCATGTCATTTCGCCAAATATTCTCTTTCATATTTTGTAAAATTTAGAGTTAGTTTCCTTTCTTCATTCCTCCCTACCTCCATTTACCCATACAGTTTCATTCATTCATTCATTCATTTATTCATCCATTTATTCATTCAAGTATTTAATAAATGGCTTCTATGTACTAGCACTCTGCTAGACCCTGAGTTTATGATTTCACTTTTTATGTAACACATCTCTTGATTGCCTCTCCACACCCCTTACCATTCCCCAACTAGCTTTTCCTCTAGTCATTTCCATCTCAGTGGATGGCAAGACCTATCAGTTACTCAGTTAAAAACCCAGATACCATCTTTAATGCATCTCTTTCCCTCACTGCCCCTCCTCCATCCAATCCATCAGCAAATCATGATGACTCTACCTTAAAAAGATATCCCAATCCAATCTCTGCTCATCACCTCCCTTATTATCTCAACATCACCTGAGCCACCAGTCACTTGTCTAGACAACTGCCACAGTCTCTTAATTGGTCTTCTAGCGTCCAGATTTCTTCCTTTCAGTCTACTTTTCACATGGCAGCCAGTATAATATTTTAAAGTGGCAAATCAGATTAACTGACCAAAACCTTCCCAAGGTTGTGCTTAGAACAAAATCCAAAACTACTCCCCTATGTCATCATCCCATGTTCTCCTCATCATTCTAGTTGATCTCTACTCAAATGTCAGCTTCTCCTCAGAGGAGCCTTCCCCAGACAGTCCTAACCAAAGTCATTCCTACTCCTTCCCCTTGCTTATTTTTTAAAAGATTTTTTTGATTTTTTATTGTGAAAATATACATAACATTTTAACCATTTTTAAGTGTACAGTTCATTGGCCCTAAGTACATTTTCACTATTGTTCAACCATCACCACCATCCATATCCAGAACTTTTTCATCTTCCCAAACTGAAATCCTGTACCCATTAAACAATAACTCTCTATTCTTCCCTTTCCCCAACTCCTGGAAACCACTATTCTACTTTCTATCTCTACGAATTTGACTGCTTTAGGTACCTCATATAAATAGAATCATACAATATTTGTCCTTTTGTTTCTGGCTTATTTCACTTATTAGCAAAATATTGTCAAGGTTCATCCATGTTAGAGCACATGCCAGAATTTCCTTCCTTTCTAAGGCTAAATAATATTCCCTTGTATGTATACACCACATTTTGTTTATCCATTCATCCACTGATGGCCACTTGGGTTTCTTCCACCTTTTGGCTATTGTGAATTATGCTGCTCTGAATATGAGTGCACAAATATCTGTCTGAGACCATGCTTTCAATTGTTTGGGGTCTATATACTCAAAAGTGGAATTGGTGGTTCATATGGTAATTTTATGTTTAATTTTTTGAGGAACTGTCACACCCTTTGCTCATTTTTAGTTTTCATAAAATAAATAAAATAAAGTAGTTTCTTCTTGAAACTACGTATTATTTCTTTGCCTATTTTACCTCTCTTCTACCAGAATGTAAGCTCCATGAGGGTACAGGGACCTGGTCTTATTCATTGCTGTTTCCTCCAAGCCTAGAAGAGTGCCTAGGTCATCATAATTGCTCAATAAGTACTTGAGGAAAGGAGGAAGGAAGGGGGGATGGAAGGAAGGAAGAGAGGGAGGGAGGGAGGGAGGAAGGAAGGAGAGAGGAAAGGAGAAAGTAAGGGAGATAAGGAGGGAGGCAAAGAGGGAGGGTGGAAAAATGAATTAACTTAAGAACTTTATTTAAAACAATACCCCAGTATTTCTCTACTCCCTTCTACACATCACTTAGTATGGCCACATCTATCATAGCTGCCTGGGGGCTGGCTGCCTACCTGGTGTTATTTGAAGGCAGGAAACTTGCTTAAAATGTCAACCTCTGTCCTTTCACCACAACATACACTGATGCCTGATGTCTTGTTAGGTCTTCAACTATTTAACTCTCCAAACTCTGAGGAGATTTCCTTTGGGGTAGCATATAGGTAACAGCCAAACATGATCAATATTCGTAAGGGAAAAAAAAATGGGCCAGATTTTAGCACAGAGGAAGGGAGAAAAGAGGAATGCAGAGGGATGTAAGCATTTGGGATAAGATCTGCTCACTTCTTCATTCAGCTGCATGACAGACTCAGTAGCTGATGGAAAATTGTGCTATAGAATTTAACCTGAAAACAGAATTTTCTCAATATTTAACTGAATTTAACACTTGGATTGTTATCAGAATGATTGGTTTAATTTTTTTTTCCGAGAGGAAGTTACATTTTAATCAGTAAGTATCACGACAGAGGGACTTTTTTTAGCTAATTCATGATATCTGTGTATAAAGCGACAGTTTCCATCCATCCATGGGATCCTGAAAAGTTCTCTGTGTACTGACTGTATTTTCCAGTGGCTTATCATTTTAGCGATGTTGCGTGTTCATTTCTGATGGGCTTTCACCTGACCCCTGCCAAGCTGATTGGTTTAATTTCATTTAAAGGTGTTGGTCAAGACCGTAAACTACAGGAAAGTTACTCTCCTAGTAAACTGGGGGGAGACCTCCCAAATTAGGCCACATAATAGTCCATGTTTCTGTGGTTCACTTTTGGCAGCTGTGAAGTGTCAACAATTTCAGGATGAATACAGGTCAAGAGGTCTTTGAAATATGGACAAAACAACAGTTGGGACAAATATTATGAAAACATCAAATCTTCATATGTGACCTTAGGACATACTGGCTTTGCATCCTGGTAGCTCCCATGACTCATTAAAGATTCTGAGGCCAAAAAAAAAAAAAAAAAAGACAATGTTTAACTACTGTTTATAGTATCATATAATAGGTGGGCAGATGGAGGTAGAGAGAGCCTTAGTCTGGCAGCTGAGTCAGAGTCTTTGGAATTCTGGGATGAATGAAGAATGAGTCATATGCAAAGGAGCAAGACTTCATTCATTCATTCAAGCTTTTATTGAGTAACTTCTACGTCCATGGCCTTGCCCTCAAAGAGTTCACTATCTAACAGGACAGAAAGGACACACAACTTTCTGTAATATGATGTGATAAACACCTTATGGAATTATAAGCAAGTTGCAATGGGAGCCCCAAGGAAAGATGAATAAATATTGTATGGGGACTGTGGAATGCAAAAATATACAAAGTCATTTTCAAATGACATTTAGAAAAGTCACGGAAGAGATGACATTTGAGTTGGTTCTGAAAGGATGAGAATACACAAGATGCCATTAAAGTGTATGATATTCAGGGTGACACCTGCATTGTCATTTCCAGTGGAGTTAAAAGCTGTACTATGGAAATCATTATAGTGCTGAAAATGACATGCTGCAAGAATTAGTTTTGTGGCTGGAGACATCCATTTTCTTGTTTAATTCTGACTCGTATACTTTTATAACTCCTACCCTTCCTGCTTCCAAAGAGGACTGAGTTGGTCGTTCCCGTGGCTACCTGTTTAGTACTTATTTAAAGTACTTTGCAGTCTAGTTCAGATAATTCCGACTCCTAACACACAGCAATGCATAGAAATTGTGGGACAATGCTGTTCATCTTCACTTGAACAAGGCATTAAAAGCCTCTGCTTTGCCTGTTTGATGATACATTCCATATTGCTCTGAGTACATGAGGGTGGTCTTCATGAAGATATCCAAGGCTCAGGCACCATGACTATCCTAGAGAATGCTTGCTGTCCTAGTTGGCTCAGGCTGCCAGAACAAAATACCATAGACTAGGTGGCTTTAACAATAGAAATTTGCTTCTCACGGTTTGGAGGCTGAGAAGTCCGATCAAGGTGTGGGCCAATTCAGGTTCTTGTGAGAGCTCTCTGTTCCTGGCTTTTAAGTGTCAACCTTCCAGCTGTGACCCCACATGGCCTTTCCTTGGTATGTGCTTGGGGGAGGGGGTGGTGAAGAAAGCCCTCTTGTGTCTCTTCTAATAAGAACACTAATCTCATGATGTGGGCCCCGCCCTCATTTAACCCTAATTACTTCCCAAAAGCTCCATCTCCAAATGCCATCCCATTGGCTTCAACATTGAGAATCACTGAGAGAGTCTGAGGAAATATCATTTCTGCTTTATCATAGGTAGGACCCATGTTTCCACAGGACTACCAAATTGATTAAGTCAAACAGCTAAGGATGTATTATTCCAGGATTTCAAAAAATTTTTTAGAGTTAGAGAGGGTCTAAGTGATGCATGATTACAGCCCCTCATTTGATAAATGAGGGAACAGACACAGGGAGGGGAAGTGATGTAATTGACCTTACACATCTAAGAGAAGAAGTTGGGCAGTGTTGCCTGGAAAGAATCATGTAGAGACAGGGTCAGAATTAGAATTCCCCACCAGCACACTGTGCCCAGCCTCAAAAAGGCCGGTAGAACGTACTTTAGCAACCACCATTATAGAATAAGCAAGGAGGAGCCCATGTGAGACTGCGCAGCTGAAGAAGTTAAAATAATGTACCAACAAGGACCTACTGTATAGCACAGGGAACTATACTCAACATTTTGTAATAACCTAAAAGGGAAATGCATCTGAAAAAGAATAGGTATATGCATACCTGAATCACTTAGCTGTACACCTGAAACTAACACAATATTGTAAATCAACTATACTTCAAAAAAGTCATTAAAAGTAAAAATAAACAAAACCAAACTCCCCTCAAAATAATGTAGTGCCCCATACACCTTCCCACCCAAAGTAGAGCTACTTTCTGAAGAAAAGAATTAGTTCTAATATTTCCTGGAGAAAATGGCAGAGTAAATAGAATAAAGAAATTGAACCCATTAACCTCTAAATTAGAGGTGACTTTACCAGACATGGTGTCCCTGCCCAGGCAGTGACAGGCTCACGTGCCTGAAATGGAGTGACTCAAAGAAGGAAATCTCTCAGACTTGGCCCAAATGACAGATCTAGGGGTATAAGGGCCAACTTAACCTGAAATTCCTCCTTGTAAATTTACAAATGGATGTCTTTCCTGACGTTTGGTCAAATGAAAGCTTTTATGTTGCAAGAACAGCTGACAGATTGTTGCTCAGAAGAAAAGCAGATTCTTAGGTGGATAGAAAACTATTTGTTTCCATGTGTATTATCCTTTGATATGTGAAAAAAACCAGGTCTGGCTTGAGCCCGGGTTTCTTGCCTTGCTAGGAAGAGAGATTTGGGGGCTGATGGCTGGGACAGGTAGGCAAGTGGTGGAGAGCCTGCGTTCTGTGCATGTGCTCTTGCCTCCTGCCCAACTGGGTGTCAGGAAGGTAGGTCTGCAACGTTGGCAGCCGGTGGACGAGTGCCCTGAACTGTCACTTCTTCCTGGGTTTTGTGAGCAGCAAACTGGGCCAGTGCCAGAGTCCCAGATGGCCTGATTACCTGTGTCGCTCACCTGTTCTCTCCCCCCAACCCCCCCCCCACAGCATGTCCTCTCCTGCCCTTGGCTTGTCAAGTGCCTGAGAAAACATGTGACTAAGCTTTGGCAAATTTGGTGAAATTCGATCAAAACACAGTCAAGCGCTCTCCTGGGCGGCCAAGTCAGCCCGAGTGGTGCCTTGGCCTGCGGTCTCGGGGGATCATGCCAGGCCTGCCTCGCAGAGGCCAGACAGCTGCTGAAGGTCTGCACGCTAAGGAACTGCTAACCGTCAAGGCCAACTGGACCGTGTCACTCCCCTTTGAGGGTAGAGGGGAGGAAAGGAAGCCTGCACAGAGGATAAAACTTCACATCCCCACTGAGGCCTAGAAGGCTCTTTGTGATCCAAGCCCAGTGTTGCCTCTTCAGCCTTGCTCCCCACCAGATCCCAGAACAAACCAGCTTTTTATTGTACTCAAGTCCTTCTGCCTAAACAGCTCTCCCTCTTATGCCTGCCTGAGTTACTCCTATCCACCCTTCCAGTGTTAGCGTAAGGGCCTTTGCTGATTCTTTTGCTAAATCCACCCCCCTCCTCCAGCCTCAACCCTTCATGTGCTCAGAGCACCTCGTATCATAACTTCATAGCACTGAAATTGGCATGTAGCTATGTAATCGCTTATGGGAAGCTTTGTTTAATGCATGCCTCCTCCTTTAGACTCTAAGATTCACACGGAGCGGGGACTGTAGTGGATTTGCTCACCACACATCCTCACTGTCTGATCCATAGTAGGAATTCAAATATATACCTATATACGAATGAGAGAATGAGCTGAAGACTCTATGAAGGGCACTGTGCTGACCACTTTCTATGCATCATCTCATTCAATAGTAATATCCATTGTTATCTTGGTTTCACAGATGACAAAACAGAGGATCAGAAAAGTTAAGTAACCTCCCTAAGGTCACACAGCTAGTGCATGGCACAGCTGAAGCTTGAACCTGAAACTGTCTGGCTCCAGGCTAACCTTATAACCATCCCACTGTATTGTACTGGGAAACGCAAGGGTGTTTTTGAAGTCTGGGCCCCATGTTTGTACGGCAATCAAGTACCCGTTTTCCTCTGTCTCCCATAATACATTCTCTAGTGTGGGCCAATAGTGGGCTTTAAAAAAATTACCCGAGCATGTGAACACTTCTATTCCCTTTTATCCTGCTGCAGGCTCCAATGGCCTCAGGATAAATTCTGAACTGCTTGGTTCAGCACATAACACCTTTTATGATTTCCCAACCCCACCCTTCATGAGCCTTGCATTCTAGCAATCTGAATCAGCGTGCATTCCTGAACTATCTGCTGTCTCCCTCCCTGCCTTTGCATCTGCTGCTTTTCCTACCCTGGCTCCCCTCTCCCCAGCCCAGTTCTGAGAACTCTGGAGCCTTACCTCCTCTGCGAAGATTCACCAACTTGAAAGAGCCCTTCTTCTCTGTGTGGCCACAGCACTAATCGTAGCACACATTATCCTGAGCCATTTCTCCCCATGCTTGTCTCCTATCAGGCTGGGAGCCCTAATAACAGGGACTGCAGCTTATTGTTTGTGTCTTAGTGCCTGGCATAGAGAAAGTGCTCCATAAATATTCATTCAGTAAAAACATGGATTTTCTACCCTTTGAAAAACAGAAATATTCTCTGGCTTATATGCTGGGCCGTGATGGCAGAAATGCATCTTCCCTTTGATATGTCTGTACATTCCATAAAAACTACCAGCTAATAGGATATTTTGGATCGGTCTCTAAACATACTTTCGCTATTTTTGCTCGCTTGTTTCCACTTTGGAAACTGCAGGGATTTCTCCTCTCTGTGCATGATACAGACCAGAGTCACCAGCTCTTGAAATGCTGGCCATCAATCAATTGGCCTAAACACAGGCGGGCCTTACCATCCCTGCACTGAATGGGCTAAACTTCAGCAAGTATTTAAGAGAGGGAGAGAGTACAAAATAATCTTAAAATGATATGTATACTTGAACATAAAAGCTAGGTCTTAAAGTTGTTTAGGTTGAGTGAAGCCACTGTTTGGGACCCCTCACACTTACCAAAATTCCCCATGTTGCGTTTGGTTGGGCTGCTAAGGGCACTCCAGAAGGTTCATCTAACATCTGCAGACCCATTACTAATCAGAGTCTGGTCCAACCATATGGCATTTGAAAGCCCTCACAGGTCTAGACAGAACGTGCATGCCCCAAAGCCATCAAACTGTGTTTAAGAAGACACTGGTTCAAAGCAGAAGAGCCATATCCTCCTGAGTGTTTTGTTGATGGAAATGAGATCTGATTCTAGTCCAAAAAGAGGAAAAGACCTTCTGTTTTCCAGCCATCGAATCAGAACGGGCAGAACTGGTGTACGGCCCCATTTCTCTGTCGGTGAAGTCAGGACTCATGATATCATCAGGCTCCCTGTGGAGGCTGTTAAGTGCTAATGAGAAAATAACGTTTGTGAAGAATGTTATGCTTCCTGGGGAAAGGAAATACACCATTTTTTTTTTCTTTTCGCCAGAAGCAGCATCTGTCTTTGTCAGTCAGATGCCCCCCCAAACTCATTATCTTTAAGTTGGAGGCTGACTGTGGTGGTCGGCCTCAGGAGGAGGCTTTGCTGAGCAAGGATGCCGGCAGATACCCGAAATTCTGGAGGAACCACATTGGGGCTTCTCTGGGTGGGGCAGCGGAGAGAAAGAGGACGTAGGCAGGGTGAGTACCTTCTCTTCGGCCGCTTTGAGGTTAAGGTGGATATGGGCGTGGGCCATGCATGGGTAGTGAGGTGGGAGAAGAAGACAACCTAACGCCTCCTTCAGGTTGCAGGGGATCTTCTGAACCAGTGTTAGGTTTTGCAGTGGGCCCAGTCCCAACGTGTGTGTGGTCCAGGGCAAGAGTGTACACAAAGGCCCACACGGAGGATGTGTAACTGTTACAGATTCACAGCCTGTGCTCCATCCAGGGCCCTGCAGCCTTTGGAAGAGGGGGATCCCTCTGGTGACTGGAGACTAAGGGGACCAGGGAAGTGCTGGGGCAGCGCAGGCCAAAGCCGGGCCTGGGACCACCCGAACCCAGGATGGAGACTGATCCGGACCCGTTTCCCAGGCAGACTTGGTGGGCAGGCTCCCCTCCCCCAGGCCTCAGTTTTCTGGCAGGATTCTCAGGCATTCCTAAGCAGAGGGGACGGAAGGAGTGCAGAGAGCACCTTGGGTGATTCTCGTGGTGACAGACTTTAAACAAAGGCAGCCCCTCCTCTGGTGACCCAGAGCTGAGGCTGCGATTCTCTCCTCGCCACACTCACGATGTGCTTGAGGGCCGCAGGCCCGATCCAGCTCATTCCTCTCCTGTTTGTTCGATTGGTTACTGAAATTTCAAAAAAATTTCTCATGTGGTTGAAAATGAAAAAAAAGGCTTTGTGTCCGGGTGTCATAAAATGCAGCCGTCTCTTGCCTGGTCAAAGGTCACACCCCTTCCTTCCACTCCACCTCCCACAGGCCCAAATCACAATCAAGTCATTTCTTATACCCTGCAGCCCTGGAAAGTACCAGAACTTAAGAAAGTCCATAGTATCGGTCTGCTTTGACTCTGAACCGTTTCCTTCAGAGGATCTTTTTGAAACTTAGAATTACCCAAAGGGCTGAGGCAGCCCTGGTGCCTTCTCAGCCCCACTGCCTTGTCAGCCCTAAATGCCCTTGTCCACTTCTTGCCCCACTTTGTCTCCAGCTCAGTGGGTGCACCATCCATGCCTTCTTGTTCCACGAAGAGCCGGAGCTCTTTAGGTGATCAGCTCCATGGAAATCTGCCTTTGGCAGGACAGTTCTTGGGGGCATTCCCAGGCTGATGCATCCTGGCATTCTGACTGGTGAATCTGTAGGCAATTTGACTACTAACAGGATAACGCCCGTGAAATGCAGAGAGATGTTGTATTCCTGTTTGCCTCAGCACCAAAGTCCACCACTGATCACCTAGGAGTCAGGCAAGAGGGCAAGGATGGCTCCAGGGCAAACACGTCTCCAAGACTGGGAATATGACTCAGAGGAAATTTCCTGCGCTGCGGGAGGGGACCGCGGGGGCTTTCTGAGAGACGATGAATGACCCATGATATTGGTGGGCCTCCTTTCTCTTCCTGCCAACATTTTCTTCTGAGGGTTTTCTGCAAAGATGTCAGTCAGCATGAATGGTTATGGTTACACTTCCTAGTTTCTTTTTAAATTTTTTATGTCCTTTTAAGATAGAAGTATAACTTATATACAATAAAATGCATACATCTTAAGTGCACAAATCAATGAATCAATGAAATTTTACATGTGTATGTACCTGCATAACCACGACTCAGATCAAGATATAGAACTTTTGGGATTGACACGTATACACTGATGTGCATAAAATGGGTGACTAATAAGAACCTGCTGTACAAAAAAATAAAGAAAAAAAAAAAAGATATAGAACTTTTCCAGCACCCCGGAAAGTTCCCTCGTACCTTCTCACAGACATAATCCTCTGAAGGAAACTCATTCTGACTTTCATCACTACAGATTAGCTTTGCCTGTTTTTGAACTTTAAATCAATGGCGTCATATGGTGTGTACTCTTTCATGTCTGGATTATGAGACTCACTCACTGTGAGACTCTCTTATGTTGTTGGGTATTTTAATAACATCATTTCTCATTGCTGGATAGCATTCAATTGCATGAATATACCACAGTTTATTAACCCATTTTACCAACGGTGCACAGGTAGGCCATTTCCACTTTAGGGTTATTATAAATGAAGCTGCTTGCTTCATAGCTTCTTAGTTAACACTTTTCCAATGCTTATTAAAAGCCAAATCCTGTTATACTTTTCAAGTATTAGGTCACTTAATCTTTACAATAAACCTAGGATAATTATTATTATTATCCCCATTTGACAAGTGAGCAAACTGAGGCACAACGAGGTTAAATAACTTCCCAGGATTTATAACTAGAAAGTAGTACAACTTGGATTCAAGCTCTAGAAGGTAGTCTATCTCAATAACCTGTCTTCTTAACCATCTTGCTAGATAGCTGCCTGTTATAGTTAAAGCTATTAGCCAGACCACTTATTTGCTGCATGACCTTGGGCAAGTCTCTTAATTACTATCTCCTTGTTGGCCAACTTAGGATGACAACAGTACTTCCATTCATAGAGTTATTGAGAGGATTAAATAAATAATCCATATAAGGCAGACACTGTTGCTTGACTAACCCAATAGCCATTCCTAATCCTCTCTTGCCAGTCTACCTACAGAAGCTATAAAAGCTAAATGCTCCTTTTCTAGCCTCCTTTGCACTTAGAAGTGTCTATGTGCCCCAGTTCTGCAAAATGAGGTTGATGGGATATAGGCTAAGGGGTTTCTGGAAAAATTTTGCTTCCATATAAAAAGAATATATAAGGAAGAGAAATTCTCTTAGTGCCTACTTGTCCCTCCTCCTTCCTACCTTTAATGTAGATGTGATGTCTGGCACAGTGGCAGCCATCTCATGAAGCTAAGGATGAAAGTCAACCCACTATGGATGATGGAAGTGAAAGAGAGAAAGAAACGTTCTCCTTGATGATACTGTTGATCTTGCCAAGCCAGGACTAGAATGCCTGACTTCAGACTTCCTATTAAAGCAACAACAAATGCCTTTGGGGAGTAAGGTATTGTTCAGGTTTTCCATTACTTGCAGTATAGATGACAGACCATGTAGAATGCTATCACAATGCCTGGCACAAAGTAAGAGCTCAATAAATACTAGGCTATTATGTGGATCTCTGTCTAATTGGAACCTGGGCCCAAAAGCCTTCACCTTCTTTAATTTGCTAATGATTTGCAAAAGGCACTTTTCAGGCATCATTAAAGAGGAACTATTCCTCCTCCTGGCATCAGCTGTGAGCCTCCGGGATGGAGCGCTCCTCACGTCCTTTGACAAAGCCATAGGCAGCTGGACCTGTCAGTGTTCCTGGCGGTATATTCTCTAGGCTGATGCCTATGAAAGCTGAGCCTCCTCCCACACCCACAGAATGCATCGGAAAGGAAAAAAAAAAAAAAAAACACACAGCTAAATAGGATTTGTATTTCTCCACCTTATTAAAAAAATGTTCAGAAATGTGGGGCAGTTTTCACCACAAGTCTTGTTAAGAACATGCGTGGGGCTAGGTGGCTGCAGCAGGCTGAGGGAGGAGAGCAAAGAGCCCTCAACCACAATCAGGGACCAGGGCCTTGGTACTGCTAGACAAGCTGGCCTGCCTTGGTCAGAGCCATGAGGTGTAAGCCATGAGACACACTCACTAGAATGGCATCCTACTCTCGTTTTTAAACTTTAAGCATCACTTAGCAGTTTACTTTTAAAATATTTGATTAGACTTTTGTTTGTCTAGATCCAGTTCAACAAATACGTATTGAGTGCCTGCTCTGACCAAGGCACCCAGGTATCTAAGTGATTATGGAGGAAGGCAGACTGGAAGAGAGAGAAATTTGTTCTATATTTCATATAGGCTTTCCGTGGACAGCTGCAATTTGTTTTCCCCTCGTGTATGTTGATGCTTAGGGCCTTTTGCACCTGACCTTTCCAGATAAAGACTTCTGATATTGGCACTGTCATGTTCCTCCTCTACCACCTCTTCTCCACGCAGATTGTCTGTTTTGTCAAGTATGCTGAAAGGCCGGTGCTGTGGTCTGAATGTTTATGTCCCCCGCCTAACTTCATGTGTTGAAATCCTAATGCCCAGTGTGTTGGTATTAGGAGGTGAGGCCTTTGGGAGGTGCTTAGCTCATAAGTGTGGAGCCCCCACGAATGGGATTAGTGGCCTTATGAAAGAGACCCCACAGAACTAGCCTCTTCTACCATGTGAGGACACAGAGAGAGGTTGTCGGCTAGGAAACAGGAAGAGGGCCTTCTCTGGAACGCGACCATGCTGGTGCCTTGGTTTTTGGACTTCCAGCCTCCAGAACTGTGAAAAGTAAATTTCTGTTGTTTATAAGCCACCCAGTTTGTGGAATTTTGTTACAGCAGCCCCAATGGACTGAAGACAGAAGGGAATAAACAATTAGGTGAAAGGGTTTAGTAGGCTATTAAGTAAGACTCTAAAGTAAGATACTCATTAATTATCATTTCTTCCCTTTAATCCCCTTTCTGCTTTTTAAGCTATCTCCTAAACAACAAAAAAAAACACTAAAATTGTAAGTTTACAAACTCATGTGTCAGGGCAAAATTCCTAGAATCTGAAGATCATTGTCCCCTAAGACATGGAAATGAGAATCAAGTTGTTACTCACTTGAGTCAAGTTCTAGGCTGGAAGTGCAGAGGTAGAATCTGCAGCCCTGAAGTCTACCTGGTTTTCTGGGTGTTGAGGCCATCGTTCCTTGGACGAGCTGTTTCTCTTTAAGACCCAGTTTCCCTGATTATTAACCCACTTCCCCATAAGGGACCCTCAATGCTGTGCTTGGCCTCTCCGCTGAGAGGGGTCATTTTCAGAACTAGGGCTGGGTGGAAGATGACAGCTGTGGATGGAACCAGGCACAGCAAGACCCGACTCATCACCAGAGACTCCAGGAGGGACCTTGTGTTTTATGGTCTCCCGGAATGTGGTCCAAGTCCTGATATGCGGTCAAAGATAGATGGACCATCCCTGGAGATTGGGAACCAGGTGCCCATTTGTTCCCGAAGGGGCCAGCTAAGAGCTCACACGAAGTTACGAAGAGCACAAGCTAAGGGCAGACAAATCTTGTTTCCGGTTTACGTGTGATAAGGGTAACCTATTAACTTTGTAGGAGTGAATTTTCTCTGCAGAAATGTTCCCCATAATGAACAAAATCCACTGAAATCAATACGAGGAACCATGCTTTATGTAAGAGATGTTGTGGGTAATGAATTTTAATCAAGTACGTTAAGTGACGAGGGTATCTGGCTGTTTGAAGGAATTCCATGGTGAATCCTCATTTAATGTGATTAATTACCACCTAATTTGTCACCTGTGTAAAGCATTCTGTTGCCTAAAAATCCGGACCCTCTTATGCTCTTGTTCCCTGAGACATTCACGACTCCAGAAGGCAGAAGCTCGCTCTCCTTACTCACAGAATTTGCATCTCAGCTTAAAATAACATAAATCACTACTCTACATACAGCCACATAAACATCATCTTCAGGGTTTCACTTGTTAACCAACCTCCAATTGCTGGACCCTCAGTATCTCTTAAATGCCTGCAGGGCAGCCTCCTTTGCTAGGAAAAGTGTCAGCAATGCCAACTGGGGAGCTACCACTGGCATTGTTATTGGCGTACAGCATCTTCTGATGAAAATCTTCGGGACCCATTAAAATACTACTCCACAGCCACTGCTGACAGATGCTATTAAACACATTAATCTGGAAGGACAGACTCTGGCGACGCGAGCTGAGTTGGGTGAATTGCAGAAGCTGGATAAAAACTGGCTCTGCTGGTAGCTCAGCTTGAAGAATGATTTTGCTTTGGGTCTACTTATTTAGAATAAATTTATAAGTGTGGCTGCTTAGAAAAGAATTATTCAAAAAGTAAAGCTGCCCATCCTATACCTCATGAACCACATCTTCCATCTATTCCTAGGTTCCCTCTGTTGGGATTAGACAGGGACCCTCTAAATGTACACATGCTGAATTTGAGGCAGAGGCAGCTCTACCTCATGGCTTTATTTCAAAAGTAATTCCCAGGTCTAAATAACCAGCCTGGCGTTCCCTCCTGTGTTCCAGTCCTCTGACTCCAAATGCTTTTTGGGTTTTGCCCTCAAAGTCAGTAAGTCTATCAACCGGTTTTTCTTTCCCCATCCAACCAGCTCCTCTGGGTTTATTTCTGTCATCACTCTTCCCCTTATCCAAGTTCTTTTTATTTTTAAAATAAAAATTGCATATATTTAAGGTGTACAACATGATGATTTGATAGACATATACGCAATGACATGATTACTACAGTCAAGCTAATTAACAGGTCATCTCCTCACATAGTTACCATATTTTGTGTGTGATGAGAACACCTGAAATCTACTCTCTTAGATTTTAGCAAATCTCTCTTAGCAAATTTCCAAGATTCAATACAGTATTATTAACTATAGTCATCATGCTGTACATGAGCTGTCTAGACTTATTCGTCCTATAGAATGGATCCTATAGAACTTTGTACCCGTTGATCAATATCTCCCCATTTCCCCCACCTCCCCACCCCGGTAACCACCATTCTACTCTCTACTTCTACTTTTTTAGATTCCACATACAAGTGAGATCATGTAATTTTTTTCTTTTTATGTCTGGCTTATTTCACTTAGCATAATGTCCTCGAGGTTCATCCAGGTTGTTGTAAATGGCAATATTTTCTTTATCCATTCATCCAAAGCCACACAAAGCAAACCTGGTGTTTGTTTGGGCCTGGGTATGTCTTTCCAGTAATCCTTCGGGTCCTTTTGTAAGGAGGATCTTATTCCTGTGGATATGGAGGCTACTAAGGGAAGCACTTTGTTTGCATTGTGGTGAAACATTAAGCTACACGTTAACACACACAGACACACACACACAGACCCCCGCACCACTACCACACCTTTCTAAATGATCCATCAGAAAGGAAGAATTTTTTCTGCCTAGCCAAACATACAAACTCCTCACATATCTAACCAAAAGAAAATGGGTGGGCCATTCCTTAGTCCATAGGACAGATGCCCTCATGTCCTTCGGCAGGGGCTATCTGCCAGCCGGACTATGGGGACACCTCTCTCTAGCTCAGAGGCTGCTTTTAGCAAACAGATTCACATCTCACCCTAAAAGCACTTATCAACTGTTAGTCAGGTCTCTGAAGGTTGGCGCAGAAGCACTTCGCCTCGGTAAGATTACAGGGCTGTAAATGCATTCACAAGTCTTCATCCAGAAAATCTACTTTTTATTAAGTCCTTCTCAAATAATATATAGAAAAGCCAAACTTATTCTTCATAGGATCAGGAATATCATCTCTATTTGCTGTGTAATTAAATCCAGAGCATTTCAGTTTTGGCTTCTCTCTCTGAAATCTACCCTTTCACTCACAACCTAAGCAAGCAACAGCAGAATAAAAAAGATACCAGCAAACTTTCTGAACAGTACAGAGAAAAGTAATTCTCCTTTCTATGTATGACTGTATACACAACCTAGAAAGGAATATGCCAGGTATTAATTTTGATTTCTGGTTTCACCAGAATAAAGCCACAATCAGTCTAGCTAAATGCTACTGAGCAAAGTGAGGAAAGCAAAATTCTCTTTAAAAAAGTGGTAAAATCAGCAAGTCTGAATCTTCCAGCCTCACAAATGAGCCCCGATTCCATCATTCCAGCTGCACGCAGGTCGTTTCTTCTTGGATAACATTTTATCACCAAATTCAACAGGTCCCAATCTAAACTGAGCAACTCCAAAATAATTCTCTTAAATGTTCCCTTGATACTTCCAATGGCACTAGTTATGTTAAATGTATTAAAAGAAAGTTTGACATAGATACAGTGGGTACAGAGTAGTGGTTACCAGAGGCAAAGGGATGGGGGTGGAGGGCTGGGTGAAATGGGTAAAGGGGATCAACTGTGTGGAGAGAGATGGAAACTAAGTTTTTGGTGGTGACCGTGTTGTGCGGTATACAGAAGTAGCAATATGATGTTGTGCACATGAAACTTATATAATGATATAAATCTATGTTACCTCAATGAAAAATAAATTGTCTTTTCCAAAAAAAAAAAGGTTTGATTTTTAACATCCTATCAAACTCATTCCTTGTTTATCCTTCAATTAAAAAAATTATCTGGAGTCCACTATGTATTTGATACCATGTTAAATGTTGGGGAGAAAAGAATGAACAAGGTCATTGACCTCACGGAACTTAATATTCAGTGGAGTGAGCCAATGAGTGATGGTACAGGGCAATGTCCAAGCACGTCAGAGAGGGCCTAAGGCACATGTGGTTCAGGGTGTTAGAGCACTTCTGAGCGAAGTGACCACTCAGATTGGATGTGAGGGATGAGTAGAAGTTAGTCCATGAAGAAAAGGGAGGAAGGTGGAAAGGATGGGAAACATTTTAAAGGGAAAGAGCATCATCTACAAGATCCCAGAATGAGAGACTATGAAGTCTTATGTCTGGAACCTAGAATGCAAAATGATCCGGGACCAGATTATGTTGGGCCTCAGAAGGCACGTAATAGTTCTGGACTTTATCCCAGTGATTTTGAACAGAAGGGTGATGGGATCAGCTCTGGGCTTTTGGGAGATCACCCGGGTGAGGGTACAGCATTGATTGGAGGCTGGCAAGTGTGGAGCCCGGGAAAGCAGCCAGAGGTTGTTTCAGAGAAGAGGAGCCACTGTCCTGGACTCGGGCAGTGGCCATGGGGACGAAGAGAAGGGAGGGACTTGGGATGTGTCTTGGACCGGGCTCCTTTAACGTCACTCTCAGTACCATCATGTGGCCTGCACAGAGTCAGTGCTTGAGATCTGCAGAGCATACACAGAAATCTGGGGCCCGATGGCTCTGTTCAAACCCTGACTCTGTTCCCCATAAGCTTTGTGACCATGGGTAAGTTATTTAACTTCTTGGGGCCTCAACTGTAAAATAGGGATAATAATAGTGTATATTCCATAGTAAATAAACATTAAATGCAAAGTTAATACATGTAAGCATTTAGAACGGTGCCAGGAACATATGAAGCACTCCACAAATATTAATTATTATTATTATTAATGTGTTTGGTATTGTCATTTCCTTTATTCACAATCTCATCAAACTTTACCCAGTCTACTCCAAAATGGCATCTAAAATAGCCTTCCCACCTCATTCTTCCCTTAGCTAATTCTACTCTGTACATGACTTCTAGATTAATCTTCAAGACATCTTTCACCACGTCATTCCCTTTTCCAGATTTTATAAGCCTCCCAGATAAGTCCAAAATCCTTAATCTAATGCTTAAAACTCTTACTTATCCTGGTCTTATTTATTCTTTTCTAAGCTTATTTCCCATTATAGTGATACTCCAGGGTATGCCATTTTGGCTTACGAGAATCTAAATTTGCAAGGGATTTCATGTAATATCTGCTCTGGCTTATGATGATTCATTTATTTACGTTGATGAGAACTGCTTTGGATGATGTGCAACTCTCAAGTAGCTGAGAGCCAGGAAACAAGGGCCCCTATGAGGTCATCTTTCCAGCGGTGAAGTATTTCCAGTATTTTTGGTTTGCAAGTCTATAGCAGTGACAATCTTATGCACCATTTGCATTGCTTTTATTGATTTATTTTGTCTTTTGTGGGCTAAAAAAGGACAGTAAAGGTTTAAGGGTATGGTATAGAATAGTTATAAAGGAACTGGATAAAGGCATTCAGCCTTATCACAGGGTAATTAATGAAGGGAAATTGCCTTGGAAGGCCATGCCATGACAACTAGTGTCATCTACTGCAGTGAGAGTGTTCATCTTAAGGGGATTTGGTGTTGTTTTAATATAAGTGGCTTAATTTCAGGGCTCAGGAAGTATCAACATCTCTTGAAATTAACAGTAATTATGTTTTAGACTTTATAGGAATTTGCCTTATGGAGGTTTTCTGGAAGAAATTACCCTGGAAAGATAGAGGTAGACTGTTTTCTTCAAAAGTCATACTCTGCTTAATGTTGGGCATTGACTTCTTCTCCTCCACACACATTACCAGTTCCTGCTTCCTGGCCCTGCTGGTACTCTGCCCTCTGCCTCAGCTCCTCCCCATCTTTCTTCTACCATTTTACCAAAGCCTGATTATTGCTAGGTCCTCTGTCCTCTGTGAAGTCTCTTGTAATAATTACAACTCACACTGATGTTTCTCTTCTCTGAACTTCTATTGTCTGTTCTTTATACTTTTATTTATATCTTTTTTGAGTATATAAATAATGTATAATTGATGTACAATAAACAGTTTATATTTAGAGTGTACAAAACTGAGATTTGACATACTTATACTCCTCTGAAACCATCACTGCAAATTAAGATAATGAACATATCCATCACCCCCCAAAGTTTCTGCAAACCCTTCTGCAAGCCCACTCTTCTTCATACCCTGCCTTGTCCCCAGTCCACTAAAAATTTAAAATTGCCATACAGTTCATTTTTTTTATCTGTTATAGAATCAAAATCCATTGTTAATATTCTTGCCTTAAACACTCAATTATCTTGTAAAGACATGTAAAAAAAATAAGGGGAAAAGTATTTTATATTTATCCCCATATATATTCCACTTCCTCTCTCCTGATGTATCAGCTACACATCGCTGCATAACAAACTATCCCCCAAACCGAGTAGCTTAAAACAACATGTATTATTTCACAGTTTCTGGGGGTCAGAAATTAGCGTGCAGCTTAGTCAGGTGCTCTGTGTCACCTCACAAAGCTACAAACAAAGTGTCCAGAGCTTCAGTCAAAACAAGGCTCAAGCGGGGAAGGCTCTGCTTCTACATTCATGCATTTGCTGGTTGGCATGATTCTGGTGAGCTTTTGGACTGAAGACCTCAATGTCTTCACGGCTGTTGGCCAGAGGCCAGCCTCAGTTCTTTACCGCATGGGCCTCTCTATAGTGTAGCACACAGCATGGTAGACTACACCATCTGAGGGAGCAAGAAGAAACAGAGGAAGAGTGTGAGCAAGAGGGAAGTCACAGTCTTTTACAGTCTCCTTGGAAGTGATGTCCTAGCACTCTTGTTGCATTGCATTCGTTAGAAGCAAGTCTCTAGGTCCATCTCATACACAGGGAAGGGAGATTAGACCAGAAAGTGGGGATCATTGGGAACTACTATAGAAGCTTACTACTACTACATTTTTGGGGGGAGGGGGTATATATTATACAGGGCACAACATACTGCTATCATTTTTGTTTCAAAAAGACAATTCCTGGAGCTCTTCATTCCTTTGTTTAAATCCAGTTTCCATCTGGCATTATTTTCCTTCTGCCTGAAGAAGTTCCTTTAACATTTCTTACATTGCTTGTCTCTTGACAGCACATTCTCTAAGCTTTTGTGTCTGAAGAAATCTTTACTTTGGCTTTGTTTTTGAAAGTTATTTTTGCTGGGTACAGAATTCTGGATTGACCGTTTTTTTCTTTCAGTACTTTAAAGCTGTTGCTTCACTTTCTTCTCATTTGTGTTGTTTCCAATGGTAAGTCTGCTGTAGTTTTTATCTTTGTTTTTTTATTAATTGTGTCTTTTTTTCTGGCTGCTTTAAATTCATTCTCCTTTTCATTAATCTTAAACATTTCATTAAGATGTGGCTTGATACAGTTTTCTTCATTTTTCTTTTGTGTGGGGTTTGTTAAACCTCTTGGATTTCTAAGTGTATAGTTTTAATCAAATTTGGCAAAATTTCAGCCATTAGGTTTTCAAGTATTTTTTCTGTACTCATTTCCTTCAAGAACATGTGTATTAGGCCACCTGAACTTGTCCCACAACTCGTTACTGCTTTGTTCATTTATTTTTAAAGTCTTTTTTCTCACTCTGTCATTTTGGAAAATTTCTATTGCTTTGTCTTCAAATTTACTAATTTTTCTTATGCTGGGTCTAGGTTCTGTTAGTCCCATTCAGTGTATTTTTCATACTAGACATTGCAATCTTTCTCTATAGGTTTGATTTGGCTCTTTTAAAAAATCTTCCACATCTCTCCTTAAAATGCTCATTTTTCCTCTATCTTCTTGAACGTATCGAGTATATTTATTATAATTATTTTAATGTTATTTTCCATTAATTCTATCACCTGTATCATTTCTAGGTCTGGATCTATTGATCAATTTTTCTCCTCGTTATGAGTAGTATTTTATTGCTTCTTTATATGCCTGATAAGTTTTGCTTAGATGACAGACATTGTGTCTTTTTATTGGGCTGGCCAAAAAGTTCCTTCGTATTTTTAAGTAAAAATAAAAGACACATTTTTCATTTTCACCAAGAACTTTGCTGAACAGTGTATTCACCCTTTTGTTCCACTACCTTCTGCCATTTTTCAGGCAACTTCATAATTCCACCTTCCCAAAACTTTTTATCTTTTTGAGCAGAGAACTGCTCCAGGTGCCTTTTACAGTCTTCCAGGGAATTGAAATTTTTTCCATTAAGAGATTTTTGTAAAGACTGAAATAAATGGAAATCCTAAAGTGCAATGTCTGGTGAATACAGTGGATGAATCAGAACTTCCCAGCCAAACTATAACAGTTTTTGCTTGGTCATCAAGGAAACATGCGGTCTTGAGTTATTCTGATGGAAGATTATGCGTTTTTTTAACTAATTCCAGACGCTTCTCATCGAGTGCTCCTTTCAGTTGGTCTAATTGGGAACAGTACTTGTTGGAATTAATCGTTTGGTTTTCTGGAAGGAGCTCATAATAGATGACTCCCTTCCAATCCCACCATATACACAGCATCACCTTCTTTGGATGAAGACCGGCCTTTGGTGTGGTTGGTGTTGGTTCATTTCGCTTGCCCCACGATCTCTTCCATTTCACATTATTGTACAGTATCCACTTTTCATCACCTGTCACAATTTGTTTTTAAAAAGGAATGTTTTTGTTATGCTTAAGTAGAGAATTTCATGCGAAATACGGTCAAGAAAGTTTTTTTTCCCTGCTTAATTTATGTGGAACCCAAACATCAAAGCGATTCACATAACCAAGCTGGTGCAAATGATTTTCAATGCTTGATTTGGATATTTTGAGTATGTCGGCTATCTCCCGCGTGGTATAACGTTGATTGTTCTCAATTAATGTCTCGATTTGATTGCTATCAACTTCAACTCGTCTACCTGACCGTGGAGCATCGTCCAGCGAGAAATCTCCAGCATGAAACTTTGCATACCACTTTTGACACGTTTGATCAGTCACAGCACCTTCTCCATACATTGCACAAATCTTTTTTTGCATTTAAGTTGCGTTTTACCTTTGTTGAAATAATAAATCATAATATGCTGAAAATGTTGCTTTTTTTCTTCCATCTTCAATATTAAAATGGCTACACAAAAATTTACCAATTTTGATAAGTTTTTTTTAAAAAAATCCACGCTGATATGACAGTTGTCACAATACAATCTAACAAGATTGTTTGGATGAAGTTAAAGACAACTAAGTGCTACTAGAGCCAGCATAAGGAAAAAACGAATGAACTTTTTGGCCCGCCCCAAAAATCTGGTCTCTGTTCTTTCATCATGTTCAGAAGTAGAAATCTGTTTCATACCCTTTAGTAACCTATAACACAGTTTATCCTCCCAGCCCCAATTTTCATATATCCCTTGTGCTCATGAAAAAAGTGCTCCTGGAGGGCAGAACCCATATCACCTGACTTCTTTTGCACCATGAACAGTGCTGTGCACGTGTTGAAAATATATATTTCTCTTTACATAGTCTCTTGGAAGGATTGGCTGTGAAGTATCTTCCCTTTGCTTTTATAATAGTGCATCCTTGTGGTCCTTCTCTTATTTCTGTCTTCTCCATATTTAGTCCTCTTTCCACTCTGTAAATACAGGAGCTCTCCTTCACAACGTCACCCAATCTGATGGCTTCAGCTACTATCTTTGTCAAATACTTAGTGGCAACTTTACAACACCAGAGGGTTTTAAACTGGAATCTATGGGTCAAATATTTTAAAGGTGAACAGAGGTGAAAACTGCCATCTGGCAAAATTAGTCTGATTATTCTAATTACTGTGCTTGGTTGACCCCCGTTATTTAGGCCAACTCCCCACCTTCTGATCCTAAGCTCACACTCTCTGCTGTGATTTTCAGTGTCTGCCCAACTCAGCTGGTAGTAACCTGTGACTTTCTAAGACTTTCCCTGGATGGTCCTAAGTCCCTGTCTCTTGCATCACAGACAGAGCCTGAGGTCCATTTGCTGTTTCTGGTACTGTTCCTGCATAGCTAAGTTTCATCTCTGGCTAGATCTGTATTGTGCTGAGGTCAACAGTATTCCGGAGGCACTCACTAATCCCTGTTTATACTGCAGTTGCAAAATTCTTCCTCCTTCCAGCAGGAAAAACTGGTTTTGTAGATGAAGATATCAATGAAATGACTATCTTTATAGGTGAAAGTCACTCCCTTAAGGACCTATTGCAGTGACTTCCAGACCTTACATGCTTGTATTAAAAACCCTACCAGTGGATGTGCTACACATTCCCATGTGGATACTCTGCTCTCCCCTCAAGTCTGGTATATCCACCCTTCCCTGCTAATCTGATCCTTCCACTGTGGTTTCCATCGTCATTAATGGTGCCTCCAATCTGCTAAGCTCAGGGGTCATCTTTGACATCTTGGTCTCTTAATATTTTTACTTGACCTGTTTTCTAGTTCCAACAGTTTTACATTTATGATGTCTCCTGTATGTTTGTGTCTCTTATTCATTTGTTTTCTATACATCCCCATTTTCACTCATCCCTGATGCCCCCGCCTCTAGCATCACCAATCCATCCAAAACAGCATTTCCAGGTAAATCCCCTTCAAGGACAGCTTGCTTACGTGAATTTCCTTTTCAAGTTTCAGCAGCTCCTCACTGTCTACAAAACTACGCCCAAATTAATCCTCCAGCACTGAAGGCCCTTTCCTCAGTGATTTTGGCTTATGTTACCTTTGTAATCTTGGCCATTGTGCCTCCCCCCACCCAATGCTGTCAACTCCAGTTTAATTGGACTTGTAGCTTCTCTTGGAATTCTCTCAGGCCCATTGATGCCTGTTGAAAGCCATGAATGTGAACTTCAAGGTTCAGCACACATGCCAACTCCTTCATGTCATTTTCTCAAAGTTTCTACCCAGAGGTAACAGCAATGTGCTTAGGCCCAGAATGGTGCCTGGCACACAGTGGGCACACAAGAAGTATTTATTTGATTAGTGAACCACCCTTTCTCTTTTATACTTTCATAACATTTTGTACTTGTTCAATAGCACTTTTATCATCCTGCCTTGACGCACTGACTAGTTCATTCGTTCAAAAAGAAATGACTGAGCACCTGGGATGTGCAAGGTTCCAGGCTACAGAGCTAACTGAATAACGGTTGTCTCTTCCACAGCAGTGTGAACATGCCCACTGTACACACGAGCATCTCTCTCAAGGTGGTGTGAGTGTGTCCACTGTACACACGGCCGTCTCTCCCACAGTGACATCCCCAAGGGAACAGACCACATCCTACTCCTCTTGGCTGCATGCATGCACCCTAATGCTGGGCCTTGTATGACACACAGTAAATGCTGAATTGAAAAGAAATGAATTCTCTTCTGAATTAATAAAAAAAACACAGCTCATACAAGAGTCGGGATGCTGACATTCTGTTTATGTCTCAAGTAATTGAAAGGAGGACAAAGATGATTTAATATCCCAGGAGGAAGTAGGTGCTGACTTGCTTCTTTGTATTTGACTTTATTCCTTTCAAAACGGAACAGTCTGTCCTTATTGATCAGTCATAAGAGAAAACCACAAACAACACAAAATCTGTCAAGTTCAGTGTCTTCAAAAGGTGATCAAGCTAATTGAATGGCAAACTTTAAAACTTTACCATTTCGTCTCCTGACCTTGACGTAACCTGGTTAGATAACACCTCAAATATTTTAATTTTTAATATACAAAATGAATATTCTTGTAGCTATTATTTCAAATTAAAACAAAAGTCTTTACAAATAATTTTAGTGCATGATATTCTTTACAAATAATTTTAGTGCATGATGTACTATTTAAGATAAGGTTTGATTTACACACCTTTCCTTAATATAATTACTGTTTTTAGATAGACTACTAGAACATTCACTGTCTTTCATTGATAACTATCAGTATTTATAGTGGATGTGAAAGTGTTATGAAAATGCTATGTCTCTTCTCTTCTAAGAATGAATGCCCCCACCTAACAAAGGAGTGGTCCCTGCAGTCTCACCCAAACACCGTGGTCCTGTTTTCCAATCACAGCTGACCCAATGGGGTTGCAACTTGACCCAAGTTAGACCAATCAGATTCCATCCTCCAGGAAATTGTATTTGACACTGACACATTAGGTAGTCTGCCAGAACTATTGTTTAAATTGGGAGGGCATCTTCCCATGTGCATAAAGAAGAAGGGGAAGTCCATTTGCAGATGAAAAATAATGTAGCAAACATGAAAGAGAAACACAAATGACATTGAGCATTTAGTATGTGTCAGGTACTATCTTATTTAATTCTTACAGAACTTAACTAAACTCACGTTAAGTTAAGTTAAGTTTCCAGTTGAGGAAACTGAGGCAAAGAGGGATAAATGGAAGTGGCAGAGCTGGGATGTGAATCGAGGAGTCTGACTTCAGAGCACAGCTGGTTAGCCTGACATTCTCCTGCCTTGGAGCAGCCGAGTAGGATGAATGACCTCAAGACTTCGGAAAGCAGAGCCAGCTGCCTTCCTGATCGAGAGGTTTACTGGTCTGGCCTGAGACTTGCCTGAATTGTCTGCCTTTGGGTATAAGGAAGACCAATTTCTTTCATTAAGTTCTCCCCCTTTGCTTGAACAATTTCAGAGGTTTCAGTTACCTACAATCCCAAAGTCACGTACTAGAGCTCTGCCCCCTTCATTTACACTCATTGTCAGACCCAGCGTTGTCACTGTCATTGAAGTTCACGTGCATATGCTCACACTCCCATTTCCAGCAACCTCCTCTGCTGTTTGTGTGCCTTTTCCACACACAGGCACACATGCACAGCACGTCTTTGCACCCGCTTCCCTGTTGCACATACAAATCAGTTACTTGCTTGTGGAAATGTAGGGAGGATAATGCAAAGGGTTAGGAAGATATCTGGCACTTTGTTTAATTGATGGGCCTGGTGAAATTATGAGGGAATATTTTATTGTGAGTCGCTGTTCGTAATACCTGCAATTAATGCTTTTAGTGTAATTAAGCAGTTCGAACATTAGGGAGAGAAGGGTAATTAAATCTGTGTTTTGTCTTTCATAGTGCAAAGGAAACCTTTCAAAACTACTGGGAAAGGTAAAACCTAGCCAAATCCATTTTCTACCAGGAAAGTTTCTGGCAGACTTTTGCTGGCATCTAAACATATGTAAATCTTCAAATGGGTTGTGCATTGCAGGTCCCATGCATTGTAAAAATGCCAACTTTCAGCATTATTGTTATTAAGGGAAGAAGGTAAAACAATGAATTATTTTATCAGGTATGTAATTTCAGTCTAGTCCTTGTGGTTCTTGGCTTTCTGCCGAAAAAAATGAGGCAATTTTATGTCATTTGGGCTCTGCATTCACACAGATCGGGGTTAAATCATTGGGTTAAATCAGATCAGGGTTAAATCAGATCAGGGTTCAGTCATTGCTTACCACCTATGAGCTATGCAACCTGGGGCAAGTCACTTTTGAACCTGGGCAAGTTACTTTTGACCTTGGGCAAGTTAATTTGTTACTTTCTGTCCTCTGAGCCTCAGTTTCTTCATTTGTAAAATGGGATAAGAGTTGTGTCTCCTTCACAGGATTGCGGTGAGGATGAAAGGGACAATCCATTGTTGGGAAAGCAGCCTGCCAAGGGCCCAAACACCTGTGCATTCCTTTGCTGAGTGTGCCAAGCTACAAGCCATCATGGCCATCTGACACTGAGCCATTTCTGTAGCTAGTCACCTGGCCAATTAAGTAGGTCAAAGTGACACAGAGTGACTACCATCTGACTACTGGCTCCTTGGCTTGTTCACCACTTGCTATAAAAGGTGAGCCCTAGGTCCTGGATTCCTCAGCTGCAGCACAATTGCCTGCACTGGCGTCATCTGGGCCCACTGTGCCATGTGGGATTTAGTGGCAGAGGAATGGGCCCAGTCATGCGATGCTCCTGCTATTTGCTGTGTAAATAAAAACTGTCTTGCTCTTATTCACTGAGTCTCATTGTCGACTCTCAGCCACTTGGAGTTTTGGCGAGCCAGTCTTCTTGCTTGCTGACTCATGTCCTTTGGATCTTTTTTGGAGGCTTGTTACCTCTTGCCATCCTCTCTGACACAAGTTGGCAAACTTTCTGTAAGGACCAGATAGTAAATATTTTAGGCTTTGGGGCCACGGATCATCTCTATTGTGTATTTTCCTTTGTGTACTTCTGTCTTTAACAACCTTTTAAAAATGTAAAAAACCGTTTGTAATTCACAGGTTAAACAAAAATAGGCTGAGGGCAGGATATAATTCCACTCTCACGAGGCTGGTCTTCTTCCCTGATATCCACACAAAGCACTTAGCACAGCATGTTCTAGATTAGTGAAAAGTCAAGAAACCTTAGCTATTCTTACACTCATACTTTCTGTTTGTTAATCTCTAAACCTGAGGCAATCCTGTTAGTACTCAAAATAATGTTCCCAGATAGTAGAGAAATTTGTTACACATATAATGCACAATTACTAGTTCTTTCCATTCTTACAAGTGAGTTCTGCTTCTTTGGTAACAGGACAATTCTTTATATCAGGCTTCCCAATGTGGTACCAAGAACAGGTTACAGGTGTGTATGTAGACACTGAACCCCTTAACCTTCAGAGCATCTGGGCAACTGGCCCTGGGCACTCTCCTCTGTTTACCCTAATGTATGCAAATGTTGTGCAAATGTTATCATTTTCTATATGTTCCAAGGCCTGCCAAAAGTAGTTAAGCCCTGCTACAAGTCATTAAATTATTGTTTCACAAAGTACGGCTTTGGTGTATAATATAAGGAGGTTTTACATTTTGTGAGCACTCTTTCAACCAGAGTGTAAGAGGCATGGCACTCGGAGAGGCTCACGGGTCCTTTTACCAATCCCAGGTGACTGTAGAATGCTCTCTCCAACTGGCAAGGTGATAAAAATAAGTCACACTAACTGGTTAACTCTTAATGGTCCAGACAGCCTCTGAGGAGAAAGATGAACAAAAACCACCCAGGAAGACATCAGTGACATCAAGAAAAAAGACAACGAGATAGGTCTTGAAGGTTTGCTGGACTGAAAGGCGAACGGTTAAGGGGAAAGGGTAACCAAAGGGAACTAATAGTTCACCGTTTCCACAAATTTCCAGGCACTGGTTCTGGTAAAAAAGGCAAACTCTCTAGACACCAAACCTAAGAAAAAATGAAGACAGGAAAAGTAGTGGAAGGAAGAAGTAACAGGAGGGGAGGAGGGCAGGAAGCTGAAGGTAAGGGGCTATGGGCTGCAGAGGCTGCACAGGGGGCTGGAGACATTCACAGGGTGACACAGATCAGGGCCAGGCATGGCACCCAGCAGAGCCAGGCTTCAGGACAGGGCGATAAATTCCTACTGGTGTCTAATGGCTGGACCACGCCAGCATCCCATGGCATCACTGCATCACGGAAGTTCTGTAACAATGACCTTGAGTAACCCAGAGATGCAAGGATAACGCACAGTCTGCTTTGCTTTCTGAGTCAGGAAAGTATACATTTCAGGAAGATTTCCCTCAAAAAATAGTCATGAGCTAAGATTTCAAAAACTCCCTCCATAAAAAGATAGAGATATTAGTTTTCTGTAAAACCTCATCCTCAGACCATATTCAGGAAGGAAAGCCACACTCTACTACGAATCTCATAGCGTGTGAGGGGTGGTGTAGGTCAGCGTTCTTAATGAGCCTTTCCTGGTCCTGAATGTACTCAATTCCTCTAGTTTTCCCTCTGACTGAGTGTAAGATTCTGAGTTATCCTTGCACATACATGACAGTATCTGATGCCTGGAACAATTTTGTGTGTGTGTGTGATGTTGAGGGTGAGAGGGTGGTGAAAATCAGATTTTTTTCTGTTAAAGTGTTAATGGAAAAGCAGGGGAAGATTCATAAGGCTAACAGGCATGTTTTACAGGGTCAGAGACCAGAATCCGCTGAATAGTGAGCTGATGGACCCGGGGTGATAATGACTGCCTGCATGAAAAGAGTTAGAATGAAAACTCGATGTGTCTTCGAATAATGGCAACTTAATTCAGGCATATCATTGGGGAAATTGCTTTAGAAGTTTTTTTCTCTTCAAGCTTGACTGAACTTCTCAGAAAATGTACCTGAAGGAAGTGTTTCTGAAAGTTGTCCCGGAAATGGAGGGCCATTGCCTCTGGAGTAGGTCCACATTCACCAACAGTGGCCGTGTTTCAAGCTTTATTCCGAGGCATCAGCAACTTTATTTGAAAAGTACACTCATGCACTAAGGGTGACCAGCGGTGATCTTTGGATGGCTGGAAGAGGAAGTTGTTATTTTTTTTTAAGTTTGCTTGCTGGAATTTTCTACAGTACATATATATCACAACTGTAATAATGCAAAGCTTGTAAAAAAAAAAAAAAGAACTATATCCAAGCCATTGTGGGAGGGTCCATTACATAGAGGTTGGTGTACAATTTGCTTGCTCTCTCTGATCATATTAATCTAATTAATACAATGAATGGAGTCAAAGGTAATGCAATACCAGTGCTTTACAAACTTCTCTGGTATGTAGGTGCCTGTAAAACGTCTGGGAAATGTCAAAACCTAGTAAGGAATATCCCCTCCCTTATTCACAGACACACTACTGTCTTTCAACTATCCCAAAGTTCATAAAGTGGATCAAGGACACGGAGATCACTAAACTACTGCTGGTTGGAGCTTTATGTCCCATGTTTTTTGTTTTATTTTGTTGTGTTTTCCAGAAACAAAACCAAAATCACAACCTAACATGACTGGGAAATCCAAAACGCTCATTAACTATGTTGTCTGGTTATGTCTAAGAAGAGCTCATTTATCGCTAAGACTAGGCTAAAGATGGTTTTTAAAACAATGACACATCAGAATTTAACGCATCTAATAGAGGCTGCAATCTTTCAAAAATTGGATGCCATGATCTACCTGTCTTAGTGTTCAGAGACTGCACTGACATTTAAAGCCTGGGGTGGCGGGGAGGGAGGAGAAATGTGCAAACTGTCTCTTGAGGAACATGCAATGGTAGCTTCGGCTTTCAGAGCGGGGCAGGGCTGGGCATAGTCTGATTGACACAGTAGAGTGGGGTGGCAGGGCGGCTTCAGTGTCCAATGTTGCCCCTGAAAGTCGTCCCCTCAAATTGTAAGCGGTCACAATAATGTTTGTCTCCACATTCACCTTTCTCTACTGTGGCTGCGACCACTTCCGCATTCTATGCTAATAAACCAGAATGAGGAACGCAAATATTCTGGCAGGCAGGTATGGCCAATAAAAGACTTACATGTCTCCATGTCTCCTGACCTTGAATGGGCAGAGCCAGATTGAAAGAACTCCTCTGGAAACCAGTTCATCACGTGTGACGGTCTTCTGTGGTCCCCTATCCTAGGGGCAGCTACTGCAGAGAGCTTATTTATGGTCAACTTAGGAAAAGTTAAAGCGGGAGTCAGATGCTTTTCCAGTGATCTCTTTCAAGCTTCAACTTAACTACATTTCTCTGTATGATGTTATCTCTTCTACAGGCTCCTAGAGCACCAAAGATGAATCATAAATCTGTATATGTGAGAGCTGCTAATTAAAGTATCTTTATTAAAATTATCCTTTTGTAAGAATGTTGTTGCTAAAATAAATGCCATTTAAAAATGCACACACACACACAAAAGACCAAGGACATTTGTAAATACTGGTATCGAGTCACTTTTGACTCCATTCATTGTATTAATTAGATTAATCTGATTAGGAGAGGCAAGCAAATTGTACACCAAACTCTTCGTAATGAACCCTCCCACAATGACTTGCATACAGTTTTCTTTTTCTTTTTCTTTTTTTTACAGCTTTGCATTATTACAGTTGAGATATATATATATATATATATATATATATATATATATATATATATGGTAGAAAATTAGAAAATTCAGACAAGAAAACTTAGAAAAAATAACAACTTCCTCTTAAATAAATATGGAAGTCTAAAAATCTGGACAAGTCCTCTTGGTGTGATTCAACAATTTCCAGTAGCCCATCCTCCCAGCGTCGTATCTTTGCTGTGTCGGGAGGGAGCCGTGGGTCCTAGTGTCCTGAAATCTGAGGGAGATGGCCTGAGTTCCCTTGGCCAACACCTCAGGAACTTGTCTCAGGAAGGAAGAGACAGCTAGAATCTACAAAGTATGGACAGTATAGGTTTTTTACACCTGAAAAATGTATATTTAACTTAATGGCCAGCTAGAGGCTTGTGCCACTGTAAGAGGGTCCAGGGGGAGAATCTGAGGTTACCCAGACCTTCAGGGCAGGATTTGGTCTTCAACTTGTACTCCCTTCCAGGACTCAGATGCAGATGAGGAGATCTGACTCTCCAGTGGTCCAGAAGAGATCATGTCCCCAGCTCTACCCTGGGATGATGATTTAACACTGGGGAAGTGCCTTGGTTATTTTCAAGATGCTGAGATCTTTAGGGGGAAATAGAAGTATTTTATATGCTGAGGTCATTTATTCTTTTAAACTCTTTAAAATTTGTTCATAGTTATTGGAAAAAAAATGTTACTCTCTTCCACATATATTTTTCCAGCATCATCTAAGTGGCAGGTTTTGCTAATTTTTCTCTTTCAAGTTTACATTGCATACAATGTGTACCACCCTGAAAACACCCAGGTTTTACACTTTGCTGACTGAAAAACAAAAACAAAAATCAAAATTCAAACCAGCAAAATCATAAACAAGGCTTCTAAAACCAATGGGGAAGTGGGAGGAAGAGGTAAGTTTAAATACTACTGCATAATGGGGATTGTAGAAAGTACATTCGTATATTATTTTGTTTAATCTTCAGAATAACACTGTGGGGTATTATTGTCTCCTCATTTACAAATGAGGAAAATGAGGCTCAGATAAATAAAATTCACATAGCAGAAAAGGGGCAGAGCCGATGTTTTCAACTGCCACCTGCCTGAAACAAAACCCATGCCTTCCCCTCTGTACTGGACCAGCTTCCAGACGCCCTCAACCCTCCTATGCCAAAACTGTAAATTTCATTTCATCTCGCTGCCTGGGAACATCAAGATGACATCATTAGGGACTTTCCACTGGAAATAAAATAACCCAGAGAACACAGAGAGTCAGCTGTTAATAGGCTCAGATCGATCTGTTACTTTCTTAGGGTCTCTGCCCATCAGAATAAGAAATCATGGAGTACCACTTTGTGTATTCACCAGAAGAGTTTTCA
Source organism: Eubalaena glacialis (assembly GCF_028564815.1). Taxonomy (NCBI): domain Eukaryota; kingdom Metazoa; phylum Chordata; class Mammalia; order Artiodactyla; family Balaenidae; genus Eubalaena; species Eubalaena glacialis. The sequence continues at coordinate 93,547,621 of NC_083720.1, read as the reverse complement.
CAAGGATGTGAAAGTAAAAGACAAGTCCCCTAAATGGAACTCTTGATTCTAGAACCTATTTACAGCAGAATGTCAGAACTCACACGATGCAACTAGAAAGCTGTGCTACAAACATGTTGAGAGCATTCAAATTCAGCTGATTCATGTTTACAAAGGCAGAGATTTCAGAAAGGTTTTAACTTAGATTTGTGTTTCTCTCTGAAGTTATCTTGCTGTTATGAAACAGACACACACACAACTCGAAACTAAACAGACTAAATGGAGCGTTCTGAAAGAAACACACAGAGCGGTTTCAAAACCAAGTAAGCAAATGTGGTTGAAAGGAAGTGTCGTCACAGGCTTTGAAAATAATCTTTTTTGCATTGTAAAAAACAAAACAAAACAAATCCAATGTTTAGGGAAAAAAAGCAGGGATCCCTAATGGTGGAATGAGGTCTTGCATATGATGGGGAGGTTCCAGGGGCCATGCAGCCCTGCCTCCAGCTCATCCTCCCTCCATCTCTGGAGATGCTCAGGGAGCTGGTGAGGACAGTGCTGCTCCTCCAGGCGTCATTCGGGATCTTCAGGGTTTTCACCCCATGTCCCGCTCAGAGCCAGGGACACGCATGTTATCAGTGCCCTGGCTCACCTGTGCACAGCCCCAGCCAGACCCCCGCTGCCAGTCACGTCGAGGAGCTGTATGTGAATGAAGAAGCATCCCTGATATCAAATCCTCGTGCTCGTGGCTGTCTTGTGGTCCTGGCGGGGACGGGCACCATCCTGCTAATCGGCGCTGCAGGAAGAATGTGTCCCCACACCTTGGACGTCTCAGAAACCTTCAGGACTTTCTCCTGCAAAGAGTAGACTAGACCCGGCTGGGAGAAGGTGGGATAAGGTCATTAAAAAGTTAAGCCAGGTCCTCATTAACCTCACCGGTGGAGAAAGGCCCCGGAATGGACAATTCAGGAAAGCAGCACTCAGAGCCTCAGAGCTCACCTTGCCCAGCTGCTACATTGTCAGATGAGCAAAGCCCAGCTCAGAAACACGACCTCAAAGGTAGTCATTCTCAGCCGCCAATGGTGCATTATTTCATGCACCATTAAGAGAGGTGAAATGCTGCCGATAAACTAAGATAGGCCGTCGACTGTGAGATGCATCCCAGTTTCAGAGGTGGTAAATGTAAAGAAAAACAAGTGGGTGTCTTAAAATGGTTGAGATGTACTAAGCCACTTGCCCCCAGATGCTCAGAGCTCAGTCCTTAGGGTTTTTTTTTTTTCCTCCACTACACTCTGTAGCTGCATTCACGGACAAAAAACCCAAAGCTCAGAGCTTAAGTGACTTATGCAAAGTCACTGAGCTAATAAGGAGAGAGGCAGGACTTGAACTAGACCCGGAACTCCTTCAAGATGGCTCCCATGACTCTATGTGGCCTTTGCTCCAAGGTATGGATCTCTGGCTCTGGAAAACTAAACTGAATTCCTCAGCAGAACATTTGTCTCCTGATTAGGTTTTGCATATGATAATATAAAAATTAATAAACTGCTTCCTTGAACACATGCAGACAGGTTGAGAGCAACCAGAGTAGGCATTTGCCAGTGGGGAGGACATCGCCTCTGGATTTACAATGTGCTCAGGAAAACCTATGAAGTAGATAATCCGCAGGCCTGGCAATGAAAGAGCTACTTCTGGCAGTTAGAGTTGATGTTTATTTAGGTCTTACTGGAATACAGGAGAGGGGTGAGAACCATTTTATTTTCCCTAGGTCTAGCCCTTCCCTTCACCCCAAAGCTAGCGTGCTAAGGTTCCTCCACAACTCCTGTGCCCACGAGTAAATGACGAAAGCTTACCCTGCTTGTCACTAAATGGTCCAGGGGCTGACGTGTGAACTCTCCAGCCCCAGGTGACCCAGAACCCCCTCAGACTTGAGAAAAGGGACAAGGCCACACAAGAGGACAGCTCCCTCTGCAGTGTCATCTCTGGCCAGGCTGGCATCAAGGCACGAATTAGGCTTGGAAGAGAATGATGTGGAATGTCTCACCTGGCTGACTCCCCAGGAACCCCGGATACCGTGTACCTCCTGTTCACACACTGTCACTTCGAAGTTTAGCTTAGGGAGGCACAGCCTCTGATTCCTCGCATGGGGACAAGCTTCCTTTAACTCAGAGTGTTCCAACATCTGGATTACAGGTGAAACTAGTCCCTGGGCTGGTGTGAACTGCCTTGATTTTGATTCTTATTGATACTGGATTCTGAGTACTCCAATGACTTGGACAATAAAAAAGGTTGCATCCGGACTCACTTGGCCCCTGTAAGGCGCCCTGCCAGCTCGGCCCACAGATTTTCTCAAGATGAGGGTGCATGTACTGTGATCTCAAAAACAGTGGGAAACCAAACCCCGAGGCTCCCTGGCCACTCTTGCTGCCGGCCTGGTAGCAAGGTGTTGGGAAGCGCCCCAAAGAGAACGAGCCGGGGAAGGAACAAAGGTATGGGCTTCTCGGGAGGTGCTTGGTTCCACTGCCCCACCGCCCAGGCTTTTGGCCTTTATCTTCTTTGCTTTCCCTGCCCCGTGAAGAAAGGCAACACTCTCAGAACTGTGCCTTCAAACAAGCTGCTTGAGAAAATGTATCACTGCTCTTGAGACACTGTTTGCACCAGCAAGATGGGCACTTTAGCTCTTGTGATGAAACGGGAGGCCGCCTGCCCTCTCTGTCCTCTTCTGGCTCTGGAGGACCACTGTGTGGGTCTGGAAGGCGACACATGGGTGCTGGTGCTGGAGAAGATGTGGTCTGGTCACTGCATGAAGATCTGGTGTCTGCTTGCCAGCAACCTGGACGATACAGCCTCCTGGGCACCGGGCTGTACGCCCTGCCTCTGAGTCCCTTCTTGCATGGATGTTAAGCAAGAGTTATGGTTTGTGCTTTCCCTCTGAATGCCTGCAAACGCTCTTTAAGTGACCTAACACAGCCAGGAAGGCGCCCTGGACCCTCCCACACGACCACCAGGGCCCGTGAGCTTGGTTTCTCCGGGTCCTCCTGAAAGTGAGACAGAGCAGCAGGGGAATGTCAGCAGCTCCTCCTCACCCTCGTCCTTGTCGTCAGGAGAAGCCCTATGTACACACGCCCTGGCGACCTTGACAACATCCACCTGCAAGGAGAGACGGGCAGCCAAAACACAGTTTCCTGCATATGCGTACACAGTCGAGCCCAGGTCTCTGTCTGGGAGGTTATTTCTAGCTTTGAACACGGACAGCTTTGCAGACCAGCTCATCCTAGTCTATTACTGCCGTCCACAGCCTTTCTTTCTTTCTCCCTTTCTCTTTCTTTCTTTTCCTTTCTTTCCCTTTCTCTTCCTTCCTTCCTCTCTCTCTCTTTCTTTCTTTCTTTTTCTATCTTTCTCTCTCCTCCCTCCCTTCCCTCCTTTTTTTCCTTTCTTTCTCTTTCTTTCCTTTTACAAAGAAATATTTTTTACAACTGTGGTTTTCACTCCTGAGCTGTACATTACAGTGATGTTACAAAATTACCAACGTTCAAGCTCATCCCCAGTTTCAGGTTAAATGCTCTGGTGCGGGGCACTGTGCTCTGGAATGGCACAGTGTCAAACCTCAAGACACTAATCATGCAGTTGGAGACATTCTCGATTCCTCACAGCCTTTCTTAAACATAGGAAAGCACCACGACTCTTGGAATGAGCAGAAACCAAAAACCCTACAGAATTGCCTGTATTTCTAGGATACGATTTTAACCTTCCCAAACTTAAGCTTGGTTTAATTCTCTCCAATGAAATTACACCATGTACTTTGCTACCTTTGAGTAGTGAGGAGACAGAAGTACGTGATCAAAAGGAAAAGTTCCTTCTTTTGTTCTGGGAAAAAAATTGGACGCAAAATTGGCAAAAGAAAACACAGCAGACAACTGATCCTAAAGTACCTTTTCTCTCTGTAGTCAGCAGGACCGTGGCAGGGGGTGGAGGCTGGTTCCACAATTAATTAGTTTCAGTTAATTTAAGTGCCAGTATTATTTCCCCCTCCTTTTCTTCTTCCATATACACTGATGAATAATCAGGGTATGCCATATAAGAATTTCAAAACTCATTTGAAGTTCAGGTGGTATAGAATTCAGGAAGCACAGAAGTCTAATTACAGAATACAGTACCCACACAAAGGATGAGGCATAAAACCAGAATAAATCGACTTTCTTATTTCCTGACCTGTACAAACTAAATTATCCAGACCTGATATTTTAGTAATCTGATTTCCAAACGATGCAATGTTTTTTTCCTTAATTTTTCTTGAGACAAATGCTCTAATTTTATATGTAGTACTTGGGGGAAAGTAAAGTTCAATGTCTAATTTTTTCTGATCTATTTAGAGCTATTTTCCTCTGCTTTCTAGAAGACAAAATAGAGAAACAGAAATGGGATCAAATTCTATAAATAAATTATAGTTGGCTTGTCCTTAAATATTATAAACTGCTGAAAAGCAATGAAGTCATAGACATATATTAATTTTATTTTGAAAGCTGGCTAAGAGATGGTATTAAAATTAAAGAGCTTTGCAAGAAGGAAAATGAAAGGAGGGTGAAAAAAACCCTGCGAAGACTTCAGAGATAATGAAACAGTTACATTTCCTTGCCAGCCTCTTCCAAGACATCAGGATCCTACCTTTGCTGCTTTATCCACTGTGCTGGTGTGATACTTAAGTAACCACCAAAGTTGGGGTAAAACCTGACAACCTGTCAGTGTGTTGCTTAATAATGGTTACATTTTGCCCAATATTCTAGCCACTGTTTCACCTTCTCCATATATTAAAATATCCTCTAAGGAAAAAACCACAAGTTCAATAACAGCAGAACAAGAGGACCTTACAGGTAGACATGGATTTGCTTGGATTTTATGAACTTCTTTCATCTCCTTTCAGAATTTAAGAGTTGGGAGAGTCAGAATGTGTTAGCTTATGAAATTTATTTTGGAACTGAAACCAAAAAAAAAAAAAAAAAAAAAGAACAACTTTAAACTTAAGTTTTCACCAGCTCAGCCCATGTGCCCGTGTCAGCCTCCATCAGCCCTCCCCACAAGCTCTCCCCATGACACAGTCTATCTCTCTGCAGACCGAGCTCGAAGCTGCCCCGCAGCCAAAGCCAGGTGGAGAAATGGGGCTATGTGAAGATAATCTTAGGTCAGAATACAGGCCAAAAACCAAAACTGGTTCTGCTTGATATTGCCTGGCTGCCCTCATTTCGTCACTTGGCTTTACATGGAAACACAGTGCTTCAAAACTTGCCCAAATGACAAACCACCATGACATTTTACAGCAAGAGTAATGCAAAGGGGGACTGAGCTTATCGATTTTTGCAAAGCCCTGCGGACCTGGATGTGTTAATGTGAATGAATGTGCTGGACCAGCCCAGAGGGAAAGAAAGCCCTCCTGTAGTTCATCCCTTGACCTCAACTGGCAGATGTATGGGATTTGCGTTTGCACTATAAGTAAAGTTCTTACATCTGCATAAGGATCTTTTGATTGGAAAAATGACTTCTGCTCTGCGAAAGAACTGCCTAGTGGAGTCTAGGTACCAAACCATCCGTAAAATTAGATGCCAAATCCTCAAAGTTTGCTGTCTCCAGACACACAAGCCAATCAATTTGGGAGGAAATTGGCTCATATAGCGTTAACCCGGTAATGCCAGCGGCCAAGATCCAAATGCTGAATGTGAAATCACAGGTAGAATCTGCTCCCGGGCTGCACCATGCCAAGACTATGGCTGCAACCAAATCATCTGGATAGGAGTCAAGCAGGGTGAACGCTGGTAGTATAGGCGCCACTCAAATGGGAATCAGATGGTATTGGCATGACTGATGATGACAAAGCCTCTCTCCACTTCAGTCAAGTTCCTCTGAACCCTCTTGTCTAGACCTCAACCTTGGGGCCCCCTCATGCCCCTCCCCATCCTGTCTTTGGCCTGCCTAGCCCAGTCTGAGCAAGAATCCTGCTAAGTCAGTTTAGTGAGAATCCCCCCACCTTTGATTTCTGATCACCTTTGATACCTGACCAAGTTCCTCATCCCTCACCTTTGATGTAAAAGTCCTTGGCCTGCTTTGAGCAAGATTCCTGCTAAGTTGGTTTAGCCAGAATCACCCACCCCTTGATATCTCCTCTTAGTGATTTTCCATCCACTGACCCTCTCACCCTGCTCCTTGGGGGATCCCCACTTGAAATTGTCGTGTTCAGAGGTGAGCTCCATCTCTCTCCTCTATTGCGATAGCCTTGACTCCTATTTCAATAGTCTCAAAAAAAGACTTCCTCACCATTTTAACAAGTGTCAGAATATTTTTTTTTCTTTAACAGTGATGACTGTACTGCATTAGGGGTCGGAACCTCGACCTTTGGTGACGGTGACAGTGACAACAAATGTCACTGTCTGCTTAGCAGGGAGTTTTCCTTTTTGTGATTACTTTGTTTAAGTAAACTTCTTTTTAAAACTTTAGTCATTTATTTTACTTCCTTCTCCTACTAGTTTAACAAAGAGCCACTACTGACTATTTTAGGTTTGAGGCTTTATCTTTAAATAAACTGCTTATTTTGGAATAATTTTAGATTTACAGAAAACAGTGGCTATTTTAGTTATGAGGCTTTACCTTTAAATAAACTGTTCATTTTGGAGTAATTTTAGCTTCACAGAAAAGTTGCAGAAATGTTACAGAGAATTGCCATTTACCCTTCACCCAGTTTCCCCACTGTTAATATCCTACTAAGAAATTGTCATTGATACATTACTATCAATTAAACTTTTAAATTTAATTAAAACCAATATTAATTAGACTTTATTTGGATTTCATCCATTTTTCCATTCATGTCCTCTTTCTGTTCCAGGATCCAATCCAGGTACCACACTGCATTCAGTTTTCCTGTCTCCCTAGTCTCATCTGGTCTGTGACAGTTTCTCAGTCTCTGTTTTCATCACCTTGACAGTCCTGAGGAATATTGATCAGGTGTCCAGGAGAATATTTCCCGATTTGTGTTGGTCTGATGTTTTTCTCATTAGACTGGGGCTATGAGTTTTTGGAAAGAATATCACAGAAGTGTCCTTTTCATCACATGATCAGGTTTTTGTGATTGTTTTGCTTGTTCAGAGTATTGCAAATGTAGCCCCTTTTGCTGGTTAACCTTAAAGCAAGACTCTTCGCATTCCACAGCTATCCAAAGGGAAATCCACTATCCAAGGTATCAGCGAGGAATTTTACTGAAGATTTTTCATGGTGGAAGATGGGAGAAGGTAAGGAGAAAGTAGCATGGCACATAACACAGCACAAGTTAATGAAAATCCCCACTAATATCAATGTTTCCCCTTTTTGCACAGAAAGTTCAGCCCATGTGGCCTCTACTTGCCTGGAAGCCCCCCCCAGCTCCAACCCATCCACACCCCAGATCCCTCCAGCTCCCATCTCATGCATCTTTACACCCATCATCTTGTTCAGCAAAGGCCCTACTGAAGACCCATCTGTACAGAAGGCACCTGGACAGTATATAAGAAAAAATTTTTTTCAGTCACAAATAGCTTTTTTTCTTTTACATAAAAGAAAGTTTTTAAAAAAACTTTTCTACCTACTCTCTGTCAGACAAGAAATGACTTCAACACAATGTCCCCTCATGAAAGATGAACTGGAGAATTGAGCAAATTGTCTTGGCCCGGGTATCTGTGGGATGGGATGAGTGAGTAGGAGCTTATTTTGCCTAAATGTGCAATATTGCCTTTCTTCAAAGTCACATTTACAAGGCGATCGCAAATTCACTCATTACTTTGCTTTCATTGTCACTCACTCTCAGCTATGTCCCAACTAGTTTTGAGGCAAGACTACCCCTAAACCTTCCAGAGAAGGAGAAACTAACATAGACAATTATTCTTTGTGTTTAGTGGCTAAATCGGCTAGTGCCTACCCGTAATGCAATTTTTCTTTCATTTATTTATTTTTTTAAATTAATTTTTATTGGAGTATGGTTGCTTTACAATGTTCTTTCATTTATTTCTGTTTTAATTCAACAGATATTTTCTAAGCTCCTACATCGTATCTAGCACTGGACTAGAGCCTAGGAGTGGGTAGTAAGTAAAACAGACACAATCCCTACCCTCATGGAATCTATAGTCTAAGAAGATACATACTAAACAAAAAATCATAACCATGATGTGTCATTTCAAGCTATGACAAGAATCATAAAGAAAACATCAAGGAAGGATGCAATGAGACCTACTTTTTGTGTGTGTGTGTGTGTGTGTGTGAGAGAGAGAGAGAGAGAGAGAGAGATTTGCAGGGTGTGGGGAGGAGCTGATTTGCTTTTCTGAGAGTGGGGTGTCAGGGAATGCTCATCTGAGGACTAGCTTTTGCAGGAGACCTAAGGGATGAGTAAGAATGACCTAAGCTGACTGAAAAGCACAGTTTAGGCTGAAAGGAGAGCCTGCAGGAATGTTCTAGGAATTGCAGATGACAGTGTGTCTGGAGCACAGAGATGCGTATCAGCAATCACACCAGGCCAGGTTAAGACCGTGTTCAAGATGGTGAACACCGTCGTCCATGCAGGGCACGAAGGCAAGTGCTCAGGAGGGCAAGAGTTAAGTACCTTGCTTACTTCACAGAAGAGCACGGTGACAACTGAGAATAAATAAATGCTGGCTGACCTGCCCATGCCTCCCTCAGCTATGCCCCCTGCCCCACCCACGCCCCACCCACTGCTCAGGAAGGAGGAGAACGAGGCAGCAAACGCGCAGGTCAGCTCCGCGACACCATGTGCCATTCCTAACCAGGGTCTGCTACAGAGAAGGGCTAACGTTTCTCTTTGCAGAGGAAGGAAAGAGCTATGTTTGTAGACCGGGTACCACAACAGTCTCCCAGCAGATCTGCCTCTGAGTTCAAGGATAACTAACCACACGGGCTGTTGCAAAGACTTGTGTCTGCACCTGATCATCCCTCCTTAATGAATGATTCAGCTAAGTGAGTCGTTCAATCACCTCAGAGTCCAAGGATAAAGAATTTGGGCTCAGGGCTTCCCTGGTGGTGCAGTGGTTGAGAATCTGCCTGCCAATGCAGGGGACACGGGTTCGAACCCTGGTCTGGGAAGATCCCACATGCCGCGGAGCAACTAGGCCCGTGAGCCACAACTACTGAGCCTGCACGTCTGGAGCCTGTGCTCCGCAACAAGAGAGGCTGCGATAGTGAGAGACCCGCGCACCGCGATGAAGAGTGGCCCCCGCTTGCCGCAACTAGAGAAAGCCCTCGCACAGAAACGAAGACCCAACACAGCCATAAAAATAAAAAAATAAAAAAAAGAATTTGGGCTCATATTTTGTAAATAGTAAAAGAAGGTCTGTATTTTTGTTGACACTTTGGTTTAACCACCAGCCAAAATAACAAAAACAACAACAAAAATACTCCAGTATAACGACAACAAAAAAGTACTAGCTATGAAAACAGTGTTCTGGGCATTTTGTATTCAATGAGCTGTTGCCAATACATAATGCTTTCCATTAGCATTTGTCAAAATCAGGGACTAAAATATCTGTCCGTGAGTTATGGATTACTGGGGACTTACTGGGTGCAGCATTTATATTAGAAAAAAAGGACCAGAAATGTACATGGTAGGGAAAAGAGAGGTGGCTGACAGTGACAACAGAAACCATGAAGCTTAGGCAAGATGCTTTCTAAAGTAGAGAGGATAATCCAACCAAACTTCAGGATAATAAGAGCCCAGGCCAGGAAGCCAAAAGACCCGCTGGGTTCTAGTGCTAAGTCTATCATATCCGTGTGACCCTAGGAAAGTCAGTTTCCCTCTCTGAGCCTCCATTTCCACAACTGTAAAATGGTAGTGCATGGGGGGAGGGGAGAATGAGGAAAGTTTACATCAATCTCTAAGGTCCCTTGTATTCTAAACATTTTGTGATTCCACGACTCTACACCTCCACTGTCTAATACAGTAGCCATTAGGCACGTGTAGTCATTTAAATTTAATAAAATTAAATAAGATAAAAGTGCAGTTTCTCAGTTGCACTGGTCACATTTCAAATGCTCAATAGCCGGATATAGCTAACGGCTAGTGAACCGCTGGTGCAGAAAGAGAACATTTCCGTTATCACAGAAAGTTTTATTGGACAACCCTGTTTTTCCTTATAAAAGACACTTGAGAAGTCTAATAGGAACACTATTCATGTTTTCAGTTATTGATTTTATTGTAAAATTAATGATTGCTATGATGAATACCACTGCTAAGAGATGACATTGATTGAGCGCTACTGTTGCTGGAATTGTAGCAATTAGGCTACTTTGATTTAATCCTCACAACAACCCTCTGATAGGTACCATTATTTTCTGCATTTTATAAATGAGGAAAACAAGATTCAGAGTGACCATGTGCGTTGTTCAGAGCCACATCTAGAAGTGGCAGAGCTAGGCCTTGAGCCCTTGGACTGTTGTAATCCAGACCCCCAGTGTTTCACCCTGGCCCCAAGTTTGGTCTCTGGTCTTGTTGTCTCATGGCCAAGCCTCATGGATTCCTCACAATCTCCCTATTGTGGACACTGGGTCTTTTTGTACATGCTTTGTCTAGGATGCCCTCCCTTTCCTCCTTTCCTTTGTTTGGGAACTTCTTATTTATCTTCTTAAAATATCTAAATATTACTTCTCCATCTGGCAAAATAGTTACCCTGTCTGCTTTAGGTTTCCATTACACTCCATTCATACCTCAAACATGGCGCCCACCAGGCTGCATTATAGTATCTGTTTGCAAGTCTGGTCTCCCACTAGACTTAGTGCATTCAAGATGAAGTGTGTGCCCAGTACTTACAGTTTAAAAAAGGTGCTGAGTCAATGTTTGCTAAATGAAAATGTCAAAATCTCCTTCTAAGAGTAGGTCACCACTTTTTCCAACCACTCCAGCTTATCTAGATGCTTTCCACTTTCCCTGGAATTTGCAGTTTAGATGCATTCATTATCTGCAAGCAGAGGGCCTTCAGGCAGGGAGCAAAGTTAAATACATACATACATACATAATCATTTTGCAGACATGTAATTCTTCGTGAGTCTTTCTGCAAGCAGGCTGTCATCTACAAGCAAGGAAATCTGACACTTCTTACCAATTCTGGTGAAGTTTTGCCCACATTTTCTACCACGCACCACGCCTCGGCAGTGCACTGGGCTACCTGCTTATAGCGACAGAGGCCATTCAGAAATACTGCAGGCCAACAGGGTGCAGCTTGGCCGCTGTCTTGCTTCAACCCTTCCCCAAAGCAACAGGACCGCAGCAGCTTTATAAAGCGATGTTAAAATTACTCACAAGGGTCTTGATGCACAGTTAAAAAGACACCTGGTCACCTCACACATTCTCTCTGGGACCAGACGGCACCAGCCCACTCCCTGCCCTGTAGCTATTCACCCCAGACAGAAGATAGAAGAAAAAAAAAGTTATTCCTGCCTTTCCTGTCCTCTAAAATCATACAGGTACCTCTATTTAGAGTCATCTTTTGCTTCTGCATTTTAAAAAGAGCTGAGGTAGGTCAAAACCTAAAGTAAAAAAACAAAAGGAAAAGAAAAGAAAAAAAAAAACCCTAATTAATTGACCAAACAAAGTCAGAATTATTACCAGAACAAAGTGTGGGAAGAGAAATACTATTTATCGAAGACCTTCTGTACATCAGGATTGTTCTGGGTAAATTAATCTCTTAAAATCCAACAACCCTAAAAGATATCTTTAATGATCACATTTTACAGATGGAGACATGGAAGTCCAGAAAAGAGGTGCTGAATCATTGAAAGAGCGCGGGTTTAATGGCCGAGAGATCGGGGTTCAAATTTGGAATCCATCAGCTCTGTGGCTTTGGAGGTATTACTGGACCTCCTCAAGCCTCTGTTTTCTCATTCAGAAGTAGAAACCAATAGCACCAACCTTCCAGGGCTGTTGTAGAGTCAGAAAAGGAAATGCCTATAACGTGCCTAAACACGATGGCGGGCATCTTACTAGGTTTCATGTTAATTTCCCTTCCCCCCTGCTTGTCTGCTAAATGGCAGAGCTGGAATTCAAAAGCAGGATCATGGGCCCCAAACCAAGGTCTTTGCAGATCTGTAATGGGAACTGTTTTGAGCTGTTCCTCTACCACTGCGGTGACAGTATCAAACTAGCTGAAGCTGAGCCATTCTTACCTTTGTACTGGCAAAACACTCTATTATTTTATATATCTATGCCCAGATGTAAATCTTTCAGAAGTTAAAATCAAAACAAATAAATCATGTATCTCCCAGTGCATTATAATGCCCTTTCAGCACAGCCTGATCACAAAAATATCTCTTCCAGCCACTTAATGTCATATAACTACTTAGGAAAAAGGTTTAACATTGGCAAAAGGTAATAGAATAATTATTGGGTTTCAGTTCCTACGGAATTTTCAAAAAGCCAGTAAGACATAGGGAGAAATAATAGCTTTTTTTGTCCTAAATCTTCCTCGTAGTTCCCCAACTTTGAAGTAGGCTATGTATGCTTCTGGAAAAAAAAAAAGAAGTCCACAAAAAAAGTTCTTGTAAAAAAGGTGTAGGCTGTATTTAGAACTGGGGAGGAGTTCAGTCTTGGTATTTTCTTGCTGGTCAGAGATATATTTGTCCTTTGCTTGGCATGGGGAAAGATTCTGAACTTGTAGAAAATTCTTCAAATCTACCCTCCAGGGAACGCACTGTTTATGTTACCACAGAATTTATTTTGCAGACAGCTTTCTCGCCAATGCACAAGTCTGTGAAAATGGTCTGACTTGACAACAGATTTCCCAGTCTGTGCACCCCTCGCCTACCCCCAATGCCCTGAGAACACCGTAGAGACAGCTGTGCTGCCACGAACAGGTGCAAAGTTGGAGTCGTGAGATCAGCCTGGAGTTCTGACTCTGCCCTTTTCTCTGTGGCTTTGGGTTGTGTCACCTCACTTCTATGAGTCTCGGTTTTTCTCATCTATATAATGGGGGTGCTGGCTGGCTGCCAAGAGCTTGTGAGTACTGAGTGTCAGTGTGCACCTGAAAGCTCTGTGGAAACCATAAGATGCTATGTGAATGTTTTTATTAGAATTTAAGGAGCAGGAGTCTAACGAACTGTATGCTCAGGGCAGTATTTTCCATTTTTAGATTGAAATTCATACCTGCCACTAGTCCAATTAACTTTGGATCATTTTTGGGGGGCGCCTAGAGTTTGGAGACCTTGAGTAACACAGGTGGCTTCCAAAATACTGAGCTGCGTGCAGGAATATGTAGCTTTTATGACATCCTATATAACACACTGTAGTGGAAAGAAAACCAGTCCAGGAAGTCAAAACACCCATGGCTGACTCCCCCGGCTCTCACTGACCGCCTCAGTGACACATCTCTGAGCCACTGTGCTCTTCCCCTCCCCACTTCTATAGCCTTAATTTGAAAGGACAATCTCCACCTTTGTGGGTGACCCAAGGCGAGGTGAATGCATGTAATAATAATCTGTACTTTGAAAGCCACAGCCCAAATAAACATAAGCCAGCACTACTGCAGTGTAAGGGCGCCCTCAAGCACCACACCACCCCTAGGTACCTTATGAACTGTCAAAGAAAGAGTAAATCCTTTAAGCGTTAAATGAATCACAGAATGAATATTAGACGCTCTTAAATTTATTGGAGAGCCAGAGTTCAAGTACTGGATACAATCTATGGAACGTCTCCCAAGAAAAAAAAGGCACATAAGTTCATTCATGCAATGTTGGATACGATGTTTTGTGAATTTCCTGGAGCTCATTTATGGATCATCTAAATTTGGTAGGTCTCAGGTTAAGAATCTGTTTTAGATCATAAAGAGTAGATGCTAAAGCTCATCTCATTTAATCCTCTTATTTAAGAGATGACAAATGGAGGCATGGAACTTATCAGTGACCTTACCATAAATGTTAGATATGGTTTTAAATATGCTGGTTTTTTTTCCAATTTAAAAAATCAGCAACCCACATAAGAGTACACAGAAAGCTCAGTTATTCGGACTATTTCATTTACCAGAATATTTACTTCATCATCCCTGTTAAATCAAGACCAGCTTATGCATATCTTATCCATTTTCCATACCATCAATTGAATTTATACCTTGAAATGATGCCGTGTAGCAAGGAAGCACAAACTGCATTAATCCAATGTCCCATTGAAAGCCAAACTGCTAATGCTTTTAGAAGGATGCTTTATCCACTAGGGCTTAAACCTAAATTCTTAGATGAATTCTGATCTAACTGCTAATCAGGTTTCCTGAATTTACACAGCTTCTGGCTAATTGCCTGTGTTCTGCCAGATTCCTCATCAAAAATAAAAAATCAAGTGTTGCTTAAGTCTGATGCTAAGAAAAGTGCATTTTTTATAAAAATAAAATCAAGAAAATGCGTGAACAATATAATTTGCACATTTAGGAATCTGGGTAATGAGGGCCAACATTCCCATTGCAGATTGGGATTTGGTGCCTATTTTTTATTCACTGTCAGCACGACCGGTGGAAATGGCTCTTTCGCGGGTGCAGCGGGGTTGGCTGTGTCTTCTGAACACAATGTTGGGACAGGCGACCAGCTTCACAAGTGAAAAGAAAATGGGCAGGTAGAACCCTTGCATTTACAGCAAGGTCCGATCGACACATCACGCATTGTAATTGCAACACTGCAGCATTTCTTTTGTTGGACATTTTGAGTCAAACAAGGTCATATTTGGGTTGTTAAACACCCGGCAGTTAAGTGCTCAGCAAAGAACATAGGTGCCTTTTCACATCCAGCGGTAAAGTTTCATCCGTACGGCTTGGCACAGCTGTACGGAAGATAAATGATGTCACTTTGGCTAGCGAAGACCTGACAAAGTACCACTGGCACATGCCAACGAGCCCGTCTCTCTAATTCAAGTTTTATGTGTCTTCCTAGAAAGCCAACCCTGATTAAGTCAAAGGGAAATTGAGTCTTTTCCCTAGAATTCCTGTCCCTTCATACATCATCTCAGAAGGCTTTGCGTTTTTCCTGGGTAGTTCTTGTTCTTTTTTTTTTTTAATTGAAATATAGTTGATTTACAATGTTGTGTTAATTACTGCTGTACAGCAAAGTGATTCAGTTATACATCTAAATATATATATATTTTTTATATATTCTTTTCCATTATGGTTTATCATAGGATACTGAATATAGTTCCCTGTGCTGTACAGTAGGACCTTGTTGTTCATCCATACATAATGGCTTACATCTGCTAAACCCAGCCTCCCACTCCATCCCCCCCAATCCCCTCCCCCTTGGCAACCACCAGTCTGTTCTCTATGTCCGTGAATCTGTTTCTGTTTCATAGATAGGTTCACTTGTGTCATATTTTATATTCCACATATAAGTGATATCACATGGTATTTGTCTTTCTTTTTCTGACTTACTTCACTTAGTATGATCATCTCCAGTTGCATCCATGTTGCTGAAAATGGCATTATTTCATTATTTTTTTATGGCTGAGTAGTATTCCTGGGTAGTTCTTGATTAAATAGTGAATGATCTCTTCCCAGTGATTTTGAGAAGAATTTATTGTGGGTATTGAGCCTTAGTGCTTCACAAGGTATATTCCAGATCTACTCCTGGTTTCTGCCTCATGTGTCATGGATTCTCAAGCAGCAGCCATACTGCCCTCAGAGAGCAGGTTTCGAGGTGGCCAGGCCAGCTACCATACAGTTGGTGGCCTCCAAATCGGCCAGCTTGACTTGTCAAGGGAAACAAAATGTTTCACCAGACGTGACCCACTTTCCTTCTTCCTCCTGTCAGGTCCCTTTGGGGTTCGAGCCCCAGCTGGCTCATCTGCTTTCCTCAGTCAAATGTCTCTGGAGAGGCCAGGATGCTCTCAGATGTCAGTAACGGTGGGGATCACTTTTCAAACTTTCATGTTTCTTGTCACTTCTTTCATTCTGGAAGAATTATCCTAAAGTCCAATCTTCCATGGAAAAGTTTGGTCATTCCAAGCATGTGCCCCAAACCAGATATATGAGCTGGCTGACCTGCTCACCATTATATAACCTCAGATTTCCTGATTAACTCCTTTAATCTTAATTGTTGTAGAAAAAAATTCAAAGCTTCTAAAGCTCTTTACTCCTAGTCTCTTGGGCACTGACATTCGGTCCCAGGCTGTCTTACCACATTGCTTTGGCGAAACAATGGCTCTCCCTGGGATTTTAAAAATATAATGAGGCTGTTCTCTTGCTTTGTAACTTTTTATCTCAGCGTGAACTCAGCTCTCATCAAGGAGCTGTGTTTATAGTGTCAGAGCTTTAAAAGTTTTTTTTTTTTTATTCTTTTAAGAATAACCCAAATCAATAAAGGCTTCAGTAGACCTCTCAGTTTTCTTAGAATATTTCTCTTGCCTATATAAGCAAAACTATCTAAGTAATTAAATCTCCTATAAGTGAAATTATATTTTTTCCAAGGGAAAGACTTTCCAGTGTTGATTTTCACTCTGATTTATAAGGAAAGCTATGATTCCAAAAAACCATTGAATAGGCAGCTACAGAACCAAATAAATGCCCATGTTCTACCTAATTAATATCCTAGTTACTAATCAGAAGACATGGATGCACATCATTATGGCTGTTCCATGTCTAGGATAACATGCTATTTTATGGGGAGGCAGTGTTGAATTTTACGTATTACAGAAAAAGTATGAATCCACTGAATATCAATTTTCCCTGAAAAAGACTAGGCTACTTGGTCTCCTCCTTTTAAAATTCTTCTGAATATTTTAGTAAGGAAGGAAGCAGGTAAGAAAGGAGGGAAACACACATCCTACCCACAAATACACACACAGACACACACCGCCACACACTTTTCATGTTGGCAGACAGAAATCCACTGTTCTACAATGTCACAATTTCTACGTTTTTCCACGAAAGATTCCTGTGACCTCCTGTGTCCCACATCCAATAATACATTACTCAGAACTGAGGAAAAGAGACTTTTTAGGGAGTGGATCATACCGTCTCTGCACAGAGGGGAAAGGTATGGTATCTTTAAACAATGAGCTCCACCACCGAAGACCAGAAACTATTTTCATCTCGTGGCACTTTTTTTTTTTTTTAATTTTTATTTATTTATTTAATTTATTTATTTATGGCTGTGTTGGGTCTTCGTTTCTGTACGAGGGCTTTCTCCAGCTGTGGCGAGCGGGGGCCACTCTTCATCGCGGTGCGCGGGCCTCTCACTGTCGCGGCCTCTCTTGTTGCGGAGCACAGGCTCCAGTCGCGCAGGCTCAGTAGTTGTGGCTCACGGGCCTAGTTGCTCCGCGGCATGTGGGATCCTCCCAGACCAGGGCTCGAACCCGTGTCCCCTGCACTGGCAGGCAGATTCTCAACCACTGCGCCACCAGGGAAGCCCCCTCGTGGCACTTTTTGCTGTTTCTTTTCTCTTCCTGAGTCTACCTCATCCCCAAGGTTGCACACAATATAGTATTAAGCATGGCAGAGAAAAAGTGACACAGTGTCCTCCAAATAGTACACATGCTACTAAGCCATGTCCAAATCAGAATGTTCCTGAAGCATCTAGAGGCCTCTCACAGTTGGCAGACTGGCTGAGTACGTTCTGAGTAAGGAGAACTGCTATTGCTTAGGACAACCCATTCTGTGTGGGTCTCTAAGGAGGGCCATTAAAAATCTCATTAATGTAGACCTTTGGTTTTCAGTGAGCCTGATAAGTTTAGAAATATGTGAAGGCATTTCCTCCCTCCTTCCTTTCTTCCCTTCTTTTTTTTTCTCTATTTTTCTCTTATTTTGCTTGTCACAATTCCTGTAAGGTACTACTGTGATTTAGCATTCAAGGCCAAGGGATGCTATCCACATGTTATATCCCCTCCAAATGCCCAGAGCACTCTGGTTGAGAAATACCTGATTTAAACAGTCTCAACCAACCTTCTACCATCAAGAGAAATAAATAAATAGATAAGTAAACAAGTAAATAAAAAATACGAGGTGACAGCAGCTGCTATCTTGAATAAAAGTAACTCGTAATTGATTAGGTTATTAACTGCTCCTTTTATCAGTGGAGGAGGGTCTTTCATGAACATGGCTTAGATGTGAAAATAATATAGCAGGTATGGGTTGAAGTGTGTCCCTGCAAAAAGACATGTTGAACCCCTAACTAGGGGGTACTTAGTACCTGTGAATGTGACCTTAGCTGGGAATCCGGTCTTGGCAGATGTAATCAAGTTAAGATGAGGGCATACCGAGTAAGGGTGGGCCCTAATCCAATCAAGACTAAATGACTAATATCCTTATGAGAAGGGAATCGAAACAGACTCAGAGGGAAAAAGGCCATGTGAAGAGGCAGAGATCAGAGTTAACACTTTCACAAGCCAACGAACACCCGGGGCTACCAGAAACTGGTAGAAGCAAAGAAGGATCCTCTCCTTGAGGCTTTGAAGGGAGCGTGGTCCTGCTGAAACCTTGATTTTTAAACTTCTAGTTTCCAAAACGGTGAGAGAATCAATTTCTGTTGTTTTAAGCCATCCAAGTTTGTGGTAATTTGTTATGGCAACCCTAAGGCAATAATAGCTAATCTATATTTGTCCCAAGCTTGGAAGGTTGGCATAGTTCAAGGAAGCAAGGAGTTCGCAGCAAACTGGGGCGAGTAATGTTTGGGGACAGACACTTACTAACTGGCAACCTCTGCTGGGTAACTGAGAAGCCAGGAGAAGGTTTCCCTTTCTATGCAGGAAGGTACACTACTTTTTTTTTTTTTTTTTAAATTTATTTATTATTTATTTATTTAGGCTGTGTTGGGTCTTCGTTTCTGTGCGAGGGCTTTCTCTAGTTGCGGCAAGCGGGGGCCACTCTTCATCGCGGTGCGCGGGTCTTTCATTGTCACGGCCTCTTTGTTGCGGAGCACAGGCTCCAGACGCGCAGGCTCAGTAATTGTGGTTCACGGGCCTAGTTGCTCCGCGGCATGTGGGATCTTCCCAGACCAGGGCTCGAACCCGTGTCCCCTGCATTGGCAGGCAGATTCTCAACCACTGCGCCACCAGGGAAGCCCTACACTACCTTTTAAATTCCTCTACCTGTGAATCCTTGAAAGACAATCTTCACTGGATTCACTTAGCCAGAGTGAAATTTTATTTCATAAAGACGTGCAGGTAAGGGTGGTCCCCCAAAGGTAGCAAGCTTGTCTGGAAGTTGACTCTCATTCCTTTCCAGATCTCCCGTGCTGATGTGTGATGGCGTGAAGCGGGATAACTGGATCTCCTCTCCTTTCTGTGCTACCCCGGGGGCCTTTCGGTGTTCAGTGCATTCACCATGCCTCGCACTGTGCAACTCCTCATGCAGGTGATGTCCCAGCTTCCAGGCCACTTTTCACTATCTCAAGGTGTCTGTCCTCTAAGGCCACTCCCTCAGGCTCCATGCGCATCTACATGCCAGCGCATGGCAATATGGTGATCTTCTATTTCCACTATGCCGTCTTCGTTAGCTGGAATACTTGTATGGAGACAGTCAGTTATCCCATCATCTAATATTTGGTCACCCAGTGTACACCTCATAAAATAAATGCTTAAGATCAATCAATCAATTGAAATAATTCTTTTATCTATTATTTTTCAAAATAATGTGTTGGTTAATTAGCATCCTCTAATGGAGGTCAGTGAAGCTCTGTGTAATCATTTGATTTGTTTTTGGTACCATTATGAACTCATGAGCTTAAACAATGTGATTCAGTCCATTGAAATTATCCTTATGGATGCTGCAGCCGTTCTATCTTTCGCCAGTGGGAGCCTCATTAAGTGGTTCTCAGTCCTTTTGACAGGAGGCTCGTAGTCTTTGATAACATCCCTGCTGTCTGGTATAACAAGATCCTCCAGGCTCATCTTATACATTTCCTAACCCCGACCTGGCGTTAGCCATTTCTCCTGGAGCCTTCATTCCTTGTACTGGAAATAAAATTTAGCAACCACCATCTGAGCACCTGAATGACTCTTAGGCAGATCCGAGTCTGCTTCTCCTTCTTTGGAGGGAAGCAAGCAATTTGGCCTGGCTTGAATGAGTCCCACAAGAGCTGCTAGAGACTGTGAGAAGAGAAAGCGTGACAAGTGACCATTTGGAGTTACTGTAACAGTTCAGGATGAAATGATAAGGTTCTCAACCAAGGCTGTAGCTATGGGGATGGCGAAGAGGATCAGAGTTGGGAGAGATTCTAGAGTCTAAATTTACACAAGAGGATTTATCAACTGACTTGGCAGTTCAAGGCAGAAGACAGCAGACCTGGGTTCAGAGCCCAGCTCTGTCACTCACCGACTGTGAGATCTGCATCTCATTACTCAACTTCTGAGACTTGACAACCTGAACTACAAAATGGGAATAGACTGCCTACCTCTCGGGGTGGTGGGGAGGATTAGATGAAGTTGCAGATGAAATGAACATAGTATAAAGCGTGATAACGACGACAGCTAAAAATTAAACATGTGAATTTCCCCTCTTCCCAACAGGCCTAGATTTTTCTACAAAATGAACGGGTTGGCCCAGATCACACCAAAGCCTCTTCCAGCCCTGTCTGCTCCAGCCCCCTCTCTCTAGTATTGTTCTCTGATAATGCCATGGAGTATTAATAATGGATCTCCCAGCATTTACCTAAACCACGTTTTATTGATTATTTTATTGAAAAGATGATATAACAGATTTAATGTTGCCAAAAGGAAAATAAACCGTATATTCTTCTGAGGGCTGGTTTTCTTATTTGACATCAAAGTTGACAAATTTCATTTTAGAAAAACTTAGAGTGATGTTTTAATTTAAAATTGCTTCCATAAGTGACCAACACTGAAGGTATTAAAAACTAACAAAGTACCTTAAACACTGATCAGTTAGCTCAGAGCCTCTTAAAATACTTTCCAAGATGGCTGTCCTGATTAATGATTTATGCAGCACTCTGGCTTTAGAAAACAGAATATTACTTTGTCAATTCCTTCCCAGAACCTTCCTTGCCCATTAAGTCAGTGATATCCTGTAAACCTTTCTGAAGTTATTTTTCTAAGATCTTATTTTTGAGGACTCTGTTGGAAGGATTTTTGAATCAAGATTTTGAGGACAGTAGTAGCCATCTAGCAGTTACTAGAGCCACATTGACTGCTGATAAAGAGGGATTAAAATACTGATTACAACTTTACTTTTTAAATTGTGAAGGCAATACAAACATTAAAATAAACTGCAGGCCGAACAAATGAGCATAAAAAGTGAGACTGACCCAAAACTCATTGGACGGAAATGACCAGTGCAAACTTCTAAACTCTTTTCTCCATAGGCACACACATGACGTTTTAACCATTTTATCATGAGGTCCATTTTATTCCTTCGCTTGCTCTTTCGATATGTTGTGAAATATAAAGTTGCAATTTAGTAGTTCAATATACTGTCACCATTTCTACCTGTCAGTACGTAAATGAGCCACCTCATTCTTTTAAGCAATTGCTGAATATTGCCCAGTTGAATGAACATGGAACTGTTCATTATGATCTGACTAGTACCTTATAATTACACATTTACATTGCTCCCAATTTATTAATATTTTTAAAAAGTTCTTTTGGGATTGACATATATACACTAATATGTATAACATGGATAACTAATAAAAAAAAAAAGTTCTTAACCAAGACAAACAAATAAGACTTAATCGGGTCTGGACAGGGGATGGATACATTCTTGTCAATTTCTGTGTATGTTTACAGTTTCCATAATAAAAAATGAAAAACAAATCAGTGCTTGAGTGCAACTTTGAAAAACTGTTATAAAACGAGAGACAACTGTCACTTACGGACATTCAACTTTTTTTGTTGTTTTTAAACTTTTGGGTTTATTTTTTATTTATTTTTTTTTATGGCTGTGTTGGGTCTTCGTCTCTGTGCGAGGGCTTTCTCTAGTTGTGGCAAGCGGGGGCCACTCTTCATCGCGGTGCGCGGGCCTCTCACTGTTGCGGCCTCTCTTGTTGCGGAGCACAGGCTCCAGACGCGCAGGCTCAGTTATTGTGGCTCACGGGCCCAGTTGCTCCGCGGTATGTGGGGTCTTCCCAGACTAGGGCTCGAACCCGTGTCCCCTGCATTGGCAGGCAGATTCTCAACCACTGCGCCACCAGGGAAGCCCCATTCAACTTTTTTTAAACAAAGACTTGGCTGTAAATTTCTGAATGTCAAAACCCCCATCTCCCCTCTGCCTGATAACTCTATCCTCGGTGATGCAGTAATTGTTGCTCTTTCAGCAGCCACACTTGGCTTTGAGATTTTGGGTGTCACAAGCCTCCTCTTGTCAATGTCTGTTCCTTTTCCTTCCAGTGGCACTCACGACCCCAGGCACAGTTTCCGGTCGGTCCTGCAGCACAAGGGCGGGCCTCCCCTCCTTGCCCCTCCTCTGTTCATGGTCCATCCTGCTCTTCAGGACGGTGGAGCGTCTTCCCACCTCAAGAATGGACAAGTGACCTCACTGAACAAGCAAGGAGCATGTTTTTCATATAAAGAATCATGTTTTCCCTTCTTTGGTTGGTCTATAGGTTGCTCTTCAAGTTGATATCATCTTAAATTTTTCGATTATCCCTTAGGCTTCAAGACCAGTATATGTTGTTCTTTTTCAAGATCATGTTCTTTTTAAAAGCTGCTAAATGAGTAGATGTTTTTATTTAAGCCAGAAAGTAACATGAGTCTTTGTTGGGTGATGAAGCTGGGGGATATGACAGCCTGGTGACTTTAACACCAGCCACGCAGAGGGGTGTCAGCCCTGCAGGGTGGGGAACAAGTGCATGCAGGATACAGGTCTGATTTTAGTCAGGACTTCCCATCACTTCCATCTATCGCTTGGACTAAAACACAATTCATATTTCAGAATCACCAATGAAGGCAGAAAGAGTCTGTAAGGCCAGGAAATCTCCTATTCTGTCCTTCAGCTTATTTGTGACTAACTTACACCCTCAGCACTCAGCATTTGAATTGACTTAACTTCCTCAGACGTTGCTGGGACATTGCCAGTCATGCCTCCCTTTGACTTAAATCACTTTCATCACCAGGCTCTTTTTAGCTATTCAGAAAATTCTCAAAACTGTTCAAATAGTAGAAGTATCTTTATCTTCTCTAGCTGAGCTCAAAAGTGACATTTTCTTAATTGGCCAGAGAGTTTAAGAAGTTTCAGCTATTTTCAAGTGATAGCCATGGTAAAAAACAAAAGGCTTACATTTTTAAAAGAAGTGTTTTATATGTGCATAGCTTTAAAAAAGCTGATTTTCAAGTTTAGCTTTTGTAACCCTCAATGAAAATGAAAAGACTGACTCTTTTTTAAAAACAGCTATTTGGAAACACTAGACACAAGCACTTGATAGTAAGCAAGTTTGCCAATGTCTCCTTTTGGGGGGATCTAAGGTGAAATTTAAATTAAGTCTTCATTGTGCCAGCCCTCAAAAATGTATTTTAATCCTTCAGTTCAACAAATATTTTGAGTACCCACCTTAGTGCCACACAGCACTGGGGATACTACAACAAACAAGAGAGACAAAAAGCCCAGGATGGGGGGACTAGGGATGAAGGCAGAGAGACATTAAAGGAAAAAGTAGAGGCAAGAGGCAGATGAGGGGCAATGGGAATATGGTGTTGGCAGGCAGAACAGACTGCAATTTAAAAATGTTGGTCAAGAAGAATAAAAGAAATCAAAGAGCAAAAAATGCATGTTCTATGAGGTCCAAATTAAGAAGCATTGATGAAATTGACCAAAGCAAGGCTTGCTATTTTTAGTATGTATTACACATTTTCTTAATAAAATAAGATTGTCCACATGATTAACCTCTGGTGGCTTTTGAGCAGAAATTCAGGATAAAGATCAGGTTTCCAGGACTGACTGTAAATATGTTCATCCTTTGGCAACACAGGAAAGGAAATCTAATGACGCAGAAATAATCATAGAGCAGCCAGGAAAGAAAGAGACCAGAAGGAGAAGTGCAGACTGGATGCTACAGCCAAAGAGCCTGAAGTCAGTAATCAAATGCCTCCTCAAAGTATGCTTGACAATTTCAAAGGGTGGGGGAAATAAAAGAGTAACTGACAAAAAAAAAAAATGTTGGTAAGGTTAAGTCTCACTGAGAAGGTGACATCTGAGCAAAGGTTTTAGGAAGGTGAGGGAATTAACCACATGTATATTTAGAGAAAATATGTTCCAGAGAGAGGAACCAGCCATGGCGTGCAATAAGGAAACCAGTGTGGCTGGTGCCAAGGGAGCAGAGGAGAGGTAGAAGCCCTGGTCCAAGATGAAGGGGGAGCAGCTCAAGTGGGTCTGGATGGCTGCTTTAAGGACTTGGGCTGAGATTTCACTCTGAGCACAGCAGAAAGCCATTGCAGAGCTGCGAACAGAGCAATGTCATCATCTGATACATTTCCACTGGATCGACAGCTGCTCTCTAGAGACCAGACCTTAGGAGGGAAAGGGTAAAAGCTGAGAGGCCCTAGAGGAGGCCCCTGAAGGATTCCGGGAGAAAGAGGATGGGGGCTCACACCACAGACAGCAATGGAGGTGGCAGAAAGTGTCTGACTTTATGCATTTTAAAGGTAGGGCGAACAGATTTTCTTGAAGCATTGGATGAGGGGTGTTGAGAGAAAAAGAGACTCCAGGATGACTCACGATTTTCAGCCTAAGCAACTGGAAAGTTGGAGTTGCCATTAATTGGGATGGGGAAAGCTTCTGCTGGGGACTATTCTGGGAGAAAAGTCCAAGAGTTCATATTTGGACGTGTTGCGTTTGAGATGACTGTGAGATGGTCAGCTACTGATTTTCTTCTGACCAAGTCAAAGTTAATCACCCTCAAAGAACATGAGTTCCCTGAGGGTAGACTTCTATTTTGTTCATTTCTGTATCTCCAGAGCCTTAGACAACACATGAAGATTCTCCATTAAAAATTAATTTAACAGGGACTTCCCTGGTGGTCTAGTGGTTAAGGATCTGCCTTCCAATGAAGTGGACATGGGTTTGATCCCTGGATGGGGAACTGAGATCCCACATGCCACAATGAAGATCCCGCAGGCCGCAACTAAGACCTGACACAACCAAATAAGTAAATAAGTAAATAAATAAATAAATTTATGAAAAAATTAATTTAACAAATATTTGCTAGGCACTCATTACATGTCTTGCTCTGTTCTCCATGCTGGGGACACAGCTGGGACAAAACAGCTAAAATTCTCATGCATCTTATATTCTAGGAGTGTGAGGCGGATGTGCAAATGAAATAAAATAAAATAAATCTTCTATGCATTGTTTAATAAACTTTTGTTGAATATTTACTCACATGGCACTTGATATGTATTATCATAACTCTACAAGGAGGAGACCGAGACCCCAGAGTTGGCATCACACCAGCCTGTCTTCCTCCAAAGCCTCTTCCACCATACCATGTAGCCTCTCAGAGAAAGTAACACAAATCCCATCCTCATCGGGTAAATACCAGGGTTGTGTTTCTCTTCAAATAAGCATTGAACGGGGGAATCTGCTCAAAATAGGACTCTTCGCGAAGAGCAGTCTAGGAGGCCAGCCCGGAAGCGGGCAACCCCAGGTCACTCAGCCCTCCTTCATGCAACCAAACCACGCAGCTGAATTCCTCTTGACATTTCAGGGCATTTTCTTATTCTTCTGCCCCTTTCACAATGCTGAGGGTACCTGAATTACCTGCCATTAAGGGCTGTCACATCGTTTCCTCTGAAAGGCTCAATTTGCAGCCTTTCACAAAACTAGAAAGGTGTACTAAAAGAGGCTTGATGTGCATATAAATTTGAGGAGGAATCTCTTATCTCCTTCACCTAAAAATGAAACTTGAATTTTCCATTCCCAGTAGCAGCATCAAGGAGGTGGTTTGGTCTTTAGCAGCCCCCAATAATTTCAACAATCACTTCCCCCTCGTTCAGCCACCTGACATTCTCTCCATCTCATGCAACAGACCACTCCTAGCCTCTTCCACGTGTCCTACGCAGAAATTTTGAAACAGCCATGGCCCCTGCCCTCTGTCCATTTCTTATCCAGTTTCCACATGGAATGTGATATCACACTTCCTTCCCCTCCTACATTTCCTAGAAGGTAAACGGTAAATGATCATTTATCCTCAAAAACTGATAATTCTTTCTCATGCTCAGACCTGTCTGAACAGTTCTTCAAAACGGACAATTCCACAGCTCTCTCCTCTGGAATGCCATCTCTGACAACGCTGTCATTTTTAAGACCAAGCATGCTGAGTTCCCTTTGGTTGGGTGATGGCCGTATTCAGCTTGATGTTACCTCTCACGCAGCTGACCCATCAACAGCAAGAATTTCCATGACCAGCCGAGTGTGTGATCCACCAATAACTTGCCTCTTTTCCTAAACCAACAAAGAGGTGTTCAAGTCCACCAGATTTCTTTAGGAACTTCTCACGGACAAATGGGCTTTGAGACTCCCTCATGTAATTCTGAGATGTACTGAGTCCTCTCCTAATGTGACACATTACCTTAGCGCAATAGGATGACCAGAGTCTTAAACATTTCCCTAAACACATATAGCTTTTGCATGGTGAATAAAGAGGACATCCTTTTATCCTTACAATAATTGTTACTCCTCTTCCTAAAGAATCTAAATTACAGTATAAAGCAAGAATCATATAGTGTGGAGGGTTTAACAATGAAATAACTGTTCAACGCCAGTATAATGGTATCTGCCTGCCGTCTATCTGTGGATCACAAGAGCTTTTCCAATGGAAAACGAAAAGATTTTAGAAGGGGCAGACAACCCCAGTAAACAACCCATCGTGGATAAAACAGTGGGTGAAAAAACTCTCTCAGAAATGAAGTTATGCTTCTGGACTGCACAAGCTGCCAAGAATATCATAATTTTAAAGGTAACATATACTTTAATAACCCCATACAGGGAAATATAATATGTTCTATCCAGTGAGAAGCTTGAATGATAGCTTTAAGTTTACAACCATGGCCAAAAAAATGAAAAATCAATCAAACAAAACCTTCTCTCCTCCAGTTCTTCTCAGGTGCAACACCTGCCCTAAAGTTTCTGTGCCCTTATTTCCTCCTTGATGGAAAAGAAAATCAGGTGCCAGAATTTGGACTGTAAGTGGAAGATATTATCATCAAAGCTGTATTCTATCATTCATCTTATTTTGTATTGAATAGACATGTTTTCTAAATATCACACCTGGTAACTTTCCACAATTGTTTTTTCCACGTAACAATCACCTAGTCACAGATTTGGCCTTAAGTATAAAGGTGCAAATTTCCACCACAGTCTAATTGCTGAAAGGATTTTTTTTTCCCAATCTGCCTTGAAATTCTGTCTAACATGCTGCTTCAGGCTCCATATAGCCACAGATTTCAAGTGATACCTATAGACCTATCCTGTCGGAATTATGCAAACCTTATATAATAATTGTGAGATGTGTTAAGATCCTGGCACAGAAGACAGCATTGAAATCCAAAGCTGTTCTATTAACTTTCTTTTTTAATCAGCTGCCAGCTGGATTCTGGAAGGCTCTTAGTTCCAGCTCCTATGCAAGAACACTGTTACCATTTCAAATAGTATACTGTGTTTTTTTTTTTTAAAGGAAAGGTCACAAAAGGGTAGAGTAATGTAGCCTCAGGGAGGCTACAGAAATCCCACCGATTGTTCAGAAAAACATAACAGTGCACAGTAAATGGATACGCAATCCGATTCAAAATGTTCCATTGGAGAGCTGCCTCTGAATCCTAACGTTGTAAGTTGCTTTCAGAGAGACAGAGCTGCTTTGAAATCTCCGAGTCGTCTTCCCATGAACAGATTGTGATGAATGAATGAAATGGAGTGGGGTGGCTAAAGCCGGGTGGGGCAGGGTTCAAAATAAAGCCAATCCTATGTCAAACCCATTGCACTGATGAACCACACATGGAAGGCCAAAGGTAGGGTTGCTAGAAGAAATACAGGATGATCAGTTACATTTGAATTCAAGATAAACAACGAAGAATTATTTAGCTTAAGTGTGTCCCAAGTACTATGTGGGATAGACTTAGAATTCACTATTTATTTGAAATCCAAATTGGGCTGGGCAACCTGTATTTTTAATTGCTAAATCTGGCAACACTAGCCAAAGGAAAATTAAAACAGCTTATTTTCAATTGACATTATGCCACCTTGCACCAATGAAAAACACAGATGAAAACAATTATATAATCGCCTATTTTGTTGTAATGGTTTCTATTACTTATAAAATGGCATAAGTCTCAAGGTTTATAAACGATATTAAAACAGGTAAAAGAAATGGGCTATGCTGCTATAAAGGATCATGAAGACTATTTAAAGATCCACACATCAGAAAATCTGATGTTACATCAATCCCCGTCATTTAAATAATTTAAGCTGTGACTACGAAATGTAATGCCGTGAACTACATACACAAATCTGTCTCATTTTATAGTAACTCTACTTGCACATTAACTGGATGATAACCTATTAGCCCTGCATTTCCAACTAAAAAGCAATCGTTGCATAAGGCAGGTACCCACTATTTGCCTACCTCTTTTCATAACCACTGCTGTCTTCTAAATGAAACATTAATTTTTTCTAGGCAACTGTTTTATTCAATACCTTGCTAGCAAAGCAAAGACAGTCATCTCTCTGTATCTATGGGATCTGCATCTGTGGATTCAATCAACCTCGGGCCGAAAATATTGGGAAAAAGATTCCAGAATCCAAAAAGCAAAACTTGAACTTGCTGCATGCTGGCAACTATTTCCACAGCATTTACATTGCGTTAGGTATTATAAGCAACCTAGAGATGATTTAGAGTATACAGGAGGATGTGCGTAGGTTATATGCAAATACTATACCATTTTATATAAGAAACTTGAGCATCTGAGGATTTTGGTATGGGGGCCAGGTTCTGGATACTTAGGGGTGACTATATTTGATTCCTAAACTAACGTATCCAATTTCAGTAACAGATAACTTCTAAAAGGGAGAAAACCATCGTAAATGTTACAGCAGGATTCCTTTCATTTGGGTGTTAAAACAGTCAGTCCACTTTGAAAATATTTTTTAAATGTCCCTCTTTGTTGTTTCCAGTGGATGCTGTACCCCCCAGCCCCACCCCTGTCCCCCCAAAAATTGTAGTTTAAGAAAATCTGCTCAAACAGTGTAAATATTTGGCCAATATTTTTCTTATAAAAGCACAAGCACAATGAAAGCACCACTAGACCAGGCCCAAATGATCAAGTTAAATTAGAGATCTGGCCATTATTGATGTTTTTGGATTCTGGAGAGAGCCATTCTGGATCATTCATATGCCATGAAATGCCTTTTCCTAAGTTGTTTGATCTGAATTATCCAAAATTTGTGGCTCTGGGAACCTGACCTTAAGGTTTAGCTGAGTTGGGCTTTTGAAACACACCAGTCTGCAAAAGACTTTGTGGAAGAAATAACATCTTCCGTGAGACTTTACTTCTGTTTATTACTGAGCGTTTTTTGGACTGTTGTGCTAAATTTGAGCTGGCACATTATTAACCTTTTCAAATTAGGCATTTAGTAAGCTCAGCTGAATCTTTTCTTAATTTGCACATGAGTGTTTGCCAGAACAGCTGGCATTGTGCTGGAATATTAGTTTAAATCTTCAATTTACATAGTCCAAGCACAAACACATAAACTTTGGAGAGGATGACCTAATTGGTGCCAGACACAGTCAACTTTATCAATAAGAATAATAGCAACCACAATCGCTAATACTTATTGAGCGCTTACTATGTCCCAGGCATTATAGGTATATTCAGTTATTTACCACTTTCAACAGTCTGATGAAGTTTTATTTCCCCAATTTTGTACATAAGAAAACTTGAGTGGTTAGATTACGTGCCCTAAATT
Organism: Eubalaena glacialis; assembly: GCF_028564815.1. NCBI lineage: Eukaryota > Metazoa > Chordata > Mammalia > Artiodactyla > Balaenidae > Eubalaena > Eubalaena glacialis. The sequence goes on along the minus strand of NC_083720.1, from coordinate 93,517,757 downwards.
ATACAATTAGTAAGTAGTAAAACTTGACTTTGTACTGAGGCAATCTAGCTGCAAAATCTGCAGCCGTGCTTCACCACTTCGCAACACTGTCTCAGTAAATCTATCCCATAATAATGGAGAACTTCCACCTTCTCAGGCAGGTTTCACAGCGACAGAGGTGTCACTTTGTGACACAGACTTCAGGGGAATAGGAGGTAACCAGGCTAAAGGGATGCAAGCCACCCTTCACCTCCACTCCCAACCAACCATAGGCAACCTTGCTGTTCCCATAAATGTGTGTGCATTTTTTGGTTTATTTTTAACATGTTTATGATAAGATTTACGATATGGCTTTAATATGCTTATGATAAAGCCCTGCCATATATCAGGACCTATACTGAGAACAGAGCCATAAATGTGTACGGTGGGGTCTTCCTTTGAGGATAAGGACATTCAAGATGTTAGTCACTTGGAGAAGAGCTAGCTGACAGGCCTGGGACACAAATAGGCTCTCTAGCTGGGTGGCAGACTGGAATCTAGCTCTGCTGGTCTTGATCACCATGGGGCCAATAAGTCAGCTTGGGTAATGGGGCAGAACGCAGTACTCTCCCTGGGGTGGGGCAGACAGGGCAGAACCTAAGGCAGGAAAAACCGGGTCAAGGGATTTTTGCCTCTCTTACCTATGCTTGTTTCCCCTTGAACTCCTTGAATGTTTGGAAAAGGACTTTGGGAAGTTCCAGTATACCTCAGATGTCTCAGTGAGGGAATTTTTTAATATATTGAGCCATAGAGCACTGGAGAACAGCATCGACAGTGGTGGGAATGAAAGAATTGAATCTAGAGAGGAGAGGGAGAGGGATGAAGATGGAAGCTTCCTGTGGCCTGCCATCCTCCCTCCCTTCTTGGTTCTGCTGTCTGCCCTTGGCGGTTCTGGCTTGTAATTTAGAGGCAGTACTCCTGTATGCCTAGAGTACTGGCCTTAGAGGTGTTTGGGAACGGTTTGTAAAATAGCCATGCTAGTTTTCTACCACAGTCAACTCTAAGAGAACTGAAGACAGCCCAAGGTGTCTCTCTTCCTTCTTTTTAAAATACAAGTGAATAAGTGTAGAGATCTACTTTTGCTGTATTGTTGACAATGCACAGGTATTTACAAGTGTCCATTATACAGGCTGGAGAAAACACTATGTATATGTATTGAGTAGATTTATTAAGCTAAAAAAGTCCCCTGCTAAGCCCCATTCCTGGCTCAAGAAAGTATCACCTCAAGAGTTTTACAGAAAATTTCCTGAATCCTCTAAAGATAGAGGGGGGAGGAAAAAAAGCAACTGCCTGATGAAACTAACTAGAGCTTTGCCAAGGGAGCCCCAGGATGATCCACTGAAACACGCATGCCACTTTCATTTCAAGAACCGTTGTCCCTCTCTCCTTTACAACTTTTTCCAGAAAAGTTATATTTTAGTTTCTCAAAACACCTTACTTTGGGATGTAAACAACCTTGTACGGTATTTATGCCTATTTTTATATTATTTTCCTGATAACTTATTGCAAGTAGCTCTAACAACACACTGACCCCCGAAGAGATTCCTTCTGAGGCACAAACTCAGAGGAAAGGACGCTTCATCACTCTGTTAGGGAGATGTACTCAGAAACATAACTATGTCTTCCGGGAACAGGGGAACCCCAGAACTGGGAGGCTGTGATCTTCTTGGTTCTGACCTCGACACATGTGTGCAGGGATGAGTGAGGCTGCTCAGCGGGTCCCCAGCTACCAGCCTCCTCAGTCTGGGCCGTGAACAAGGTCAAGATTCTTGCCGCAGCAATAGCGAGGCTAAACTCTAAAACTGGCCAAGAAAAAAAAAAAAAAAAAAAAAAAAAAAAAAATATATATATATATATATATATACATATCTTGAGCTCCTTAGGGAGAAAAAAACCCCACAATACACTGCCTTAGTAGGGTTAATCCCGGCGTTGCCAACTGCCAGAGTTGTTAAAAAAATAAAAATTAAAGACAAGCCGCTAAATAAAATTAGCCAACAAACCTACCTACCAGCTCTACTGGCTCACTGAAGGTTTTCTGAGCCTCAAGCCTCATGAAAGGATTTCTAGAGAGGAGAAAGAAAGGCACCTTTCCTGTCATTTCGTAAAACGTCTCCTGGCAATCCCGGGGCTAGGGAGTCGGCTGTCACACTTGGGGATACAGGCGCTCCCAGCCTGGCTGGAGCAACCAAAAGCGGCAGGGGACCGGGAACCCTCTGCGGACGCGCCTCCAAACCTTGCAGACACCAGAGAGAAAAGGGAGCTTTCTCAGGCGTTCAGCAAGTAGAGGAAAAAGACTCGCTCTAGCCTCAAGTTGGGAAACTTTTCCTCAAAACTGCATTATCCTTTGTGAGCTGCCTGGAAACCCCTAGCTTCTTTTCAAGGGATTGTAACGACTTGTGTCCACGATTACAGGAACCCAAGCAATTCAGGAGGAAAAGAAATACACACACGGAGTACAAGCATGAGTAAATGGCTTGTGTATGTGGCTTTGGAACATTCTTATCTAAACACGCCGGTGTCCCCGCACTCGGGCTGCTTTTTCCACCAGTGCCTCATCCGTAGTCAGTTGTCCCTTGTCTGCCTACATTTTCTGGAAAAACTGGATACCCCACCCTCAGACTTAAAGTGCTGTTCTCAATCTCTCCTCTGCGCCCACCAAGCCGAGCTCAGTCCTCCGGCTCCTCTCTCCCCAGGCCCTGCTTGGAGGCCGCTGCCATCCGTGGTCCTGAGGCCAGCGATGCGCGCGTGGGGAAGCCGTCCCGAGAGTGAATGTGTGTAGGGGGAGTGGGTGGAATGGGGAGGATGCTAGTTTTCGCCAAGTTAACATTTTCTGCCAGGGCATATATTTTGGGGGAGTTTCCGGGCCACAGGGTAGAATTGCAAATCCCCAGGGGTGATCACGAGCTCGAGCCGGGTCGGAGCAGCTGCCGTGAGGCTGTTAAGGCCGCATCACCCCCACGCGTAACTAAGAAGGGTCGCCGGAGACCAGAGACCACCGAATCTCGGGGAACGCAAACCAGCCCCGCCGGGTGCGCGGCCACGGCTTAAAGCTTTCCCAGATGCGATCCCCCCTGCTTCTCCTTCTTATCCCTCCCCGAGTCCAACCGCGTCAACCGGTCTGTCTGGTGCCCAACTCTGGCAGGGTGTGCTCGGAGACCCGAGAAGCCTCTAGTCTCAGTCCGTGTCGCCAACCCGGGTTTCAAACGCAGCGTGCAGCCACCTGTTTCACAAAGCCCGGAGTTTGTGCGGGCGCGGGCTGCGGCCGGAAGAACCCTGTCATCCCCTCGGTCCGGCTCGGCCCAGGATCTCCAAAAACGCACGTCGCTCTAAATCCAAGTGCGCACGCAGCTTTGCGAAACGCTGGAGGCTCGCACCTCTCCGGCCCCCCGCGCGCGGCGACTTATTTCCCGGTCTCCCCGGTTCAGCCCCCGCCCCCAGCGCTGGTCGCCGGGCCAGCCCTCCGCCACATCGGCGCCCCGAAATACCTGCCGTGAAGACGCAGAGAGCGAAGAGAGTCTTGTAGACCATGGTACCCTGGGGCTTGGTGCCGAACCCGGCGCGGGCAGCGGGAGAGTTTGCCGGGACTGTGACCGAGCGCCCAGAGCGCGGGCAGCTCCTCCTCTGTCCGCTGGCTGCGGTGGGAGCCGGGCGACCGGGCGGCTCGGGCGGCGGTAGGGGAAGCTAGGCGAGCGCCGCGCGGCTCCGTCAGCTGCATGTACTCCGGCGTCCGGCGCGCTTCTGCTCCATCCCAGCCGCCCGGGCCGCCTCCGCCGCCGCCAAACCCCTCCCACCCGGGTCCCGCGGAGATGACTAGGCCACCCCTGGCCTTTCCTCTCCCAGCCCTCGTGTCCCGGGAGTCCCGGCCCAGGGCGGCCTCTGCTGGACAGTCAAGGCGCGAGACCCGAGTTTTGATCCGGTTCAGCAAATGTTTGGGGCGGCTGGCACTGTGCTGGGAACTAAAGGGAGGCAGAGAAGTGGGAGCAGATTTCTGCCCTCAGGAATTTATCTCAGCTTTTCTTACAGGAGTTACAACCTTTGAACACGTGACCGTGTGCCATCTTAGGTGTCACCTCGAAGAGCGAAGACCCCACTATTGTAAGAGAGCATACACTTCTTTCCAAGTATGAGAACCTTTTCCTTTTCTTTCATTTCTCCAAACGTTCCTGCGTGTACATTAAACCCTCACACACATTCAACCCCACTGCATTTCCTGGTGCCTGAGCCAGGATGTCTGCCATCCTACTCAGCTTCTTACGAGAAGAAAGAGTACTAATGTCAGGTAACAGTGATCATGCGATAATTATGAGCCAGGCACCCTACTGGGTGTTGTATCATGATGCTTCTAACAACCCTACGACATAAGAATTATTATTTCATTTTAAAGATAAAAGAACTAAGGCACAGAGAAGTTAGGTAATGTGCTCAAGGTCACATAGCTGGTAAGGGCTGGATCCCATAACTGAAGAGTTTGTGTACCAGGGCATAATAACAAAGACTGACATTTCCTGAGAATTGCTGTGTGCTAGACAACTGTGCTGTACAGGTATTAACCAAGTCAAGTTCTCAGAACAATTCTTTGAAGTGGGCACTATGATAACTTCATTTTCAGGGGAGAAAATGAAAGCATGGAGAGGTTTAAGTACTTGCCCAAGGTCACACAACTAGCTAATGGTACAGATAAGATGCCTGCCTAGGGACCTGGGGTCATCCCTGTACTATACTCTCTCTTCAAAGCCCAGGGTTTCTGTGTGTTCACACAGATCGAAGCTGATCTTTCACTTAATCCTCTCCACCACCTTAGACTTGCTTATTTTCTACACCTCTATCAGACCAGATGCTAGATCATCTTCCAATATCTATGTTATTATGAGCCTGGTGGTCCCCTAGTCACTAGAGCTGGGATTAAGGAGCCTTCCTAAAGAACTGATTTGCTCAGGACCTAGCAGTGCTGGAGAACAGCTTTCTTTCTTTCTTTTTTTTTTTTTTTAATTTATTTGACTGAAGTATAGTTGATTTACAATGTTGTGTTAATTTCTGCTGTACAGCAAAGTGATTCAGTTATATATATATATGTATATATGTGTGTATATCTATCTATATATTTTCATATTCTTTTCCATTATGGTTTATTACAGGATATTGAATATAGTTCCCTGTGCTATGCAGTAGAATCTTGTTGTTTATCCATTCTATAGAACAGCTTTCTTGTTCTGTGACTTCTTTCTCATATACCAGGCAGAGCCTCAAGTTGTATTTTCTCACTCCCTCGGGCCTCATGACTTTATCTGTGATGATGTCAGTTCCTCTTCCTGACCCCACCATCACCACTTGTAGAGCTTGTCATGCTTCCACAACCAGATTAAACTGAGCTCATGTTTTCTCTTTTGTCTTGGTAAATTTATTGATCCTTGTTGAAATGAGAAGTCAAAGATATTACAACCAAATGCCCAACCCCCTTTCCTCCTCCCTGGCCAAAGAAACCGCAAATTTATTTTATTAAACAAACTCTCTTAATGCTTTTGACCTTCAGGTCCTTCTCATTTCTAGGGTAATCTATGTGATGATGAAGAATTACTGCATCTGTGTGGTGACTGCCATGGAGTCCACAGATGGAATTTTGCAAGCACGTTCTGTAAGGCACTGGTGCCTTTAGATAGGGCCATTTAAGTAAGTGACCCTATGACAGAAATAAAGATTTTCAAGAACACTTCACAGAAAAAAATTGTTCAGTTGAAATTCAACAGACGTTAATGGAGTCCCTTAGTAGTGTAAAGCATGTGTGACAGGCTTTGATATCTAAGATGTTAGTTTTGTACCCAAAGGATTGTGATTCCCACGTATGAATCAGTTAAAATCGCCAAAGCTTTTCGTTGTATACAGAATAGAGTTGAAAATAATTTCTTTAACTAAAATCATTCATTTTTTTTAACAATTAAAACTTTTGATTTATTAATTTAGTGAAAACATATTTGATCACTTACTAGGTGCCAGACCTCATACTAGGCTGTGGGAATGAGACAGGTTGTAATAGTCAAGGTAGGTATGTTATGCTGCTGTAATAAACCACCCCAAAGTCTCAGAGGCTTAAGCAATAAAGGTTTACTTCTCGCTTATCATCATCTGCTTTGGATCCAGGCTACTCCCTAGAGTAGAGATCTTCTACATCAGGACTCGGTGTTATACTCCATATCAGAAACTGCTTCTATACTCAGGAAAGAAAGAGGAGGAGAGTTATGCGCAGCATTTATGTCTTCCACCTGGAAGTGACGATTCTTTTCTTTTTAAAATTAATTAATTAATTAATTAATTTTATTTTTGGCTGCGTTGGGCCTTTGTTACTACACGCGGGCTTTCTCTAGTTGTGTCGAGTAGGGGCTACTCTTCTTTGCGGTGCGCAGGCTTCTCGTTGCAGTGGCTTCTCTTGTTGCAGAGCATGGGCTCTAGGCGCGCGGGCTTCAGTAGTTGTGGCATGCTGGCTCCATAGTTGTGGCTAGCGGGCTCTAGAGCGCAGGCTCAGTAGTTGTGGCACACAGGCTTAGTTGCTCTGCCGCATGTGGGATCTTCCCAGACCAGGGCTTGAACCCATGTCCCCTGCATTGGCAGGTGGATTCTTAACCCCTGTGCCACCAGGGAAGTCCAGAAGTGACGATTCTGCTCATATTTTACTGGTTAAAGGAAGTCAGTGGCCATGGTTAACTTCAAGAAAGCAAGGAAGCACATTCTTCATGGTTGTGATGTATGCCACAGTGGTTAATTGTCCCTGCCATCAGGAAGCTTACATTCTAGTAGTGAGGAGTCAAACATTAATGATCCCAAAAATATATGCAATAATTTATTATGTTAAAGTGGTGGGGTATGGGAGAAACGGGTGAACTGTTTTATAGTTGTTTGTTAAAATAAATTGAATAAAAAAGAGTTCAAAATATATGCAATACTTTATTATGTGAAATGCTATAAATAATAATACCCACTGACATGTATTGAGCTTCTGCTCTATGTTCTGTTAGGGATTGTTTCAAGCATTTTGTGTAATCTGTAAACTTTACACTCTGTAAGTTTATCCCAATTTTGCAAATAAAGAGACTGAGAGATACTTAACAAAAGTTTAAGTATGAAGGAAACCAAAAGATGCTAAGATATTATGGCAGGGGGACTTGCACTCCTCATTGGGGTCAAGGATGGAATTTGCATGTAACCTTTTAGTCATGCCTTATAGCAAAAGCCAGTTTCTTCAGAGATTTCTTGGTTCTTTCATAATGCTCCACTGGGATAAAATCTAAGATAAACCTGCCTTTTACTGACTCCCACTCTTTTTTTGATCACTGTTTAAATGAATTTCTAGGGTTGTAGACGTTCAATATTTTTAAAAAATTGCCCTTGGTTGACTTAGCTTTCGACATCCTGAATTTATCATAATTTATAGATAAAGTCGGGTAATACATTTTAGGTAATATGGAAGTGTTAGCTCTGGACTCTTGGTTTCATCATGGCCTAGGAGAGACGGAATAACTCGGTTGAGAGAGCTGGGTAAGGAAGGCCGTCTGTGCAGTGGTTAGAGGCTGAGTTCTGATGTCTATTCCATGGTCCCCATAGGCTGGGTTCGAATCCCCCCTCTTCCATCTACTAACTGACTTATTACTTGGTATCTCTATGCCTCAGTTTCTTCCTGGCTTCATTGGGAAGATTAAATGGATTACATATGTGAAAGGCTTGGCATGTTCTAGGTGCCAGTAAATGTTAGCTATTATTAGAGGAGAAACTTTGAGGTACATTTAAAACTCATTTGGGGATCTAAAGTACAAGGAGAAAACATTAATGCCTGCTGTAGCTATTTCTTCATATAAAAGGTTATGAAATTTGGACTTTCCCCTGGGCAGTTCCACTCCTGCTACATCTGAGCTGCAGGGGAAAGCTCTAAACTGTCTCTGACAACTCCTCCCCCAGCCCCTCATCCCCAAAGGCAGGAGTGCAGCAGTCCTAAGACTCTGATATATTTTGTCTTGGCTTCATTTCTCTTCCCAAGTTGCACTGCAAAAATATCTCCGTGGCTTTTGCTATATACTTAATTACATAACTTTGCTTCTCTCTTAACTCCAATTTCCTTTTAAAAATATTAATGGTAAAAAAGATTAAAGGCAGTGATGCAATATGAGAAAAAGAGGACATTTGGAACTTTGCCAAGAAATATTTGTTTGAACAAAGGCAGTTTTAAAAGCGCATGATGAAACATGATTGTTTCCCTGATTTAAATAAACTTGTTTGGAGCGCTTTGAGGACACTAAACCACGTGTCACTAATTTTTATTTTAATTAAGGAGGAAACCCTTAAAATATTTCAGGAAGGAAGAAACTGGCCTCTTGGAGGTGATGCACATAATGAAACCTCTTTTTAAACTTGATTGAGTTGTTACTGTAGATTTGCATTGTCCAAGAGAAGTAAAATACAAATCATATATGTAATTTTAAAATTTCTAAAAGTCATATTTTGAAAAAGGAGAAAGAAACAAGTGAATTTAATTTTAATGCTATGATTTAGTTAACTTGATGTATCTAAAATATTTATCATTTCAGCATGTAATGAATAGCAAAATATTAATAGGATATCTTACATTCTTTTTCTCATTGTAAGTCTTCAAAATCCAATGTTTATTCTACATTTATACAACATCTCAATTCAGACTAGGCACATTTTGAATACTCAGTAACAAAACATGGCTAGCAGCTATCATAATGGGCAGTATGGCTATAGAGCACTGGGCCCAGTCTCTTGCCTTGCCTCATGGGTATCTTCTGTAAAAGTACAGAGCAGTGCTGGTGAGACTTTCTTAACTGACAGTGGAGTAGTTGGAAGCCTAAGACTTGCTGATTGCGTGGCCTCTAACCCTCATTAACTTCTGTAAATCTCAGTTTTCCCCTCTATGAAGTGAAGACCATGATAATAATGACACCTTACTTCAGAGGATTACTGTCAGGATTTATAATCCTTACATTATTAATTAATTAATTAAGGCATGGAAAACATTTAGAACAGACCCTAGACAGAGCAGAGCCTTAGTAAATGTTTACTTGTTATATTTGGTAAGAATGGTTATGATGATGATTACAAAATGAGTATTAATAGTAAAATCTTCCCAATTGTCAGTGTAGTATCAGCGATTCCTTACCAGTCAGAGGCATTGACAATATTGCTTGTCTCTAGAAGTCTACTTTTACATAGTTTAGAGCAGCATTTATCAAACATTTTGGTCTCAGGACCCCTTTGCACTTCTAAAATTAGAACTCTGAAAACTATTTGTTTAAGGGCCCTTTCAGGTAATTGTGGTTTTTGTTCTTTTATATTGCAACAAAACTCAATAAACAGTAGTTTCTTAAAAGTTAGTAGCAAGGTGGAATCTGAAAGCAACTCAATAAAATTTTCATATTCTGTTACATTAAAATCCATTGGTCTATTTTGCACTTTGGATGTGTCTTTTATCCATGTGTGATTTTGTAACATCATGCATTGATCATATAGAAAATATTGGTTCACTGAGTTATGCAGATCTTCCGAATTTTAACACATTTCATTATACAACATCAAAAACTACACTTGTTAATATCTCCACTTATATCATCAAAAAAGTCTTTAAATATTGGGAACCTATCAAGTTAGTGGTAGAAGATACAAGTTTGGCAAAATTCTAATTTTCACTTGAAAGCTTGGTTGCTTTCCTTGAAGTGACATCTAACATCACAGAAAAAATGCCTGACAAATATCCAAGTCTGAATAACCATAGTTTGTCTTTTAGTTGTTCTTTTAAATAAAAATTGTGTTCCACAAAAAAAATGGTTAGTTAAGCTTGTGACTCAAGTAATCACATAAGTGCATTTCCTTGAGACAATCACCTCCCTTTGGCATGCAGCAAACATGCTTTATGCATACTTCCCATTTATTTACATAAAATATGAAAAAATATACATATTCAAAATCAAGATTTAACAAAGTTAATAATTTTTATTCTTCTTTAAGGGAGTTCTTAAGTGAAACATGCTTTTTTCCCCTTTAAACTAGACATGCATGGTGTTGAAGAATACAATGACTATGAATATAATTTGGAGCCACTGCTTCATTTATGCTGAGGCACTCGACATTTTCCCACAATCGCTTTTGCATCATCAATGCAAAAATTTTTTAAAAAGGACCAAAAAGTAAAAAATAAAAAAGGTAAATAGCATCTTGGTATTATTATGAAAATAGTCTTGACTTTGCAGACCTGAAAGGATCTTGGGGACCCCTAGGAGTCTGTGGACCACACTTTGAGAACTTCTAGTTTAGCAAAAACATCTTAGAAGGTTGCTGAGCACATCAACTGTTTTATCTGTCCAGAGCAGCCCTTTCTTCAGAGAAATTCTCTTTTCCCTTCTCCAAGCAAGTGGTTCCAATGGTGGTTGCATCTTCCTGTGGAGCCTGCCTCTTTTTCCACAGTGATTGGTATAGGGTGGACATCAGGCTCTGTTTGTCCTACTCAGTGCACTTCCCCAGGATTTTCAAACTTGGGACCAGAAAATACCACTAATAGTTGCTCTCTGAGATGAAGTTACGGGGTTCTGGTACTCTGGTGGACCACTCCAGCATGTGGAAGGAACTGGTCTGAATTAGGAATACAGAAACTTGATTCTTGGAGAGAAGTAGAAATGGGAGAAAAGATGCCCGGTGGCATTCTAGTCCCTAGTCACACTTGTCTCTAAGGTTCAACCACATCCTTGCCCTCCCCCCCAACTCTGAGCATTTTCATGAATTTCCCCTTTTGGTCCAGCTAGTTCAAACTGGGTTTCTGCCACCTGCAACCTAAAGCAATTGGCTAATGCAGAGGGTAGCAAAAGCTAATTTCCAAAGTCACTCAGTGTTCAGTAATAGGGACTGAGGATAGCTCTTCCCATTCAGAAAAATTTAATTATCAGCGCTGGGCTAAAAATAATCATAATAAAAACATACCACCGCTACGTTATTGAACCGATGTGTGGTAGAGCAAGTCAGGATATTCAGCTTATATTTCTGAAAAGAATTCATGTAAATGAGAATGGTTAAGCCCATGAAAGCAAGTGAGGTTCACCATTGATACTAAAGGTTTAATAATACATGATAAATTTGAATAATTTCCACAGATATTTGTAATGAAAAATACAATGAATAACCTGGGCTTTAAATACCTTACTTTTCCACAATATTTGTGAATTTGTCCAATAAGGCCTTTTTTCTGCTCTACACATATTTTTACCACCATCAATTGTAACACATCTTAGTAGATTCCATTTCAGGTTGTACTGAATTGATGTTTTTTTAGGTTCCTTGAAACTGTTCTTGGACTTCCCTGGTGGCACAGTGGTTAAGAATCCGCCTGCCAATGCAGGGGACATGGGTTCAAGCCCTTGTCCGGGAAGATCCCACATGCCGCGGAGCAACTAAGCCCGTACGCCACAACTACTGAGCCTGCGCTCTAGCGCCCACAAGCCACAACTACTGAGCCCGCGTGCCACAACTACCGAAGCCTGCGAGCCTAGAGCCCATGCTCTGCAACAAGAGAAGCCACCGCAATGAGAAGCCTGCGCACTGCAACAAAGAGTAGCCCCTGCTTGCTGCACCTAGAGAAAGCCTGCGCGCAGCAATGAAGACCCAGTGCAGCCAAAAATAAATAAATTAATTAAAAAAATATTCTTGACTCTAGTTTTACTCAGAATATTCATAGGGTGATTTTTTCAGTCATTTCAAACTTGGTATTGAATCCTCAAATAACTACAACAGAACAGTATTGGTAACATCTATTGATTCATTAAGAAGCAAGGAAAACCATTAGAAATCATTTTTGTTGTTGTTTTTAAGTTGACTATTGATGTTGCTTCTAATGTTCTCAACTCTTTGAACAACTGTTCTCACAGAGAGCCTAATAGTCCAAACAAGTTTATTTTCTCTGGAAACTTTTTTTTTGGCCGCTGCAAACAAATACAATTTAATTAACTCACAATGGTAAACCATTTTTCTTGCTTAGTTAACAAATGAGCCACTTGGAAAGTTATGTTGATTGTAGCTTCATTTTGATTTTTAAGTTTTGTGGAAAAATTCTGATCTAGTGAGATATTTGTTTAAAATTTTCTAATTTTTCTGACTGTTTTGGGAATATTGTGCATTGGCAAGAGTGTGACAATTATTTAGTTTGGTAATATTGACCTATATTGTATTCTCTTAGCATAGCAATAGCATAATCTTTTGCAGTTTAGATAAAATATCCACGTTCCATTGTGCCTTAAAAGTGTAATACTTGGAGTCTACATTTCTTTTCAGTTTTCTTCTTTGTTTCTTTTGACATGATGGGTACGCAATAAAAAAAATGTGGTGGTATGGTGATATGTGTGACACTCAAAATGCTATCAAGCTATGACCGCATCACTGTGATTTGTAGTGCACTGAGCAGCGGTGTGAGGCCATGAGAGTACCACATGCAGCCTCTGTCACAGCTGGTCAACACCACACAGCTGCTGTAGTGTGAAAGTAGTTGTAGGCAATATGAAAAACAAATAAGAGTAGCATGTAGCTGTGTTTCAATAAAACTTTAGTTATAGACACTGAAATTTGAATTTCATGTAATTTTTATTTGTCATGAAATACTCTTCTTTTGATTCTTTTCAAACATTCTGAGCTCACAGGCAGTACCTAAATGAATTTGACCTCCTGGCCATAGTTTGCCAACCCCTGCTCTAGAGAAGATTTGCATTTGATTCTGCTAGGTATCCTGGATTGGTTCAAACCTATATCAATTTCAGCTTATTAACCTGGGTTTTCCTGAACTGAGTCATTTATATTCAAACTCCATATTCATGTGAGGTTAGGGCCATAGTTCTGATTTATATGGGAGATTCTTCTTCTTCTTCTTTTTTTTTTTTTTCCTTTTTCTTCTAGAGCTGAGCTGAGGCCCTGATAGACAAATCACATTTTGTGTCTCCTTTCACCATCAGACATATGTATTTCTTCTAGCTTACCTTTTTATTTAGGTTGTAGTCATCCTTCAAGGACCCTTTCTTTATGCAAAAAAAACCTAATCCCATTACTGTTATTTATGCAAGTCAAGCCCTTATCTCTTGTTCCCTATGTGGTCATTAAACCTGGGACATCTACACCTTCAGAACTGCTGGCCACTCTAATTACAGCTTCACTCTCTGTCTCTGTGGGGAAGAGGGACAGGGGCTTTCCTTTGCTTTGTTGTGAGTCCAGTTATATATTTACAAATTTTATAGTAGTTTACCCAGCATTTTAAAGTTATTTTGCATCAGGAGGTGGTTTTTAAGAATAACTAGACCTACATATTTACAGATGTAAAAGTTCCTTGTATTTTCTTAGTCTTTTTTCCCTCTTTTTCTTCCTTTTACTTTCTATAACTCAGTTTCTATTTTAAGCCTCCCATCTCATTAGGCTGGTGAAAAATGTTAACCCTAGTCATTCTGAGTTAACCCCAACTTCCTGCATTTTTTTTTCCCCATAGTTCCAGAATCTTATGCAATGGTAAAATTTGGAGTGGGGTGAAAGCATCTGGTTCTTGAATTGTCCATCTATTTTCAATCCCAGGTTACAACTGAGAATCAGTCATTCTCTTCAACATGGCTCTTCATATCCAGGGGCTCTCTGCCAGGGTGGGGTGTAGGAATTTTTGCAAGGCTGCCCAGATTCCCACAGAGTTAGTCATTTCATTAGTGAAGTCTTTCCACTTCTCCAGTGGCTTTGCCTAGAAAGTCCCCTCTGTATTTAGACCCTCAGACCTCTTTGTTCTCACCATGCAACCTATCCCCTAAAGTCCTGGGAATTTCATTCTTGTTTTAGGGAAATCATTTTCCTTTCACAATTGTGGCCTGGATGCCTTGTGTATACCCTAATCTTCACCCAGCTTTAGGGATTAGGCCTTTGGAAACTAAGGCCTGGAAGATTACAAAGCTACTTCTGATTTTTCTCTGCCACAGTCCTTCCCTTCCTACCAAGCTGACAGTGAAAACTGGATTGACTATTTGTTTGCATGATAGGAGAAGAAAGAAATACAGCAATAATAATAATAAAAGATTAATAGTTTAAAATATTTTCCTGCCATGTGTTTGAAAGGTGATGGTAGTAGTTATGATAAAAGCTGATGGTGGTTGGAATAGAGTAGTGACAGTCAAGATGGAAAGACAAAAACAGAGGTAAGATACATTTTGGAGATAAAAGTAACAGGGCTACTAACTAATATCATGATGTGGGGTTAAGAAAGGGGCTGGAATCAAGTGCAACTTCCAGATTTCTGCTGGACCAACCTGGTGTCCCATTTACTGGGCTGTGGAAATCTGAAGAAATAAAGAATTTTGAGAACTTTCTCATATACATTTTTCTACTTGAATATAGAATCCATCCTTATGGATTCTGATTTTTGGGGGGGTGGATTGTTTTGAATATGAAAATATTATTCTATTTAATGAAGTTACAGATTGTATAAGACAATGAATAAAGATGTAAAGAACTAACCCTCACTGCTATCTTCTACCGTTTCTAATCCTCCACAATGTTGTCTTGACAACTCAGTTTATGTTTGAACTGAGGAATATTTTGCAATGGATAAAAGAGATTACTGAATAAACTTTAATTGGAGGAACCCCAGGATGTACAATTTTGTTTGTCTTGATTATTTTACAGCTTTGTAGAACTGTAAAAACCTATAGAAAACTCAAATAATATAAATAATTTTAGGCCATAGAAATGCAAATTTTGTCCAGTGGAGTGAAATTGAGTATCACTTTGTGGATATTGACCAGTTTTGCCAATTTTGCATCCATTTATAAATTCATCTCATCATTTTTTATTTGCTTAAAAGGTATGATATTTTGAATTCTTTGACTCAGTTGTAACATCTTAATGGTTCCCTCATTTTACTAAGGAGTCAAAATCTTTGATACGTATTCATTTGATGAGTCATGATTTTTCCTTTTAAAAATTTTTTAAAAGGTTAATCATAATTTATTTTTTATTTTACTTATTTATTTACTTATTTATTTATTGGAGTAAAATTGCTTTACAATGTTGTGTTAGTTTCTGCTGTACAATGAAGTGAATCAGCTGTATGTATACATATACCCCCTCCCTCTTGGACCTCCCTCCCACCCCACCCCAATCCCACCCATCTAGGTTGTCACAGAGCACCAAACTGAGCTCCCTGTGCTACACAGCAGGTTCCCACTAGCTATCTATTTTACGCATGGTAGTGTATTTATGTTAAACCTAATCTCCCAATTCTTCCCACCCTCCCCTTCTCCCGCTGTGTCCACATGTCCGTTTCCTATGTCTACGTCTCTATTCCTGCCCTACAAATAGGTTCATCTGTACCATTTTTCTAGATTCCACATATATGTGCTAATATATGATATTTGTTTTTCTCTTTCTGACTTACTTCACTCTGTATGGCAGACTCCAGGTCCATCCACATCTCTACAAATGACCCAATTTCATTCCTTTTTATGGCTGAGTAATATTCCATTGTATATATGTACCACATCTTCTTTATCCATTCATCTATTGTTGGACATTTAGGTTGCTTCCATGTCCTGGCTATTGTAAATAGTGCTGCAATGAACATTGGGGTACATGTGTCCTTTTGAATCATGGTTTTCTCAGGGTATATGCCCAGTAGTTGGATTGCTGGGTCATATGGTAGTTCTATTTCTAGTTTTTAACGAACCTACATACTGTTCTCCATAGTGGCTGTATCAATTTACATTCCCACCAACAGTGCAAGAGGGTTCCCTTTTCTCCACACCCTCTCCAGCATTTATTGTTTATAGATTTTTTGATGATGGCCATTCTGACTGGTGTGAGGTGTTACCTCATTGTAGTTTTGATTTTCATTTCTCTGATAATTAGTGATGTTGATCATCTTTTCATGTGCCTTTTGGCCATCCATATGTCTTCTTTGGTGAAATGTCTATTTAGGTCTTCCATCCAAGATTAATCATAATTTGTGATATTTCATATCTTTATTCTAAATTCTTTTTGAATAATAGAATAGTTATAATAATTTTGATATAATTAATTAATATAATTAATAATTATATTGAGATTGGGCAAAAACCTTGGAGATATTATTGTCTACTCTCTTCATTTCACAGATGAGGAAACTATACCACAGAGAAGTTAAATGATATGTCCGAAACTGTAGTTAATTTTGTTCAGAGAGAAACTTCGACCCAGTTCAAACAACTTCTAGTTTGCTACTCTTTTCATTCTACCCTTTAATTGAATGTAATTTCTCCTGTCTTCATGCACATAGGTAATTCATGAGGAAATCATAGACCAGTTGTCTCAGGAGAATAAATTTAAGCTCTAGCTGCATTATAAGATGACAGGAAAAATCACGTATTTGGAAAGCACAGGAGAAGTTTAACCCTAAGGCTGAGAAAAGACTTGATCAAATAATACATTTGTATTATGTAGGATGTAAATAATACATTTTCATTGTATGTAACACTTACTGTTAACATGGCTAACAAAACTGGCTTAGAAACTAATGCCTCTCCCTTTACCATCCATCCTTATGGATTCTGTCAATGTGCTTTTGGGGGGGATTGTTTTGAGTATGAAAATATTATTGTATTTATTGAAGTTACAAATGCTGAAACTTTTATATTCAGTTTACAAATTTTATTCTATTTATTAATTAAATTTTATATATCATTTTTAAAGTTTGGATAATAGTTAGCCTCCTATACAGAGCAACTTAAACATCTTAAGACATTTTAAATGGCAATTATAAATGTAATATTTTTACTTCTTTTTAGGTGTTTCTGTTGTCAGGCTTAATGAACAAAACCACTCTGAATTCTTGAATATTCTTTTAAATCTAATAAATTAAATATGCAAATACCAGTGACTCTTAAGTTCCTTTAAATATTCTGACAATACATAAACTAAGACATTTTCTACTTAAAATCACCAATCTAAATTATATATTTATGCATTTTAAAATGAATTATGAAATGAATTATACTAATAGGTTATGTTCTTTAAAATAGTAGAAGTACACAAAATACAAAATATGTAGAGATTCCTAAACCACAATTATTATTATCATGGGTTTATTTTAGATATAATTCTCTGAAATATTTAAAACTCAATTCTTAATCTCCTGGGTTTAAGGTGGGTTTACCTACTACATAAACATTTATCAAATCCTAAGACACTTTAGGGATAACTTCTCACATATGTAATGGCTCAGGTTATTAGCTGAGGTGAGAACTGGATTCTTGTTTGCAACGCCAATTATTAGAAGGACTTCATAATGTAAAGAGTTTTGTCTCCTAGTCCACGTAGTCACTTTCCTGCCCTGCTTATGGAAATCATTATTCCTATCTATGTGGCTTGACTGAATTTGGCATTTCTTTGGCTGTTAACATAGTTTGTAAATCCTTTGAACTTGACAGACCTTCTTTCATATGTGTCTGTTTGGTAGAACCCTTCAACTCTTTTTTTTTTTTTTTAATAAATTTATTTATTTATTTTTGGCTGTGTTGGGTCTTCATTGCTATGCGCGGGCTTTCTCTAGTTGCGGTGAGTGGGGGCTACTCTTTGTTGTGGAGCATAGGCTCTAGGTGCGCGGGCTTCAGTAGTTGCAGCATGTGGGCTCAGTAGTTGTGGTGCTGGCTCTAGAGCACAGGCTCAGCAGTTGTGGTACACGGGGTTAGTTGCTCCGCGGCATGTGGAATCTTCCCAGACCAGGGATTGAACCTGTGTCCTTTGCATTGGCAGGTGGATTCTTAACCACTGCGCCACCAAGGAAGTCCCAGAACCCTTCAACTCTTAAAGCTGTAAAAATGACACCCAGTCGAATCCTGGAAATCTCTTGTCTTTGGGTGATTATTTGATCACACAGTTTAGTCTTTGTATTTCCAGGTTCTTGGGTTTCAAGCCACAGAAATTGATTCTAGCTAACTTAAGCAAAAAATGAGTTTATTTGAAGGGTATAGCTAGTTCAAAATAAAAGGAAAATTTCAACATCAGGCTTCAAGAATCAGCGACCCCCCCGGAGTAACAGGACCTAAAGAACTCTTTCTCTACCCAACCCCCAGGAGGTTCAAGAAGAATAATCTCTATCCATTTTTAGTTGTTAAGACTCTACACAAGATTAAAAATCTTAGGTGAGTGAGTCAAATGCTAACCCTTGGGCTGGGAAGTCCCCACAGGAAAACAGATGCTACTGTCTGAGAAGTAAACAAACTAAAACTGAGAAGGCTAATGAAGATGGCTGTACAGTCTTTGGGGACAGAAATTATTTGGATGGCTCTGAGTCCTTTCAAACCACTGAAAATAGACCCTTTGGGTAATCACTGGAATGCCAGTAGTGTTGTAAACCTAATCTCATTATTTAACCAATTTTGATATTATTGCTATCCTAAACAGAGCTCATGATAGAAAGCAAACTTATAGCAGTGTAACTTTTCTACTAAAATTGACTCTCGTATCACATAATCCTTGCATAAGTAACAAGTTACTTGTCTGGAAGGAAAATAATGCCACATAAATTATAGGGTCAACCCAATTGCCTTTGGCTGAAAAACATGATAAGTCTACTCCCTGAGGCATTCAGAGTGTGACAGGTCACCAGTGGTCACTGCACCAGTTGTGCAGTGAAAAACTGCTTCTACACTGCATCAGCAGCTGTTGGATGAGAGCATGTTGATTACTCAGGAAAGAAGAATTATTCATTATAGTAGCCACCATCATAGAATCAACATCACCTACTTTTGATGGTAAGCATGGCACATTCTTCTTATTGACTCAGTGTGACATCACAAGACTATTATACTGTAAAAGTATGATTCTATTGGCATTTGCATTAAAATAGGCATCCATTTTCCAATATTACATCCAAGTAAGACTATGATCTTCAATAAATTTGTTTTGACTATAACTTGCAATTTTTTTTTTGTTTACTCCACTTGACATTGGGTATACAGTTGCTATTATTTAAGTAATATTTTTGTGCTTATAAAACATCCAGAGAGATTAACTAGTAATTCTTGTCCTTAGCTGTGGCAAGAGTTCATTAAGGCAGTCAGAGATCCTTGTTTTATTTCTTCTCCTTGATGCTAATAAAAGTATATATGCCCAGTTATAGTTTAAAGCCCAGTGACATCATATTTTAAATTATTTATCCTTTAAAATATTATTTCAAAGCTATTTCTGGGCATACAGTCATCCTACCTTAGGTTATATACTGATAATTAAATAAGGGTAGGCTTGACCATTAGAAGAGAACTTTGACAGCAAAGGCAACATTGAAACATGTAAGTCATTTTTACTATATGTCAACATATTTAATAAAGCCATAACAATAACACAGTAAAGCTACAATAGCTTTGAGGAAACTAAAGAGAGCTTTGTGGATTTTACTCTTAATAATTCAAAACATCAGTATGAGGAAGGTCTTATGAGGGCCATGATTTCACATTGGAAATGAAGCTGGTTGTGTAATTAACTAGTAAATTCTCTGGTCTGGTGCAGACCAGAGAATTTGGGCTTCTATGTCTTTGGTAGGGAGGGTTTTTTTAGCTTGAATTACCTGCATTAGCTAATTATATGTTTGTGGTTGGTTATATGTTAGCTGTCCACTAAAAATTTGAACTCTCTTTTTCTTGTGTGGTATTGTCAATTGGAGGAGGTATCTGGGCACCTCCTCCTTGCTTTCAGAGGTGGCAAATAATCAGTCCTTTTGAACGGAGTGTGACCAGAAGTGATTTGTGTCCCTTCCAGACTGGGACATTTTATTTTATTTTATTTTTTATTTTTCCTTCCAGTTTTATGGAGATATAATTGACATATAACACTGTATAAGTTAAAGGTGTACAGCATAATGATTTGACTTACGTACATAATGAAATGAGCATCACAGTAAGTGTAGTGAACATCCATCATCTCGTATAGATACAAACTTAAAGAAATGGAAAAAAAAAAGCAAAGACAATATCATGTGTGAAAGCCCCTTGACTAAGAAAAACATATGGCATTTGGTAACCAAAAGAAGATAATGGCTAATATATTATTTTATTTATAATATTCTTTAGTAGACAAACAAAGTATTAACATTTTCAGAGTAGTTTGACATGATGGCTCTTTGAGGCTGAGCATTGGTTTCAGTACTATCTGAAGTGTGAAGCTAATGAGGATAGTTAGTATGACCTGATTGGCTACGTCTTTCTTTTGTAAGCTGCCCTGTTGTTGTATCAGACTAGCAATAAGCCAGCTAATTATGAACAGATTTTTAGTAGCTGTCCTTTACTGGTGTGGGCAATGATGCATCTCTGATTCCATGGCAGTATCTGTTTTAAATATTTCATCCTATTATTTTTTCACGTAAATGCACCTCCAAATCAGAACCAAAATTGGTCAGGTCATGTTGACCCCACTTTATTAATTTTCCCCTTCACATTTCCTTCTCCTCATTTTCTTCCTTCTAAAAGACAGTTATATCCAAAATGAAAATAAATAAGGAAACACAAGCTTTAAATGATAAATTAAACAAGATGAACTCAATTGATATTTAGAGGACATTCCATCCAAAAACAACAGAATAGACTTTCTTCTCAAGTGCTCATGGAACATTCTCCAGGATACATCATATCTTGGGTCACAAATCAAGCCTTGGTTAATTTATGAAAATTGAAATCATATCAGGTATCTTTTCTGACCACAACGCTATGAGACTAGATATCAATTACAGGAAAAAATCTGTAAAAAATACAAACACATGGAGGCTAAACAATACACTACTAAATAACCAAGAGATCACTGAAGAAATCAAAGAGGAAATCAAAAAATACCTAGAAACAAATGACAATGAAAACACGATGACCCAAAACCTATGGGATGCAGCAAAAGCAGTTCTGAGAGGGAAGTTTATAGCACTACAATCCTACATCAAGGAACAAGAAACATCTCAAATAAACAAACTAACCTTACACCTAAAGCAATTCAAGAAAGAAGAACAAAAAAGCCCCAAAGTTAGCAGAAGGAAAGAAATCATAAAGATCAGATCAGAAATAAATGAAAAAGAAATGAAGGAAACAATAGCAAAGATCAATAAAACTGGTTCTTTGAGAAGATAAACAAAATTGATAAACCATTAGCCAGACTCATCAAGAAAAAAAGGGAGAAGACTCAAATCAATAGAATTAGAAATGAAAAAGGAGAAGTAACAACTGACACTGCAGAAATACAAAGGATCATGAGAGAATACTACAAGCAATTATATGCCAATAAAATGGACAACCTGGAAGAAATGGACAAATTCTTAGAAAAGCACAACCTTCTGAGACTGAACCAGGAAGAAACAGAAAATATAAACAGACCAATCACAAGCACTGAAATTGAAACTGTGATTAAAAACCTTCCAACAAACAAAAGCCCAGGACCAGATGGCTTCACAGGCAAATTCTATCAAACATTTAGAGAAGAGCTAACACCTATCCTTCTCAAACTCTTCCAAAATATAGCGGAAGGAGGAACACTCCCAAACTCATTCTACACCATCACCCTGATACCAAAACCAGACAAAGATGTCACAAAGAAAGAAAACTACAGGCTAAGTTTTTCTATGAAAGAAAAATTAAAGAAACACTCCCATTTACCATTGCAACAAAAAGAATAAAATACCTAGGACTAAACCTACCTAGGGAGACAAAAGACCTGTATGCAGAAAACTATAAGACACTGATCAAAGAAATTAAAGATGATATCAACAGATGGAGAGATATACCATGTTCTTGGATTAGAAGAATCAATATTTTGAAAATGACTATACTACCCAAAGCAATCTACAGATTCAATGCAATCCCTATCAAATTACCAATGGCATTTTTTACAGAACAAGAACAAAAAATCTTAAAATATGTATGGAGACACAAAAGACCCCGCATAGCCAAAGCAGTCTTGAGGGAAAAAAACAGAGCAGGAGGAATCTGACTCCCTGACTTCAGACTATACTACAAAGCTACAGTAATCAAGACAATATGGTACTGGCACAAAAACAGAAACATAGATCAATGGAACAAGATAGAAAGCCCAGAGATAAACCCACACACCTATGGTCAACTAATCTATGACAAAGGAGGAAAGCATATACAATGGAGAAAAGACAGTCTCTTCAGTAAGTGGTGCTGGGAAAACTGGACAGCTACATGTAAAAGAATGAAATTAGAACACTCCCTAACACTGTACACAAAAATATTCAAAATGGATTTGGGACCTAAATGTAAGACCGAATGCTATAAAACTCTTAGAGGAAAACATAGGAAGAACACTCTTTGACATGAATCACAGCAAGATCTTTTTTGATCCACCTCCTAGAGTAATGGAAATAAAAACAAAAATAAACAAATGGGACCTAATGAAACTTCAAAGCTTTTGCACAGCAAAGGAAACCATAAACAAGACAAAAAGACAACCCTCAGAATGGGAGAAAATATTTGCAAATGAATCAATGGACAAAGGATTAATCTCCAAAATATATAAACAGCTCATGCAGCTCATTATTAAAGAAACAAACAACCCAATCCAAAAATGGGCAGAAGACCTAAATAGACATTTCTCCAAAGAAAACATACAGATGGCCAAGAAGCACATGAAAAGCTGCTCAACATCACTAATTATTAGAGAAATGCAAATCAAAACTACAATGAGGTATCACCTCACACCAGTTAGAATGGGCATCATCAGAAAATCTACAAGCAACAAATGCTGATGAGGGTGTGGAGAAAAGCGAAACCTCTTGCACTGTTTGTGGGAATGTAAATTGATACAGCCACTATGGAGAACAGTATGGTGGTTCCTTAAAAAACTAAAAATAGAATTACCATATGATCCAGCAATCCCACTATTGGGCATATACCCAGAGAAAACCATAATTCAAAAAGACGCATGCACTCCAATGTTCATTGCAGCACTATTTACAATAGCCAGGTCATGGAAGCAACCTAAATGCACATCGACAGATGAATGGATAAAGAAGTTGTGGTACATATATATACAATGGAATATTACTCAGCCATAAAAAGGAACAAAATTGGGTCATTTGTTGAGACGTGGATGGATCTAGAGACTGTCATACAGAGTGAAGTAAGTCAGAAAGAAAAAAACAAATATCGTATATTAACGCATATATGTGGAACCTAGAAAAATGGTACAGATGAACCGTTTTGTAGGGCAGAAGTTGAGACACAGATGTAGAGAACAAACATATGGACACCAAGGGGGGAAAGCCGTGGGGGTGGGGTGGGGGTGGTGGTGTGATGAATTGGACGATTGAGATTGACATGTATACACTGATGTGTATAAAATTGATGACTAATAAGATCCTGCTGTATAAAAAAAAAATAAAATTAAATTTAAAAAAATCAGTAGCATTTCTATACACTAACAACAAATCACCTGAAAAAGAAATAAAGAAAACAATCCCATTTACAATAGTATCATAGACAAAAATACTTAGTAATAAATTTAACCAAGGAGGTGAAAGACCTCTATAGTGAAAACTATGACACTGATGAAAGAATTTGAGGAAGATATAAGTAAATGGAACAATATCCCATGTTCATGGATTGGAAGAATTAATGTTATTAAAATGTCTCTACTCCTCAAAGCCAACTATAGATTTAATGCAATCACTGTCAAGATTCCAATGGCAGTTTTTACAGAACTAGGAAAAAACTATCCTAAAATTTGTTTGCAACCACAAAGGACCCCAAAAGCCAACATCTTGAGAAAGAAGAATAAAGTGGAGGCATTACATATCCTGATTTCAAACTATATCACAAAGCTATAGTAATCAAAACAGTATGATATTGGCATAAAAACAGACACATAGACCAATGGAACAGAACTGAGAGCCCAGAAATAAACCCATGCATATACACTCAACTAATATTTGACAAGGGAGCCAAGAATACTAAAGGAGACAGTCTCTGCATTAAATGGTGCTGGGAAAGTTGGATATTCATATGCAAAAAAATAGAACTAAACCCCTATCTTACACTACTCAAATTAAAATTGAGTAGTGTAGAAGAAAACTTGGGGGAAAAGCTCCTTGACATTGGTTTTGGCAATGATTGTTTTGATTATAACACCTAAAGCACAAGCAACAAAATAAAAAATAAACAAATGGGACTACATCAAACTAAAAGGCTTCTGCACAGCAAAAGAAGCAATCAACAATATGAAAAGGGAACCTATGAAATAGGAGAAAATGTTTGCAAACCACATATCTGATTAGAGGTTAATAACTGAAATATAAAAAGAACTCATACAACTCATTAGCAAAATAATCAAATAATCCAATTAAAAAATGGTCAAAAGACCTGAATAGACATTTTTCCAAAGAAGATTAATGACCAACATGTACATGAAAATGTGTTCAACATCACTCATCATTGGGGAAATGCAAATCAAATTCACAATGAGATATCATTTCAAACCTGGTAAGATGGCTATCATCAAAATGACAAAAGATAAACGCTGGGTAGGATGTGGAGAAAAGGAAACCCTTGTGCAGTGTTGGTGGGAATGTAAATCGGGGAAGTCACTGTGAAAAATAGTGTGGAGATTCCTCAAAAAATTGAAGACAGAACTACCACATGTTCCAGCAATTCTCCTTCTGGGTATATATCCAAAGAAAACAAAAGTACTATATTGGGGTTTCCCTGGTGGTGCAGTGGTTAAGAATCCGCCTGCCAATGCAGGGGACACGGGTTCGAGCCCTGGTCCTGGAAGATCCCACATGCCACGGAGCAACTAAGCCTGTGCACCACAACTACTGAGCCTGCGCTCTAGAGCCCATGAGCCACAACTACTGAGCCTGTGTGCCACAACTACTGAAGGCCACGCACCTAGATCCCGTGCTCCGCAACGAGACAAGCCACTGCAATGAGAAGCCCGCGCACTGCAATGAAAAGTAGCCCGCGCTAGCCACAGCTAGAGAAAACCCCACACGCAGCAACGAAGACCCAACGCAGCCAAAAATAAATAAATAAATTAATTAATTAATTTTAAAAAAGTACTATATTGAAGAAATATCTACATCCCTGTATTTACTGCAGCATTATTTATAATAGCCAAGATATGGAAACAACCTAAGTGTTCAAAAAATGTGGTATATATAAACAATGGATATATTAGATATTATTTAATATATTTAATATATAATCGAATATTATTCAGCCATGAGAAAGAAGGAAATCCTGCCAGTTGTGACAACATGGGTGGACCTTAAGGGCATTATTATAGGTGAAATAAGTAAGACAGAGAAAGACAAATACTGTATGGTCTCTCCTACACATGGTATCTAAAAACCTCAAACTAATAGAAACAGAGAACAGATTGGTGATTGCCAGATGTGGGGTGAGGGTTGGGAATATGGGTAAAGTAGTCAAAAGGTAAAATCTTCCAGTTATACGATAAGTAAGTTCAGAGGATGTAATGTACAGCATGATGACTATGGTTAATAATACCGTAGGCATATTTGAAAGTTGCTAAGAGAGGAGATCCTAAAAGTTCTCATCACAAGAAAGAAAAATGTAACTATGTGAGGTGAGGAATGTTAACTGAACTTATTGTGGTGATCATTTGGCAATATATACATATATCAAATCATTGTTTTGTATACCTTTAACTTATGTATTTCAATAAAACTGGAAAAATATAAAAAAGAAAAGAAAAGGAGATATTTTTGACTTTTAGGTATACATAATAATTTATTTAGCAAAATACTTCTTTGTTAGTAAATAACTTCAGTATTTTTCTTATCTGAAGTATAACACATTCTGAACTGAAGAAATCAGTTAATCAGGTTTTATTATATATTTTTGAATTATTTTTGCTTTGGTTACCCCAAGTTTTGGCAAGCATAACAAGAGGTTTAAAAATCAAGAGCTTAATTTAATGAATATCATGTTAGATGAACATGATTACTTATAGTCTTAAAGGCCAACCAGCCTGGTTTTTACTGGAATAACTAGAAAAGAGCATCTCAAAGATAAAGATCTTTCTTTAAAAAATCCTGTCTTATTCTCACTTTAACTAATGCTCTTAACAAAATGTCCTCTCTCCTTAAATGTTATATCTGTGTGTTATAGACTGCAAGTTTGTGTTCCCCCCATATCATATGTTCAATTCTAATGCCTAATGTTATGGTATTTGGAGGTGGAGCCTTTGGGAAGTGATTAGGCCATGACGGTGGAGCCCTCATGCTTGGGATTTGTGCTCTTATAAAAGGGACCCCTCTTCTCCCCTGTGAGGACACAGCGAGAAGATGGCCATCTATGAACCAGGCCACAAGCCCTCAACAGATGTCAAGTCTGCTGGTACTTTAATTTGAGCTTCCCAGCCTCCAGAACTCTGAGAAAGAGATTTCTGCTGTTTATAAACCACCAGTCTATAGTATTCTGTTATAACAGCTTGAACAGACAAAGACACTGTGTAACAATAAATTTTTTTATGAAAGGAAAATGGATACTTTGGCGCCAAGAGAACGAATGTACCAATGACCAATGGGCAGAACACATATGACAACAAAACTCTGACCCACAACCTCTGTAGCAACCAGTCCAGAATGGTCAAGACTTGGGCAATTACTGTCAACTTCCCTATTTTTTTCTCTTGTTTCCAACACAAGACCAACCAAAGAAAGCCAACACACTCCCCAAACCAATCATATAAGATGCCTCGCTTCTAGGTAGCCTCCTTCCGGTTTCCCCAGTCAGCAACTTCCAAACATATCATACCTGAAGCCATCCCTTTTTTTCCCACTATAAAACTTTCATATTCCCTTGCCCATCTTTCAGTCTCTCCCAAACACAGGTGATGGTGTTGACTCCCTTGCTATAGCAAACTTCGAACAAATAGCCTATGTTGGTTCTCACTTGGGTGGTCTTTGTTTACTCGTGTTTTCTTTGAGATCCCACCAAGATGCAGTGTGCACTGCTCAATGCTGCGAACCCCAGCCTTCAACCTGGTGTGGTACGCACAGAGGACCCTCGTGTTTGCTGCTCATGGCTTGTCAGATTCATACTGACATGGAAAGTCAGCACCTGGTCTGAACTATGCTCTCTTTGTGTTGCATTCCTTGGCTGTTTATTCACAGTTTAATACTCAGGTTTTGTTATTGGTTTCCACTTGTTTGGCATCCTTGGTAGAATCAAACCATTCCTTTTCATCCTTTTCCATTCTCTTTGGGCTTCCTTTTTGTGTTATCTAATACTGTTACTTGTCATAAGAAGGAGAGGCAAAGGGTGGACAAATGACCTTAAACAAATTAACCTGTAATAATTTTTTCTTTTTTTCTAGAAGAGAGGGGCACAGCAAAGTCACAATCTACTGATGATAACCAAGGTTATTCTAAATTTGAACTTAATAACCTATGAAGGGTGGTGGACCAAATACTTGCTACCTGTAAGAGACTAACAGATACAAATATGTGACACAACTAATGTAAAGTCTTGGTTCTGACCTTCTGCCATGAACTACTCCTTTTTCCCTGGCTTTCCGTATACCTCTACCAGATACCGCTTCCTTTGTGTCCAGAATGCCTGGTCCTGTTCGCCTCAGACCAACACCTCATAAACCTTAGGAGTAGTACTCTGAGACTTGTCTGTACAAAGAGACCTTAATTCTATAAATCCTCAAGGCTGGAAATTCTGATTCAGACACAAATTCTAAAACGATGCCACCCTTAATTATTCAGGTATTCTACCTGGGGGAATTACTGACTCATTGTTTATTCAAACCATCAGAGCAGTATGATTCCCACCTGTGGGAATCATACAACTGGAAAAGACTGTAAGAAACTTATCACTAGCTTTGGCAGAGGTATTAATGCTACCACCTCTGTTTTAGATGGAATACAGATTAGTCTCAACACATTCACATGAATAGTGATAAACAGTTGCATTGCTCTAGATTTCTTGTTCACTAGTCATGGTGGCATCTTTGCCATTGCTAATTCTTGCTCTACTCGTATCAGTGACAGAACATGGTTGAACAGGTTATACATCACCATAATGAAAAAGATACTGGTTTCTCTAAGGTTGATTCTCATGGTTTATGAAATTGGTTCTTGGCCTGGGTTGAGTGGTTGGGATTCCTGGTTCAAGCATTTTACAGGAACTGTTCATTATTCTTGTTGCTATCACAATGCTCGTTATGTCGGTCCATTGCATTCTGCCTCGAATAGCCACTTTCTCATCATATGATCACCATGATTATATAATAAAAAGGTCAAGACAATCTCGCTCTGCAGTTGATTGTGAAGGTGGCTAAACAATCTCTGAGAAATGGAAGTTGGATCTTTAGCCTTCCATAAATTGGTTACCTTCTGACAAGTAAGATACGGACCAAAAGGGGAGAGGAGAGACTGCATATACAACAGTGGCCAGACCATATCATATATGACAATAGAACTCTGACCCACAACCTCTCTGCAGCAACCATTGCAGGAAGTCAAACTATAGCCTCTGCAGCAAGTGTACCACAGTGGGCAGGACATGGTCAGTCGCTGTCAGCTTCCATATTTTTTGCCTTTGCTTCCAGCTCAAGACCAACCAGAAAAAGCCTAATATGCTCCCCAAACCAATTACATTTGATGCCCTGCTTTTGTTTTATTTTATTTCATTTTCATGGTGGACATGTATTTTATTTGTTGTGATGACTGAAAAATGTGAGCGGCAATTATGGCAATGTCCATAGAATTTCCCCTGTGGTATAAAATACAGATAATACTTTTATAATATTATCCCTTGATAACTGAAGTTCGTGATGGCTGAAATTCTCCATGGGGCTCAGTGACGCCCTGCTTTTAGTTTTCCCTTCTTCAGCTTCTCAATGCCAACAACCTCCAATCAGATCATACTTGAAGCTTTCCCCCTGACCCCCACTATCAAGCTTTCTCACTTCCTTGTCCATCTTTGAGTCTCTGCTAAATGCAAGTGACGGTGGCTGACTTCCTTGCCATTATAAACTGTGAATAAATAGCCTTGTTTGTCCTGATTTCAGCAGTCTTCTGGTCAATGACTTAGCTTTGTTTTAGGATATCTATAATGATGGGCATAAGGATAGTAAAATTATAAAGTCAGTCTCAGACATGAAATGTAACCGTGAGGGCTAGTGAGGGAAGGTTCTTTTCTTAAAATGAAGGAAAAGTGGTTTATGAAAAATTGCCTAGAAATCTTCTGGAAAATAGGAAGGGGAATAAAATAAGTGATTTGGTTGGCTTTGTAAAATGACATGATGGGCTGAATGGAGTACTTATTTTTTACAATAAGAAAAGAAAGGGAAAAAAAAAAGTGTTCAGTGCTTTGTGTCTCAGAACAACCTTATCCAGATTCTAAAAGCACTTGGCAAAAGTCATCTGGTATCAAGTATTAGAAATCCTTTTTCAAAAATGAGAAGGGAGAGCACTGTGGATTTTTCCAGGAGAGAAGAATAAAGATTTTGTACTTTGCCATTAAATATTCTAATAATTATTTCAGTACCATATTATTCCATAAAGTAGTCTGTATGGCAAGCTTTTATATACTGTATTATGTATGCTAGGTCAACTCCTAACAACACAACAAGACAATTGACAGCTTTTGACTTTGAAATCTAGTCTGTTTCTCTCTACCATGTAAAGAAAGCTGGCGCTAGAGTTACATATTTATGTGGAGTGATTTGATGGCTTGAAATAATCCTCACGCCTCAACTCCATCCTCAACAATTTCTATCATCTTGAATTTATTCTCCTTGCCTTGATTCTATAAATAAAGAAAAAAAAAAAAACCTCTTGCCCTAATCTTCATTTTTCTGCTTTAGTCTGAAAAATGCTTTAATATTATAAATGTGGCTGTAAATCTAATTTTTTGAAGCACAATTTATTGCTTTAGACTCTATCACGATGATATGGAAAAAATGATTAGGTGTCTGAAATGCAAGTCACTATTACATTACTTTTAAATCACAATTTACTGCTATTATAGTGATTCTTAATTTCCTAGAATGCCTCCAGTGTTATCTGAAATTGTCCAAAAGGTTAATGTTAAAAACAACAGCAGGTGTGTGCCAGGTGTGGTTCTTTCCTCAGAGAGACGGGTAGTGAAATGAAATACAAACAGGGCTTAACACTTACAGGAAGGTTGGCGGAGGACCTTCCAGTTTTTAAAAGTGGTCTTTCCTTTGCACTCTTGGTTTTTCTCACTGTCAGCGTTAGAGTAGGAAACTGGACTTGGACACTATCACTGACTGGCGGAATGTTATAGACCAGCACAATTTTGTGTGTGTGCCTCTGGTTTGCTCTTGTATAGGTCGTGCTGTTGTCTGCCTTACTGACATAAGAATAAATAACACACTGTACTTTTGAGGTTAAGCTTGTCAACCTGGTCATTATTTCTTTCTGATAATCTTTGCTCACTCCTGTAATCTTTTGTAAGGATTTCATTTCCCCTTACGTTTTACCTTCTCTTAGTAACTGCATGTTACTCTCCCACCTTTATTATTCATATTTTTTAAGGGTAGTACATGACATGTAAATATAAGCCACTTTCCTGTTATCGGTCTTTGAAGATGTAATTTAAGATATGCTCTCCTACTTTTTGATGCCTTCTCACACCAGCAAGACAGTGTCTGATCTTCTTGCCCTAATAAAATAGAATTGGTTTTTTATCCATGAATTTTTATCCATGTACTTAACAAATCCTTATTGACCGCTTACTCTGTGTCAAAAGCAGAATGTATATATAATCATGCACGCATCCCAAATGACAACTGGGGTCCCCTTTCCTTGGATATTTAGGAAAAAATATTCAAACACTTACTGCACATCCCAGAGGAAGCCCATCACCTCTGGCAAAGTTTTGTTGTTGTTTGTTGTTGTTTTAGATTCCATGGGCTTATATTCTCACGGTCACCTCACTCTAATTTCCTGAAGACTCCAATGACTTGATTTTCCTTGTGTCCTGCCTTCCATGGCTATTCTATTTTCTATGCCATGAACAGACCCAGATGTGGAGTTCAGCCATTTTCCCTTAATTTCCTGCAAAACATAAGGCATTCTTGCATGCAATGCACTTTATTAAAGGTTTGGGGTGATGGAGTGACAGAGGACCAAACAGAAGATAATTGAATGTGAATGCTACCCTACTCCCTTTTTTAGAATCTCTTAGGCCACATTCACTACCGGGACCTGACAACTTCACTCCACCAGCCACCTATTTATGGAGGTAGCTTGTTCCTTAGCTCTCTCTCTAGTCTCCTTACATTTTTCCCTTGTTTGCCTCCAACCTCCCCAAATTCCTGCTCATTTTAAACGCAAAGCAGTTTCATTCTCTCTTAGTTTCACTGGACCATTCCAAATCATACTCTGGAGGTCACAGTCACAATGGACTGTGTACATATTTTATTCAATAGAAGACTCTCTATAGCTAAAATCTGCCACTGACTTAGAGGCAGAAGTGGCTTCAGGCAGTTTTGGTTTTAAAAAGCAAGATAGTTTTCCCTTCCCTGACTTGTGTAAACAACATACTGTGAGAGGAATCACTGCGGAGACCTAGGCAGAGTGCGTGATGTGTGATGGTCCAGAGGAGACACTTGGGAGAGGAGAAAAGCTTCACAGAGATTTGAACTGGTTTTAAAGTATGAGAATGTATGTACCAGTCAGAACACTAGGGAAAAGGACAAGAGAACCGTTTATTCCAGGTTACTATATAAATATTAGTATAATTAGGGAAACCTATTACTTGTAATTAGTAGAAGTGTGATATCATTTTTTCACCCCTCATATTTAAACTGTATTGTTATTCTTTCTCAGTTCACCCTCTTATCATTTAACCTTTTCAAATCCTCACTCTCATTGCATCTACTGTGTATTTCAACCTCTGCTCCTTTCCCTCTTCTAGTCTTTGGACCCTCTTCTGTCTTGACCTGCCTTCTTACTCTATGATCCGCTATTTCGACTATGTTCTCTTTAACAGGCTTGACTATGTCACCGCCCTCACCAGGAGCTTACACAACTTGTCCGTTCTCAGGTCTGGATAATCCCACATTTCCCCTTTTACTCTGTCTCCTTGCTTGCTATCTCCAGAGAAAATTAGGAAATGAGAGCTGAAACTAAAACGATGTCCTGTCTCTGTGCTTAATAATAACTGGGTAGACTCTCCTGTCCCTATGTTAAATAATACTGAGAGCAAGCACAAAATAACCTAACTTCTTGCTCCAGGAAACTATTTCTCCTGAGAAACGTGACTGACAAGTTGATCATCAAGATTCCCTTCAAGACCCTTGCCTCCCTGTGCACATTACTCTAAAGTTATGATGTCATAACTCTGCATAAGCCCAACCAGCTTCGTGGTTGGCAAGACCTGCCTAAAAATCATTCAGTCAGGTTCTAAATCCTACAAGCATCCTCCTCTGACTTGACATCCCTCTTCCAAGATGCTACTAATGCTCTATCAATGTGCTCTTCTCTCTTACTGAAGTCTAATAATAAACTTAGCTTTGCTTGATAAAGACCTTTTCCTGGTGATCTTTAGGGGAGTCAACAAGAAGCATTCTCATTTGATGTCCTGTAGCTTCATGCTCTAATTTCTGCTCTATCCTCCCTACAGTCTAGCAATTTTTTCATTCCTCTATTATCCTTTTTTAAACTTTTCCCCCCTAGATGTCCATAGCAACACTATCTCTCAATTTCAGCGAATGACCTGATTTCATCTTCTCTGTCCCTAAGAAGATAGGAAATGAACTATAAGACAGTTAGAATGTGGTCTTCTCTCTCCGAACTATCTTCTCCACTGGTTTCTATAGCTACTGTGACCTTTACCTCACTGCTGCTTTTTAGTCTCTTCTAACTTGTCTTTTGCCATTTACTCCTTAAATAAAAGTGTTCCACAAAGTTTTTCTTTTATCCTCTCTTTGAGGACAAATTTCATTCAGTTTCGTAGCTTCACAATGATCTTTATGCAGGTAGTTTTACTAATCTGCTTTCCTATCTCTAACTTCTTCTTATATGACCTTCAAGCAGAAAACTGTGCCAAGAATAACAAACCTCAGTTTCAACACAACTCACAATTTAGTCAGGCTTCTCCAAGCCCGCCAAATTGACCTTGACCTTGGTCCTGTCCTGTCTTTGGCTTGCCCGGCCGAGTCTTAGCAAAGAGTCCTGCTAAGTCATCTCCCACCTATGACATCTGATCAAGTTCCTCATCCCCTACCTTTATGGGTAAGTCCTTGGCCCACCCTTAGCAAGAATCTTGTTAGGTCAGTTTAGCAAGAATTCCCCTCCCCTTGATATCTTCTCTGAGTAATTTTCTATCCACTGACCCCTTCATTCTGCTCCTTGGCTATAAATCTCCACTTGTCCTGGCTGTATTGGCAGTAGACTCCAATTTCTCTTCCCTATTGCAAACCCCTACTTCAACAGTCGAATAAAATCTTCCTTACCATTTTAACAAGTGTCAGAATCAGTTTGGTTTTTTTTTTAAATAGAACAGAGGACAGCACACAGACTCAATGCATCCCACCCACCCATCAGCTAGTGCAGGGATGCTACATCAATTTCCCTAAATCCAGATGCCAGCT
Organism: Eubalaena glacialis; assembly: GCF_028564815.1. Taxonomy (NCBI): domain Eukaryota; kingdom Metazoa; phylum Chordata; class Mammalia; order Artiodactyla; family Balaenidae; genus Eubalaena; species Eubalaena glacialis. Next base: position 93,484,103 of record NC_083720.1, on the reverse strand, counting down.
GGGAATAAGGGAGGGAGTAAACCCTGAATTGAAGAGAAATGAACCCAAAGAGCCTGAGTAGTAAACCCCAAGAATTCAGTTGAAATAGTACCATCAAGCAGTTCTATCTGCAATGAAAATTGGGACTGGTAAGCCAAGGGCAAGTATGGAAAAGTAAAGAAAGTTGTGTGGCTTTGTATATCTCAGCAGCTTTATTTCATTTAAGAGCCACTTATTTCTGAAAAATATCACCTCTAGGATAATTTAATTTTTTCGACCCCAGAAAAATAAAACGTACTTTTTGTAGAGGCTGATTACTGTCTGTGTACAGAGAGATATTTGCCTTCTCACAGTAACTCTCTATACTTCGAGGGGAGTCAGGGGGGTTTCGCAAACTTAGTTATTCCTGGGAGTCCTTTACAGTGAGCATTTCTCATTTATTAAACATGGAACATTTACAGCCTCAGGTATGCTATGCTTCTCCACCATATAATTTGCATCACTTGATCAGTACTTATTTTTCATTCTTCACAAACCCAATCCAAATGCATACCTGTGTTTACAAGCTCTCCCACTAATACCCAGGGGGGTCTGTCACACACAGTCTAGCTCTCCACAAAATTTCGTGAGCTGGTATGCATCAGGCAGTAAATGTCAGCCTGACAAATTGCTAAATCCAGACAGGCCTCTCCTCCCATCAGTAAGCACTTTTCAGATCATTTTGCTTTTAAGATTTTTTTCCCCCTTGTTTTTAATAGAAGAGGGAGAGGGGAGAAAAAATAGTAATGTACTTTGCTCAGACTGATTTAGTTATAAGTCTATAGCTTTCCCCCATGCAAAGAGAATGTTATTCTTTTCACAGCTCTGGGTCTGGTAGATTTCTGGAAGACCAGGGAAAAAGCACATCAAGGAAATATGCCTCACTTTGGAGGTGTAATTTTTTTCTTTATTTTTCTCCTGAGGGACGATGGTAGTAGTTCAAAAAATTGAGTGAAATGATTTTGAAAAATTGAGTGTAGTTAACATATTTATTACTGTCTTTTGCAAATTGTGGAATGCTAGCACTCTGATATTCTAACATATTTTCTGAGGCTTTCTGTATGCAATTTGTCAGTGTATATTTATAGTTACAAGCGCTCTTTCTTTGGAAAAAGGCCCCTTTGTACTGGAATCTGAAGGAAAAAAAGAGTTTAAATGGGGTGTATTTAAAAATAATCTGCTGAATCAACATATTTGGAACAATGTGTCATTAAATATTCTTTCTGTCTATTTCCTCACATACAGGCACATAATCAAGGAAAACTCTGAGGCCACGGACATACCTTCAACTTGAGATGAAATTCAAGGACGCGGACCCTTGCACTGGTATGAGATTGAACTAAACACCTATAAAACCACTTCCAAATTTGAAACTCACTTTCTCAGATAATTTAAGCTCTTAAATTTTATTTGGCATTAATTATTTGACTAATTCAGGTGACAACATTTTAAGGTATATGTATCATTCAAGTTCAAACTTATATTTCATTTGTAGCTTTCTTGTGCTGGATGGATTCTATTTCCCATATTTCATCTACCATGGAGCCTGGAGATGGTGTTAGAATTCTACCAGTTATCAGACTATCATAACTCCTTCTAAACCATTGCTTTTCATCCTTTGAGCAAAATCTTTCCCTCTCCTGAAGCTCCTATCTTCAGATTTTATCACCTTCCTTGGTGTCGTTCACGTCTACTCAACAGCTGGTCTTTCTTTGTGGTCTCTGTCTTTCCATGTTATCTCCTCAAATCCCATGATGAATGACTTCGGCATCCGTGGCATCAATAATCCACCACCGTGACTTCACTGTTCCCTGATGTCCTTAACTTCCGTAACTATCATCTAGATTGCAGAAATCTATACCCATGGGCACACCTATGATCTCGCTCCATGCAACTGTTCCACTTCTGAAATTCTAAAGTCCATTTTACTCTAACCTCCAAACGCACACTCCGTCTTTGACCTCATTGAAATCCTTGACTCAACCATTTCATCCCAGTTTTCACCTCCCTTTATGACAATTTTCTTCCCCTTCTACATTTCTTAGTTAAGATTGCATTCCACTATAGGAAATAGAAAATTCAACCAGTGGTTTAGTTTAAATAAGTAGGTGCTTACTTTTCTCATGCAATAGAGAATTTAGAGGTAGAAGGTTACCACAGGGATTTTAGGCACTCTGTATTCATTTTCTAGGGCTGCCATAACAAAGTACCACAAACTGAGTGACTTCATAGAAATTTATTGACTAACAGTTCATGAGGCCAGAAATCCAAGATCAAGGTGACAGCAGGGTGGGTTTTTCCTGAGGTTCGTGAGGAAGAATCTGTTCCACGTCTCTCTCCTACCTTCTGGTGGTTTGCTGGCAATCTTTGGCATTCTTTGACTTGTAGAAGCATCTCCTGGTTTCGCCTTTCATCTTCGTATGCTGTTTCTCTTTTGATGAGAACACCAGGCATTTTGGATTAAGACTCACCCTACTGACCTCGTTTTGACTTACCTCTGTAAAATCCCTATCTTTAAATAAAGTCACTTTGTGAGGTACTGGGAATTAAGGACTTCAATATATGAATTTTGAGGGACACAATTCAACCTATAACATGCTCTGTAATGTCATCATGGGTCCAGGCACTTTCCTTCTTTCCTCCCCAGCACCCTTAGCTTGTTGGCTTTGATTCTCATGTGTGTTGCCTCACTTAACAGATAGCTGCTGTACCCCTAGGACTGCTCCACATTCAGGGCAGGAAGTGGAAGGAAGTGAAAAAGGGCCACACTGTCCACATCTGGTCCTTTTTATCAAGAAAGCAAGAGCTGCCTTTGGTTTTTATCATGAGGCGGAACTGGATCATGAGGTCAGAACTGGATCATGAGGTCAACTTCAGCTGAAATAAAAACTGGGAAATAAAGTATTTAGCTTTCCAGTCTCACTAGGAGAGGAAGACAAGGGAGAAGAAGGCTGGGAATGGGCGTTGAGTGAACCTCCCTGTACTGTCCACCACAGCAGCTTTAGCCATTTTCTTACCAACCTTCTAATATCCTCAGCATATATGTGTTTGTGGCATCTGCTTTGCTAATCTCCAACCTTGGATGATCCCATCACCTGCCTTCTCTGTTAACAACATCCAGGCCTGGTGGGAGCTCCTGGAGGAAACCTCTCATCCTCTAAACTGGAACCACTGCTAATTCACGGTCTCCAACCAAAGGAGTCTCTAGGATTATTTAGAAATACTTGGGCACATCTCTGATCAGCTCCCTCTTCTGTTCGTCATTGAAATTCGAAACTACTATGGTTTTCTTCATCTACTCTCCTGCCACCCACTCTCTGTCCCTAGGAAAACTGTGGTTATTATTGTGAATAGCCTCAATTTTCTTTTTGCTTACTCTACTGGTCTCCACTTTCCTTCGAGTTCCCTAGTCCCCTTTGGCTTGTTCAAAGTTGATTCCTTAATACAGGCTCTTTATCTTATTTCCTCTAGCCTCCCCCGGACTCTGCTGCTTGGATTACTCCCTCTGTTGTCCAATTTTCACCCTTTCCCTCACTATTATCTTCTTTTTTAGCTATAAACATGTTCAAGTCTCTTCCACTGAAAAGTAAATAAATCCATCATTTCCTGCACACACATATTCTTCTCCAGCTACCACTCTTCTCTGTCTTCTTATTTCATGATAAACTTCTTGGAGGAATAGCCTTTACTTGTCTTCATCTCTTCTCCTTTTAATCACTCTTAAACTTATTATAGTCAGCACCTTGATCATCTACTAAGATTGCTGTGGTAATTTCTAGTGACCTCCAAAGTGCCGAGTCCAACCTACTTTTTAAAGTTCCCATCTTATTTCAGGCATTTGACATAGACATTTTCGAATCCCATGGCTTCTGAGATGTGTCTCTCTTGACTCTCCTCCTCTCTGATTATTTTTCTTTCTGCCCTTTACTTCTCTTCCTTACATGTATTTTGTTCAATTTTTTAAATTGAAGTATGGTTTTATTTTTATTTTTTGAATAATTATAATTTTTTTATAAAATGTTGTAAGATCTTCCCAAAGTCAGTTTGCAAGTAGTTTAGAACTAGCGCAGCTCAGAACCCCCTTCTCCAAGGTCATCCTTTGGGTCATGCCTGGCACCCTGTGACAATATTTCTAAATTGAAGTATAGCTGATTTACAATATTGTACTAGTTTCAGGTGTACAGCAAAATAATTCAGTTATACATATGTATGCATATATCTATATTCTTTTTTAAAACATTCTTTTCCATTATAGTTTATTACAAGATATTGAATATAGTTCCCTGTGCTATACAGTAAATCCTGTTGTTCATCTATTTTGTATATGGTAGTGTGTATCTGTTAATACTATACTCCCAGTTTATCTCCCTCACCCCCTTCCCCTTTGGTAACCATTAGTCTGTTTTCTATGCCTGTGAGTCTGTTTCTGTTTTGTAAATAAGTTCATTGGTATCATATCCTAGATTCCACATATAAGTGATAACATATAATAACAGTTTGTCTTTCTCTGTCTAACTTACTTCACTTGGCATGATAATCTCTAGGTCCATCTGTGTTGCTGCAAATGGCATTATTTCATTCTTTTTATGGCTAATATTGCATTATATATATCTATTCTATATCTATATCTATTTGTATATATATCAATATATATAGATATAGATATATACCACATCTTCTGTATCCATTCATCTGTTGATGGACACTTAGGTTGCTTCCATGCCTTGGCTATTGTAAATAGTGCCGCTATCTTTACATGTATTTTGCATGTTGCATCTCCCTGGAGCTTTGTTCTTAGCCTCCTTCTCTGCTGGTTCTCTACATCCTCTCTGGGCAATCTCATCTACTCCCACATTTTCAGCGTGACTCAAATCTTTACCCGTCTATCCCTTAAGTTCTTATTATTATGTTAAACTGCCTACCAGAAATTGATTACTGGCATTCCACAGGCATCTTAAACTCAACTTGTTCAAAGTTAAATTTATCATCTGCTTTTCCTCCTTACTTTTCTACCTTGGTGAAAATGGGTCCTGTATCATCCTAGCTGTTATTCTTTTTATTCTCACCACTGAATGATCACCACATTTTAAGGAGCTCTTACAGCTGAATTTCTTTCCTTTTTTTCCACTGCTCCCTTTGTTTAGATCATTATCTTTTGCCTTCTCTAGAGAAATAGGCCTAACTGATGTACCTTCCTCCTGTCTTACAGCCCAGTGATCCATCCTCCAACCTCTAAATCACAGTTACAGTACCTATCAATACAAATTATGCCCATGCTTGAAATAATGCCTGTCAACAGGACACAGTCTGCAATTTTTGCTTTGTTGTGAAGGCTCCACATAACCAAGTCCTTGCCTCCTTCTCAGGCCTTATCTCTTGCTGTCCCTCCCATCTCTGCATACCCTATGCTCTAGGTGTATCAAATTACTTGTGGTGTTCAGTGAAAAGAATAGTCAATCTGTTTCACACATATATGCCTTTGGTAATATATCCTCTGTCATCATTTGATGGTTATCTACTCATCTGAAACTCTCCTTTTATGAAGGCATTCCTCACCCCTTCACCATTCTTCAGGGAGAAATGTCTACTCTCTTTTGTGCTCCTTCGGTATCCTTATGTCAAAGCTTCTTGACACTTGGTTACATTTTCTTATTTACATGTCTGCCTTTCCCTTCTAGATTCTAATGAGATTGAGGGCAGGGACTGACCCTTGTGCATCTGTGTGTCCACAGCACCTACAAAGCCTGGCATGCAGTTGTAGGAATGTATGAATGAACTCCTGTTTAGAGGAGTAGAAAATCACACTGAGTTTAAAATGTTAAACGTGAGGCTCAAGTATTGGTTCCACTGATTAACATCCGTGTGACTTTGGGCAAGTTATTTAAACTTTCTGACTCCCAGTTTTATATGAATATTTTTGAGCTCTCATCTTGTGCTAATGTGTGCATTTAAGCCACAGGGTTTTCCCCATCTATTGTGAGCTTTTACAGACATAATGTATGTGAAAGCACCTTGTAGGCTGTTAAGATTTATTCCAGTGTCAGGTGTAGTATAATTGCTGTGATCAATGCTTAGATATTAGCAAACATTGATGAAAATAAGAGCACTGATGAGTGACTTTTGGGCAACAACATGCGCTTGCTATTAGTGAGAATAATGACATGCATTTATTTTCATTAGTTGAGTAGTGTTTGTGATTCAAGGTTAATAAATATAAGGACTTGTTTTTGTTTATGCCTGAGCAGGCAGGCATATTTGAATTAGTTTTCTTTCCAGAATATCAATTGATTAAAAGAGGTGAGAAATACCCCTGAAACACTAAATTACATTTATTTGTTTGTCTGTTTGTTAATAGTTAACATCTACTTACATTTTGATTTTCTCTTTGGAAGTGTGCAAAATTCTCCTTACTGTCTTCTTAAGTCATTTCAGCAGACTTACTTCATTAAGCCAATTTGAATTTGACACTGACCATGAAAATATGTATTTATATATTTTGTGTGGTATTTCGTGTTTCATTTCTCAGGCTTATGGCCTAACATTCTGACCTCTGTGCTGTAATCCCGTCCTGGTAGGAGAAGCTGCTTCCCTGCATGTTTTATGTTCTATTGTTTCATTTGCCCTTGAGATTGTGATATCAAACCCTTTTCTGCAATTGAAGGTAGAAACTATCCATGCTTGAATAAATTCTTTTTAGCAAATTTGTGAGGTAGGCAGTATTTACCTGAGGTCTATTAATCTCCATGTCTTCTACTGTCAGTGTTTCCTCTCCTATTTTGCCCCACCCATTCCTCTTCCCTCACTGAGTACTCTGTATCCGTATTCACTGCCCCTGATAGCAAAGCCATTTCCAACAGAGGAGACAGAGTGAAAGTCATTGTTATCAGTTGAATTGTGTCCCCCCAAATTCATATGTTGAAACCCTAACCTCCAGTATCTCAGAATGTGACTGTATTTGGAGATAAGGTATTTAAAGAGGGATTGAGTTAAAATGAGGCCCTTAGGGTGAGTCCTAATCCAGTCATGGGAGTCTTTATAAGAGGAGAAAATTTGGACAAACAGAGAGACGCCAGTGACATGAAGGCACCGAGAAGGCTGTGTGAGGACACAGGGAGAAGATGGCCATCTGTCAGCCAAGGAGAGAGGCCTCAGGACAAACCAACCTTGTCAACACCTTGATCTTGGACTTCTAGCCTCCAGAACTGTGAACAAATAAATTCCTGCTGTTTAAATCATGCTGTCTGTGGTACTTTGTTATAGCAGCCCTAGTAAGCTAATATAGCCAGGAAGTAGGACACGCCTGGCATCACGTGTGGTTGGAGAGTGATAACTGAGCGGCTGGAGAAGGTAAGAGCCAGGTCATAAGGGCCCTTGTTAGACATTGTAAACTGTATATTACAAGGAATGGGGGGCCACTTTCAGTGTAAATACGGAATTAGTTGGATCAGAGTTCTACTTTAAAATGATCACTTAGGCATTAATGGATTGGATAGAGGGGCTAAATATATGATGAGACCAGTTGGGGGATGGGCTTACTGCTCCCTTGGTGGAGATTGTGGTTTGACCTAGAAAAAAGGGTGAGCTTGAGGTGTGAGAGGGAGATAGATCTTGTGTTAGACACTTATTGCTCACAGCAAATTACCCCCAAAACTTGCTGTAATTTAAAACAGCAAACATTTATTATCTCATGGTTTCTGTGGGTCAGAAACTCCTGAGCAGCTTAGCTGGGTGGGTCTAGTTCAGAGTCTCTCATGAGGTTGCAGTCAAGATGTTGACTGGGGCTGGAGGATCTATTTTAAGAAGACTCGTGTGGTCTCTGTCGGGAGGTTTCAGGTCCTTGCCAACTACTTACCAGAGGCATCGGTTCCATGTCTCTTAGACCAATCCATAGTGTCAGCTTGAGGGTTTCCATGGCATGGCGACTGACCTCCTCTAGAGTCAGGCATCTAGGAGATATCATTACTAAAGAGTAATGATGACTTAATGACCTGGTCACACATCATCACTTCCTCTGTTTTCTATTCAACAGAAATGAGACTGTCACTGAGTCCTGTCTACATTGGAAGGCAGTGGAATCGGGTTCCATCTTTTGAAGGGAGAAATGTGAAGACTTTATGGACACATTTTATAAGGATGCTGTTACTATATTCCAGGCTAGAAGCAATGAGGCTCAGGATAGCACAACGGCTAGAGGCACCCACTTGAGGCACTGTTATCAGGATGTCCCTTCTGGGCAGTTCATATGGTGGATGCAGGGCTTGCTGCCCTGTTGGCATCATTGTGTGAAGATAAAGGTGCACTGAGTGAGACCATGGCCACACGTCATCCTCTCAATCAACATCCATTTGCAGTGCACAGACTGTAGAGCTGTAAGCTCTGCCTGTGTCTCCAAATCAATCTCCCTGTGACTTTCACTCATTGATTTTAGTTCTGTGAACTTGACAGGATGAGATAAATTCCATTGCCTTTTAAAAATGACAGTCATTCAGTATTTGAAGAGGGCTATCACACTGTCACCTAAGACTTCTCTTCAGGGAAACTTTCATTCTTTGTTGAACGGACATGGGTTTGAGACTCTGATTCTGTTCTCTCCCCTGAAGATGGAGTCTAGTTTGTTATCTCCCCTCTGACCTGAGCAAAACACTCCATGTGTATTCTGGTTAGTGAGGTAGACGTTTCCTTTAACAGCACATTCACTGCATTTCTATGAATGTAGGCTAAGAGAAGGTGCATTTATTTTTTTCCTGCTAGCTGCATTACCCAAGTGTCATCTAAAATACTTGGGCTTAATGCACATCTCATTTTGTACAATTTAGTTATTTGAATATAGATTCTGGACTTTTCCTTTATCTTTGCTTTTTTTAAAACACCTCTTTTGCTTGTATGAAGGGTTTATTATTATTATTCAACAGATGTTAGTGTTCTTATCCTCAAATAGTTGGCCATCTATTCTTTGTATTTTTTTTTTTTTGGCCGCACTGCGTGGCTTGCAGGATCTTACTTCCCCACCAGGGATTGAACTAGGGCTACGGCAGTGAAAGTGCCCAGTCCTAACCACTGGACCACCAGGGAAATCCCATCTTCGTGCATATTTTTTATGTAAAAGCACCGATCTCAATAATAAATCCTTTTAATTTCCTCCACATAATTTAGACTAAAGCCTCGGTTCATTTTCATAGTGTTGGCACACTGTGAGGTACCCTTGCGTTTTTTTTTCCTTTTTATGTATCTTTTGCTCACGTAGTTGCACTCGCCCATCAAACTAGAATTTCCTACTGCATTTGGCTGGTGCCGGCGGTGGCATCACGGTGTCAGTTATAGCGCTTGAGAACAGCTCTACCATATCTTTGGAAACTCCAAATGCATTAGTGTGGCACATCCTTTTCTCAGAGACAGGAAAAGGAAACCAGGAAGCGTCCACTGAAATGGATGTCCAGAGTCCACATGGAGGGCCATCTCATAGTGGCCACTCTACCGTGCTTCGTGATACTCCCTGTTTAGCTACTAAATAAAAAACCTCAAAAACATCTCATTAAAGCATTTCATTTTACCCCAGGAGATGTGTCTCATTGTGAGCTAATGAATAAGTTCATGGGTTGACATGAAACATTTTACTGCTTCCAAGGAAACTAATACTTCCGGAAAGTTTCAGCTGTGAGGCCAGTGTGTGAAGAGGGTTTTAGGGAAATACAAAGCAAAGCAGATTAGAGGTCCTAAACCTGAGGTCCATTGAAAGACACCTGGTCCTCCAATGTCTTTTTGCTTGATCTAATGAATGATATTCATTGTTTTTGTTTGTTTATTTGATAAAGCCCAGTCTCTTTAGCATGGTATCAAGTATTTAAGCCTAAGAGTGGATTCCTTTCCCCTCCTTAGGCTAGTTTAGTTTGCTCTGTTTTAGACTGACATCTGGTGGTCAAGAAGGATCAACCAATTGCCCTTGCAGTGAAGAATTCTATCAAAGCAAAGGCGTGGCCGTTTTGTGGTCAGCTATTGCCAGGAAATACTCCACAGGATTATTTATTTTCACTTTCTCTTGTACATAAATCAGAGGGGCTGTCTGAATTTGACCACACTTATCAAAGTCTTTAAAAATACTTACAGTGTTTTGACCACCACTGTAAAGAATATATCTCAAATAAAGGCATGCAGACAGATTTATGTATAAGCATGTTCCTCAAAGTGTAATTTATAATGGCAAATTTGGAACTAACCCAAATATTCAAAAACAAGGATTGTTAAAATTAGAATGTTGCATTCCATGGTGCGCTCATACTTTAGAGGAACATTTAATGACATGGGAAAATGTTTATGATGTCTTACGAAGTGAACAAAACCAATTAGAAAACAAGTAAAGCTCCATGATCCTGGTTTTGGTTTTCTGTATATTTCCTCCTTTCAAAGGCATGAACATGTAATACTTTGGAAGCAGAAGGCAAAAAACCCCCAACATCATAAATATTATATAAGTATGGTTACATGCATAGTAGAGTATCCAACTTTTTTCAAAGTAACAAGTCCTTTAAGATATCTCTCCTGAAACTTTGTCCAGTAAACATATTCCTATAGAATACTGGTGCAAAAGGTCATGAACTATTGTTTCACTGTTCTTGGGATAAGTAATAATCCAGGAAGCTTGAGCACGCAGCTGCCACTCCAAGTTTGCTAACGGGTCTTGTGGCTGAGACAAAAAGCATGATATTTCTTGCATGACCCTAAAGACTCATTAATTTGTTCTAAGGCTTATATTTTGCTTCTAAGAGTTGGTGGTGGGACAGTGGAAGAAGATACAATTTAAATCTCTGTGCACTATGTGCCATAACCAGGGTTCTATTTTATAATTGGACACAGTCCATTTCTTAAAGCATTTTTAAGATGTAGCTTTGAGGTCCTAGAGAAATGGAAATAAAAACACAAATAAACAAATGGGACCTAATGAAACTTAAAAGCTTTTGCACAGCCAAGGAAACCATAAACAAGACCAAAAGACAACCCTCAGAATGGGAGAAAATATTTGCAAATGAAGCAACTGACAAAGGATTAATCTCCAAGATTTACAAGCAGCTCATGCAGCTCAATAACAAAAAAACAAACAACCTAATCCAAAAATGGGCAGAAGACCTAAATAGACATTTCTCCAAAGAAGATATACAGATTGCCACCAGACACATGAAAGAATGCTCAACATCATTAATCATTAGAGAAATGCACATCAAAACTACAATGAGGTATCATCTCACACCGGTCAGAATGGCCATCATCAAAAAATCTAGAAACAATAAATGCTGGAGAGGGTGTGGAGAAAAGGGAACCCTCTTGCACTGTTGGTGGGAATGTAAATTGATACAGCCACTATGGAGAACAGTATGGAGGTTCCTTAAAAAACTAAAAATAGAACTACCATACGACCCAGCAATCCCACTACTGGGCATATACCCTGAGAAAACCATAATTCAGAAAGAGTCATGTACCAAAATATTCATTGCAGCTCTGTTTACAATAGCCAGGACATGGAAGCAACCTAGGTGTCCATCATCGGATGAATGGGTAAAGAAGATGTGGCACATATATACAATGGAATATTACTCAGCCATAAAAAGAAATGAAATGGAGGTGTTTGTAATGAGGTGGATGGAGTTAGAGTCTGTCATACAGAGTGAAGTAAGTCAGAAAGAGAAAAAGAAATACAGTATGCTAACACATATATATGGAATCTAAGGAAAAGAAAAAAAAAGGTCATGAAGAACCTAGTGGCAAGATGGGAATAAAGACACAGACCTACTAGAGAATGGACTTGAGGATATGGGGAGGGGGAGGGGTGAGATGTGACAGGGTGAGAGAGTGTCATGGACATATATACACTACCAAATGTAAAATAGATAGCTAGTGGGAAGCAGCTGCATAGCACAGGGAGATCAGCTCGGTGCTTTGTGGCCACCTGGAGGGGTGGGATAGGGAGGGTGGGAGGGAGGGAGATGCAAGAGGGAAGAGATATGGGAACACATGTATATGTATAACTGATTCACTTTGTTATAAAGCAGAAGCTAACACACCATTGTAAAGCAATTATACTTCAATAAAGATGTTTAAAAAAAAAAAAGATGTAGCTTTGAGATTTTTCTTTGTACACTGAACAGGTATAAATAGACTACTTTGCTTGCTTCACTGGGTGATTTGCCCAGAAAGAGAAGGCTAAAGGGATCTCACAGGATGGAGCTAGGAGCAGCTGCCCTTGGGTCCTGAGAGCAGCTGTGTGGTGAGCCCAAAACGCCTAGGTGTCCCTCTCATGGGGCTTTACATTTCACAGTTGTTTGCTTAATATATTTGGACACAATTTCCACATACATGGTTAACGTGCCACTTTTGTCTATTCTCAGGGCACCAGGTGGCAGCTCCAAGAAGAGGAAAATCATTTTCAGAGCTCCCTGCTGGCTCAATCAACTCTTTTCAGTTCTCTTAATGAGATGGTTAACCTCTTTTCTCATTTAACCAATTGGTCAACAAAACTTTGATGGCTCTTACAGGAGTTGTTTATGATCTTCACTCATACAATTATTAACGCCATTGCTCTTAGATTGACAAACAGGAATTCAACTAATCCTCCAGCTCTAGTTGGAAATATATCCCCTTATGGATCTTTTACCCCATTAATTCGGCTAAATTCCTGGCTGGGTCATAACGAACATTGCTACTTAGTCATTTTCAGAGAAATAGAAATGAAATCTGACTGGCATATATTAACCTGTGTGTGTGTGCTTCTTAAACACATGTGCAAAGACAAACTGACTTATTCATTTGACTATTACCTTATCTGACTTTAAATATGAATGTGCATAGCAGACTATGGTTAAGTGAATATTACATTTTTTTTAAGTTATTAAGCAGTTCTTCCTCTTCTGTCAGTCATGTTTTAGGAAGGAATTCAATAAATACTCATTGGCTGTTTTTATGTATTGGTGCTTTTGTCTAAGTAAAACATTCTCAAAATAACATTCACTGGGAGATAGGACTCAATGCAGAAATATTCGCTTTCAACGTACCCTTTTGTATATAACGCAAAGTCATGTTCTATTGTCATAAAGATCTTTGAGATGTGGTGGATGGAGTATTTAGAGCCGGAGTTACAGAAGATCAAGGACAGAGAATTTGCTTTTCAAAGTTAGACCTTTCTGCAGTGTTCTAACTTCAAATAAACTTCTAACCTTTAAGAAATTGTTCCCACTCTTCCTTCTGCTTAATACACTTGGCTACTTTCTGAAGTTTATCACTCATCAAAACTTTAGGGAAAATCTTCCCTGCTTTTTTTGATCAAGGAAACTATGCTGAAAAAAATGATCTTTTACTTCAATGTGCTGAGCCTAAATTGTTAGCCTAGAATTTCAGATATTAGAAGTCCACGATTTAGAAGTCAAGAACAAACTATATTTCAATGAGTCTATTCCTAGGCTTTATAAATTGAGGAATAAAGTGAGAGAAGAAAAAGATACAAACTCATAAAATATGTTAACATAATATTAGTTCTACTTTATAGAGTCCCTGTTACAGTTTGTTTTTCTCATCGCAGGGTTGTTTATATATATATATATATATATATATATTTTGAATTTTATTTATTTATTTTTTATACAGCAGGTTCTTATTAGTTATCTATTTTATACATATTAGTGTATACATGTCAATCCCAATCTCCCAATTCATCCTCCCCCCCCGCCGCTTTCCCCCCTTTGTGTCCATACGTTTGTTCTCTACATCTGTGTCTCTATTTCTGCCTTGCAAACTGGTTCATCTGTACCATTTTTCTAGATTCCACATATATGTGCTGCTATACGATATTTGTTTTTCTCTTTCTGACTTACTTCACTCTGTATGCCAGTCCCTAGGTCCTTCCACATCTCTAGCATGGTTGTTTATGTATATTAATAGCAGCTGAAGTAGTCCCTTGCCCCGACTTCTCCTTATCACTCTAGGTAACAGTGCTATTCAGTAGACTTTTCTGTAATGATGTTGAAATTCTATATCTGAGCTGTCCAATATGGTAGCCACTAGCTTCATGGGACTTTGGAGGACTTGAAATGTGGTTGCTGTGATCAAGAAACGGAATTTTTAGTTTTATTTAATTTTAATCAATTTCAACTGAACTAGCCACATGTGGTTACTGTATCTGATAGCACAGCTCCAGTCTATAACTGGTTTTATTATCCTCATAGTACTGAGCACGAACTGCAATTACCTTTTCAATGTCATTTATTTCCTTGCTAGTTGTCTATCGTCTCTTCACTAGGTTGTAAGCTCCCTGAGAGACCTGGGCTGCCTCTTACTCAGCTGTATCTTTATTACCGAGAACAGTGTATGGTATGTGGTAGGTACTCAAATTATTTATCAAAAATATTCAAGGATGTTATTATTATGCACGCTCTACAGATGATCAGGAACAAAGAGGGAACATACCTTGTGAAAGGTGGCAGGTTTTTGAACTCTGGACTATCTGACTCAACCTCAGAATCCTTCCCTTTTACCAGTTGGCCAATCATGGCTTCACGTCAGGCTCCTGAGAGACAAGCCCCAGGCATGGAAACTGTTTTGGTTGAATTAACACAAAAAGCTGAGTGGTCCCTGATGTGCTTTGGTTGTTGGTATTCCGGCCAGGAAACTTTCAGGCATTTGGGTTAAGGCACTGTCCCAGAAGTATATATATTACAACTGAGGGATAATATTTTAATCTCCAATTTCCCAGACTGTTCATACCACTTAAGAATTCTGACACTCTTTGAGATGTTATTAATTCCTCTACTATATGGGGGAAAAGGTTCTGGAAATGTGGTTTTCCTAAAATGTCTTTACAATATATATGTGAGAGATAAATAAAATACATTTTCTCAGCTGCACTTATTGTTTTGAGATAATCTGCTTAAGAAAAAAGAGTAGTCAAAAGTCCTAAGAAGCTACATGTGGGAACCCCAGAGGCTGGCCTGCCCAATGATACACACTAACGACTTATTACAAATGATCTTCAGGGTAACCCGTAGGCTGTCAACATACTACTGCTGTCTGTGTTGTCTGACGTGGTAAACTTACAATGACACTTTTGTGATATTATCTTGTTTACTTTTTGTTAAACACTCATACTCTACAAATGTATTTCTATGTGTCTGTGTCTGGAAGAGAGACGCTTTAAATAAAGAGCGTTCAAACTTATTTAAATAAACAAGTCAACTCTTCCAAAGAAAGTGAACCATTGTAGCCTCCGCTTTCTTAAAAAACAAGCAGCGTGCTTTTCAAGATGAAATAGAGACTTTTTCAGTGGCCAAATGTAAGACTACCTGAATACTGGGAAGCATCAGTTTTATGCTCTTATCTTAGCAACCATACACCTGTGCCAAACAAGATTTTCACAGGATGCTGTAAGGAAACAAAGTAAATGGACAGACTTAAGACTAGGTCTGAAACACACTCTGACGTAGCAACAGCACTCAATATTAAGCAATAACCAACGCAAAATACTATTTTCATTTAAAAAGATGACAAAATGTAAAAGTAATGATGTTTTAACCTGACATGTGCTGCTGTCTTTTTTGTTAAGAGAATCAGTATCACTCACTATATTTTATTGTTGTTTTCTTATGCTGTTCCAAAGTATAAAGAAATGCACCTGAACTGATTTTACTCGTTTCCTGAGGGAAAAAATGAAATCTTTGACTGTTTTTTGCCAGTCTTTTTAATCTAAGTGTACATTATATCTTACAAACTCCTTTTGGTGTTTTGTCAATACATTGAAAGTTTTAAAGTGCCTTATAGTTAAATACATTTAAGAAACTACATTAGCCCTTTAACACCTCAGAATTCAGCAAACCAGATTAGTATTCTGGCTAGCTTTCTCTTTTCAGGGAGTGTGACTCTTCAAACCAAAATGAGTCTATTTGGACTGAGAGTCAGAGGAAATTGACTAGCAAGTACTGATAAGAGGGAACAAGCCTTGGTGACATTTCCCAGTGGGGGCCTGGGATGCCAAGAAGGCAGCATGAGGGCACTCGGGGGAGAGTAGGAGAGAGAGGCTTGGCCTGGCCTATGTCCTAATCCCCCTTATGAGGCAGCAGGGACCAGATCCAGGCTTGGGGTCCTTGGGTTCTAAAGTGGAGTATATTGTCCCAAATCATCAGGAATGTCTTTACAACTGGAGGATGCCTGTCAGTCAAAGTTCTTAAAGTGTGTGATGGGTCGAGCAAGGAAAACCAGGAAAATTTGATAAGGTCAAAGTTAAGAGCAGACCCCCAAATTGGAGAAAACCAAAAGTGTGAAGCAATTCAATGTCATGAGAGCATGGTTAGAAATAAAGAAGCTTGAAGTTCATCGGGTAGGTACGTGGGCTTGAGGTGTCTTATTTTAACCTGAAATAAAGATACAGAAGGTGGCAATATTGGAATTTGAACCAACACCAGAATTCAAATTCTTCCTCCTATTTGCACAATAGGGTTCATATCCTTTCTCTTTTTCTCACTAAAGGAACTTCCTTTTGTATATAATGCTGATAATGGTAGTCTTCTCATGGGACGACTGTGAGGATTAAATGATTATAATGCCATAAATCATTTAGACCCACATCTGTTACAGGTTGGTGCTCTGTAAATATGGGCTGTTAAATGATTAAGTCAAGAAAGGTCCTGGGTTGTAATCATGAACAGAGCTAGATGAGGGTAGAATGCTATAATATGTAGTTATCCTTGTGCTTTGGAATCAGGCAGGTCTTGGACAAGTTATTCAAGCCTTCTCTTCATTAGTAGGATAGAGATACTAACTACCTCATTAGTTTGCTGTGAAGGTGAAATTAAACAGTGTATATGAGGTGCTTAGCACTTTGCTGCTTGTTACAAGGTTCAGGCTCTGTAAACAAAGGGCTTGCAGCCTGATTTCATTGGCTATTGGCCATTGGGTGAACTGGCTTAAATGTAAAGGATTAGACCAACATTTGAGACTTTGGCTAAAAGCCAACACTTATGTTGATCCATGGCTTGGAAAACCTGATTTTCAAAGTTCTTCATGCCAACATGCCAGTGCCATACAAATGTATCAGATACTTATGACTGCTAAGCATGCAATTGCCTCTCATAATTGGACCTGTTATTTCTTTTTTTTTTTTTCAGAAGGCTTAATTTTATTTTTTATTTTTAAATTTTTTTATATAGCAGGTTCTTATTAGTTATCCATTTTATACATGTTAGTGTATATATGTCAATCCCAATCTCCCAATTCATCCCACCCCCACCCCCACCCCCCTTTGCGTCCCCCCTTGGTGTCCATACGTTTGTTCTCTACATCTGTGTCTCTATTTCTGCCCTGCAAACTGGTTCATCTGTACCATTTTTCTAGGTTCCACATATATGTGTTAATATACGATATTTGTTTTTCTCTTTCTGACTTACTTTACTCTGTATGACAGTCTCTAGATCCATCCACATCTCTACAAACGACCCAATTTCATTCCTTTTTATGGCTGAGTAATATTCCATTGTATATATGTACCACATCTTCTTTATCCATTCGTCTGTCGATGGGCATTTAGGTTGCTTCCATGACCTGGCTATTGTAAATAGTGCTGCAATGAACATTGGGGTGCATGTGTCTTTTTGAATTGTGGTTTTCTCTGGGTATATACCCAGAAGTGGAATTGCTGGGTCATATGGTAGTTCTATTTTTAGTTTTTTAAGGAACCTCCGTACTGTTCTCCATAGTGACTCTATCAATTTACATTCCCACCAACAGTGCAAGAGGGTTCTCTTTTCTCCACACCCTCTCCAGCATTTGTTTATAGATTTTCTGATGATGCCCATTCTAACTGGTGTGAGGTGATACCTCATTGTAGTTTTGATTTGCATTTCTCCAATAATTAGTGATGTTGAGCAGCTTTTCATGTGCTTCTTGGCCATCTGTATGTCTTCTCTGGAGAAATTGGACATGTTATTTCTGACTGCCCCACCTTGATGCAGTCTTCATACTTATTTGGGCTGCAGAAAAATAACAGCAACAACAACACATATTATCAAGGTCAGAACTTAGGGAGGCTTTCCAGAAGTGCCAATATTTTATTTCAAGTTCTACAAAAGGCTGATTCTTTGTAAAAAATGGTTGGTGGAGACATAGGGTCTATTCTTTTTGATGAGTACCATTTTTCACTCGCATTTATTTCAGGCGGTTCATGACTTAAAAGGGCAGAAGTAATTGGAAAGGAATCATGTAAAAATGTGATGAGCAGTTTGCTGGAGACAAAAGTCTTTGTGGTGAATAAGGGAAAAGATATGTTATGTCAGACGTTAAACTTTAGAACTTCTGCATCTGTGGAAGATCACAGAACCCCACCTCTGAGTATGTAAGAGTGTGGAAAAACTATAAAGGATGTGTCATTATTATACCAGTCCCTCAGCGGAGGAAATTACTTGATCCTTCAGATATTTTCAAATATCCAACCTTTATATCTTTTCTGCTTTTTTGATTGCTTACCTAAATCATTGGCTTGAATATTATCAGTGTCATGACAGCCTTAAATTGTGGTCAAAAGGTACCAACTTCCAGTTATAGGATAAATAAGTACTAGGGCTGTAAGCCACAACATGATAAATATAATTAACACTGCTCTATGTTATACATGAGTAGTTGAGAGTAAATCCTTAGCATTTTCATCAAAAGAAAACAATTTTTTTCCTTTATTTTTTATCTGTATAAGATGGTAGATGTTCCCTGAACTTGTGGTAATCATTTCATGATGAGTGTAAGTCAAATCATTACGCTGAACACCTTAAACTTACATAGTGCTGTATATAATTTATAGCTCAATATATCAGGAAGAAAAAAATGATTTCTGGTTCATATGACATAGTTTAATGGTTTAGATTTGATTTCTTTTAAAAAGAAAAAAAATTATTTTTAATAAAGTACCTTCTTCTTCCCTCTCTCCCTGCCCCTTGCCAAAAAAAAAAAATTTTTTTTTTAAAACCAGGTACATTAAAGACCTTTGGTGGCTTTCTAAGCTGTCAGCGTGACTAGGCTGAAATGCATTTTCCACAATTTGCTTTCCTTCATGCTGCGTTGAGGGCAGCCCCAGCAGAGATTCCTGTGTGAGGCGCGGAGGGCAGAAGAAAGCCCCGGCTGTTCTCAGCTCAAACACGGCGTTGCTGATCTGCGGATGGACATCCTTGGTGGGAGCAGCACCGGGTCTGTAACCGCTCCCCCATCCGCCAACCCTCCAACGGCTCTTCAGACTTTTGGGCTAGGTATACAAACACATATAGGTGTGTGTGTTTAAATGAGTGACAAAAGGCTCCGAGCTCTGTAGGACACCTTTGCACAAAGGTCAGCGGTAAAGGGTTTCAGTCTGTCCAGCTTGTGCTTGTGGATTCCAGCTTGCTCTTGCTTTTCCCCATCTTACGTCCATCTTCCATTCCGACAGCCAAGTTAAACATTCGTGACCAATTCATGTGTGCATGTGTATATAATTACATATATGGAGAATATATGCACATAATTATATATGGAGAATATACATACATAATATATATGAAGAATATTCATATATAATTTTATGTATGTTTTTTCTTTCTTTTTTTTTTTTCTAGTTGTCTGCTTCTGTGATTGAGCCCTGACCAATTCCTTGACACCCATCCTAGGCTTTCCTCCAGAGATACCCACTGTTGCTAAGGCTGTGCCATGACCTAGATTTTTTCTGTGCATGTACCTAGACATGACAGATCACACCCAACATGTGTCTCACTGTGCCAGGTGCTTCCATGTGATTTAGAAAAAAGAATGGAGGCTCAGACTGCTATGCCATCTCTCTTGAAGTGTCATTTTATTGATATCAAGCTAGACTTCTATTTCTCAGATTTGTTTGCTGAGCTGACAGTGATCTTTCCCCTTTTTGTTAGCAATTAGTCTACTTAAGGTTTTCTGTTAATAACTTAAAGTTTCCCCTCTCTTGCTTGAGTAAGGCAGTTACTCTTGCAACCACTGAATAACATAGGTCATGTAGACTCAGAGTAAGGATTAAAAAATTCATCCATCTACCTGTTATTCTCTCTTTTCTTAGTGATTTATAGGACTTTTTTAGGTCAAGGGTGAACATTCGTAATTTTAGACCAGGAAAAAACATCATTCATATATTTCTCACTTTGATTTATATTGTTTCCAGTTCTGTCAGCCTCAGTGGAGGTCCAAGGTTTGGGTGCAAAATAAAATCAAATGATTGAAAACCTAAATTATGTAAGGCATAGTAATAGCTATTGTGAGAAAATGTAAGAAATTATAAGAAATAACCTCTGTTTTCTAGCTTATAAACTGGTTAGGAAGATAGGCACAAACATGTAAAAACCTAATTTATAACAAAAGACTTAAATTACAGCTCAGAAAATTGATGATATGTCACAGACTACTGTATAATGAATCACATGAGAGCAGAAGATTTGGAGAAGTTGTTTTCACCTGGAGTTGGTATGGGGGCTGGAGACAGAGGGTGAGAATAAGCTGAGAAGCATCTTCCAAACTCTCCATCTGCCTGTCGTCTTCTCCAGCCTGAGAAACTCTGCTTGAAAGAAGAGAACATCAAGTCTTTTTTTTCCTTTTCTTAGCAAAGTCAAATTACTCCTTTTGAATCAAGACTCCAAGACTTATCACTGCTCTGCATCTCTCCACGGCCTCCTCCTGCACCCTGGGTCTTTTCCCAACTGTCCAAAGCCCAAAGAGCACGTTTCAAAATCACTTTTACTTACATTCAGCAACAGAAAACCAAGCTACTTTCTTCTAATGTATCTTTTTCTTCGTGATTATTTTTAAACTTACTATTCACACTTAAAATAGGTATATGCCCCCAATTTCGATTTAATTTTTTCTGAAGTATGGCCACGACATTAATCACAAATTCCTGAGTGACTTTTATGTGCAGGCAGGATTGAGAGCCACTGTGCTAAGCATGATTTGAGAAAAGCTGGCCTGACTAGAATTGGTAGTTTATGTGCCTCTTACCCTATTCCCCCAGTTAGATGGCAAGCTTGTCAAGGGAGGGATCGGAGTCCTGCTCATCTTTGTGATTAATGTATGCACTTTGGGAAAGGGAGCTACTTGATTAACCCAGGTCTACAATTTATTACCTGTGATTCCAAAATGTCAAAGCTCTGCAAATGGAAAAATGTTTCTTAACTCGTTTGGGAACAAAATCTGACCTCAACTAAGATTGTCTATTTAGAGTCTCTTTATGGATGTTTATTTGTTTCAGTGCAGAATGAATGTGTTTGATTATGGGGTGCTGCCCTAGACTCACCTGAGGGCATTGCAATATTTTAATACACTGCTGCACATGCACACACACACGCACACACACACACACACACACACACAGGGTATCCAAAAACAGTTGTGAATTGTGAAACACATCTGACCCCAGGGCTTCAGGGAAGATATTGTAGAGCAGTATTTATTGATGTTCCACTTGAGGATTTAAGAAAGCTGAGGTCTTGGGGGCTATGGCAGAATTTAGAATTTAGGCCAGTGGTTCTCAAAACTGATAGAATCACCTGTGGTGCTTTTAAAACCTAGCAGTACTCTGGTGCTACATCCAGAGATTCCGATTCAACTGATCTGGGTTTGGGCCTGAGCATCAGATTTTTTTAACTTTCTAGGTTTTACTACTGGGCAGCCAAAGCTGAGAACCAATGACATAGACTAATGATTCTCAGTTGGGAGCTTGCATGCCCTTTCCTTTCATCTGAGGAATGTTTTCAAATGACAAATGATGCTTTGGAGACGTGCCTCCATTGCTTCACACAGTTATTGGGGGCCATCGTCATCCACGAGGAGGGGGTTGAGGCCCTTAGTTGTGTCTGTACAGAAAAACCTGAGAACCACTGATTGAGAGATTAGATAGGGCAAGGGAGTTCTAGGTGCTGAGACGAGCTTGGAGAAAGAAACAAAGTCTGGGGAAGCAAGGGGCATAAGGAGAATAGAAAATAGTTTGGATTGACTGAAGGGTAAGGCTGGAGAGGCAGTTTTAGGACCTTGTATGCTTACTTTATTATCACTAGAATACTTTTGTTTGTTTCTTTAGATACTTTAAACTGTCCTTTTCTGCATTCATTGTTTAAAAATAACTTTTTCTGTTCTCCTGCTTTCTGGCAGTAAACAGACTCCAATTTTCAAAATTTGTTTAGCTGTGCTTTCCTTTTCCATGTTGGTCTCACTGTTAGCCTCTCTGGTACCAGGTGTGGGTTCCTGATGCAATGCTGTGAAAATTCACAGCAGAAGAGAGTGAATTACCCACTGGGGTGGGGGGGCATGTGTCTGTGTTGAGAACTAAGTGTGTGGCCTGCCAAGGAACACACGGAGTTATCATACATAAGGTTGTAACATGTAACGCTGGCTGCTTTCCGCCTTGGAGAATTTGTGCTTCATGGGTGGAATGTCATTCCTGTGAGCTATATTGGACACCCACCTTGTTTTAATTTATAGTGGCATGGAAGAGCCATGAATCATGAGCTTTAAAAACCAGCCTCAATAATGACGAATGAATTGGGTCATGTAATGTGCATTATTACCATGTTCAGACTGTGTCTGTCTCCTGATAAAATCACCTCCAAAGGTGATTTTATCTCCCTTTTTGGAATCTTAAAACAATGAAGGAATGCTTCTAAAATCTAACAAAAGTATTCGGTTTAGAGTAAATATTCAACAATGTTAATAATTGTCATCGTTCATGGTTTTTGCTGTTGCCATTTATGGAGGTGTTGGGAGGTTGGTGGCCTGGGCTGTAGCACCTGATCCCTTGGGGACTTGACAAAGTGCCCTTCTCAAATGGGACAACCCTCTCCCCATAGCTGTCACGCTTCTTTGCTCAAGTTGGCCATGTCATTCCCATGAATCTTCGAATTGGGACCAAATATGTGATTAGGCCTAGCTTAGGAAGAGATGCTTGAGTATTTAAACTTGAGTCCTTTGTTGTTGGCTATTTGAGAAGAATGAATCTGTAATAGGCACCTTGGTTTAGAGGATAAGGTCCCAGATTAGGAGGTTAAAGAGCTGGGTTCTCATTTGGGTTCTATTACAGACTAGAGTTGAAGGCATGAGCAGGTTGCTTTGTAGTTCTGGGCATTTCCTTATGGGTAAATGGAAAAATCAAACTAGCTGACTGCTATCATCCTAACCCCCTCTATGGGTATTTGATTATGAGTTTAAAGAAAACCAATATTAAACTGAAATGGTAGACGTTGAAGGTTTTCTGCCTGAAAGCCTGCACAAGGGGTTAGCAAACTGCAGGCTGAAGAACAAATTCGGATTGCCACCTGTTTTTGTACGATATGTGAGCTGAGAAAGTTTTTTTTATGATCTCCAACAATTATATTTTAAAAGGATTATATAAGTACCTACATAATCTACTCAATTTTGCCTCTTGGTTGAAAGCCTAAAATATCTGCTATCTGGCCCGTTACAGTAAAACTTTGCCAACTCCTGTATTATTCACAGAAAGTTAAAATAGGGATCCTTGTGATAATCTTTAGTTACCAAAGAAAGGTTCTACTCCACCCTTCTCTTCAAGGTGGATAACACTCTTATATTTTCCCATGAGTGAAATTAATCGTTCCTTTTGCTTTTAATTAGTGCTTTAAAAAGCATTCAATTGCTATTTTATCAGAAGAATGGCAGTCATTTTTACAATTAGATTTAGATTGGTGATGGCCTCAGCCTTTTATGTTCCTTTTTGGCCATCCGAGGAGAACATATTTTTTCTTTTTTTCATGATGCATACAGCACAGATCTCTGTTTCTGGGAAAAACCAACATAACTGGTTGTGCCCTGGGATTTTCAGTTCTGGAGCTGGGCAACATGCCTCTCTTTCTTTTCTGACCATGAAGATATAAGGATATGAGTGTGGGTGCTGTCAGCGGTCCATAGGTCTCCAGCCTTACAAAGAGGTGTAAAGAATGAAGCTGGCATAGAGGTACCAGAAAAAATCTGTAACAAAGAGGGAGAAACAAGCTTGCAGTTTGGGACCCCTGCTTCATACTCCTGCCTTTTCTGCTTGTGTGCGCCCTGATTTTCCCCTTTTGCCCAGGTTAGCTCAAATGGGGTTGTAGCTAGAGATTTTTTGGCTGGAAAGACTATTCATTTTTCTCTGAATATAAACCTTGGAACTTCGGGATGTGACCTTTTTTTTTTTTAATTTTATTTATTTTTTTATTCTTGTTAGTTATCCATTTAATACACATCAGTGTATACATGTCAATCCCAATCTCCCAGTTCATCACACCCCCACCCCCACCTCCGCCGCTTTCCCCCCTTGGTGTCCATACGTTTGTTCTCTACATCTGTGTCTCTATCTCTGCCCTGCAAACTGGTTCATCTGTACCATTTTTCTAGGTTCCACATATATGCGTTAATATACGATATTTGTTTTTCTCTTTCTGACTTACTTCACTCTGTATGACAGTCTCTAGATCCATCCACGACTCACCAAATGACCCAATTTTGTTCCTTTTTATGGCTGAGTAATATTCCATTGTATATATGTACCACATCTTCTTTATCCATTCGTCTGTTGATGGGCATTTAGGTTGCTTCCATGACCTGGCTATTGTAAATAGTGCTGCAATGAACATTGGGGTGCATGTATCTTTTTGAATTATGGTTTTCTCTGGGAATATGCCCAGTAGTGGGATTGCTGGGTCATATGGTAATTCTATTTTTAGTTTTTTAAGGAACCTCCATACTGTTCTCTATAGTGGCTGTATCAGTTTACATTCCCACCAACAGTGCAAGAGGGTTCCCTTTTCTCCACACCCTCTCCAGCATTTGTTGTTTGTAGATTTTCTGATGATGCCCATTCTAACTGGTGTGAGATGATACCTCGTTTTAGTTTTGATTTGCATGTCTCTAATAATTAGTGATGCTGAGCAGCTTTTCATGTGCTTCTTGGCCCTCTGTATGTCTTCTATGGAGAAATGTCTATTTAGGTTTTCTACCCATTTTTGGATTGGGTTGTTTTTTTTTTAATATTGAGCTGCATGAGCTGTTTTTATATTTTGGAGATTAATCCTTTGTCAGTTGCTTCATTTGCAAATATTTTCTCCCATTCTGAGGGTTGTCTTTTCGTCTTGTTTGTGGTTTGCTTTGCAAAAGCTTTTAAGTTTCGTTAGGTCCCATTTGTTTATTTTTGTTTTTATTTCCATTACTCTAAGAGGTGGATCAAAAAATATCTTGCTGTGATTTATGTCAAATAGTGTTCTTCCTATGTTTTCCTCTAAGAGTTTTATAGTGTCTGGTCTTCCATTCAGGTCTCTAATTCATTTTGAGTTTATTTTTGTGTATGGTGTTAGGGAGTGTTCTAATTTCATTCTTTTACATGTAGCTTTCCAGTTTTCCCAGCACCATTTATCGAAGAGACTGTCTTTTCCGGGATGTGAACTTGTTTGGAAATAGGGTCTTTACAAATGTAATTAGTTAAGAACTTGGAGAAGAAACCATCCAGGATTTTGAGTGGACCCTAAATCCAGTGACTGATGTCCTTATAAAACGTCCTCTCCTTGGAGGACACACAGAGAAGGCCATGTGAAGATGGAGGCAGAGATTGGATTGATGCTACCACAAGCCAAGGGAATTCAGAAGCTACCAGAAGCTGGAAGAAGCAAGGAAGGATCTGCTTAGAGCCTTTGGAGGCCCTGCTGACACCTTGATTTCAGACTTCTGGCCTCCTGAATGTGAGAGAATGAATTTGTGTGGTTTTAAGCCACCCATCTGTGGTAATTCATGATGACAGTCCTCAGAAATTAATGACTCTTCTAGTGTCTGGTCAAAGAGAACAAAAGCATCTCTTGCTTTTCTGAGTACCTAATGGAGGCCACAGCACTTCACCTGGATTACAGTTGCCATCACGCTGCACTATAATGACAAGCTCACATCTCTCTCTTTTCTACTAGGGGGTGTCTCTTCAAGGGTAAAGATCCTGGTGGTCCTTTGGATCTGTCCCCTCTCCTAGCACAGTGCCTGGTCCATCACTGATGCCCAATGAAAATTTGTTGCATGAATGAAAGAATGAAGATATCCAACACTGCACTAATCAGTGAAGGGGAGGAACAAGACCATGGGGTTTCTCCAGGAGTTTAAAAGCCTGGATGGGGAGGAAAGACAAACCTGAAGCAGATATCCCACAGCAGTGCTAATGAAGACCAGTCTGAGTGTGACTCAAGGAGATGCTGGGGATATATTTAATTCATAAAGCTCTCTACACCTGTCCCCTCCCTCTGGCCTCCACAGCACAGCCTCTGCTGTGGAACCAGATTGGCTGGCTCCACGGCCTGGCTCTGCTACCTGGGAAGCTGAGTGACTCTCCCAGCCAGTTTCCTTACTGGAATCTGGCTTTTAAGGGTTTTATTTGGGTCAAATAAGATAATACATGTAAAGTGCTTAGACAGTGCCAAGCAACAAGTAAGTGCTCAGAAAGTGTTAGCGGGTGATTACTATTATTATTCCAGTCTTTTCTCTCAGGCACTGCTGTTCATTTCCACAGAACACTCTGCTGTCACCGTGAACATGACACTTCTAAAGCCCAGCTTTACCTCCCTCCACCAACTGGATTCTCTCTCTCTCTTTTCCTTAGAGTGCGTCTTTTCCCCGGCAGCCTTACTTCAAACCTTAAAGCCGTGCTTAACTTCCTGCTCACCTGAATACATCAGCAAATTCCCTGTAAACTCTTTCCCACCTGTCCTTTCCTGTTAGCTCCTGCCACCACACGTCCTAATTCAAATTAGAATGTCACTGGCAATTCACACAGGACTCAGAGTGTCTGTACCCCTAATTATAAATCATGGTTAAATTCCTGTGTGTGTGCAGGGTATGAATACAGGCATACAATCCGTGTAGGTACTGTATATATAAGCAGTGCTATTTCTTATGCAACATGTTCCTTGAAATCTTCAATATTTATTATGATTCGAATTTTCTTTTGTTCTTAAGCAAAGACTATTTTAATTCAAAATTTATGTGTTGTTTTGTAAGGTTTCAGTAGATGGACATTATGTCTTATGCTTCTTGCCTCCCATAGAGCACATGGCAGGTGCTGGGTATATTCTAGGGAGTTACTCAGGCCCAAACTCTAGGGAATCCCCCTCCATGTCTCTGGACCGGCAACGCCACCTCCAAAACAGGGCAAGTCCGGCCAGCTCACCCTTCAAAGACATGGCAAATAGAATCCCATCTCCCCTCTGCACTGCTGCACTCAGGGTCTAACCACCACTGTCTCTTGCCTAGACTACTTGAAACATCTCTTCCTGGTCACCCTCTCCACCCTTGTCGCCTTTCATTCTATTCTTCACACAGCTTCCAGAAGGATGTTTTAAAAACATAAACCTTAAAATCCTGTCTATCACACTTAGAAGACATTTCAAACTTGAATCCCTTTGAGTGGCCTCTTCTCAAAGTTAAAAACATTTTTTTTTGAAAACAGGGAATGTTAGTATCAACAAGAGGTCCTGGAGGGACAGGGAGGCCCCCAAGGGGCTTCTATAATTCAACATTTTTCTCACCGTGTGTCCAGGTATTCTCCCTGCCACCTATTCTGCTCTAGCCGTTCTTGCTTTTACTTATTCCACCAACATTCAAGTTCCTTTCTGTTGCATGGCATCAGTCACATTTCTGCTGCAATTATGCTGTGTAATCCCTCACCTCCCCAGATCTTAGTGGCTTAAAATGAAAACTTTTCTCTTGCTAATGGCTGTGTGCAGTGTTGGGACAGCTTTGCTTCAGGCTGGGGTCAGGGTCAGGTTCAGGTGTGCCCCACTGGTCTTTCATCCTGGAAGTGGTGGCCACAGCTGCATATGCTTCAGATGACAGATGGCAGGGACACTGGAGACCAAGCAAAACCACACAAGGACACTCAAAACTTTTGGACAGATGTGACTTTATGACATCCACTCCCATACCATTGGGCCCAAAGCACTACACACACCAGAGCCTGAGGTTGGTGAGGGGAGAAACTGTGCAAGGCCAGGGCATGGCTGGGCAGGGAAGGAGACGTGTAACACATAAAACTCTCTACCTGTTGGCCTCAGGGACTTTGCTGCTGCTGCAACTTCTGTCTGGGCTACTTTTCCACCAGATTTCATTTCTTCACTTTATCCAGGTCTTTGTTCAAATGTTACCTCACCAGAGGGACCTTCTTTGATCTCCCCTGAGATAGAAACCCAGAAACCCAGTCATTCTCTAATACTTATCCTGCTCTATTTTCATTCTTAGCGCTCACCTCCCCCTGAACCGATCTACTGTATTATCTACCGATCTACCTGTGTACCTGCCCTTTTCCGTGGTGTCAGGAGCCTCGTTGAGCTCCATCTCTGTATCACCAGTAGGTGAACCAGTACTGACCTGTCAGTACTTGATAGGTAGTGGTTAGATTAAGCAAATTAATACTAATGACTGCTTTTCTTTTCTTAGAAGAAAGAGTAATTGAATGGGTAAAATTACAATCAGAACTTGTCACGCCAGGAAGATTACCTAATTTTTTTGTTATGTTTGAGGCTGTGTGTGTGTGTGTGTGTGTGTGTGTGTGTGTGTGCATGTGAGCATGCGCTTGTTTTCTGATTTTATTGGAAGGTTACTTTAGTGCATTCTATATTCCCATATAGACTTAGATGCCTTAGCTCTAGATATGCCTTAGCTCTAATGTTCTAATTAATAGAACATTTACAATTCTACAAGTCCTAAAGATATTTTACAATCTTTGTCCTCAAAATCAGCCTTTTCTCTTGATTTCCCTAGAGTGAGACCTATTCTTCTATACTTAGAACTCTAGAATTATGTTTGGCATTTAATTTTCTCTTTTCCTCCTCATTTAATTAATACCTCGCTGTGTAGACGTGTCACCCCAGTGTCTCCCACGCAGTTTCCTCCTTTTCTATTTGGATTTCCGTCTCTGAGTTTCAGTCCTCTCTCCTTCCCTGAACAACGAGATCTTGAATGGTTTTGCTGACCCACGTCTGTTGTACATACTACGTGCTAGAACTCTTGTCCTAAAGTGAAGTTCTGATTATCTGACTCCTATGTTTAAAAACATTCAGTTTCTTCTAGTTGCAGGCTATATTAAGAAAAAAATCCAAGTAGAAAATGTAGTTTTCTTGCTGCTTTAAAATATGTCATTCCTCTTTCACCAAAACGACTTTAGAGAAATTTGCTTTGGATTAAAACAAAAATCAGTGATCAACACTTCAAAAAAGCTTAAAAATTATTTATTATTTATCTGAAGTTCAAATTTAACCATGTGTGTCCTATATTTTTTGTTTGTCAAATCTGGCAACTCTACCTGGAAGGCAAGAGCAGGAAGGAAACCCTTGAAGAATTTGTAAAAAAGAAACAGCAAACACACTAACAAAAAACCCCATACGAATCTATCACAAAAACTCCAGCCTCAGAGATCCCAAGATTATTTGATTATCCATCAAAGACTTCATATTCATCCTATTGAATTACTTACATAGCAAATTTTGTTACTATACGTCTGAGTAGCATACTGTGGAAATATTGGTGGTTACATTGTCAGTGTGGTCATTTGCCTTGTACAATCAATTTAGATTTAGTAATGCCTCCCAGGAATTCCAAGAATAAGTAAAATGTCCTAATGCCATCACACAGCGTCTTTCATATTAAATCTTTCAGAGTCTTATGAGTGGAACATTCACATAAATCATTTCCATTTTGCACATGGCAGAGGGTCCGAGGAGTCAGAAGGAGAGCATATATGTCTGGCTTAAGCTATCCCCTTACAGGCTTCCAAGCACATTTTTCATGGACTGTGGAAAGAGTATCTTTTCAAAGCACAAAGTGAGTGTGTGCTCAGAAGGGAATGGGTGACAATGACAATAATGACAAAGCCTTACAGTTATATGTTGCTGACAAACATGATCTCATTTGAGCCTCATAAAACGCTTGTGAGGTCGGCATTACTTCCTTTTTACAGGGGAGGGAATTGAAATCAAAATGGGAGAAATGTAGTTAAAAAGTCCCTGGAATAAAAGCCTATATTATTTTGCAAGGCAAAGCAATTAAGTGACGAATATTAATTTCCTTGAAGCTGATGTAACATTTCCCCTATATAATGCTAGTGTCATAGCTTCGGTGCCTAGATGGAAGATGTCCAACTTTTAAATTTGCCACTGAGGAGTAACTGAGAAAATTGTACTGACCTAATTTTCAGCGGTATGGACTTTCAAATATAACCAATTTTTTGGGTGCCTTACTACGTGTCCAGTAATGGCACTAGTACCCATTTTTTGAGCACTTAAGTGTGCTGGATGCTGCCAGGTGCTTGATAATGAATAATCAGAGTCTAAAGGACAGGTAATATTCATCATTATTCCATTAAATCCTCAGTACTTTAGCCAGTATGGTCTGTTCCACCAGCTTCGTAGAAATAATGAGTCAAATCTCTTTTTTGTTTTCCAAATTAATCACCGGAGCACCCAGGCATCAGGAAGCTCACTTTTGATCCTTTGACTCTCCATCCCATGGCCTACCACCCCTTAAAATTGTTCCAGAATCCTGAGGGCTTATTGAGTTTTAAAAAGGCCAGTGCTATTCTCACAGGCCAAGCAGAAAGGGAAAATTGCCAAGCCTTGGTTTTGTTCCAACCCCATGGTGCCTATTTTGTTGAATACAGGTCCTGAATGGTCCCTTGTGCAGGCATCCATCCTGTGGCTGAGCTCTTGTTGACCCAGGGCATGTTCAGCCTGTGGTCTTGCCCATACTCGTTCTATAGGGCTCTGCCCACACTCACGTAGTTGGCCAGGGTTCCTTATGTTACAGTAGCTTGTCAGGAAAGCCAGAGAGCCTGATCTGGAGAGGTATCTAGGTCCAGCCACACACTGTGCTGGAATCAGCTTCTCCCACAAAGCCTTAGGGTCTTACGTTGATGCTGGATCACCAGGCCAGACTCACCCCTCCCTCCTGGCAAATTCTGCATACCTCTCACTGGGGTCTCCATCTGCAGGCAGGCCTTGGTCAGGGCCACCCTCTGTTATGTGACAGATTTTCCTAACTTGAATTCTTGGGGAGTTGGGTTGTTCATTCACTCATGTATTCATTCATTCAGGCAACAAGTATTTATTGTACCCCTACTTTGTGCTAAGCACTGTTCTTATCAGTGAACAAAATAAAGTCTCTGTCTTCATTGACTTATATTTTGAGCAAAGGTGGAAAATAAATGGAATAAAAGATTGAATGCATAGAATGTCAGATTGTGATAATGCTATGGAGAATAATAAAGCAGATGATGGAGGAAGACATGGGGGTGCTGTGGATAGTTGCTGTTTTAAACAGAGAGGTCAATGCAGGACTCACTGAGAAGGAGATAGTTTATGAAAAACTTGAAGGGGTAGAGGGAGTTAGTACAGCAGCTTTCTGGGGAAAGGGCATTCCAGGCAGAGGGAACAGAGAGAACAGAAGCCCTGTGGTGTGAATGTGCTTTGTGTGTTCTGGGAAGAGCAAGAAGGCTTGCATGGATTTGATGGCCAAATAACAGAAAGCCCTATAAGCCATCTGAAGAATTTGTACTTGATGTAATTTAGAGTTCAGCAGATATATCTGGAATGGGCAGTGTATAGATGTTGGGGAGAAAAAAAATGTGTCAGGCATGTCCCCTGCTATAAGAAGCTCAAAATCTAGGGGTGGGGACAGTCTCATAAATAGCAGAGGAAGGTTCCATACAGTATAAGTGTGGTGAGAGTACAAGGTACCACGGGCACTCAGAGCAGGGCTTGCCGAGTCTGGGAAGTCGGAGAAGGGTCCTGGGGTGGGAGGTGGAGCTTTTGCTAAGGTCTGAAGGACATTGTCATGGGAGATGGGGGACAGGATATTCCTGGCAGCAGGAACAATGTGAACAAGGGCCAGAAAACATGAAAGAGTTTGAAGAACTTTTACATGTTCAGTATTAGTGTTTCCCTTCTGTTGTGGAGAGGGGTAATGAGATGGGGCTCCAGAGGCTGTAGGGGTCAAATCAAGGAGAGCCAGCCATGCCATTTCAGGAGTGAAAGGAAAGCCCTGGAAGTGTTTTGGAGGAAGAATGACATGGTCAGATTTTAGGAAGATGGCTTTAATCTAGGAGAATCCTGGGGAGTGAATTCCAATAGAGTAAGATGAGCAGAGATGGGTTGGAAGAAATTGCAATTATCTGGATGAGAGTCTGAGCGAGAGCAGAGATCACACCATCAGGAGAACTTGCCAGCTGCCTGTATGTGAAGAGCAGTATCGAGGCAGTGTATCATGGACCTGGGTTCAAATCCTGGCTCTGCCACTTACTACCTGTGTCGATGAGATCTTAGGAAAGTAACTTACCTTTATACTCCTCAGTGGATCATCCTTTCCTTTTTCCCTTTCCTGATCTTTACCAGCCTCAGCCTGCGTTCCTGACACTGTTGGTACAAGCTCTTGCTCTTGTTTCATATTCTCCCCCATCCTGAGCACCCATCACACTTCTTCTCTCTTTAAATCCAGGCTCACTGACATGCTGTCAGAGTCACCTGGCTTTCTTGCCAAGCCTTCCCATTCTTTCTTCATAAGGATACTTTGTAATTAAATGCTTAGAACAGCATTTTTTAGAATTTCCTTTTTTGATGCTACACTCTAGAATATCTGGTCTCTGTTCATTTCTTTAATTTTTTGGACCTTGTCGATATGTGCCCTCTAGAACCCCAGCATCCTGCAGTCCTGGCTTCATGCACACTTTCCCACTCTCTGGATGGCTCATGTGTCTTAGACACTGGTAGACACCAGCAGTTTGCATGCTTCCTCTTCTCTACAGGTCAGGTTGGGATGGTGCTGGGTAGGGAATGAGGGGTCTGAGTGTAGTGGGCAAGAGGGGCAAGAGAGGTGACTTCAGGGAATACCCAACGTGAGCTCATGATAGGTCACGGCTGAGCACATATATGTGTGGTGATGAATGTGTACATGCAAGTGTAATAGGGAAGAACAAATCTGACTCCATATTGGATCTGCTTCTTTTACTTTAACCTTTGTATTCTATTGCTTTTGTTACAAGTTAATACTAAAGGGATATTGCCTGTAGCTTAAAGTATACATAATGGCCCATCTCTGGGAAACCTGCCTCCCATGGCTGAGTGTTAAACTAAAATACCTTTGTTTAGCTCACAGGAAACATCCTGACCAGGCCCACATGTGACCTGCCGCAGGAAAGAAGAAATTAACACATCCCCTCTGAAGTCTGGCTAGAACCCGGAAATATTTGCAACAATTTATATCCCTTTTTACTTTACCTCCCCACCTCCCCTTCTTTGTTCTATAAAAGAAACTAGCATACAAACCTGGGCAAGATGGTTCTTTGGGACACTAGTCCACCATCTTCTCGGTCTGCTGGCTTTCTGAATAAAGTCGATATTTCTTGCCCCAACAACTCGTCTCTCAATTTATTGGCCTGTTGTGCAGTGAGTAGTACGAGCTCGGACTCGGTAACACAAGCTCTCCCAAGTGTGTGCATGACCATGGTTTCCAGTGTGGGTTTATGTAAAGGGGTCTTGAGTGGCTGGATCTCTACATTGGCCTACATGCTCTCAAATGTTAATATGTGTACATAATGTGAACAGAGGCCCCTTAGATGTGGCATAATTGTGCAGTACTTACTAAACATAGTACTGGAAGCGGTGGCTGGTTTTTCAACCCGTTCAACACATCCAACAATCCCAGAGGCATTTACCCCAGGACCCGCGGAATAGTCTGCATTTCTTAATGGAAGTCGTAGCAATCAGAAAAGGCTTATCACCCCTAACAAAAACTGTGGTTAGGGACCTGGCACCATGGGTCTTTGCCCAGCCTCCTTGGCTGAGATAACTTAGTCTGGGACATCATTGCTGAGTGCATTTTTCTCTGAACCACTCGGAAGGGCCACACCTCTCAGGTGCAGTCAGCTGTCTTCTGAAATGACTGTCATCCTAGAACCATAAAATAGCTAATGGCATACTGCTAACCCATATGCTACTCAAGTCAGTGTGACTTTAATTATTTCCCTTGGGATGAGCTCAAGGGCTCAGAGAATCTCAGAAATCTTGGAATAAGACTGTGACTTAATATGCAGCCAGACAGGGTGTGATGGATCTCCAGTAGGGCTTAGCAGCTGTGGCCCATCCACACTGAAGCAGTGATGTACACAGATGTTGCTATGGTGACCTCCATAACTCAGAGGGTGTGGGAATTTAGGGGTTCCCAGGGGAACTCTGCAGTTCCTCTCACCAGGCCCTTGTAACCTGGCATTCCCAGGCTTTTGAATACAAGTTGTACCGATTAAGATCTCTAAAAATCTTGTCCCCTGGTATGCACATGCATCAACCATGTGAACTTTAATGGGAGAGCTTTTGTAGGTGTGTGTACATATGTGTATGTGTGTGTGTTATGAAAATGTGACGAAAATTTTATATTTGTATTAATGTCTCACAAGGCGGAACACAACCCATGCATCCTATCTCATCTACATTTCCTAAAATCATAGCAGTTTCCTCGGTATACAGTTAGTTACCAGAAGTCCAAAGTGCTTTCTCTTTATGCTCTGCTGTTACTCCCTTGCAACAATTTTGACTTCGTGTCTAAACATTAATAATAATTTAATTGACTTGTTTAACAAGAATTACTGAATACCCATTCTGTGTAAAAAGTTTTACTTTCTGGTTAGATCTTGTTTATGAAAAAATGGTATGAGAGGAGAAGAATTAATTTTGACTGAAGCTGTGGTATCTAGTGTTTCCTGGCACAGTTTCATCATTAAAAATCTCTACCTTGAAAAAACAAAGGGTCTGATTTAGTAATGTGGATATGCAGAAACAAGGTAAGTCAATTTATAAGGTCTGCAAATGAAGAAAATTCTTTATCTGGTCGACAATAAATGGGTTCTTAGACATAGATAATCAAACAAAAAACTCATTCATTCATTCAACCCACATTTATTGAATATATGCTCTGGGCAGGGTGCAGGTCCTGGGTATAGTATGATGAATGAAACGATTTGAGTCCCCTTTTTCATGAGCTAATAGGCTAGTGGAGGAGGGAGACACAAATGCATAAACTGACATGAATATATAATTGTGACTTGAAAAATACATGCAAGAATTAAACAGAACAAAGTGATAAAGGATACCTGAAATGTACATGACACATGGAATATGATTACATGTATGATTAAGACTATGGCATACTCAGAGACTTCTCTCTGTGGTGGAGACGAAAGGGACTTCTGTATTTGTATATTACACATGTCTGGTTCAAATCATGGTCATTTGTGTTCAGGGCCAGACAAGGAAGGAGAGACATCAGTCTTTGGTTTCTTTTAAGACCAAAATAAATTTTATTTTCTCACTCTGGGGGTGAGAGAAGACTCTATTTCACCACCTCTATGCTCTCTAAGCCACAGACAGGCACAATTCCCCCTTACAATTTACACAGACCAATTTTTGTTTGTATCTTTCCCCCAAAGCATTTCATTTACACTAGTGTATTTCTCTTTAATATAACAGTAGGCACTATAACAGTTTAACATAGCTATTTTAAAACATCCCTAGAAAATCCTTAGGAAATAAAATGTGGAGAAAAACCATGTTCATGGATTAGACAAGGTATATTGTGAATATAACCATTTTCCCGAAGTTAATCTATAAGTGGGATTTCCGTGCACCTTATTTCATATAATATTTAGATGTCTGCCTACTGGTTTTACCAATATGTCAAAATTACCTGATTTTTATTTGAGGTTGGGAGTGAGTTAGGAGGGAGTGAGAGTAGAAATACCATCTCATTAAAAAAATTTTATTGGAGTATAGTTGTGTATGGGTAACCACCCATCACTAGTGGTTACCCTCACGATCTATTTCATCTAACCTTAATTACCCCCAAAGGTTCCATCTCCAAATACTCTCACAGTGCAGGTTAGGGTTTCAACATATAAATTTGGGGGGGGACACAAACATTCAGTGCATAGCACATAGTCTCATGTCTGATGAAGCATCTGGGATTGTGGACTGTTTTACACTTAGGGACATTGGCAAGAAGTCTGCAGAAGACAAGGCACTCCGAGCTTTCTTGTTCCTAAGTTCAAAGAAACTGCACAGTTCCACAGACCCTGGAGCTGTGCCTGGTTTAGTGGAGGCCTTTCGTATTTCATAGCAGTCATACTGCCATAGACGGTGATAAGACTGCTGGGCAGGAGGTGATGGCATCACAGTCTAACTCAATTCCAGCTTTATTCACGGAATCAGGGCAGGTTCTAGCAGCTACACAGAAGGCAAAAGGTAAAGAAAGGCCTCTCAGATACCTCCTACAAATGATATAATTATTCTGGACAAACCACAATCCCTGTAACTGCTACTTTAAAAAGTCTCAAATTAAACTTAGGTTAGATTTTCTTTTTTTTAAATTAAAATTAAATGTTAACTACACATAAGATAATATTTATAACATATATGAGAAATAAAGAATAATAATAAAATGAACACCCATATACTTGACCCCAGCTTGAGAAATGGAATATTAACAGCACTTCTTCTGTGCCTTTCCTGATCCTATCCCTGCCCATGCTCTCCCTAAAAGTACCCACTGGCTGGATTTTTGTGTTCTTTTCCATCTTCTTGCTTTTCTTTATAGATTTTATCACATATGTATATAACCTAAAGTCATATATTTTTAGTTTTGTACTTTTTGAACTATATATAAATAGAAAGCAAGATTTTCTTTGGCTATTTACTATGATTACACGTCCCATTTCAGAATGTTGCCACAGATATAATTTTAAAAAGAATACTTCAAAGACACCTCATTTCCCAAAATTTTCCCTTCTGATGCTTCCATTAAGTGTAAATTGCAAGAAAAAGAGCAAAAGCAATGCTGCATGTTTTTAACTGTGATTATCTTCTATGATAATTCTTCCTTGAGTCTATGTAGTTTGTGTGTGTGAGATTGAAGGGGGAAGGGCAAAGGGTAAAGGGAGCACAGACATTCTCATTGGTTCTATGATTGTTGAAATGAAACAGAACTGACCAACCAGAGCATTCCATCCCTTGGGCCACTGTGATAGCTTCAGGGTAAACATGGGACTAAAGTCAGGTCAGTAGAAGTCCAATCCCTGGCCTTTTTACAATTATGTTTTACTTTTTAAGCCTTTAGGTCATCACTGTCAATAGAACCCAAACTGTGTGGATAACCTTTTTTTAAATTAAAATATATTTGACATATACCATTCTTTAAATATAAGGTATACAATATGTTAATTTGGTACATTTATATATTTTAATATGATTGCCACTGTAATGATAATTAGCACCTCTATCATGTTACATAATTATCCTTTCTTTTTATTGGTTGTAATAAAAGTTCTAGTTTCTTAGCAAGTTTGATGATTATAGTACAATATCGTTGTCTATATTCACTATACTGTGCATTAAACAACATGTGTCCAGTTGTCCCACCTCC
Organism: Eubalaena glacialis; assembly: GCF_028564815.1. Lineage (NCBI taxonomy): Eukaryota > Metazoa > Chordata > Mammalia > Artiodactyla > Balaenidae > Eubalaena > Eubalaena glacialis. The sequence continues at coordinate 93,446,606 of NC_083720.1, read as the reverse complement.
ATCCCCTGGTAACCACCATTCTACTCTCTGTTTTTATGAGTTTTTCTTTTTCAGATTCCACATATAAAATATCATACAGTACTGGACTTTCTCTGACTTATAATGTTTTCAACGTCCATCCATTTTGCTGCAAATGGCAGGATGTCCTCCTTTCTCATGGCTGAATAATATTCCATTGTATATATTTCAGAAGGTCCATTCATCTATTGATGGACGCTTAGGCTGTTTCCATATCTGGGCTGTTGTGAATAATGCTTCAATAAACATGGGAGGGCATATATTTCTTCAAAATTCTGTTTTCATTTCCTTTGGGTATATACCCAAAGGTGAAATTGCTGGATCATGTGGTAGAGCTTTTTAATTTCTTGAGGAAGTTCCATATTGTTTTCCATTAAATTATGTGGATACTTTTTATAATAACAACATTATTAGTGGTTTTGCTGAAATGAAGGCCAACAAGGAAAAATAATCTTTAAGAATAGATATTAATAACTTATAAATTATGTATGTCTATTTTATTACTCAACTACCCATCACAAGGCCACCAGACTGGAACACTATGAACAGAACACCTAGACTTGTGCAATAACAATTTGATTCAGTCATCCTCAGTCAGATACAAAGCATAGCTTCACACACATTTTTATTTTGTTGTTATGAATGCATATTTATTAAGAAGGGAGGATAAAGATACTCTATTGGCTTTTCGCTTGGGGTATATTTTACAGTATTTAGCCATGTGCTATACAGGCCTCCATTTCTACTCTTGCCCTAGACATCACAGTTGTCTTGGGCAGCAGAGCTGGAGCCTATTCCCATCTCTAGAGAACCCCTGGTTTCAACCCTTATGTTTCTCCAAATACGTGTCAGCTCTTCCCTTTCCATCTCCCTGTATTCCTATTAGCATCTTCTGGTTATCTGACAACAGGAAGCCATTTTGACAAGTCTAGCACTGGGTCTATTTCTTCTACCTCTGGCAGCTTCCCACACTCCTCTGTCAGGTGATGTTTGCCCTCTGAGCACTGCTGCCTGCTGCAGAGTTGCAAGGCTTCATCTCAAAGGGCTGAGGCGCAAGAGGATTTTGTTAGGGCCACTGTGTGTATGTGTGTGTGTGCGTGTGTGTGCACATGTCTGTGTTGAGATGGGGATGAGCATGGAAAAAATGGTAGGAATAAAGAAAGGGAAATGAAGAGGAGGGGATATTTTGAAGGAATAAGTGGAAATAAGATGAACATGTGTACAAACTGATAACTGATGGGTCTTGGTCTTAAAATTTCAAAAAGAGACAAATGGTGGTGAGCATAGGGTCCTGAGGATAATCAAAAAGAGAACCATCTCTTCATCAGTAGTCATGGGAAGCCCACTTTGAGAACTGCAGATATTCAGAGTCATAGTTTCTTTAGCTTACAGGGCAAATGTGAACCAATTATCTTTAATGGACAAATCAGAATTTTACTTATTTTTTAGCCAAAGCCTAGTCAGATTCATTAAGAGGGTTTTACACAGCTTTATGAAACTCTGACCCCATTTGGCCGTCTCCTCTGTCTACTTCAGGCTAAGCTTCCCTATGAGGTGAAACCCTCTCAATCAATTGGCCAAGTTAGCTGTTGCCTCATGAGTCCAAATGTCCTTTGATAACGAAAACCTAACAGGCAGTTCTGGGCAATGGGGGTTCAGAAATGTATCAATAGGAATTAAAGGCAGTTAGTAATGAAAGGAAATCCCTACACTCTCTCCTTAATAGTTTATAGTTCCAGTTTGCTTCATAAGAAGAAATAGGGAGAAGGGAGATAAAGTAAGGTGAGAAAAAGAGTTCAGGAGAAAAACAGAATCAAGAGACAAGCTACAAAGCAGGTGGTTGGAGAAGCTTCATTACATTGTTCCCCTAGTGGTTGTGACTCCAGTGAGAGCCAATTGGTTTACCAGGGGACACCATTCCTGGGTCTGGAGGAAGTGTAATGGGATGATTATGCTGTAAACCATAATCAGATCATAATTTACAGTTCCTGTCTAGGAAAGGAGAAGATGTGAGAGTGAACTGAGATTTTTTTTCTCCTAATACGATCTGAAAATCAAACAATCGTATTAGAATCACCTGGTTGTTTTGTCATATCCTTGATTCCTGGGCCTCAACTGAGATTTACTGAAGCAGAAGCTCTGAGATTAGGGCCTGGGGATATGCGTTAAAAATAAATGTTTTTTTCACGGGAGGTTCATATACACAATGAAGTTTGAGAATTACTGGCTTAGAAGATAGCTACGAACATAATTTTCTTTTATCCATTTTCTTAACTTGTGTTTTGACTGATGGGAAGTGAAGTAACACTGAAGAATACCAGGGCAAACTCAGAAAATCTCTGTAAAACAGAAGCTTGCTCTCTTAGTGTGTCACTGAATGAGCCAGCTGCCGGTGTAGAAGGCTGGTTCAACATCTTAACCTAATTTGGAATTTGAACAATTATGTAATCATGTGAGCCAATTCCTTATAATAAATACTACTGGTTCTGTTTCTCTGGAGAACCCAGACAATTACAATATTATTCTGATCACCTTTTTCCTGTATTTCCTTGGCATATGTATGTCCTTGGTTAGCACATCAAGTATGCAGATGCTAGCATATGGGAGTGTCTCCACAGGAACAGTGATGACAAGTCAGGAACAGAGATTACAGGTAGATATGGGGTCTTGGGTCACGTGGTCTGATTTAAATGCTTCAGAGTACGTATCTGGGGTCAAATCAGGGCTTGGCCCTTTATCAACCAGCTGGACAAATCACTTAATCTCTCTGTGTTTCATTTTTCTCACCTGCAAAATAGAGAATAATAAAATTATCTGCCTTCATAGGGTTGTTTGACTAAATACATGAATGAGTTAAATACATGAGTTAATACATGAAAAGTAATGTGCGGCTGGCACATAGTAAAAATTCAATAAATTTCAGCAATTATTATTACTATTATTGTTATTATTATTCTATTCATCATACTTTGCAATAACCTTTGATTTGGTTTTCTGTTCTTTAATTGCACTGCACATTCTGAGAGCAGAGACTAGCCTTATTTAATCTGATGTGCCCGGAGGCTTGCAATGTACCTGACACAGAGGGAGTGCTTTTCCCCTGGTTATTGAGTGAATTAATTGAAGGAATGTGAGTGTGAAAGAGACACCTTGGGAAGAAAGGGCAGGAGACTCTCTGGCCTCTTTATGCTACAGATGTGTATCTTGCTGGAAAGGTTGAAGTGGGGGAAACAGAGCTGAGGCCCAGGATGCGTCCTGATATTCCCAACAAGACAACCTGAGGGCACAGTTGGTACATTTGGGAGACAATTTTCAGCGGTAGCACTGTGGGCTTTTTTTAAATTCCTTGTCTCTTGGCCTACAATTTGAAGTTTAACTGACCTTCACGCACAAAATCCTAGTAATGAATTCAACTCATTTTTGAACAGAAGGTGATAAAATAATACTGCGCATCAGGAAAGTGGAGGAATTAATGAGGTAATTAACCTTAGTCAGCATGTTATGTGACCCTGGCCCAAAGAACAGATAACAAAACAAGGAAAAATGCCTGGATCAAGAAGAGGGTTTATGATCAACGGGAAAAGGGGAAGACACTTGAAAGCCATGCTTAAAGGGCGGTGATAGAAAAGAGCTTTATGGGACTAGTACTCAGGGACTGTCCCCATGGAAAGGATGTGGGTTGAAATTTGGGCTAATGACAAGCAGGACATTGCAAGGGCAATTTTGGTAGAGAAAAAAGTAGCAGTTCCTTTCCTTTCCTTTCCTTCCCTCCTTCCTTTTCTCCTTCTTCTTCTCCTTTTTCTCTCTGGTTTCTCTACTTATTCCTGCCTCGACATTTTATCCAGCTTCCACTATTGGAAGCTCCTTGAGTCATCCTCCCGTATGTGGTTGTCCTTCCCCTGCCCTCCACACCTCGAGAGAGTCTCCCTTGGAGTTAATGTAATTCAGCAAAGATCCGGAGATCCAGGTGGTCTGGATAGGACTCTCCCTTGACGGCCATGCCTCCAATAGGTGTGAAGACGGAGCCCCAGACCTCTGTGTGCTGCTGGTCTGACTTCTTTCTCCACATTCAGTAGTCTCTGCTTCACCTCTCTCTCTCTTAGCGCGTGTCTTGAGTTCTTTTGAATGACACAGGCAGAATCTTGGACCTGGAGGAGTTTCACTTTCTAACCTAGCCGCTGCTGTTAGACAGAATCGGAACTAACAGAATGCACTTGACATCTTTCACTCATTCCTGCGAATATACAACAATATATATTGATTGTCTGTGACCCCTATGACCCGGTTTGCACTGTGTAAGATGCTGGGTGTCTGAATAAGGTCTCTGCCCTCATGTGGCCTATGATGCTGTCAAGGAGGACAGGCGTGGAAACAAAGGAGGCCATTGTGGTGACTTTCTTGCTGAGTTAGAACTCTCTTCAGGTTACACTAGGGTCACAAAAGAGAGGCAAATATATTCTACCAGGAACCGGAAGGTCAAGAAGAGCTTCACAGTCAAGGTGATATGCTGAAAAGTGAGAAGTATTTTCCAGGTAGACAAGAGAGCACAGGCATTTGGGTCAGCAGAAGATGTTCAGCTTATGGCCAGGAAACTGCATATAGTTCAAATAGTTCATTGGGACTGCAGCGTGGGGAGGCATCGGTCAGAGAGCAGGGTTGAAGGAACTGGAAGAGGCCAGATGGTCAGAGATTTTATATGCTGGCCGAGGAGTCTGACCTCCGGCCATGGGGAAGTATTGAAGGGTATTCGGCAGGGTGGCAACACATTTATTCATTCAGTGTTTTAGAGAATAAGGTATTTCATGCCAAACACACTTCTAGGCATTAGGGCCACATCAATGTACTAAGAGATAAAAATCTCTGCACCTGTGGGGTTTTTTTTCTACCAGTGGGAAACAATATATATTATCAATTATATAGTATGTTAATAGGTATATGTGCCATGTGAAAACATAGTGCAGGTTAAGGTGGATCAATGGCCCTGGGAGGGGAAGAGTACAGTTTGAAAGAGGGTGATCAGAGATTTGAAGGAGCCAAGGGCGAATGATGCAGCATGCGGGGAGAAGGGAGATGTCACAGGCAGGAAGAAGCTCTGGTCCAAAGGCCCTAAGGTGGGAGCGGGCCTGGCCAGTATGCAGAATCTTGAAGAAGCCTAAGGGCTGGAGTTAAGTCAAGTAGGAGGAGCGGATGAAGTCAGGGAAGTAATGGAAAGGGGGCTATGGGCTGTGCAGGGCCCTACAGACCCTTTAAGGACTTTGGTTTATATTTGTACTGAGATGAACAGCCATTAGGGAGAGAAAGAGAAAGAGATAGAGAGAGAAGCAGAGGAGTAATAGATCCAACACATCATTTTAAAAATCAAAAGGATCGGGAGGAGCTTCAAGATTGCGGAAGAGTAAGACGCGGAGATCACCTTCCTCCCCACAAATACATCAGAAATACATGTACATGTGGAACAACTCCTACAGAACACCTACTGAACGCTGGCAGAAGACCTCAGACCTCCCAAAAGGCAAGAAACTCCCCACGTACCTGGGTAGGGCAAAAGAAAAAAAGAAAAAACAGAGACAAAAGAATAGGGACGGGACCTGCACCAGTGGGAGGGAACTGTGAAGGAAGAAAGGTTTCCACACACTAGGAAGGCCCTTCGCGGGCGGAGACTGTGGGTGGCAGAGGGGGGAAGCTTCGGAGCCACGGAGGAGAGCGCAGCCACAGGGGTGCGGAGGGCAAAGCGGAGAGATTCCCGCACAGAGGCTCAGCGCCGAGCAGCACTCACCAGCCCGAGAGGCTTGTCTGCTCACCCGCCGGGGCGGGCGGGGGCTGGGAGCTGAGGCGCGGGCTTCGGTCGGATCCCAGGGAGAGGACTGGGGTTGGCGGCGTGAACACAGCCTGAAGGGGTTAGCGCACCACAGCTAGCCGGGAGGGAGTCCGGGAAAAAGTCTGGAGCTGCGGAACAGGCAAGAGACTTTTTCTTGCCTCTTTGTTTCCTGGTGCATGAGGAGAGGGGATTCAGAGCGCCGCTTAAAGGAGCTCCAGAGACGGGCGCGAGGCGCGGCTATCAGCGCGGACCCCAGAGACGGGCATGAGACGCTAAGGCTGCTGCTGCAGCCACCAAGAAGCCTGTGTGCAAGCACAGGTCACTCTCCACACCGCCCCTCCCGGGAGCCTGTGCAGCCCGCCACTGCCAGGCTCCCGTGATCCAGGGACAACTTCCCCGGGAGAGCGCACGGCGTGCCTCAGGCTGCTGCAACGTCACGCCGGCCTCTGCCGCCGCAGGCTTGCCCCGCATCCGTACCGCTCCCTCCCCCCGGCCTGAGTGAGCCAGAGCCCCCGAATCAGCTGCTCCTTTAACCCCGTCCTGTCTGAGAGAAGAACAGACGCCCTCAAGCGACCTACAAGCAGAGGCGGGTCCAAATCCAAAGCTGAACCCCGGGAGCTGTGCGAACAAAGAAGAGAAAGGGAAATTTCTCCCAGCAGCCTCAGGAGCAGCGGATTAAATCTCCACAATCAACTTGTTGAACCCTGCATCTGTGGAATACCTGAATAGACGATGAATCATCCCAAACTGAGGAGGTGGACTTTGGGAGCAACGATATATATATATATTTTTCCCTTTTTCTCTTTTTGTGAGTGTGTATGTGTATGCTTCTGTGTGTGATTTTGTCTGTATAGCTTTGCTTTTATCATTTGTCCTAGGATTCTGTCTGTCCTTTTTTTTTTTTATTACTCAAAAAATTGTTTTTCTTAATAATTATTTTTTATTTTAAAAACTTTATTTTATTTTACTTTATTTTATTTTATCTTCTTCTTTCTTCCTTTCTTTTTTTTCTCCCTTTTATTCTGAGCCGTGTGGAGGACAGGCTCTTGGTGCTCCAGCCAGGCGTCAGGTCTGTGCCTCTGAGGTGGGAGAGCCAAGTTCAGGACACTGGTCCACAAGAGACCTCCCAGCTTCACGTAATATCAAACAGCAAAAATCTCCCAGAGATCTCCATATCAACGCCAAGACCCAGCTCCCCTCAACGACCAGCAAGCTACAGTGCAGGACACCCTATGCCAAACAACTAAAAAGACAGGAACACAACCCCATCCATTAGCACAGAGGCAGCCTAAAATCATAATAAGGCCACAGACACCCCAAAACACACAACCAGACGTGGACCTGCCCACCAGAAAGACAAGATCCAGCCTCATCCACCAGAACACAGGCACTAGTCCCCTCCACCAGGAAGCCTACACAACCCACTGAACCAACCTTAGCCACTGGGGACAGACACCAAAAACAATGGAAACTACGAACCTGCAGCCTGTGAAAAGGAGACCCCAAACACAGTAAGTTAAGCAAAATGAGAAGACAGAGAAACACAGCAGATGAAGGAGCAAGGCAAAAACCCACCAGACCTAACAAATGAAGAAGAAATAGGCAGTCTACCTGAAAAAGAATTCAGAATAATGATAGTAAAGATGATCCAAAATCTTGGAAATAGAATGGAGAAAATACAAGAAACGTTTAACAAGGACCTAGAAGAACTAAAGAGCAAACAAACAATGATGAACAACACAATAAATGGAATTAAAAATTCTCTAGAAGGGATCAATAGCAGAATAACTGAGGCAGAAGAACGGATAAGTGACCTGGAAGATAAAATAGTGGAAATAACTACTGCAGAGCAGAATAAAGAAAAAAGAATGAAAAGAACTGAGGACAGTCTCAGAGACCTCTGGGACAACATTAAATGCACCAACATTTGAATTATACGGGTCCCAGAAGAAGAAGAGAAAAAGAAAGGGACTGAGAAAATATTTGAAGAGATTATAGTTGAAAACTTCTCTAATATGGGAAAGGAAATAGTTAATGAAGTCCAGGAAGCACAGAGAGTCCCATGCAGGATAAATCCAAGGAGAAACACTCCAAGACACATATTAATCAACCTATCAAAAATTAAATACAAGGAACAAATATTAAAAGCAGCAAGGGAAAAACAACAAGTAAAACATAAGGGAATCCCCATAAGGTTAACAGCTGATCTTTCAGCAGAAACTCTGCAAGCCAGAAGGGAGAAGCAGGACATATTTAAAGTGATGAAAGAGAAAAACCTACAACCAAGATTACTCTACCCAGCAAGGATCTCATTCAGATTTGACGGGGAAATTAAAAGCTTTACAGACAAGCAAAAGCTAGGAGAATTCAGCACCACCAAATCAGCTTTACAACAAATGCTAAAGGAACTTCTCTAGGCAGGAAACACAAGCGAACGAAAAGACCTAAAATAATAAACCCAAAACAATTAAGAAAAGGGTAATAGGAACATACATATCGATAATTACCTTAAATGTAAATGGATTAAATGCTCCAACCAAAAGCCATAGACTGGCTGAATGGATGCAAAAACAAGACCCGTATATATGCTGTCTACAAGAGACCCACTTCAGACCTAGGGACACATATAGACTGAAAGTGAGGGGATGGAAAAAGATATTCCATGCTAATGGAAATCAAAAGAAAGCTGGAGTAGCAATTCTCATATCAGACAAAATAGACTTTAAAACAAAGACTATTACAAGAGACAAGGTAGGACACTACGTAATGATCAAGGGATCAATCCAAGAAGAAGATATAACAATCATAAATATTTATGCACCCAATATAGGAGCACCTCAATACATAAGGCAAATACTAACAGCCATGAAAGGGGAAATCGACAGTAACACAATCATAGTAGGGGACTTTAACACCCCACTTTCACCAATGGACAGATCATCCAAAATGAAAATAAATAAGGAAACACAAGCTTTAAATGATACATTAGACAAGATGGACTTAATTGATATTTATAGGACATTCCATCCAAAAACAACAGAATACACATTCTTCTCAACTGCTCATGGAACATTCTCCAGGATAGATCATATCTTGGGTCACAAATCAAGCCTTGGTAAATTTAAGAAAATTGAAATCATATCAAGTATCTTTTCCGACCACAACGCTATGAAACTAGACATCAATTACAGGAAAAAATATGTAAAAAATACAAACACATGGAAGCTAAACAATACACTACTAAACAACCAAGAGATCACTGAAGCGATCAAAGAGGAAATAAAAAAATACCTAGAAACAAGTGACAACGAAAACACAATGACCCAAAACCAACGGGAAGCAGCCAAAGCAGTTCTAAGAGGGAAGTTTATAGCAATACAATCCTACCTCAAGAAACAAGAAACATCTCAAATATACAACCTAACCTTACACCTAAAGCAATTAGAGAAAGAGGAACAAAAAAACCCCAAAGTTAGCAGAAAGAAAGAAATCATAAAGATCAGATCAGAAATAAATGAAAAAGAAATGAAGGAAACAATAGCAAAGATCAATAGAACTAAAAGCTGGTTCTTTGAGAAGATAAACAAAATTGATAAACCATTAGCGAGGCTCATCAAGAAAAAAAGGGAGAAGACTCAAATTAATAGAATTAGAAATGAAAAAGGAGAAGTAACAACTGACACTGCAGAAATACAAAGGATCATGTGAGATTACTACAAGCAGCTATATGTCAATAAAATGGACAACCTGGAAGAAATGGACAAATTGTTAGAAATGCACAACCTTCTGAGACTGAACCAGGAAGAAATAGAAAATATGAACAGACCAATCACAACCACTGAAATTGAAACTGTGATTAAAAATCTTCCAACAAACAAAAGCCCAGGACCAGATGGCTTCACAGGAGAATTCTATCAAACATTTAGAGAAGAGCTAACACCTATCCTTCTCAAACTCTTCCAAAATATAGCAGAGGGAGGAACACTCCCAAACTCATTCTACAAGGCCAACATCACTCTGATACCAAAACCAGACAAAGATGTCACAAAGAAAGAAAACTACAGGACAATATCACTGATGAACATAGATGCAAAACTCCTCAACAAAATACTAGCAAACAGAATCCAACAGCACATTAAAAGGATCATACACTATGATCAAGTGGGGTTTATCCCAGGAATGCAAGGATTCTTCAATATACGCAAATCAATCAACGTGATACATCATATTAACAAATTGAAGGGGAAAAATCATATGATCATCTCAATAGATGCAGAGAAAGCTTTCGACAAAAGTCAACACCCATTTATGATAAAAACCCTCCAGAAAGTAGGCATAGAGGGAACTTTCCTCTACATAATAAAGGCCATATATGACAAACTCACAGCCAACATTGTCCTCAATGGTGAAAAACTGAAACCATTTCCACTAAGATCAGGAACAAGACAATGTTGCCCACTCTCACCACTACTATTCAACATAGTTTTGGAAGTTTTAGCCACAGCAATCAGAGAAGAAAAAGAAATAAAAGGAATCCAAATTGGAAAAGAAGAAGTAAAGCTGTCACTGTTTGCAGATGACATGATACTGTACATAGAGAATCCTAAAGATGCTACCAAGAAACTACCAGAGCTAATCAATGAATTTGGTTAAGTAGCAGAATACAAAATTAATGCACAGAAATCTCTTGCCTTCCCATACACTAATGATGAAAAATCTGAAAGTGAAATTAAGAAAACACTCCCATTTACCACTGCAGCAAAAAGAATAAAATATCTAGGAATAAACCTACCTAAGGAGACAAAAGACCTGTATGCAGAAAATTATAAGACCTGATGAAAGAAATTAAAGATGATACAAACAAGTGGAGAGATATACCATGTTCTTGGATTGGAGGAATCAACATTGTGAAAATGACTATACTACCCAAAGCAATCTACAGGTTCAATGCAATCCCTATCAAACTACCAGTGGCATTTTTCACAGAACTAGAACCAAAAATTTCACAATTTGTATGGAAACACAAAAGACCCCGAATAACCAAAGCAATCTTGAGAAAGAAAAATGGAGCTGGAGGAATCAGGCTCCCTGACTTCAGACTATACTACAAAGCTACAGTAATCAAGACAGTATGGTACTGGCACAGAAACAGAAATATAGATCAATGGAACAGGACAGAAAGCCCAGAGATAAACCCATGCACATATGGTCACCTTATTTTTGATAAAGGAGGCAAGAATATACAGTGGAGAAAAGACAGCCTCTTCAATAATTGGTGCTGGGAAATCTGGACAGCTACATGTAAAAGAATGAAATTAGAAAACTCCCTAACACCATACACAAAAATAAACTCAAAATGGATTAAAGACCTAAATGTAAGGCCAGACACCATCAAACTCTTAGAGGAAAACATAGGCAGAACACTCTATGACATAAATCACAGCAAGATCCTTTCTGACCCACCTCCTAGAGAAATGGAAATAAAAACAAAAATAAACAAATGGGACCTAATGAAACTTAAAAGCTTTTGCACAGCAAAGGAAACCATAAACAAGATGAAAAGACAACCTTCAGAATGGGAGAAAATATTTGCAAATGAAGCAACTGACGAAGGATTAATCTCCAAAACACACAAGCAACTCATGCAGCTCAATATCTAAAAAACAACCCAATCCAAATATGGGCAGACGACCTAAATAGACATTTCTCCAAAGAAGATATACAGATTGCCAACAAACACATGAAAGAATGCTCAACATCATTAATCATTAGAGAAATGCAAATCAAAATTACAATGAGATATCATCTCACACCGGTCAGAATGGCCATCATCAAAAAATCTACAAACAATAAATGCTGGAGAGGGTGTGGAGAAAAGGGAACCCTCTTGCACTGTTGGTGGGAATGTAAATTGATACAGCCACAATGGAGAACAATATGGAGGTTCCTTAAAAAACTAAAAATAGAACTACCATACGACCCAGCAATCCCACTACTGGGCATATACCCTGAGAAAACCATAATTCAAAAAGAGTCATGTACCAAAATGTTCATTGCAGCTCTATTTACAATAGCCAGGACCTGGAAGCAACCTAAGTGTCCATCAACAGATGCATGGATAAAGAAGATATAGCACATATATACAATAGAATATTACTCAGCCATAAAAAGGAATGAAACTTAGTTATTTGTAGTGAGGTGGATGGACCTAGATACTGTCATACAGAGTGAAGTAAGTCATAAAGAGAGAAACAAATACTGTATGCTAACACATATATATGGAATTTAAAAAAAAAAAAAGAAAGAAAGAAAATGGTCAGAAGAACCTATGGGCAAGACGGGAATAAAGATGCAGACCTACTAGAGAATGTACTTGAGGATACATGGAGGGGGAAGGGTAAGCTGGGACAAAGAGAGAGAGTGGCATGGACGTATATCCACTACCAAACGTAAAATAGATAACTAGTGAGAAGCAGCCGCATAGCACAGGGAGATCAGCTCGGTGCTTTGTGACCACCTAGAAGGGTGGGATAGGGAGGGTGGGAGGGAGGGAGATGCAAGAGGGAGGAGATATGGGGATATATGTATATGTATAACTGATTCACTTTGTTATAAAGCAGAAACTGACACACCATTGTAAAGCAATTATACTCTAATAAAGATGTAAAAAAAAAAAAAAAAAATCAAAAGGATTTTTCAGCTACTGAGCTAAGCACAGAGAGTCCAGAGCAGAAGCAGAAAGGCCGGTAAGGAGGCTCTTATAATAATCTAGGCAAGAACTGATGGTGGTTTGCACTAAGATGGTAACAGTGGAAGAGATAAGAAAGGGCAGATTCTGGATATATTCCGATTTTCATTGTGGAATTACCAGTCTTGCAGTGTAAAGGGTAAAATTTTACTTAACGTTTATTCAGTGCTTACTATGTGCCAGATACTAGTCTGAACATTTTCTATGTATCCACTGATTTATTTTCCACAACCATCCAGTGAAAGAGGACTCATTATTATTCTCCACTTTACATACGAGGGAACTGAAGCAGAGAAATAATACTGGGGTTGGGGAAATCAGAAGATAATTCCAGGTACCAGATGATAAGGGTCTGAGTTAATGCAATAGCATTGGAAATGAAGCAGGAAAGCAGGTGGTGAAGTGGCAGGGAAAAGATAGTCTTTTCCATCTTTAGTTATTTTATTTCCTTCTTTCTGAGCAGGGCATTGCATAAGTGGCCATTAAGACGGTGCAGGCGGCTTGCATCTCTTCTCCGGGCAGAAGTGCTTTTGGAAACATTTTCTTTGTAAAGCAATGAGAGACATTGATTGTTTGCAGAGCTATCATTTTGATTCATGGGGAAAAGTATTTCAGATGATAACAAAGGAGATAGTTGAAAATAACTGCAGTGTAAATATATCCTTAAACGGAGAGAGATGGTGGAAACATAAAAATTGAGAGGGTTGAGGGAAGGTTTGTATAATAAATGCTTTAATTTCTTTACCACACCATCTTCTGCTAAGTAAATTTCTAAAGGAGGGGCATAATTTCGATTTTACCTGTGGGATGACAGGCAATGACAATTTGCAAGTCTGGAATGACCTGAAATGGGTTTTATTCATGAAGTTGTCTGCACTAGGGTGGCAGAAGGATATAGTGTGCTAGATTATGTATTGGATTCAGTTGTAAAAGTCCTTGATTCTAGTTCTAATGCTGAGACTTGTGTTATAAAACTTCTTTTTGCCTTATTTATAAAACAAAGACAATAAGAGATAGCCATAAGAATGGATGCTTCCAAGGCTTTTTAAGGATGAAGAAAGTACAAATGAAAAGAACATCATGGGGGCTTCCCTGGTGGCGCAGTGGTTGAGAATCTGCCTGCCAATGCAGGGGACACGGGTTCGAGCCCTGGTCTGGGAAGATCCCACATGCCGCGGAGCAACTAGGCCCATGCGCCACAACTACTGAGCCTGCGGGTCTGGAGCCTGTGCTCTGCAACAAGAGAGGCCGCGATAATGAGAGGCCCGCGCACCGCAATGAAGAGTGGCCCCCACTTGCCACAACTAGAGAAAGCCCTCGCACAGAAACGAAGACCCAACACAGCCATAAATAAATAAATAAATAAATAAAAATTAAAAAAAAAAAAAAAGAACATCATGAAAAACTAAAATCTCAAATTATGAACATTTAAAGGGAGAAGGTTAAGGTTAGTTACTCACTCTAGGGAATTTTTCTGTTGAATTTACCATTTTGACAGTTTGCCCAAAGAAAGGGATACAGCAGTTAGAAGTCATTAAGATTTACAAACGTCATTTGTCATCACAGCTGGAAGTCTCAATAACAGCTTTTCAGTCTAGACTACATTGCAAGTCTCAGCCTTCATCTTTTGGGGCATCAACTGTAGTTAAAAAGAATCCTTCTTTTTAACTTTGTTCATGGGAATTTCTTTGTTCATGGGAATATTTACTCTGTTTAAATGCAATTTATGTCCATACCCCTAAGTTAAATCTCCATTTTGTGCCCTCAGGAATACATTAAAAAATATAATCTAGATAGCTTAAAGATTGTGATTTGAGCTGTGTCAAAATTTAACCTTATGCAACTCACATTTAAATGATTTGATAATTGACATAATCTTGTACATGTTGATAGGCTAAAAATGCAGAAGTTGTTAAACTGTATCATTTGTGAGACCAACAGACCATGATTTGTAATAAGTACATTTTATTACTTATTTTTCATTTCTATGGGAGCCGGTGAGCACATAAATATTATGGAACATAAACTAAAAGTACTGGTTTTAAATTAAATTTTAAATTAAGTTGCAATTTGAAGATAGTTTAGAATATGTGGAATTCTTAGCCATTTGTATGTTAATTAGTTTTCAAAATTATTTTTTAAATGTCTAGTTTCATGGCAGATTTGAGCAGAATTGGTTTCTCAGTGATCTTCTGGTTTACTTTAAAGCAGTATTGAAGGAAGAAAACTTGCAGTGTTGTATTAGCATTTTATGGTTGAAAAAGGCTGTTTCAAGTCATCTAGCCTTGGAATCTCAGCATCTCCAGGTTAGGAATGAGATGAAATTATTGGAATTGCCTTTACAGTACATAGCATGTGCATTTCCAGTGCCAGGGAATGTATTATTTCCCCAGGGAATCTATTCTCTCATTAGAATTTTAGACAGATCTTTATATTGAATCCAAATGCATCTGCCTCTAACCCTTAGGTCCTTGTTGCAACCACTGGGACTGAGCGGTATGAATATAATTAATTTTCCATGTGACAACTCTTCAAATATTTGAAGAAATCTATCATGCAAGCCACCTTCCTTCCCCCGCTCCTTGCCTCTGTCCTCTCTGCTTAAGGCTAAACAACCCAGAAAGAACTGTTATTTTGTGAAACAGAGGCAAGAACCCTTACCAGTCTGGTTAAGTTTAGCAACTTATCATTTAGGAGCTATACGTTCTTCCTTTTGGGGAACACTAAAAATATATTTCCTTATCTTCAGTCTTTTGGGATTGATTTCACATAGATTACTAGTAGCTCCACCTCCTCCCCAGTGTCTTGGAATATTACTCATATGAATCAAAACACTTGAATTCATCAAAGGATTTGCAAACTCTCGTAAGATGTCTACATTCTTCTTGGGTTTTTTATTTTTACATTTTGTTTTATTGTGGTAAGAATAAAACACGTGAGATCTACCCTCCTAACAAAATTGTTAGTGTCCATGACATTATTGTTGACTCTGGGTGCAATGGACAGCAGATCTTTAGAGCTTATTCATCTTGCTTAACTGAAACTTTATGCCAGGTGATTAGTAATTTCTCTTTTCTCTGTCTGCCCAGCCCCTGGAAACCACTGCTCCACTCTCGGAGTCTATGAACCTGACTATTTTAGATACCTCATATAAATGGAATCATGCAATATTTTTCTTTCTGGGACTGGCTTATTTCATTTATTATAATGTCCTCAAGATTCATCCATGTTGTCACATATTGCAGAATTCACTTGCTAGATGGTTATTATAAAACAAAGACAACAGTTGTTAGTGAGGATGAGGAGAAATTAGAACCCCTGCACACTGGAGATGGGAATGTAAAATGGTGCTGCTACTATGGGAAACAGTACAAAGTTTCTGCAAAAAGTTAAAACTGGAACTACCATATGATCCAGCAATCCCACTTCTAGGTATGTATGCCAAAGAATTGAAATCAGGATCTTGAAGAGATATTAGCACTCCTACTGTGTAACTATTCACAATAGCCAAGATATGGGAACAACCTAAATATCCATAGACAAATGAATGGATAAAGAGGATGTGCTGTGTATATACAATGAAATACTGGTCAGCCTTAAAAAACAAGGAAATTCTGCACTCATCTTGGGTTTTGATACCTCCTCAGATGCTCTTTTTTTTCTCTTTTGTTCTGCTTGGAAGAAAAAAATTAAATCACAATAAAAGTAAAAAAAATGTGTGTGTGTGTGTGTGATTCATGTTTGTTGCACCATTGGCACAGAGCAATTGGCCATGCCCCATTTTGATATTTTCATTATGAACATAATTAGAGCTCTGTGGTCCCAAGTCATTTTCGGATATCTCAACCTCTTCAGAGGCTTTTTTCACAGGTCTGTGATAGTCACTCTTGTCTGCACATGAATATGTGACTTCCTCTCCAGATTTTAGCTAATTTTTAACTGAAATTGTTAATAATTACATAATAGGAATCACGTTTTTTTTTTGAGAGTTTTAAACTCTGTTGAAAATTCACACTTTTTAGCTTCTCAAGCCCTCTTAGCATGCCTGTTTTTCTCTGTGATGCCTTCTTTCAGCTGATGCTACGTAGCTGATTCCAGTCTTCCCCCTACGTGGCCAGAACTAATTCTAGGGTTGCATAGTCATTTATCTCCTATGTTTTATTTTGTTTTTAACTTTACAGCCAATCTCACCTTGTGAGTTAGAATTACAGTCCAATGCAGCAATCCCCTCATCTCTTCCTCTATATTTTGAAGAGAAGCAATTTTTCAGGAAGTCAAGTGAAGAACTCATTAGATACACTGTTGTTCCCAAATGAGACTTCCAGCAGGTGGCCAGAGGATTGACTACACTCGCTATGACTATTTGAGCTGCACAAAGTCAATGGCAACGATTTACTACTAGGTCATTGGATTTGAAGAGTGTGCCCAGGATTCAGAACTTGAGCATACACAGCATAGCTCTGCCATATATCAGCTACGTGACTTTGGGCAACTTATTTAACTTCCGTGTTTCAATGTCCTCATTGTGAAATGAGAATAACAATGATACATAATTCACATTATATTTGGTGAGCATTTAAAAAGTTAGTGTACGTAAGTGTTGAGAATGGTGCCTGCTACACAATAAGCATCAATAAGTGTTCACTGTTACTATTATTCTGGCAGTGGATTGAGGAACTCATGTAAACTTAACTGAAAAAATTCCTCCCCTACCTGTGAGGGGGACTTATGGGATAGTGGGGAGGGGACAGGAACACTCACTTTGTCCACAATAAGTGTGTCCACAGTGGGGTGAAAGATGCTACAGGCAAAATGTTCTCATCTCAGATGTGTTCATTTGGGTAATACCAGCACCTAATACAATGCATGGTGCAAGGTAGGTATTCAGTACGTTTGATGAACTAGAATACAGGGACAAGAGCAGAAAAAAATTGCGCGGGTGACAGTTTTGCCATTGTATGGGTTAGGAGAATATTCTCTCACTGGCAGGTTGTTTGCAAGTTTTCCCGTAATAACATTACTTCTATTTCTCTATCCCCCTTCCTTTTTTTACCCCTAATGCTTTCTACTATGCTTCCTAAGGTCTGCCCTCAGGACCTGAGATTCCCTCAGAGGTGTTGCCACCTCCTCTTCCAACAACTCTGCTTCTTTCTGATGTTCTGTTCCAATGATTGCTACAGTTGCACCAAATCCTGGGATAAGTTTGAAGCCACCAGATGAAAGAAGGTCAGAGGGGTCTAAGGGATTGCCAGAGGCACAGACAGTGCCCAAATTCATGGAATTTTAGGCTCACTGTTACTTTCCCATCAGAGATTTTTTTAAAAATAAATTTATTATTTTATTTATTGGTTTTTGGCTGCGTTAGGTCTTCGTTGCTGCGCGCGGGCTTTCTCTAGTTGCGGCGAGCGGGGGCTACTCTTCGTTGTGGTGCGCAGGCTTCTCATTGTGGTGGCTTCTCTTGCTGTGGAGCACAGGCTCTAGGCGCGCGGGCTTCAGCAATTGTGGCACGAGGGCTCAGTAGTTGTGGCTTGCGGGCTCTAGAGAGCAGGCTCAGTAGTTGTGGCGCACGGGCTTAGTTGCTCCACGGCATGTGGGATTTTCCCGGACCAGGGCTCGAACCCGTGTCGCCTGCATTGGTAGGCGTATTCTTAACCAATGCGCCACCGGGGAAGCCCTCCCATCAGAGATTTGTTCTGTGCTCTTTCCTTCCCTCCACTAGGAATATTAGTAAGAAAGGGTTAATGAAGGAAGCTAGTCCCTACTCTTTTCCCTTATGTAACCTATAAATAGATTGTAAAATAATATAATAGCCATAATACACTGAATAGTTTCTAATATGCCAGATTTTTGCCTTAGAGATATATATCATTGTGAATCATAAAAACTGTGCCAATCATTACCATCACATTTTATAGATGAGAAAACCGAGGCTCAGAGAGATGAGTAATTTGTGATCCAGGCATTCAGTGACAAAGTCCAATTTGAACAGACTAAAAAAACTCCAGAACCAATTGTACGTAGTATACTACTCTGTGGTCCCACATGGAGGAGTGTCGACACTGATGGGAAACTATGACCATGTAGGAAGGGATGAAGCCACTGTGCCAGGTGTGTTAGGGAGGGATGTCTAGGGCCTGGCCGTATTACAACATTAAAATTATGCCACTTAAGTGCTTGCCTACTTAGTCCACAACTAGGGCCTGCACGAAAGCCCAGATTTTTAAAAAAATCAGAAG
Organism: Eubalaena glacialis; assembly: GCF_028564815.1. Classification (NCBI taxonomy): domain Eukaryota; kingdom Metazoa; phylum Chordata; class Mammalia; order Artiodactyla; family Balaenidae; genus Eubalaena; species Eubalaena glacialis. The sequence continues at coordinate 93,427,786 of NC_083720.1, read as the reverse complement.
TACCTTTATCAAGTACGTATGAATATGGTCACAGGAAAAGGTCATAACAGAGAGCTGAAACTGAAAGATATCACATAGGTGATTATATTTGAGATTTACTAAACTTCTATCAATATAAAGCTGCCATTGAAAAAAGATAGCAAGTCAAAGAGATTTGAGGCATATGTATAAAAAATGGATACCTGAAGGATTGAAGAAGAAGGTATGATAAAACATGTAAGAAAAAAAAAGACACTAATAATCCCCTTTCCCCAGAAAAACTAGGGTGTAAAGCAAAATCACCTGAATACAGCTTTTGAGCATTGATTTTTCACTGGTTTTCCATAGAGACTAATTCAATAGTTTTAAGAACATTTGAAAACCCTCTATATATACTACTAATTTTTAATAATCTACAATGCATAATGTTTATCATTACTATAAAAACATTATATTCACCATTCATATTTCTTTTTATTCATCTACTCTTATTGAATTAAATAATGTTACTGACTACTAGGAAATCTTCCTATGCTACTGAATACCTTAAAGTCATAATTTGGAGATTACATGCTGACCTTGAATGGATACATTCCAGAATTTTCCTTTCTACCACCACATGTGTGTCTGTTTAGGTGTTGTGCCCCACAAATAACCACAAGCTTATTTTGTCCTGTCCAGTGGAGGGGGAGGAGTGTCCCTGCTGGAGGCTGCTCTGTGTGAGAAGAGAAAACATTGATGCTTAAAGGCCTCCAAAGGCATCCACTTAAGCCTCATACCAGGTTCAGGAGGGCTGGTTATATCAGCCTAAATCTGGCACAGGAAAGACACCATTCAAGTAATCCTTGGCTTGGGGATTCTGGGAATATAAGTTCTACCTTGTGACTCTGTTATAGATTTGACCCATTCATCTCAGTAACAGCTCAGTTTATAATCTAAAGCATTGAGACACACCTCAGTTACACGAATGAGGCCTCATGAAAGTCAATTCTTGCCTCCTACTCTTCCAAAGTTAGTGGTTGGAACCCAGATTGACTCTCCCCCTTAGTGAATGAATTGAGAGTGAGAAAAAAGAAGGAGGAGGAAGAGAAGAAGGGAGAGAAAGAAGGAAGGAACGTAGGCAGTAAGGAGGGTAGGAAGAAAGAAAGGAAAGAGAAGGTTGCTTGATCTTGAAGAGATTGAACCTTCGGTGCCAGGAAATTTGGAAGACATATTCTCTGGAGTACTTATTTTACTTCTGGCTGTAAATAAAGCACTTAGGGAAGGTTATTAATTTATCCGGCTTATTTAATGTATTCAAGTGCCCTATTTCATACTCCGGTGGCCTGAAACAGTTAATTTACCCCTTGAATGGCATGAATGGTGAACATTTATACCAAGTCTTGGCACTTTACACTATTCGACAAACATCTCGTATTTTTTGCTTAGGTTTGCTTTATTTTTTATTAATATTTATGGAGAAGGAAAATAAAATAGTAATGTTCTGTTGAGGATACCAGGACAGTTGTTGGCTAGGGTGCCGTCTCAGAGTGAAAGACGCCTTCACCTAGGGCCCTGATCCTGAGGGAAGGAGACAATATCAGAAAGGAAAAGGGAAGGATGGAGATGGAAAGGAGGGAGATGATGTCAAATCCCCTTGGCTTCGTGTGCTCTTGCCCTTTTTATCTGGGGTGCAGTAACTGTCTATCTCACAACCTTGAATTCTCTAAATCTCATGTCTGTCTTCTCATAGATGCTTTATGAGCTGTCATGTGGGTGCTAGAATGGGATTCTGGAAATTACCAACTGATTTTTATTCCTCTGGATATATTGGTTGCCTGGCGCACTAAAATAATGTGAATTGGTTTTGAAATGAAATGTCACTTGTCGAAGAAAAGCACATAATAATTTGTTTAATTTAAACAATGGGGAGGAAGGGGAAGACATCTGAACTGCATTTCTTATGTAAATGAATGTTTATTGGACTTTCGGGTGCTATAGAAATACAACTTCTGTACTGAGGAGGCATGATTACACATATTGATCACGCAAGAGGAATACAGATCAGTACGAAAACTGCTGTACCCTTTAGTTATTTTGGAGACAAACATATTAATCATGTAAGGTAAAATTGGATGCTGCTTTCTGTCTTTGAACGCTGTGAGGATGCCTTTGTGTTCCAGGAAATGCTTGGTGCAGAACCATCAGATTTCACGTCTCCTCAAAGAAGAGGTGTGTTGAGGTAGAGATAGTGCTTGGCAAGCCCCAGGCAAAAAGCATTCTCCTTATTCTTATAGATCCAACAGAGTTGATGAATTAAATAACTAAATGAAAATACAATGGGTAGACGAGTAAATGGAGAAATAAAAAATATAAGTGACATTCTTAAAGTAGCTCTTGGTGAGTCCACACTCCCAGATATTCAACAAATTATATATGGAAAAGAGAAGCTTGGAAATTGTCAAATGCCTGAGGTTAACCACAGTGAGTGTTGGCTCTGGTCCCTCCAGGACACCAGCAATTGGCTGAAATAAGGGGAGCTGGAATTCCAGAGCAGTCCGGGTCTGCCGTTCTCGCTCAGTGGGCTCGGGGAGGGAGTTGAGAGCCGGCTTGCTCCACGGCGGCCCGCAGGCCCCGCACCTCGGACCCCTCCACGCGCTCTCTCTCCGCTCTCTCCCCACCTCCTCGACTCCCCAAGGGGAGGGAAATGAACCGTCAGGTGCGACCCAGCAGGGGGAGTGGGTGAGCTGGCCCGAGGGCAGCCCGCAAGTGTCCCGGAGTGTGGGTGTGGGGTAACTTGGGTGGGAACGGCGTGGAGGCCACCACGACGAAGTCCTGCGCCTCGTCGATGGGGTGTGTGCAGAAAGAGCGCGGATAAATAGGAGGCTCCCTCTTCCCGGCGACACTCGCGTAGCCTGTCGGCCGCCCGCCTGGGGTAGTGTTCGCCCGCCCGGTAGCCGGGTGCCAGCCTGGGGAGTAGTTTCGCTTCCTGCTAGCTCCGGGATTCGTTTCCAGGCACCCCGTCGGGCGCCCGTGGCCCGGGAAGGGGGCGCAGGAGGAGGCGGGAGACTCGTCTCGGGGCTGCTGGGCCCGGCAGCGGGGTTGATGGCCCGGGCCGCCCCGGGCAGCGGCGCCAGCTCCCTGCCACTGCTCCTGGCCCTCGCCCTGGGTAAGTGGCCGCACTGGGCGCTGGAGACCCAGGAGGAAAGTCTAGGGTGGAGTCGCAGGGAGGGCGAGCTTTCCGCGCTGGCATTTGGACCCGAGGGGGCCCTGGGGTTGGCAGGGCCGGGTCGAAGAACTTGGACGACTGGGGTAGCACGAGGTTAAGGATCCGGCACTTGGGCACCTGGGGCTGCACCTGTTGCGGCGGCCCTGGGCGCAGGGGGCGGTCCGAGGGCGGAAGGGATCCCGTGGGCGGGCGCAGAGCGGAGGGCCGGGGCGCAGGTGCTCTTGGGCGTTGCAGCGCGGTGCCCGCGAGCGAGGAGGTGTGGCAGGTGGGCGATTTTTGAAAATCCACCAAAGCGGGAGCCCCGGAGACTAGACCGCAAAGACATCCCCTGGGAAGAAGAGGAAAGGGAACTCCTTGGCTTGAGATGCAGGCCGCCGGGAGTGCGGAGCAAGGTGGAGAGCAATTTGCCTGGGCACCCTGGGCGCGTGCTAGAGAGAGGAAGGGGACGACCCCGGAGAGACGAGAGCTGAGGAAGGCCCGAAAGTGAATTATTCCACCCCTTTCTTGCCGGCGAAGTTGGGAGGAGCCAGGAGGAGGGAAAAAAGATTCAACATTTGAGACCTGGATCTCCTGTTCCTGATAGGGAAACAAAAGGAAAGGGAGATGACATATTTTCCTGAGGGCACTATTGATGAAACACATAGATGCTTTACTTGGAATATATTATTTCCTATTTTAAGGAGAAGTTGCAGAGAGAAAACTTTTCTTCACTTTGAAGGTGAAACTTGGGTGGTTAGGTTAAGGACTACTGGGTGTGGTCGGTCACCTGGTGTGAGGGAAGAGTGGCCCGTGGGAGAAGCGGTAGGATGCCTGGCCCTCCCGGGAGGCTCTCCTCACCTCCTTGGGAGTCAGTGCTGGCAGAGAGAGAGCTGGAACTTCGGATGCTGGGGCAAGTTTATACTGCTGGAAGCAAGGTTCCCCTCACCCTCTAGTATGGGAAGGTAGCAGGTAGATACTTAAGTGGGAAAATCCTACTACTGCAAGACATCCCCTCTGCATCATGGTCATTTGTGCGGGGTGCAGGCAGAGGGAAGGGAAACTGGCAATATTTTGTAGTCCTAGCTGGGATGAGGAGTAGGGACATCTGGGCTTGGGGCATCAATGTGGGAGGAGGAGCGTCTCCACAGCTGAAGTGTCTATGTGAAAGACACTTGGAAAGGGCCAGCCTGGAAAGGGCCAGGCTTTCTCTTATGGAGGAAAAGAGGTGGGATCTAAATGGAAACCTCCATTTGGCTGTGTCCTTGGAATAAGAGAGGTGCCTTAAAGGTGTCATGACCTTGGTAAGAAGTGGATCAGACTTAGATCATGGTTAGAGAGAAAGGACTGATTTACAAACCCTGCAGAGGAAGAGGTCAGAAACAATTTAGCGATGGAGTGATGTGGAGCCTGAAGAAGGGCAATGGACCTGAGAGTTAGGCCTAGAGACAGTACTATGCTTTTGCCAGCATCACTTGGATGAAGCTGGCATTCTCTTCCTCCATTTTATCCCGTCTGTCCTACTGTCAAAGTGTTTACTGAAAATCTGCTACAGTCAGCAAGATGCTAGAGTATATGGGAATGAGGGTGGGAGGAGGGCTCAAGAGAGTCCTAAGACATGATTCTTGCCCTAAAAGATGTTATGTTGAAGTTGGGAATGCAGGACTAACAGATGTGAAACAATAGGAGAAAAAGTCATGAAACCGGAGAAAGGAGAGCTCAGCAGGGAGGGATGGAGCAGTGGGGAGATTGCATGGAGGACCTGAGTGGGTAGGATTGAAACTTGGTAGGATTTGAAATATCAGTAGTAGGGGAGAGAGGGGGCCGAAAGGCAGTAAAAGCATTTAGTAAAGGGTTGGTGATGGGAATGAGATTGATTTCCTAGAGATACAGGCAGTCAGCCTGCCAGAAAGCAGAACTGATGAGAGGCAGACAAATTATGAAGAGCCAAAAAAGCCAGATTAAAATATTTTGATATAAATCAATAAACAGTTAATCACACACCATCATAGGTCTTGAATACAGAGTGATATAATACAAACAATGATTTAAGGAGATAAACCTGGCAGTGGGGTGCAGTGTGGGAGGAGGGGAGAGGGCCAGAGGACCTGATTGTCTCAGGTATAATCCAGGCACAAGCTAATACAGGACAAGATTAGGGTGATGTGCCAGCAGAAGTGTTATGGTAGAAATGACTATTTCAGGTTGATGGACATTCTTCCCTATTTACTATCACACGGTACTTTATTTTTTTCTCAAAACTTGTCAAAAGGCAGAAATGAAAAAAACAAAACAGAATTTTAATCCAGTGCTGTTGTAACTCAGGGTAACCTAAGTGTGCAACTGCCTTGTTGAATGTTTGGTTTAGGGAATTGAATTCAGTCTCTAGACTCCCTAAGAGGCTCCACTCCTTGCAAAATGCCAAAGGATGTAATTTGTTGACATCAGTGTTTCCATTAAATGGTCCTATTTAACTTTTAAGTCTCATTCCTAATTTAAGTCACATGTTATCTTATTTACTTCTCGAAAAGAATGTGAGCAATGGCTGTGTGATGTTCTAGGTGTGCGTGCGCGCGTGTGTATGTGTGTGTGTGTGTATGTCACAGTGAAAGTGCCTTTAGAGCTGGCACTGAGCAGACCTGGTTCCAGCCTGACCTGAGTGAGACCTGGTTCCAGCTTCTGCCGTTCCGTGACTTGAGATGTCTGTAAGTTACAATTTTCTGGGCATTGTTTTTCTCATTTATAAAATAAACGAGTTGCTTTAGATGAGACTAAGGTGCTTACCAACTTGACATTCTGCTGATCTTTAACGAACATTTCTACTGGGAATTTAAGAGAAAATTTATTTACAATAATATTTAACTTCCATTTACTTGTAATGGATCTTTGTTTCCTGTAAACTTTACCTTAACAAAGAGAACCAAACAATGCTTGGTTGGATGCTTCCTTCTTAGGTAAATATGGTAAATATGGTAAAGGGGCAATAACTTTGTTTAAAGTTTTTTTTTAATCTTGAAGAAATTGGACTCCCTATTTATTCTGTTTTTAAATTTCTCCCTCTCATCCAATTGCTATAACAAACTAAAGCTAAAATCATAATTAGTGAAAAAGGGAAAAAACCATTTCTTTTTAAAAAGATGAGTGAGTTTTAAGGTCAAAAATATGTTCCCCTCCTTATTAAAATCTAAACCATTAATATATGTAAGTTGTTTTTTTAACTTCTTGAGAATATGAATGTATTCATGATGTAATATCTAGGTTTCAAGTTGTAAAGCAAGTAGGTGGCAGCAGGGAAAATTCTCATTGTACAAAGGAAGTAGCTGAAGCCCCACATGGTGAAGATTTTAGAATTTGCCTCTTCAGATATGCTTTTGGGCTTAGAAGGGCATTGGGAGTTTTTTCCTCTTCAAAAATCCCAGGTTTCACAGGCCACACTTGCATATTAACAAGTGTTACAAATCAAATTTTGCTATTGCTCCATTCTCAGTTTTTGTGTGGAAATTCCCAAATAATTCTGGAAGAAAGATCCCAATAATGCAGACAAGCTTTGTTGTGCCCCACTGAAGGTGGCCCTGCTGATGCTTGGCCTGCAACTATCTGTGCTGAGGTCAAAGGTGCCCAGGACAGAGAGTCCATGTGTCTGTCCATGCCCCTGGCACTGCCCCATCTCTGTAGAGACTGCTCACCCCAGTACCCTGTGCTCCTGAAATCCACGGAGAGCCCAGCGGGAAAGCCTCATCTTGTTTTTTTCTCACCCTCTGATAGTAATCAACTCATGAATGTCACTAGGAGGCATGAATGTCACTAGGAGGCTGAGGGGACAGTCAGAGAAACAGCACCAAGCTGTAGTCCGAGTCACCCTTCTAATCCATGAACCATGCTTGTCAACTTCTCCGCTAGAATTAGTGCCTTCCCAGGAGGGTCCAAATAAGCCAGAATCTGGGCTGCATGCAGTTTAGGCTTAAGCCACGATCCTGATACACTTCTAAAACTGCAGACAAACCCCTGGATCCACAAAGAATCCATATTCCAGTTGGTCAAGAGTCCCCCAAAGTAAAATTTAAGAGGAAAGTCATCTGATTAAAATGGCTATGCTTTGTACTGCTAATGACTGCAGTTTGCCCAGCCATATCTGTGTCTTAAAAAAGGGATCTTGGTAGCCCAAATGAATCTATAATTGCTAGATTTTAAAGAAATGAGGAGATTTTTTAGATGGTTGGAGAGAGATTGGGTATTTAATCTTAATTTACATCAGTTGGATAGTAACCTACTTTGATTATCAGCAAGATCAAGTCAAATAGCGAAGAAGTACTTTTATTCATTCTTTACATTTTTTTGAGGATATGTAGTATATTATTTACCTGACCTGTAGACCAGAAGCAGTGATTCTGAAACAGTGACAAAATGTATAACAATGTTTGTGTTCAGCCTTCTTATTTCAAAGTGCCTCAGTTGGTTGTATAACAGGATGAGTTACTAATATAGCATTTTTCTCTTTGCAAAACCATGGATTTACTCATTCCATTAGCCTTATGTTTGAGATGTTGAGATGTATAAAGAGTTCCTGGCACATAGTGGGAGCTGAAAACATATTAGTTAAATGAATGAGTGAATGCAAGTGGCTGTGTGTGACAATGCCCAGGCATTAAAGGAACAGCAGTTTCAGTAAAGAAAACAGTTCTATTTCTTGTTGGCAAAACATGCCCACTACTCAGAGATGATGTAGAAGGTAGTGTTTCTTCATCTCTTCTTACTTGGGACTTGCTTCCCGTCTTGATAGAGATCCTTTCACAGATGGACTTTTGTTTGGCAAGTAGTAAGTCTACTTCTGTTTCTCGTGTTCGGTAATGCTACCTATCCCTCATATATTTGGTTCAAGGGCAGATCTCATCAGTCAAAAATATAGGCTTTTCAAATAGGTGTTTCAAGCGGGGAGGGAAAAGCATTGGACTCAGGGCATTCTCCAATGGTTCATTAAAAAATGCCCTTTGAATTCTGTGAGGTGTGAGGTGATTTGCTCTCTTAATTGATTAGAATTTCTTCTAATGCACATGTGTTTCATTAGCTGGGAGTAACCAAGTTGTTATGTTCACGGGTTTCTGCTTAGTATTAAATATATAGAAAACCTTTGGTGGCGCCTGTAGAAGTTGAGATAGGTTTGCTGGGAGGCTGAATGCAGTCTGACTTAGTGTTGAGGACTTCTCTGGCTAATGTTATGTGTAAATATTTCACAGCTATCAATTGTCTGGATTCCTTGATGGTTAGATCTAAGTACTGTGAACCACACCGTCCAGGCCTGTCCAGAGTAGGAGAGGAAGGCTTACCTCTGCCCCTAGTGCAGAAAGCCCAGTAATAAGGACAGGAAATTGTCATCAGAGCTGAATGAGGCCGTTTTAGGAGACCCAGACTCGACTTGTTCATGACCACCTTCCTGCTGAGTTTCTGACATTTGACTGGTCCAGTCTCATAGGGTGACTGACACAAGATGCTACTATGCATTCAGATATCTGTTTAACCTTGGGTATGGAATCTCACCATAATAACTCTTTACATTCTGGGGACCCTCACAATTGAAAGAGCATTTTCATACCATTACCTCATTGATCTTTACACCAAAAATAATAGCAGAGCAGTTATGTAGTATGCATGCTGGGCATTATTCTAGGAGTGTAATAACTTGTTTCCCCCATATAACACTATCCACTGAACACACAAGCTAGACATAATGGATTATTCCCATTTGTAGACAAGGATATGAGGCATAGAGGCATTAAGTAACTTGTCTAAGGTTCTGGCTTTATGAGCCTGAACAACGAGGATGAAGTGACAGTGCCTGGATCATAGTAGATAAATATTTGTTGCTGAATGGGGGAGACAGTGGGCGATAGGACACTAAAGTATAGTACAAGGACATATCACTGTATTTAAGAGGAACCCAGTTCTCCTGACTTATTTTAAAAGCATTTAAGTTCATTCTAGCAGTCTCCTACCATCTTTGCTTTCTCTGCTGCCTACCCATACATCTGTGGCACCCCAGGCTCTGGCTATACCTCATGTTCTTGGACTCTTGGCTCTTCATCCCAGCCAGGATACCTGCCTACTCATATCCCAGGCCCAGGCCATCCCAGCTGGTAGTGAACAGTTGGCATTGATCAGACCAGGTGTTTTCCTTTGGTCTGTGCCTAGAATCACTGTGGCCATCCTACTCTGACCCTATCCTTAAATGAACCTGAACCTGTGGGTGACTCCTGCACTTTCCTGGACTGCTTGCAACACTATGACACTTAGGGCACACTCCTTAGGGCAAACGGAGAGAGGTGACCTTGCTTTACATTCCCCCTGATTGGACCTGTAGGCCTATTCCTGAGGAGTAAAGAGAGCATATCCTGCGTCAACGTGATGTTGTAGTCAAGAGTGTAGGCTCTGAGCCAGACCATCTAGGTGTGACTCCCCTGCTGCTGCAATTTACCAACTCCTTAATCTTGGACAAATCTCTTAAACCCTCTTGGCCTCAGTTTCCTCATCTGTAAAAGCTGACAGCAATAGAACCAAGAGTATTATGTGGACTAAGAGAGTGACTACATAAAGCACTTAAACTGTGCCTGGAACATAGTTAAGTTCTGGATTAACATGAGCTATTATAATGGATAATTGGAAAGCACAGAAGAAATCATTAATTTAAAAAAATTTGGATTTTTAAATTCTGGGTACTTCTGAAATGTAATTAGGGTCTACCAACTGGTGGAAAAACTTTCCCTTGCCTTTATTTCTCAAATTCCTGCTCCCATTAGTTATGAAATAGGCAATAGATAAAAATTCTCAAGAGTTCTATTTTGGCTGGCTTTGATAGGAAGGAACAAATGTAAGAAATGCCACTGTAAAAGCAAAGTGCTTATCTGTTTCTAAAAAAAAGTCTATAGATTCTTCTTCAACTGCCAATTTTGATCCTAGTTTTATGCAGTGAAAAGCTTTCCAGCACTTTCCTGGCACTGATACCAAAACCCAACATCTTAAGGTGAATCAGATAAAAAGTGAGCCTTCACTAGCAGAGAAAAATGAAATATTTACAAGATAATTTTAATACTTTTAATCTCATCAAAATGGGGTTGTCTCATTTATTGGGGTTATACAAATAATTGCCTTAACTAAAAAGAAATAAACTGTCATTTTGGAAGAATGAATGATGATGCAATGTCAAAATTCATTTCTAAATGTCAGACAAATGGAAAATAAACAAGTTGTTTTAGAAAAGTTTTCTAATGACAAAATAATTTTTTTTAGATTTTGAGGAGCAGACAGCCATGCATAAATATTCAGTTTTTCCGTAATAATTGTCTTGTAACATTGAGAAAGTTACTTAATCTCCCTGTGCTGCATTTTCTTATGTATAGAATGATAATAATGATAATAGTACCTATCATCTAGGGACACAGGAGTGTTTTGAGGATAAAATGGGATAATGCAGGAAAAGATTTTAGTAGAATAGTTGGCTAGAAAATACTCAATATTTATTAATATTCTTAACTTTGTGAATATGTAGATAACTTTTAAAGTATTTCATAGGTATGTCTAAAAAGGAGAAATAGAATCATTGTGTTCATTTAAGCCAGCTGGAGTGTGTTTGTACTTTGATCAAAGGAAATTGCTGTAATATTCACCACTGGAAGCAAGCAAAGGAAAAAAAAAAAAATAGAAATCATAACCATGCTTTCAACAGTTCTTTAAACAGTTCCATTAGAATGTAAGTACCACGATGGTAGGGATTTTTGTCTGATTTGTTCACAGCTATATTCCCAGTGCCTAGAGGATTATTATGCATAGTAGGTGCTCAATATATATTTGTTCAAAGAATAAATCTGAATGCACACAGGCCAGGAAGTTCTCCTAGACCCGTAGCTTCTCATAGCGCGTCGCAAAGATCTTGACGTAAACCTTGTAATTTCAGCATGTGCGCATGCGCGTGCTTTCCTAGCTGCCACAATCAGAAACTAGAACTGTTTTCCAGCATCTGTTTATATTCCATCTTTAATGTCTTCGAATTTGCTAACAATGACTTATTTTAGACAGTTCCTCACTGAGATGGCGGCTGTACCTCCTATTCCGGAGTAGGCTGACCTGGTAGAATGAGATTTGCTCATGACATTGAGATATTGACTACCACTATCGGCAAAACGGGAACTTATCCAAAAGCAAGAATTTATCCCGAACCACTGTGGCATAGTGTTGGGTCGGTTGTTGGGAAGTACAGTCTTTATTTCTAAAACATGTAATAATGAGGAAGACATAACTAAGTATTTGTACTATTTTAAAGTGTGTCTAATACTATTATAAAGTGTGTCTAATACTGTGTTTAGTATTAAGGAGAGCTGTCCAAGTCGCTGTCTTTCCAAAAAGAGTTTGTATTATATTGGGTATAAATGTTCATCAGAAATGAAACATCGTATAGTAAGTAGTTCAATACTTAACAGAGTTTAAATTACCTAGTACAGGCTAAACATCTCAGAGAAGGAGAATTTATTATGGGCTGAAGTGATTGTGAAAAAAATATCACCAAGGAAACAGGGAATTGAGTTAGTTTTTCCACGATGGTGGTAGAGGAAAAAATTGGGAGAAAAATTAGAAGGTGGATAAATTAATTACTTGTTTTCTTTTTTTTGGTGCAGCAGAGAGTGAGCAGACTCAAAGCATAGAACAAAGAGTTGATTTTGTGTGGTATTGAGGGAAATATTGACTGAATAAGGACTTGTTTTTCAGAATGAGGACATTAGGCAGGATCCTGAATTTTTAAATTTTTTTTTTTTTTTTTTTTTTGCCGATGAGTGTCCTGGTTGTCATGCCTTCGGCTCTTTGGTCCTGAAGCGTTTGCTGGAGAAAGCAACTCATCGCTGGCCACCAACACCCTTACCCCACAGGCAGCGTAACCTACACCCTCCCCCAGGATCCTGAATTCTCAATGCAGTGACATCTTTGCAGGATTTCCAAGGAACTGGAGCTAGGAGGTTTTGTAATTTACATACATTTATGCTTTTAATTATATGTCAAGACCTTATTTTAAAATATTATATGGTCTCCTACCTGAGGAACCTGTTTTAATTCTGTGGGAATGTCTAGACTCCATTTTTACTGGAGGCCCTATAGCTTGGTGAAGAGCTAAGTACAGATCAGAGGCTGACCTGAGTGGTTTGCTTCAAGGTTCCTAACGATGTACAGCTAGGTTTTCTAAGGCTGGAGGTGGCTCATAACCAGGGGGTAGCCCCACACCCATCTTAGAGTAGCAGTGTCACCTGGAGAAAGAGACTTATCCAAGAGGACAGATTCAGGGAACTGGCTCATGACCACATAACACTTAGAGGAAACTAAATGGGAATGAACTTTATTCTTCTCACAGAAGACCTCACTTTATTCTGTGACAGCTCCATTCTCTACCATTAAGGGCATCATTTTGTCCCTAACTCATGTTAGAAGGACTCCTTCTCGGGAGTGCAATAATAATGGATAATGGGTAGCTACTGTGATATTTTCAATAGGGGAATTATACAGGGAGTGCAGTGGTTTTAAGATTGGTTTTACCTAGCCCAGAAAGCCTGGACCAGGCAATGGAGGGAAAGGAATAAATTCAATAAATATTTCTAAGCAACAATTTATATGACGTAATGACTTGTCTAAGTAACAAAAAAAGAATTAAAGCTGTTTCCAACACTGTTAACCTGGGAGAGAACAAGAATTTATGGTGCCATATGTGAAAGAGAACTTCCTTTTTCTGGTAGGGATGTGAACTGCTTTTGAGACATTCAGAAGTCTTATGAGCATTTGGAAATATGGATGTTGACTTCAAATTAGAGCAGTGGACCCCAGGTCTGATTGTTCTTCCAAGAAAAGCAAAAAGTACAGATTATTAGACCTCTCCCCAGACCTACTAAAGTCTGGTTGACATGTCCCTATGAATCTAAATTTTTAAAGACTTTCCAGGAGAAGAAACAAATTTTCCTTGTGGAATAACTGCAAATAATAGAGGTGGATACTCCCCCCTCTAGGAGGTAGAGCTTAATTCCTTGACCTCTTTGAGTGTAGGATCTGGATTTGGTGACTTGCTTCCAGAGAATAGAGTATGAAAAGGAAAAAAAATAAATAACTTTACGGTGCAAAAATCTGGTGAACACTACCTTAACCAAGTGGTCAGGGTAAATGTCATCAAAGATGCCAAATTCCTAAGAGTTTTGACACATAAAAAGGACATTAATGGAAAATTGATGAAGTCAGAATGAAGTCTTGAGTTTAGTCAATAGTAATCTACCAATGCTGGTTCTTAATTTTGATAAATGTACCACAGTAGTGAAAGATGATAATATTAGAGGAAATGAAAGTGGGTGAGGGGTGTACAGGAATGCTGTGTACTTTGCAACTTTTCTGTAAATCTAAAATTATTACAAAATAAAAAAAAATTATTACAAAAAAGGCTCTACAGGAAATTTTAATGGCCAGCCAGTTTGGACAATCATCTGGTTAGAAAATAGGGCTGAAAATATAAATGAATCATTTAGCTGATTATAATTTCAGGCTCTAGCACAGTGCCTAGCACACAGTAAACCCTCAGTACATATTTGTTCCAACACTAAGTCTATGGGTATTTTGTGAGATCAAATGGCATTATGAAAAAGAAAACCAAGGCATAATCATAGATAGAAAGTAGAATGGTGGTTGCCAGGGATTGGGGGAGCAGGAAATGGGGAGTTAGTGGGTATAGAGTTTCAGTTTTGTGAGATAAAAAGAATTCTGGAGATCAGGTGGTTATGGTTGTACAACAATATAAATGTACTTAATATCATTGAATGGTTTATTTAAAAATGGTTAAGATAGTAAGTTTTATGTTGTATATATTTTACCACAATAAAAGTGATCGGAAGAAAAAAGGACTGAAAGTAGCGTGTTGATGGCACCCATATATGGTGTGGGAGTCAGAAAAGTAACTGGCAGAGTTGAGTGAAAAGGGAAGGATAAGTCAAGAAGCCAAGAGGAGGGTGAGTTTTAGATGGAAGATTTGGGAAGATCAACCATATCAAATACTGTGGAGATGGAGGAGGCTGAGGCCCAGGAGGAGGTCACTGGTGAGTGAGCTCTGAGGAAATCACTGATGCTCTGGAAAGACAAGAGAGAGGAGATTGATGGGGAAGCCAAAGACACACACACACATACACACACACACACACACACACACACACACACACAACTGAAAGGATAGAAGGATAGAGGTCAGGGTGGTGGGTAGAAAAGAGAAAGTTTTGGTTATGAGAGTCAATTTCAAATAGTTGAAAAGTTGACCCAACAAAGGTTTCCTCTGTGTAGTTCAGAGTATACAACTTGGATTAATGAACTAACATTCCTGGAAGACAGCTCTCACATTAATTTAGGAAATTTTCTCCCAAGTAGAGCTCTGAAAAAATGGAATCAGCTGCCTTGGGATGTGGTGATCTTCCCATGCCTGGGCATGTCTGTGGTCTGGATTGCATTCATGGGAAGCTGTGTAGAGGTGATTCCTAGTGAGGTAGGAGTTGGACCAAATGACCACCAAAGGTTCTTATGACTCCATGAATTATAGATGCTACTATAATGTTACTTCACTTTGGGGGTACTTTGGAGGTTGGTACTGTCAGCTGACTTCTCTGCAAGGAGAAGACGCAGGACAGATGGAGACCTGGGGAGCTAATGGTAAAGAATTTTGAAAAAGAAAATCACTTGAGTGACTTCACTCCCGCCCGGCCCAAACTGTATTACACCATATCTTTTCCTGAATAGAAATATCAAGGTTAACATCACCAATAATGCCATGTAGATATCATGTACCCCTCATATGATGTGATGAGAGGACATCTTGGGACATAGTATCAATCCCTTGCCCCAGGCTCAGTTTTTGCCTTAAAGACGCTGCACTCTTTATATTTTACCATCTATTAAGATAATAATTATGACCTGGGATCCTGTTGAGGCAGGGAAAAACCCTAGCATAACTATAATTGATAAATTATATTGACAAAAATTTCAAATGTTATTATTTCAGGAGACAAATTTCTAACATTGCAGATTTCTAACATCCTATGATAAGAAACTTCTGTGAGAAGATTCTCTACTTGTTGTTAGATAAATGATAATTATCCTGTAATAGAGAGTAAGAAGAACAAAATGTGATTTAGATGCCAGGTGAAACGATACACTTTCCATTTGCCTTCGCAGAAGGGTAGCAAAAGAAATGCACCCCGTTCTTTCTTAACGATTTCTACCCAACAGCATTCACCACTATTAAATACTTCTTGATTTCTAGATTAGTCAGCTGCTTTATTCAGGATGTGGTGAACAGACATTGAAGTTTCAACTGGAAACGTGGTGTGACTATTTCTTAATGAGTCATTTTCATAGGTCACACAAGAAAATCAATTGAATTATTTCACAGTCACACCACACACATCAAGAAGGCCCTTGTTTCTTGATACTTCTCTGTATAATTCTTCACTCCAGCTGGACATCTTTACTTATTGTCCCCCCAAACACACTCAGCTCATTTCTACGTCATTGCCTTCGGTCCAGTTTAGTTTCCAACTTCTTTTGTGAGAGTTGTCCCTATAATTTCTTCAGCTTAACATTGCCTCTTTTTGGAATTCTATTAGAATTTATTTTCTTTATACCTGGCAATTATACTGTCTGATATTGATTGACTGATTGATTGATGTTTCTGGTCTCTGCAAATGGTTTGATCAATAAAGATAATAATGGGTTAATGTTAAGTTGGCTTGAGTTATCCTAACATTTTAAGGGCCTAAATTCTGGGGCTTTTTCAGGTTGGGAGAGTGTCTACTCTGACACCCTATGTTCTTTTCTTTACCATTATTAAAGTTTGATGACTGTTTCCTCATGGGTCAGAGGCTGTGTTATCGCTGGATCCAGAAGCCAACTCCACTATTCCTCCTCACTTTGCACTCAGATAATCCTCCTCGATAACAAATTGTTCTTTTTCCATGGTTCCTTTTGCCTCCTCTCTTTGAACTATTATGGAAATTCAGTTATCCCAGAGCTTTTCATTTAAAGCACTACAATGTCTGACTGTCTGGTCCGGCCTTATCATAAAGCGATAGAATTCAAAACGTCAAGTTTTGACAACTGATGATTTCTAAGAAACTAGCTCTAGGTTGCTATAGGGTTCCCATTCAATTTAGTCATTGTTGTCACAGACTTAATAACGGTCATGGCAAAAATAAAAAAGGTTGATTTACTGGCAAAGGCATTATCATGGTGTTGACAGCTTTCAGATGTATGAGTTAGTTTATGTATGACAGGTTATTAAGTTACTTCCCTCTCTGGGCTTTAAAAATATAAGAGTGTGGAGTTCTTTTATGAGTTAAAAAAAATGTTATCCATCATTCTAAGCCCTTCTTAAACACCAAGATATTGTTTCTACCATTTGGAATAGAATTTTTTTTGGAGGAGGAGGAAGGAGGTCATATTCTACTCTCCTGATTTTGAATGGACATAAACTATTTGTGAAGACTCTCTTATTTTTTCTCTACCCTTGTCTTGGCCTCCCCTCCTGGCTCTGAAAATCTGGAAGCCTGTCTTTCAGTTTTATAGAATAGGCAGTCCTCCAGGTGGTGTGATTTGAGAGACCTTAGAAAAATCTCTCCTTGTCCTGGATCAAGGCTCCCCCGAGGTGTCCTGATGCCCCCAATCCTCACTGTACTGGGACACAAAATCGTGCACTTCTTAAGGGCCTTTCAACTACCTCCCTTGTCCCTTGATCAGCTCTCCACTCATACCAGCTTGACCCTCTTTTGGGACTTCGAGGCCATGTCCCAGGTCATGTGTTCTGGCCTCTCACTCACCAAGGGACCAGAGATTGGGGGAGGCAGCACCCAGTGGGGAAAATTTTGTCCAAAAGAAAATGGGTGATGGAAGTGACTGGGGCAGAGAAATTCCTCCTTCATTCTTTCTTCTGTGAGCTACTTCAAGACGCAGTTCCTTTCTGAGCCTTTTACATGGCCCATGGATGAGTGAATGTGTCACTCATTTCAGTGTCTTTGTGGCGCACTCTGGAGCTGCACCCAGCATGATGGGTACACACATTGCATTGCTTTGCCTCCTTCTCTGCTTGCTTCCCTTTTTCTCATTCTCATGGCCCAGAGCTTGTATCTCCCCAATAAAGTGATAACCCCTTAATCTGTGTCTCAGGCTCTGCTTTCCAGAAGACCCAGGTTGAGGCACTTGATTCTAGAGTATTTCTATTGAGCTAAGCAATTTCTCTCCTTGCAGGTCTGCTTTGAAAGCAAATACATTTAGAAAGGGAAATCTGTAAAGAAATTATGTTCTATTAGGGGAAATGTTAAAGCAGTAAGAGGATACTTGTTTATAGGAGGGGAAAAGACAACAACAAAAAAAGACAGAAAAGGAGTTAAAAAAAGATGAAGGAGAACATCAATGTCAAACTTAATCTATTTCACACGTTTTTACTCAGCCACCCATAAGCTCAATATGTTAAACAGCATTTCCACCACTTAATGTATTTTTTTCAACTCCATTTTAGACATGTCCTCTTTTTGGACGTAGAAAATACTTTTTGTGTATAGTATGCATACTCAAGATTCTGTTTTTCTTTTTGACAATAAAGATACATTGGGAAATTCCCCAGATGCTTATAGTTTTTACTCCCGACGTTGATTTAAATTTTAAAATTTTGTTAACTTTATTTTTCAGAAATTAAAATTAGATTTCTAATCAAATATAATCTATTTGACTGTTAAATAGTATCATCTAAGATCTGACTTTATCTGTTATATTTGTATCACTGAATCACTTAACTAACCAACTGAATCATTAACTCCCATCTGACATAAACACCATGCTGCATAATGGCAGAACTGTGCTGAAAATACAAAGAATCATACATGCAGAAGATGACATATTTCTATTAATCAGTTGAGGTGCATTAACGTCAAATATCTTTTTAAAAACACTGGAAAAAAGCAGCATGTGGAAAGACCAACATACAGATTTTCCTCATTGAACACATATGTATAAGTGCACTATAGAAGTATAATATGTATGTGTATTTATCTTTTGTAGTTTGTTTCATAAGCATATTTTATACACAAGTCAAATCACATCATAAATGTAGAAATTTGTCAATATTCATTAATGAGAGTTGAGAATCTATATTTTACTAGAGTAATAAGAATTCTTTTTTTACTTCTGTTCTCTTAGAGCTGCTATTTTGTTGAGTGCCTATCTTGTGCCAGACATTACTGGGGTTAATAATTCATAATTTACTTTTTGCACTTTCTTTAAACAGATAGTTAAATCGTTACCATGTAAGTTATATATTATGGGCCTCAGTTTACAGATGGGGACCCTGAAGTTCAATGCTGAGTAACTTAATCTTATCACAAAGCTGGTGATTAAAAGGTACATTCAGGATTCAAATACAGCCCATTTGACTTCAAATATCTTTTTCCTATTAATCTGTACTGCTTCCCTCTCACATAAATGAAATATCAGAGATCTGACTGTGAAACATTCTTCTAATTTCTGCTTATATTCATAAATTGACACATTCTCCGTTGATTTACAGTTGAATTGTCTAATGGGACATGGAGTGTGGTTTGATTCCTAAAATAAGATTGATGTGATGTCATAGGAAATCACTGGATTTAGTAAACACAAGTAGAAGTTAGGGTATCAAAGAAGATATCCTAAGTTATCAGAATACAGATGTATGGACATTTTGTGATAATGTTATGTTTATTTAAAAAATATAAAATGTACTTGGCTCTAAAAATGGAAAGTTCAGCTCAGAGATGAGGCAAATACAACGTATATGACTGTTTAGGTTGGTCACATTTGATCTTTTTAAATAGTTGACCCAGCTGGTGTATGACTTACCTCAGCGTTAGCAGTAACTTTGAGACAGAGGGTCATGTTCCTTGTCAAGCTGTGTCTCTTTGAATGCTTGTATTGTTCCCAATGACTTCATTCTCCAAGATGGCTGATGGGGATAATACTTTTAATACAGTCTGTAATTTTTAATTTGAGAATCTCAAAGCGCATAAAACTAAATGGAGCTTTGACTCACTAAAGTAGAATTGGGTTTCTTTTCCTTTTTGTCTTTAATTTTATGAGTGGATTTGGTATTTAAAAAGCAACCCCAGAAATAGGGACTCAATATCCAGTCACTTAGCAAATGCAGCTAATTTAACATTATTTTGTTTTATTTTGTTTTTATTGCTTGAATGCATCTGAGAATTCTGCAGGTCATGTGCAGCAGGGAGGCATGGATAATAGGCGGAATGAAAGAATAAGAAAACAAAGAGATTGTGAAATATTTGGATGACAGGTAAAATTTAACACAATAACATTTAAAACGGACAATACAAAATCATTTCTCAGGTTAAAATTAAAATGAAACAAAACAGAGCAAAAACAAAAAGAACAAAAAAGCCATCAATACACAGCTTTCCGGCAGCATAAATGGTTTAAGAGCTTCTTTTTATTCTAAGCAGAATAAAACCCCTGTATTTAATGGAATAGTTAAAAAGGGCTGATATGCTATGGAGCTGCATTATCAGGAATATGGTGCCCACAATGTGAGAGCTGAGAGCCCCACTTTATTCTGTCTTTGCCAAACCATGTAAAATGGCGCTGTATTTTAACCTTGTTTTGAAGGAGGATGTCAAGGCTTATGAGAGGTCTTGATGATGTCAGGTAAAATACGGTTGGAGGAACCAGGATGTTTAGCCTGAGGAAGAGAAATCCTTTCAGGAAGACTTGATCTCTGGCTTCAAATATACGAGGATCAGTCACGAGAAAGAGAGATTAGACTTAGTCTAGGTGATTCCAATGAGCAGAGTAAAATTATGGGAAGGCAAAAACCAGTTCAACATAAAGAAGCATTTATAGAGCTTTAGAAATAGGTGCTTAATTTTTTGAATGAATGAATGATTGTGAGTGAAAGAATGGATGAATGGTCTCATTGAAATGTGATGCCTTAGAAGGGAGTGAAGTCTCTGTGCTGAAATTTTAAAGGTGAACTCTCCCAGGCGATGTTTTTAGGGGAGCTGAGGGTTGGTAGGAGATTTGAATACCTCTAAGGTTCTTACTAATTTTGAAATTTAATATAATTTTTGACTCTTTTGAATGAAGATCTTATGTTTTCCGTTTCTAAGTTCCATATTATGGTTTCCAGAGAACAATAGGTTCTCTGATAAAGATAATTTTAATAATGTATCTTCCTTTAAAAATTCTTTTGCTATATTATTTTACTTGATTTTTGTGAACTAGATTATGGAATAGGCAGGGAACCTATGATCCTAATTTTTCTTGAGGAAAAAGGTCAGGATAGTGTGTTAATTAGCTCAAGGTCACATGGTGAATTAATGACTGAGTTTGGTGATCTTTCCATAAGATAATGGTATTTTGCCTGAGAAATTTTTTAAGAAGTCAAAATTTGAGCCTTTGAGGCTATGCAATTGACTTAGATTAAAGGAATATATTAAAAATGAAAGCTATGTTTTGGATAAAAACTATTAAAACAGTTTGGAGAGAATTGCAATGGTTCTCAACCAATGTAATTTCTCCCCCAAGGAAACATTTGGCAAGGTCTGGGGACAGTTTTGATTGTGACATCTCAGTGGTAGGTGGAGGAAGCCGCGGGGATGCTACTGGCATTTTGTGGGTAAAAGCCAGGGATACTGCTGGTCATGGTACAATGCACAGCATCCCACAGCAAAGAATTATCCAGTCCAAATGCCAGTAATGTGGAAGTTGAGAAACACATTAGATGTTTCCCACTCATTTTAACCAGAACTTGGATTTCCTTGAGCAATGAGATCAGATGTATTGAATATAAAATACATTTAAGCTCTTATTTTCCAAAGACTTTCCATTCACTCAAAATAGAGTTATACTTGCCAGAATTACTAACTTTGACTGCAAAGGACTACATCGCAATTGCAGAAGTGGCCCTGCCTTTTGGGCTAAACTTTCCAACCTCTCTGCTCTGCTGTTAATTCATCCTTTGCCTCTCTCCTGTACCTTTGGCATCTTCCTGTCAATTATCTTTCATAATAAAACAAAAGCAAAATAACTCTTTTTTTCTGTACATATTGACTAATCTTAACCCCCCTCCCTTTCTCAGTTCAACATCTGTGAAGAGTAATCTACAATTATTTGCACAGCTTTCACGCCATTACTATTTCTTTAGCAAGATATTGCTAGTGCTTTTTGGTTGTCAGATCTAATGCATATATTTCAGTTCTTATCTTTAATTCTCCATCAGTTTTTATACAGTTGACCAAATGCTTCTAGAAAACCTCTCTTCTTAGTTCTGTGGCTCTTCTTGATCCCTTGAGGACTCTTCTCTTTCTACCCCTCTATTATATTGATTTTTTTCAGTATTCTATCCATAATCAGCTTTCTCTTTTCACATGGCTCTTTCTAACAGATCAATATGTGTGGCATTAAATACCAGTTTATTTCTCATAACTCCTAAATGTAGAACCCGTAGCTATGACTTCACTCCACAGCTCCAGATCTAATATCCATTTACTGTCTCTAAATGAGACACAGTCATCTCAAATTCAGAGTGTCTAAAACTGAATTTTTGTCCATGCCTGTCTTAGTCAGTTTGGGCTGCTATAATAAAATAACATAGACTGGGTGGCTTGTAAACAACAAATATTTATTTTTCACAGTTCTGGAGGCTGATAAGTTCCAGATGAAGGCTCTAATAGATTCAATGTCTGGGGAGAGCCTGCTTCCTGGTTCATAGACAGCCGTCTTTCTGCTGTGTCCTCACATGGCAGAAGGGGCAAGGGAGCTCTGTGAGGTGTCTTTTACAAGGGTCCTGATCCCATACACGAGGTCTCCACCCTCACAACCTAATCACCTCCCAAAGGCCCGTCACATCCCATTAGGGGTTAGGTTTCAACAAGAAATTCAGTCTACAGTAATCCTCAACCTGTTTGTCTTCTTGTATACCTTATATTTGTGATTGGTACCACAATCCAGACATTCACTCTAGTTACAAACTCCGGAGTCATCCTAGACTCCCTTTTCCTTATCTCCCACTCTAGCCCATTAGTCACCAAGTCTTTTTTTGTATTTCACTTTGTGACTATCTCTTGCATTCATTTCTTCTTCTCCATACAGATTTGTGTGCCACCACCTCATTTAGGTATGTCTGAATCACCTGTATTTGTATTAAAGCAACCTTTTCAAACTGAAAGAAAAGAAGATGATCACGTTGCTTCTCACTTAAGACTTTTCAATGACCCCATTTTAGCGACATAACAGAACTCAAAGTAACTAACATGGCTCTTAGGCCATTTGTGACCTACCAGCCCTCCAGTCTCCTCTTCCATCACAAGCCCCCAATCACCCTCCAAGCGAACTAGACAAGTTACTCATGCCATGTCTTTTTATAAGTTGTCCCTTTTATTTAGAATGCCCTGGTTCATTACAATTTTATTTATCCTTTTCTTAAAAATTAATTTTGTTTTTAATAAAGTAATAAATAGACGCAGATTTTTAAAAATCGAATAGTACTAAAAAGTTTAGAACGACGAATAGCAGATCTTCGTACCTGCCTTCCTGCCTCTTCACCTGCCTAGAATCAACCACTTTTGACCCCTTGAGGTGCCTCTTCTGTGTTTATCTCTGTATTGCTAAACAGTATGCTTATAATGCTATTTCTTGACTTGTCAGGTTTAGACTTTTACCTATTGAGATTCTCTTCTAATTCTAGTATAGTTACTATAGGGGTGATACTCAAAACACTTAAGAACTAGCACAGCACAGATTATGATTAATCACAGCCACTTTCCCCACATGGTCTGTGTTGGCTAATTACTGGTCCTGATTTTATGACAAATTTTGTTAAATTATCAGTATTTACATTATTATTACCATATAAATATTGTCCACTGCTGAAACAAATAATGTACTATAATTATGTTATCTTGCTTACACAATTTTCATTTTCTAGAAGTTATCAATTGATGTTTTAAAAAATCATTTATTACTCATTAAAAACTCACCATAATTCCCATCTTCTCAGTGAGTCTTTGCTGCTAGGCAGAGTTGATTCTCCACTCTATGTTATTCCTGTATTACCTCTTTTGTACTCATCACACTATACCTTATAGATTTGTGTGTCTATCTTCCTTGCCAAAATATGAGCTCCTTGAGGTTAGTGATAATATGTTATCTTTGAACCTTCAGTGTTGTGCACCAGTGCCAAACACAAAATGTTTAATAAATATCTGTTGAATTACGGATGGAAGAGGAGTGGCCTTTGTCTTTGAAGCAGCCTTCAATGCTGGGTGGATGGTTTTATGAGCATTTCTCCGATTTCTGAGTCGCTCCATACAGATCACTCACTCAAATGCCTGTCAGGATCTACGCAGTTAAAATAAATGAACGCAGCAAGCATGATGGGGTCTGTGGCATTTAAAGGGGTCACGTGCTACTAGGCTCTAGCCAGCTGTTGCCATGAAGGTGTTTCAGATCTGTGTTGCCAGACCTTCTGCTTTTTAAATAGAAGCAGGAAAATCCAGGCTTGATATGAACTGTCATGATTCAATTTTTAAAAACTATGCAGACTAAGTAAATGGTTCTTCAGGCTCAGGCTTGATTTGGTTCATGACCACCAGCTGATGAAGATTATTAGGTGGGAGTAGGAGGAACTGTGTACCCTGTCCCAGAGCCTTGAGCTTGGTGTCTGGTTGGCCTGAGAATGTCTCTACCGCAAGGGGTCCTCCGCAGGGGCTCTACCCAGTGGAATTCCTTTGCCAGTTGATGCCAGCATGTGGAGTGAGCCTTAGCAGAAGAGAGCCTGGGCTCAGCCTGCCGGAATGTTCGGAGGGCCGGGCAGGGTTTCAATGGAATCAGGACTTCCTCTGTTACGTGGAAATAAAGAACGATGTGTTAAATCATAAGCGATAGTGGGAAGGAGTAGAAGACTAAAAATTGTATACTATGTGCCAAGCCCTGTGTGTGCCTTTTTTTATGTTACTCAACTTAGTTTTTACAATACCCCTGAGGCAGAGATACTGTCATCTTCAGTTTGCAGATGTTGAATCTTTATGAGATTTAGTTTATTTTTCAATTTCCATCATCAGAACAGATCAACTGCAGAATTAATGCCTCTTGAATCTGCCCATGAAGAAAGCCCATGTATGGGAATTTAAAAATGATTTAAACCTGTTTTTATAGTAAAAGAGAAGATGGTTAAAATTTTCCACTAGAAATTGATTGTTTAGTTTGTTTGTTTGTTTATAGATTGACCTAAGATTGGTCAATCTTTCAACATTTGTTGAATATCCATTGTATTCTGTGTTAGATTCCAGGATTACCAAACTGATTAATATACAATTTCTGTGCTTGAGAAGTCGTAAATGATTGTTTCTGGTTTGTTCTAAGTGTGATAGGAGGGGGCCAGGTATTGGGATAAAAGATAGGAAAAATCTGGAAATTTGGTGGCCAAATTGTTGGGTTTTTAAAAAAATTTTGAGCTACTCCTTTTTTCTTGTTGCAACAAACAGAATATTCAGGTAGAAAAATAAGAAAGTGCAAATAAAGAAAATTAAGGAAAAAGTCTTCTTCTAACCATTGTGGGCAACTCTCTACCTACTTACTTACCCAGCTTTTTTGGCTATTTATCTGTATGGATATTTTTATACTTATCACAAACAGATGCAAACACTCAGATCCCACTACATCACTATTCTGTAGCCTGCTTCTCTTACTGAGGAATATTTTGAAATGTTTGAAAATCATTTTTTATGGCTGAATAGCATTTTATTGCATGGAA
Organism: Eubalaena glacialis; assembly: GCF_028564815.1. Classification (NCBI taxonomy): domain Eukaryota; kingdom Metazoa; phylum Chordata; class Mammalia; order Artiodactyla; family Balaenidae; genus Eubalaena; species Eubalaena glacialis. The sequence goes on along the minus strand of NC_083720.1, from coordinate 93,402,776 downwards.
GTATTCCATATATTTAATCAATTCTCTATTGTTAGATATTTAGGTAATTTCTAATTTTTTATAACCAATGTCACATGGAGAAATTTTGTAGTGAAATCTTTTTATGTATGTTAAATTATTTCCTTAGGAAAAAGTACTAGAAATGAAATTACTGGATTTAAGTGCATGTACAATTTTAAGCTTTTAGCACGCATAGTGCTAAATTGTCCTCCAGAAATGTAATACTAATTTACCCATCCCCAATGGATATGAGTTGCTATTTCTCTTCACTGTTTCCAACGCTAGTTACCACCTCTTTTAAAAAAAAATTTTTTTTTCTAATTCAACAGAGACAGAAAAGAATTTCTGTTTTGAAAGACTCTTTTTGAAGACCTTTTGGCCTTTGACCTTTCTGGATACTATTGTTCTCTGGTTCAATACTATCACTTTGTGTTTTGGTTACTTGGTTGGCTGATTACCTGCCTTAGTAGCTTTGGAGCAGTTTGAGGGCAGAGCATGTCCTATCCACCTGTGTGTTTCTGGGTGCTCGTGGATATTTGTTGAACTGAATTGTACTGGAGGACATGTATAGTTTAGAACCTTGGCTAGATGTATAAATGTCAATACAACCAGTGGGCAAGTTACTCTGTTCCTACCAGTTACATAATAATGAGAATTTAATTGAACATCGATTATGTGCCAGCAGTGTATTAAGTGCTTTGCACACTTACCTGGATGAATCCTCACAATGCTCTGAAGATGAGATAATAATCATCTCCACTTTGCTGATGAGGAAACTGAGAGGTTATAAAACTTGCCCAATGTGCATGGCTGTAAAGTGGCAAAAGCAGGTTGTGAACTCAGGAAAAGTTAACTACCAAGCCTTCTTATCTCTCCTCCACTGCCCTCCCCTCTCCAACTTCTTATTATAGATATTTAAAAATATATATAAAAGTAGAGAGAACAGCAGAGTGACCCTTGATATACCTACCACCCGGCTTCAACAGTTACCAATATGTTTCATCTATGCCTTTCCCTCACTACCTCACAGCCCTCTTCCCTGGTTGGATTATTTTAAAGCAAATCAGAGATACATTAATTTCTTTAATAAGTATTTAAATACATATCTCTAAGAGATATGGACTCTGTTTTTTATATCCAAACCACAATATCGTTATCACACTTGAAACTATAACAATTTCTTAATATTTTCTAATGTCCAGACAATGTCAGATTTCCTTAATTATCTCATAAGTGATTTTTACTGTTGCTTTGTTTGAATCAGGACCCACGCAGGGACTACACTTTGTATTCCAAGCTGTCCTAACCTCAACACAGTGTTCCTCTCTTCCCCATGCCTTTCTGTGAAGACTGTCCTTGTCAGAGACAGAGGTACTTAGCTGGAGGAGTTTGAAATTTTTAAATAATTCCTATGAATTGAATATCTAGTTCGCATCTCCCCAGAAAGAAGCACACTCAACAGTTTATACCTGAAAAACACTGGGTCCGTGTGGCATGGAGAAAAGACATTGCTACACAAGTTCATCATCCCTTCTCCCTGGAAATTCATCAGTGTATTCATCCGCTGGCTGAGAACTCCCTCTGTTCTTCTGCTTGTAGGATAAGCCTCCATCACAACTATGGTCAAGTCTCCTCATTTAAGGGGCCAGGGCTTGTCAGATGTAAGTGATGCTGGCTTGAAAATTCTGTCTTGAGCCCTGAGCTTAAAAAATGAGACACGCTGGCCTGTGTAGCCCTCCCTTGCTGCGGGAGAATGACTTGGAAATGGGAGCCACAGCCTTGTTATTTTCATAAATCGTCATGACTTTGATAGAATCTTTCACATTGAGCACATTTTCATTGAACAAGTTTTCATGTTTGTTTTGGTTCTGTTTTAAAATTGAAGGTCTAGCGATCCTCCACTGTGTTGTGGCAGATGGGAATTCAACCAGGAGTCCTGAAAATGATGGCCTTCTCTGTGGAGATCGTGGAGAAAACTGCCCAGGTAATGCATAACAAGAGATGCATTTGTTTTTATCAGCCTTATATTCAACCTCAGAAACTTGACCCCCCTAAATTTTAAGTTGTTGATAATATAGTAATCATAAAACTCGGTAGTTTTTTGAGCACATGTTAATGTACCAGGTTCTGGGCTTTACATACAGTAATTCATTCACTCCTTGCAAGAACCCTATGAGCTGGATAATATTTTTTACTTTATTTCAAGGTGAAGCTAGAAAGAATACGTAACTTGCCAAAGGTCACACAGCTGATATATCACAAATCTGGGATTCACGCTCAGGTCTTTCTCATTCTAGTGCTTCCATTCATCATTATACTATTTTGGGCATCGTAGATGTGTACGTGCTTCAGCCTTTAGCATGTGATGTCTTGGACTAGATTCATAGAAAGCTGGCATATTCTATTCAAATTAAAAAAATTTTTTTTTCTATTTTATAACTTAAAAGAAGGGAAGAAGGCAACAATTTTAAAACATATTTTACCTTGGAGGTTCCTGAATTAGTATTCTCAAAGTTAGTCGTCTGAGGTAGGGATCAGCCTTAGTAAAGAGTCAGAGAATAAGAATTTAGGTTTCGTGGGTCATGCGGTCTTTGTTGCAACTATTCTGCTCTGCCATTGAACTATGAAAGCAGCCATAGACCTATGCCAATGAATGGCCTTGGATGTCTTCCAATAAAACTTTATTTAGAGAAACAGGCTGTGGGCCAGATTTGGCTTTTGGGCCATAGTTGGCTGACTCCTGGTCTAAGGTCTGTCTGTCCTTTATAAATTGCATGGTCTGGTGTTCTACAGGAGCTGTTTCTTATTTTAAAACAAAACAAAACACAACACAAGGCCAATTGCAAAAGTAGGGCAGAGTGGAGAAGAGCCTCTTGTATTCCCTGGAAACTTCTCTGAGCTGGGAGTATGGTGACGTGGTGTAAGTGCTCCTTTCCTAGCACCCTGGGAATGTTGTAACTGAGCCAGGAACACTCTGAGCAAGTCATCCTGATGTGAGTCATCAGTTCCAGCCCAACCTTCATCTTTTTTTCCCTCCCGCTAGTGGGTGGTCTGGCACGTGCCCACAGTCTGTGGAGTCCATCGCTGTCTTAGGTCATGCTTGTGCGGGTCTTGTCACCCATGTAGTGAGAAGGACAAAGCCAACTTTATGTGTTTGTGTGCTTTTCTTCAGTCTGGTTTCAAATGTCTTAAATGACAGCATTTTCACATTTCCTTTGGGAGATTATTCCATAACCTGATGATTGACAGTGTTAAAAAATCTTCCTTATCCTCCTCCTAAATGTATTTTTAAATTCTTTTATTGTAGTAAAAACATTTAACATGGGATCCGCCCTTTTAACAAAATTTTAAGTGTACAGTACAATATTATTAATTATGGCAACTGATGTTGTATAGTAGATCTCTAGAAATTATTTATCTTACAATTTATCTTATAGAACTGAAACTTTAAGAGGAGAGAGGAGAAGAGATGAGAAAGTATTGAGCCTCAATGCATGGCAAAATTTAGAGGTTAGGGGAGCTGAGGTCAAACCAGCAGGGGAGAATGAGCAAAGGAGGTATCCCATGCATTCTTTTTTTTTTTTTTTCTCACATGCACTCTTGAAAAACAAAAGGAAATACAATTTTTTCCCTGTCGATTCTTCTTTGTCTCCTAGCCATGAATAATTTTAGATACATGAAATACACTCAAATCTCAACACTGGATTCTTTTTTCTTCCTTTAAAGGGCTGGAATGAAAAGGGCAACTCTAAGTGAAGGTTCACTCCTGTAAGCTCAGAAATGGTTGGCACAGTCCTTCTGGTTAAAAAACATGCTGATCAGACCTGATTGGCCCCCCGTGTAAGCGTATCCTAGTAGCCCAGGAGGGTAATAAGTACATCTGTGAGATTTATTTTTCTTTTCCTGGAGAAACAGACCAATTCACATTTTTACAGGAAACGGCATTGAATGTAAGACGAATGGGAATCCTCAATTACAATAAATTTTCCAATTTTGCACTTTTTCAAGAGCATCATGAATTTACATTCCCCTGTCCCACAGAGATAGTTGGCAAGATAAGAAGGAAAATTAACTTAAAAAATATAAAACTTTCTTCCTCCCCTCTTGGCTTAAGAAGGTTGTAAAATGAAGAAACTCTTATTGGGAAGATGCTTAGAATATTAAAGCCTCAGGCTGTACTTTATAGAATAGGAGGCAACGTTTCTCCAGACTCTGCTGAGACCACTTGAACTCTCCTGTGCACTGGTTGTTCCCCCTATTTTTTAGGTCAGATATCTGTGTGAGAAGATGATTTTATAGGTATTTGTTTTCCTTCCTCTCTCTCCTAGGTAACACTTGTGGGACTTCTATCTCAAAATTTAGTATCCCTTTTTAAATCTCTTACACAGAGATTGAACTATGTATCTAACTAAAGGTAGAGATAGAAGAGGTTATAAACATTGTAATGAGATTTACCAAAAAAGCATTGTCATAGTAATTGTATATTACCCTTAGAGTTGATTTCAGAAGAGTTGCTGATATTAATATCATTTGCAAAATCATTAAATAGATTTTTCATGAGCATTATTGGAATAAATAAGGGAAGGTTTTCTGAAAAGTAAACCTAATGTATCAATTGTGAAGAGTTTTAATCACAAAGGCATCACAAAGCCTGTTTTGGCTTGAGGTTAAGAATCATGTACAGAAAGACTAAGGAATCACACTGTTCAATCAAAGCATCCATCAAACTGAGGAAAATTCCATATTTAAACTAGGTTATTTGGGTGTCTGCTGTATTCCTCCACTTTAGTTTGGCCCAAGGGAATCCATCACATGTCATCTAATTATTCATATGACCCTAAGAAGGTGACCACTTCCTATCTATCTGCCCATACTATCAGTGAAAGCTATTCTTTTTCCTGATCCCTTTTACTAACTCTTAGAATCAAATTTTGACATCACTGACCTGCAGTAGCCCTGGTGGTTTCTTATTTAATTGGTTGTAGAATCTTTGAAATACAGTGTCATGAAGAGTTTACGATATGTTACCTGTGGTGCCCATCTGTTTATAAGATTGTGTTGCGATCTGGTCCTTTGGTACATGTAATTTTCTCCAGCAATTTTGTGGGACAAACTCACTCCCACAGGAAGGTTTTGGTTTGAGGAATGTGGGTTGGAAAAGAGTAAGGTGGGAGGGAAAAAGATCAGTTAAGTTCCACCACCCACAGTATCAGGGAAATCTTCACGGCTGTGACATTTTCAAGACCATACCATTTACTTCTCAAAAGAGAAACACAATATATGGGACTAATCATTCTTTTATCATAAGATTAACTTTTCCTTTTTCTTGGTAAACATCTCTGGAATGGAAGGGTAGATTTTGCCATCCCCTGCCCTATGTCATCAGGTCTCATAATAATCAGAAAATGTTAGATTTCACAGCTATTCAATTTTCAGATAATGTGACCTTGATGAATATTAGATGAAAGCAACTGGAATTTTAGGTGCATTTCAAAAGGGAGAATGCTGATAAGCCTTCTCATTACCATGAGAAAGAGAGAGGATCCCATTTGGGTTTTGTTGTTTTTTTTTTTAATTTTTATTTATTTATTTATTTATTTATGGCTGTGTTGGGTCTTCGTTTCTGTGCGAGGGCTTTCTCTAATTGTGGCAAGGGGGGGCCACTCTTCATCGCGGTGCGTGGGCCTCTCACTATCGCGGCCTCTCTTGTTGCGGAGCACAGGCTCCAGACGCGCGGGCTCAGTAAATGTGGCTCACGGGCCTAGTTGCTCCGCGGCATGTGGGATCTTCCCAGACCAGAGCTCGAACCCGTGTCCCCTGCATTGGCAGGCAGATTCTCAACCACTGCGCCACCAGGGAAGCCCCCCATTTGGGTTTTTTTTTGGGGGGGACGCTGTATGTGTGATTAATTTTTCTTCCAGGTTTTAAAGTTCCAGAGAGAAATCACAGGACATTTTCTGCTTGGTGGCATGGAAGGGTTTTTAAATCCAAATAATGCTGGGAATATTTAAGGGCATGCTTATTTGCAAAGGAGAGAACTCTGTGAGCAATCAAAACAGGGCCTGGCAAACATTTCCCTGGCATGGATTTGTGTTGCTTGGATGAACCATGGCTGATCAAATCACTGCGTCCAGCAGCTGCTGGTTAAGGCGCTCTCTGGTATCTTGCTCTGTATGGTGTTTATTAAAAGACTGGCTATGTTTAAAGGGGCGTGACAGCCAGAGGAATTAGTAAAGTTCAGGATACAGAGCCATATGGCTTATATTTAAAGTCAGGTGTGCTTTGCAAAGTAGAAAAGACCTTTCTGGAGCAAAGAGATCTGTCAGTAAGTCTTACTGCTTCTTTATGGTAGTATAGTTGATTTACAGTGTTGTGTTAGTTTCAGTTGTACAGCAAAGTGATTCAGTTATACATATATCTATTCTTTTTCAGATTCTTTTCCCATACAGGTTATTACAGAGTATTGAGTAGAGTTCCCTGTGCTATACAGTAGGTCCTTGTTGATTATCTATTCTTAAATTCATCTCCTTGCCCTCCATTTCCCTGCCCCAGGCCTATATCATGTATGTGTGCATGGCTCGGATATGCCTTGGATTCCTCTTTTCCCCCTTGGCACTTTCCTGTCTAATACATTGATAAAATACTTCACAGTTTAGTTTTTACATATTTCATGTAATTTAATCCATAAGAACCTCTTCAGCTCTCTCCCAACTTGTATTTCAAGGGTAAACACTTCAGCCCACTGACATTTGTGGTCTCTGACTTCCACTCACAGCCATCCTTGGCTGCTCTCCTTCAGGTCTCTTCCATATCCATTAAACCTACCACCCACCTACTGCATAAGGCTGGCATACTCCCGACCCTGAGCTTTCGCTCTTGACCTTCTCCACAACTCAGCTGCTTGCTCACCTCCTCCTAAAAAAGCCTACATTTCCTAGAAATTTTCTTTAATTAGATAAGCCCTCTTTGTACTGGCACAAGATTTCTCTTAGAATTGTCAAGATTTTCAAGATTCTAGGATCAACTCGTTTACCGAGGACTTTATTGTCCCAGGTACTTTGCTAGGAATTTCCACATGTATTTTTTATTTGAGCCTCTCAACAGCCCTTTAAGGTAGATGTCATCATCTTCAATTTCCAGATGATGAAACTGAGGCTCAGACAGCTTAATTAGCTTGCCTGGACCCATAGGGCTCATGAAAGGCAGAGCTGAAAATGAAACACTAATTTCCTTCCTCCTAAGCCAGTATTTTTTCCAGTGTTTCCATGTTTCCATGGTTACTAGGGTTGTTTTTACTCATTTCTTGCTTTTTATTGACTTAAATTTGTTCTATTGTACCAATGTAGATCGTTAGATAGGATATCCCTTATTTCTTTGATGTTTTCCAATGCCTACTACAGGGCTATGGAAAGAGGAAGTACTTGATGGATGGAAGCTGACCTTCATTCGATCAATTTATTTGCCAAAATACACAGATCTTTGCCTTTGAGACATTTTGCAGTTACTTCTGGGAGAAATTTCAATAAGAGTCCCATTGATTGGCATGCATGGGAGCAAATGTCTGGCACGTACAGGCAGTCAGCATAGCTGGTAATCAAGTCACCAACCAAAACCAGGTCAGCCAGTGCCTCAACAATATTCTGTCACCCTCTGAAACTCTGTGACCTGGCATCACAGAAATTTGCTGTGTATAGATCATCCAGAGTCCTTTGTAATTATCCTCTCTGGTGACCCTGGGCAATTTTTTTTATGTATGTATATGTATATGGGTGTATATATATATGTATATATACTCATTTCATAATATTAATTAAGAAGTTTAGTAGTCACTGCTATTTATAAAGGGATTGTGTAATGTCATTGGGGTGCCAGGTGCCATACCAAGCCTAGTGTGAAATGCCCTCTGAAGTGACCACTGTAGGCTTTCTGGTTCCACAGGTGTCTGAGTCCTGCAAGCTGTCGGTCATACCATGACTATGGAAAGGCCGACCCTGGGCTGGAGCTGGCTAGTTAGCAGTTTCCTCTGGGTGTGGGCAGGTGTCTGTTGTGAATCAACACATGCAACAGCTAGTTAGTATTTCTTTACTGTTTCTCTTGACAATCCTTGTTTCTTGAAACTTTCTACATGTAAACGATGGAGAAATCGCTCCATATTACACCCCCTGGCTCCCACTTTGAAAAATTAGGCAATTAAGATTCTAAAAGGTAAGACAAGGAAGTCAGTGTAGGAGTGAAATCCTGGTTATGAAGCTTACAGTGTTTTCCTCCTTCAGGGCAAGAGAAACCCTCCAGGGGTCAGATGAGAGGGATAATCTCCCATTCAGAAAAGCAGGACTTCTGGGTGCCGCAGGCTGAGAGCAGATGACAGCTACCTGCCTGACAGAGCACCAGAGCGGAGCAGGCAGGAGCATGGACTCTGGGACAGGACTGCCTGGGTTTGAGCCCCAGTTCTGCCACATATTAGCTGCATGATCTGGGAAAGTGATTTAGCCTCTTTGAGCTGTGCTTTGCTCATCCATAAATAGCACTTAGAACAGTGCTTCCCTCACAAGCCTCTTTTGAGTATGAAATGAGTAAATACAGCCCTCCCTCCGAATCTGCGGGTTCTGCATCCGCAGAGTCAACCAACCACGAATCCCGGCTGGGGGATACCGAGGACCGACTGTAAATGCCATTTAACACAAGGGACTTGAGCATCTGCGGATTTTGCTGTCACCTGGGGTTCTGGAACCGATCCCCCTCAGATACCGAGGGATGACTCTCTATATAAAGCATACAGACCAGCATCTGGCACTAAGTGCTGTGTTTAAGTTAAAAAAAGAAAAAGAGGACTTCCCTGGTGGCGCAGTGGTTAAGAATCCGCCTGCCAATGCAGGGGACACGGGTTCGAGCTCTGGTCCGGGAAGATCCCACATGCCACGGAGCAACTAAGCCCGTACGCCACACACAACTACTGAGCCTGCGCTCTAGAGCCCGTGAGCCACAACTATGGAGCCCACGTGCCACAACTACTGAAGCCTGTGTGCCTAGAGCTCGTGCTCCGCAACAAGAGAAGACACCGCAATGAGAAGCCTGCACACCGCAACGAAGAGTAGCCCCCGCTCGCCACAACTAGAGAAAGCCTGTGTGCAGCAACGAAGACCCAACACAGCCAAAAATAAATAAATAAATTAATTAATTAAAAAAAAAAAAAGAAAGGAAAATACCCTTCTCTCTTTTCAATGCCATCAGCCCCATGTCTCTGACAATCTTCACGGAAAGAAGAGCCTCCTCTCTTACCACAGTTATGCTTTACCCTTTAAACAACACCAACGTTTCTGAGAGGTAGTTTGGACAGAAATCTTAGTTAAAATATGAAACGTTCCTGTCACAATCCCCATTAGCCAATCTCTAGGGCTAGTTTCGGGTCACAAAAGTCTGACATATGCCAGTGTGGGGAGAAGGAGAAATGAGAGATTGGAGTATATTCCACAGAAAAACTGGCAGCACAGGTAGGAATATGATTCTACGTACAAATGTGTATTTAAAGTGAGTTGATTTATTGAATCATTTCTCATTCTTCAGCTACGACCACACAACCAAAGCGAAGAGGCCACTTCTCTCGGTGCCCCAAGCAGTACAAGCATTACTGCATTAAAGGGAGATGTCGCTTCGTGGTGGCCGAGCAGACGCCCTCCTGCGTGTAAGTGAAGCGCTGAGCCGACAAGCAAAGGGGTACAGACTGGTGCCGGTTTGGGGGGGTGGTGACAGGACTGGAAAGTCTGAGCTAATCCAGCCATCTGTCGGGATGCAGTTCCCCCTGGTCCTACCCCCTCCCCTCCCTGCGCCACTTGTTTAGGGGCCCCGTTGGACAGCTACTTATGGAGAAACTGACGCACACTTTCCTGCTGAAATATGAGCGTGCGAAGAGTCCAGATCGCCTTCCAGGCAGGGCTGTGTCTTCTGCTGCCTTGCGCAAGCAAAACTGTTTCTGTCCAGTGTTAAGGATGCTTTTCAGCTCAAATAAACTCCCAGGGGTTTATTGCACTCGAATGCAAACACAGTCTTCTGGCATGTGTTAGGTGGTTCGTAGTGAATGTAAATATGAAGGAATTTCTGCCAAATTACAAGCTACTTTTGCAGGTGTCAATTAAGTGCATGGAAATCAGTCCTATTTTTAGAGATTCACAAAGCCTGTTTAGTACAGCAGGGAACTGGGAGGAAAGTTCTCTTTCCAACTCTCGGTAGATTGAGTCCAAGTTTAATTTTACTCAGGCACAAACAAATTTTTTGCATATCTTAAATATTTATTTTCTTCTAAAGATGTCTCTCTAAAGTGCTGTCTGAGACCCTACCTCGTAGAGGAGCAAGATGATTTCTTAAGTATATTTTTGACCTAAAGTCATAGAACGCTGATGTTCTTCTGTGTAGTTGCCCCAGTATTCTTTTTTTTGTTTTTTCACAAGTGTCTCAGAACAGTGATTCCAAGCCCTGATATAGTGGAACATTGAAGAGTCATGGACTTCTTCAAAGTTTGATTATAATTAAATTTAATTAAAAAATCAATATACACAGATAATACTTCGAGGGGAATAAGAAAAAAAACTAATGTAAGGAAATAAGGAAAATGTGCTTGTGCATGTGTTGGGAAAGATAGAGCTGCGTTGGGTCTTCGTTGCTGCGTGCGGGCTTTGTCTAGTTGTGGCTCGCGGGGGCTACTCTTCGTTGTGGTGTGCGGGCTTCTCACTGCCATGGCTTCTCTTGTTGCAGAGCATGGGCTCTAGGCGCACAGGCTCAGTAGTTGTGGCTCAAAGGCTCTAGAGCACAGGCCCAGTAGTTGTGGTGCAGGGCTTAGTTGCTCCACGGCATGTGGGATCTTCCCAGACCAGGGCTCGAACCCGTGTCCCCTGCATTGGCAGGCAGATTCTTAACCACTGCACTACCAGGGAAGTCCAGGAGTTGATTTTTTTAAAAAATTCATTTAATTGCTCACTGACTTGGGAGAATATAATGAAGTTTTAAAAGATTAATGCCCTTTAACCCAGTACATTTCTTTAACTGGTCCCTATGTCTGTAGATGTACTGTTCTTTAATATTGCTGCCTTCTAGAATGAAAACCACAGGGTGTAATCTACCTGCCTGAGATCAATACACAGCCTGTCCCCCTCAGTCAGAGGTTAAAACCCATTTTCTCCCTAGCTCCTCTGATCCTGGCTTGACTTTCTAGCCATGTCTCTCACCACATTCCCCAATGTTCCTCCATAATCCTCCATTCCTTTGCATGGCTTATTAGACAAGCTCTTCTCATAGTCTGGAAAGTTTATTCTTACTGACACTTTAAGATACAATTCAAACATCAGCGCCTCCTGGACCCCTGCGTTGATTTGAGTTCGATGTCCTTCCTCTGTGATTCAGTCACACTTCTATGAAAGCTTTTTTCCCCGGAGCATCACTGCTGATTTCTCTGGACAGCCCTTCTGTGGCTGTGAGCTCCTAGAGGCCAGGGATGATGGCTTATTCATTTTCATATTCCAGTGCCAAGCACAGTGCCTAGAATTTACTAGGTACAAAAGAAATGTCTGATGAATAAATGAACAAGTCCCTCTGTCATGGTTCATCTAGTGCTGTGCTAGATGTTGAAACCAAGACCTTAATCTGAACCAGGAACACGTTCTTAGTGGTGGAATGATACAAAAATCAAGGGGAGGAGGAAGAGCGCACGAATCAGGACTCAGGGTTTGGAGTAAGACAGGCCTAAGTCAAGATTTTGTTTCCGCCAGTTATAAGCAGCATTAACAATGGGTCAGTCACCTTTTCTGAGTGTGTTTTTTTAAAAAAGAAATTTATTTATTTTATTTACATTTATTTTTGGCCGCGTTGGGTCTTGGTTCCTGCGTACGGGCTTTCTTCAGTTGCTGCGAGCGGGGGCTACTCTTTGTTGCAGTGCGCGGGCTTCTCATTGCGTTGGCTTCTCTTGTTGCCGAGCACGGGCTCTAGGCGCACGGGCTTCAGTAGTTGTGGCATGCGGGCTCAGTAGTTGTGGCACGCAGGCTCTAGAGCGCAGGCTCTGTAGTTGTGGCACACGGGCTTAGTTGGTCCACGGCATGTTGGATCTTCCCGGACCAGGTCTCGAACCCGTGTGCCCTGCATTGGCAGGTGTATTCTTAACCACTGCGCCACCAGAGAAGCCCCTGAGTATTTTATCATCTATAAAAGAAGATAATATCTTCCTTTCAAGTGTTGAAAATTAAGCAAAATAATACATCAGCAAAAGTACTTATTGTGATACCCAGCACAGAGTAAATGTTCCATAAATTGTACCATTCAAGTGAATGGGAGGTATACATCCTAGGCCTGACCTTTTAGGTGACTTGGTGTAGCACAGATCAAGCAAAGCTGTCTTGTCATTGGTGGTTACGCTATCTTGGGAAACCAGAAATATCTCCTTTTGCTTGGGATCATAGGAGTTTGTGGACTCCTATCTTGACATAAAAAACCAAAGTGTGTTTCAAATATCTCAAGTCCCTTCTTAGTCTTCTCAGTATTTTCTTGGAATGGAGATGGTTTGTTTCCAGGTACATAACTTTGATTTATTTACATGGCACAATTCATTTAGGCAGTGTTACATGTGGGTGGGCACATGAACTGGGAGCCAGACTTCCTGCATTTGAATCCAACCCCACTCACTTATTTTCTCTTTACCTCAGTTTCTCCACCTGTCAAATGGGGTTAATAATAGCACCTACTTCAAAGGTTGTTATAAGGATCAATTGAGTTAATACTTATACATCTCTTAGAACAGTGTCTGGTGATTATTTCAGAATAGCGATCCCAAATCCTGATTTTTCAGAGTCCTCAAGGGTCATAGCATCTTTAAATGTTATTTTTAATTTTAATTTATAAGATGTTTATTAAATAAAAACTCATTTATTCATTTGCTCAGCATTTATTAAACTTCTACTAGCATCTTTCACCCTTTGCCTCTTTCCCATTGAAATGACCATCAGCTGATATGTTATTAATTTGATGAGCAGTGAAACAATATGAGAGCCACTGTAACTGGCTGTGTAAGGGTCTGACCAGCTACATGGCTTCATTGGGTTATAACTTACAGGAAGGACTGCTTACTGAGAAATTCATTTAAAGCATGGGTAAGCAACTGAACCCAGAGCTTATAATTAGAAAAACTTTCTAAAAGAGCAGCAAGTAATTGCTATGTATTTTATGGGCACAGTTATTGTTTAAAAATGCTGTATTTAGTAAATTTGTTAGAGAAACATTTCTGCTAACTGGAAGATACTCTATTTGTAGATTTTAATTATAACCTTAAAAAAAAAAAAAACTAAAGACCTCCCTCCCACACATGCAATTAAAAGTGATTTTTCCCCCCCAGTTCCAGTCCCATGTGCAAAAGATTTTTGATATTTCAAGATATTTCTAAGCTCTCTTCCTGTTATTTTGACCTTGCAATGAAGAGCCTAGCTATCTTGCAGGAAGCAATTTTCCCTCATACATCCTGGGGTCATTTTGCAATAGATGGCATTAGGTGTTTTTTCTCCTTTGCTTGCATTGAGCCTCACCTTTCAATTGAGGTTGTGACTGAGCGAGGCTTTTTTTTTTTAAGCATTGTGTCAGCTACAATATTGCCAGTAAGGGATCTCCTTACTTGAGAAATAAAGCTTTGTGGGAATTAACTGCCTTAGCTCTTATCAAACATAAACTCTGGAGTGGCCTGGCAATAGATCCTTTCGTAAAACAAACAAACAAACAAACACAAAATGAGGTTGCACAGGAATCTTTGTAAGAAGTAGAGCTTCATCTTTCTGAGATTTCAATAATTATGTATATGACCAGTATCTCTTTGTGTTTTGAATGAGTCTGAGGAGAAGAAAAAGGAAGAATATTTGTTAGTGCAAAGGTGTTGATGTTACAACATATAATTTTGGTTTTAAAATAGCCTCAGACAAACTTCTTAGTCATCTTTTACGCATCTTACACAATTCAGAGAATACTATGGATGGTCCCTAAATCACTGAGCTTTAAGGGGTTGAGTGTTGCTTGGACAAATCTCGGCTCGGTCAGATGGCTCTGTATCTGCACCTTCTGACGTGGGTCATTTGCTAAGTTGAGGTGAATTCAGGACTGTGTTGATGGAGTTGGAAGAATGAGAGGGGAAATAGTGTCATTTGGAGAGTCTGTTGATTTCTGGTCACGGCACTTTACTAGGGCCATAGGAAAAAGGGGCATTTAGAGGAGAGTGGAGGGAATGGTTTACAGTTCTGAATATGTGGCCTCAGAGGGTCAGATAAAGGAACTAGAGAGGAGGAGACCTATTGTATTTTGAGGCAATGCAGTTGGGGAGGTGGTGAAGGGAAGAGTGTTACCTAGCTGCTACTCCTGAAAGCAGTAGAACCAGAACGGATGCATGGAAGTTAAAAAGAGAGGCCAGGGGCTAGGAGTTGGGGGGAGAGAAATCCTGTAGAATAACATTTATGGAGCTTTCTATGTGTTCCATGTTTGATCATATAAAACCATATACTTTAAAAATAATTTATAATAGGAGAATTTGGGCACACTGAAACGCTTTGTATTGTCCTATGATGAAATGGGAAATCCTGGGGCTTTTCGAATTCCCTGTCCTGGGGGTATTTAAACACTTGGGAGTGCTGTGTAGGGAATTTTATCACCCCCTTCCTTTCAAGACAGATCTTAGTAAATTGTTATCATCCCTGTTTATTGATATTAGGCATATTATTAATGATGTTCAAGGGATGACAGGTTTTCAGCAAAGAATGAAATTTCTCATGAACACAGTGGTTGTACAACTTAACATTTTTTAAGGAACTACACCCTTTATTAATTCCAAGTAATGAATACAGTGTTAGTTTCTTCAAAAAGGAAACAGTAAAGATTCTTAAAAGTCTTTCACTTTTGACCTTGTTGCCTTCTTCTTGTTTCACTTTTATAGCTGTGATGAAGGCTACGCTGGGGCGAGATGTGAGAGAGTTGACTTGTTTTACCTAAGAGGAGATAGAGGGCAGATTTTGGTGATTTGTTTGATAGCAGTTATGGTAATTTTTATCATTTTGGTGGTCGGTGTCTGCACATGCTGTCAGTAAGTACTTTTAAATTTAATTTTAAGGGAATCTGAAAACTTTTATCTTTCCTATCTTCTTTCCTTCCTTCCCTCCTTCCTACCTTTTCTCTTTCCTTTTTGCTTTGATTTAAATCACTTTTCACAGTTTGCCATCATTTATTTAGAAGCATTTATAATAAACACAGGACATATAATTTTTGTCATTTTCTGAGCATAATTATTGTAATTTAAAATAAAATTTTTATAAATCTCCTAATTAAAAAAAAAGGAGGTGGGCAAAATGAATGAAGGTGACCTAAATGTACAGACTTCTAGTTGTAAGATAAATAGGCCCTGGGGATGTAATGTACTAATGGTGACTATAGTTAATAATATAGTATTGTATATTTGAGAGTTGCTTAGAGAGGAGATCTTAAAATTCTCATCACAAGAAAGAAAACTTTTGTAACTCTGTGTGGTGATGGATGTTAACTAAACTTATTGTGGTGATCGTTTTGTAATATAACCAAATATCAAGTCATACCTGAAATAAATACAATGCTATATATCAGTTATATCTCAATTTAGGAAGTCCATTATTTAGTCCTAAAGTCCATCATATTTTATGTGGGTTTATTAATAGGCTAAACAATACTTTTATTTTCTTAAACTGTACCGTGACACAACTTTGAAAGATGGAAACAAACAAAAATATTTTTTTCTTGGTCACATTAAAATAATGAATTTTATTTATGAAAGATGACTGCACTTTCCTCCTGTCTTTACTTTTCATTATATACCTCATCTTTGGTAATTAAGAAAAACCTTGTTTTTTCTCTGAGACAGAATGGCTTGGTATAATTCTTAAGTTAGTTTTGGAAACTCATCAAATTTTTTATCAGGCCAGGACTCCCACAGAGCATGCTAAAAAGGCATTTTCTAAAATGCTACCTTCTTGTCTTGAGAAGCCTCCTAAATTGTTACATTTACCCTCGGGTTGTGGTACTTATTAGAGGAGGGTGTGGCATGATTCCTTTCTTTAGAACATTCTGGGTAGAAAGGCATTAGCATAGCTATCGGCAGTCTAGAGTGATTTTTGTCCCAGCTCTGTCATTAAACATCTTTGAGACCTTGGACAAATTTCTTAACCTCTTTAAACTTTAATTTTATTTTCTGTAAGACAGAGGATTAAACCAAATAATCTGTAGGATTCCTCCTAGCTATAAAATTGAAAGGTATTTTTTAAGATTTTACCTACTTTATGGCAAAAAAGAGTTTTTATAAGGCCAAGTTTGGGGCAGAGCTGGGAAATGCCCTATTTTATTACATTAATTTTACTGTAAGAAAACTGGACTGCAGCCCAGAATATCTAACACACTTCTTAATTAGTATATCTAGAAACTTAATTAACATATCCAGAGGCTACCCTCACTCTCTTGGTTTTCTTATGTCTGTTTCCATTTTGTACTATTTCTCATTTACACATTAAATAATGCTTATCAGTCTATTTTGTAAAATGACTTGGCCTGAAAGATTTTCTTGCGCTCACCAAGATCTATCAACAATTAGGTACCATATTCTTCCTATGTACCTATAACTATACCCTATCCACACTGATGCTATTGTAGCTATCATGTGAGCCTGGAGAAAGGGATGGATAAAGAGAGAACCTAAATTTTTTTTTTTAAAAAGGAACCTATACATTTTTAACAGTCTAGAAATAAGATCATAGGCTCTCTTGATTAATTTTGTGATTGCATTAACTAATAGGACCGCACTAATTTCTAACACTTTGTTTTCCAAGTCCTCTTCGGAAACATCGAGAAAGAATAAAGAAGGAAGAAGAAATGGAAACCCTGGGTAAAGATATAACTCCTATAAATGATGACATTCAAGAGACTAGTATTGCTTAATGGTAAGTGTGATAAACTTGGTAGATGGGGAACAGGTGACATTTACCTGGTGAAGTAGGGCTTAACTGCATCAAGTAAATCATTGTTTGGACTTTGATTATGTTTAAAAACATCTAAAAATAAATTGACTTTTTTTTTTCATAGAATCTGAAGCCAAATAAAAGACTTTCTCATATCTTTCTTTTGGATGCCACTCTACCACAGAGATAGAGTGTGGACTTTTCTATACTTTTTCTAATGTACTAAGATCAGTCTGCTTTCTAGTTCTGCATGGCTGTGGTCGTTATTTTATATTCTTATAAAATATTACAAGATATTTGATATATTTTTCCAATATATCACAAGAAGAATTTTCGTTTAGACATCTCACATTGAAAGGAAATAGCAAAAGCAATATTTTAATAACTGCATTTATTGAGCATTTACCACATGCCAAGCACTGTTCTAAGCTCTTTTAAATATTCTATCATTTGGGATTCCAGCAGGAATCACAAATCCTCTCGGATGATCCAATAAGGACATTTCGATGAAAGGGCTGGGAGGGCAGGGATGAGGGCGCCCATAGGAACGTTGAGGCTCCCAGAGTCTGGCAATTGCAGGAGGCTGTAATGCTGGGGAAGAGTTACCTTGGCATTGAGAAGCTGGCTGTGCTGGAAGACCCCAGCAGGCAGGAGCTGTAGCTGTGGATGGAAATAGCCACAGCCGGCACCTAAACAATGAAGGACGCAGGAAGTGGAGAAAAATGCCCCCAAACCTTCTCTCCTCTTGCCTTCAGATCTTTGGCAGGTGCCTCCCACTAGCCAAACTCAGTGATAATCCAGAGGGCAAGGGAGCCCTTGTGATGCAATCTGTAGGTCAGCCCCCCCCCCGGAGCGCAGAGCAGAGCAGAGGAAGACTCAGGGGGGCAAACGGAGCATAACTAGCTCAGTCAGACAGGGTAGTTTTGTCTGTAAGGCATCAAGCACAGCCAAACTGGTTTAAAATAAAGGAAATGTATTGGATCGCATGCACCGGCAGTCCAGAGGGAAGGTAGTATTCACACTTCCTGGTACCAGAGTTCCCATGCACAGAACAATTATTTCTGTCTTTCTGTTCACCAGTTGAAGAGTTGGCTTCATCTTTGGCTAATTCCTCTTAGGTCATAGAAGAGGCCAGTAGCAATCAAGGCCACATGCTTTCTTGTTCCCATCCAGCAAGCGAGAAAGGTGACTTTCTATAGCTCGCCCCACAGTACAAAGAATCTCCTTTCCCAGGAACTCCCAGCAGATTAATAGGGTATAGTAAATGCTTATCAAGAAATTATAATATTCTCCTAACTTATTACCAGAATGACACGAATGAATTGAAAACAAAAATGCTGGCTCTAGATATTTTTTGTAATTACGTAGTACATTTCCTTTCAATGGCTTGCTCTCTTTTTCCTTTTTCCTGCAGTCTATGAAGGTACCTCCAGGCTGGTGGCAAGCTACAAAATACCTTACTCATTTGAAAATGGACAGACTGTGTCTCAGGAAAACAGCTAGCAAAATGAATTTTAAATAATGTATTTACTTTTTGTTTGTAATGTTAATTTGTGTTGTTTACTATTGTTTTTATAATAATAATACGTAATTTTATTATTATATAGTATTTGGGAAAAGCACCCAGTTAAGAAGGGAAATTTTAATAAACTTCCACTTAAGTTTTGTCACTGGGATTACTAGTTAAACAAAAAAGAAGAGTAGGAAGGAGTTTAGATCTGAGGAATTGAATTAATAATAAAGCTACCATTTATCCAAAACTTACTATGTGCTAAGAGTTTGAAATACATTATTTCCTTAATTCTTTTAAGAATCTATGATCCTTATTTCTCATGTATAGAAACAAGCCCTAAGAAGTTAAATAATCTAACCCAGTTTTACAGTTAGGAATAGGTAGAGCTGAAACTGGAACCAAGATTTACCCAAGTTCAAAGTTTGTGCTGTTAACCATCATTTTTTTTCATTGGAGTTGTTGCAACCTAACTCACAATATAACCCAAGACTTAACACTAAACTGTGTTTTGCCATGACTCTGAGACACTGGTGCATTTTCCTGCAGAAACTCAGAATGCAGAGTCCTGGATATACGTTATTGTTACCATCATGCTTTCCGTAATCTTGACTTTCATTATGCTTCTTCGCTCCTTTATAAATTCTCAGTGATATGCATACATTCTTACATTTCTAAAGCAAACAGATTTGCCCCATAGCTAAGGTAATGAGCAGAGATGGGAAGTAAATGCCTGACAGTCTTTAAGCCCCAGATAAGTGTCTATGCTTGCTAAAGGATAGATAATAGCACTGGAAGAGGCTATGTATCCCCGGGTAAATGGTCAGTGACAGTACAGCAGAGCCCAAGCAGACACTGGCTGTGACCATATCCTCATTTGTTCTTCTAAGAAAACAATACCCGTGATTGCTCTCAGGTGAATTTTGGTGCAATCAAATTATGACCATAGTCATATATAACTTGGGATCATCTTGCCAAATGCTCCTTCAACTCCAGATTACAGTTAATAAAGATTCTTTTTAAGCCTGAAAAAGCAGAATGCACATTGAGCCAATATTCCATAGAATATGGAATTTCCTACATCGGCTGGGTGGATCATTTATAAAAACTGATGAGATGTCCTCAAATTGCTACACTTTGGCTGTTGTGCCTGTCAGCAAAGCAGCTTTTCCAGAATCTTTGTAAATTTTACTTTGCAGTGTAGACTCCATACCCAAAGTGAATCAGAGAATTCAGAGAAAAGGTGAAGTTGTATATTACCTTTTATCACATGTCATGTTTCAAGTGAGACTGAGGCTGTGCTTATGTATAACACAGAAATAGCTCAAATATCAATGAGAGCTAACTGAAACAACGGATAATTTTCTAAATCCGTTTTTTCTCCTGAGAGTGACCATTCTTGAAATAGGATCAGTTTCAACCAATCCGTGTTGGATACACTTTATTTTCAAAAGCCTCCTCTGAGCTCCTTCATGCTCTTTCTCTTTCTCAGTCTTCCTTGATACTAAGAGTGCTTGAAACACACAAACAGAGGTTGGTTGACCAGTGGATTCTGTCAAGACAATTCAAGCTTGGGAATTTTCTTTTGATGCTAAAATATTAATGGTGTCTCTTGAAATTTGGTAGACCGAACTACCAAGAAAGTACTTCAGAGATTTTCGTATCTTTTCAAAATGTATTTTATAATTGTTTTGCATACGTTAAATGACCTTGTTTATGTAAACTGTCAGTATTATCATGTAATAAAATAAATTTATTTTTAAAACAAAGCAGATATGTTTACTTAGGAATTTTCTATTGTTACCATGAATTATTAATAGAAATAAATTTGAACATTATTGCCTTAAAAAAACTTATATATTATAGCAACTATCATTAATACGTTTGAAATAGTCTACTCTGACCACGTGTTTTCCTTCGAAACTAAAGAATTTGGAAGTGTGGTAGACACCTATGAGATTGTCTGCGCACCAGCCTGGCCGTATTTTCTAACCTCAGCTCCCACCTCCAGCTGCGTTTGGTTGGTCTAAGGCGGGCACTTGATGAAATTGGGCCGATTGGAGTCATTCCCAGGGAAACTGGGAACTTGAAATAAAGTTACTCTTCTTTGGGTTCATGGGATATACAGACGTGCATTTTGACACTATTGGCAGTCATGTTTTGCTCCGTGTGGACGAGAAAAGCGAAAGAAGCTGGTGAGAAAAGAACAGAGGTGAGAGGTGAGTTTCCCGATAGTCTGAGTTCGTACCCCGTGCATTCTCAAAGTTTAGATTCATTCCATTCCTGTGTGCAGCCTCCATGAGACCTGTTAGTATCTTTATAATAAATTCCTCATTTGGCTTAAGCTAGTTCTATTTGGATTTCTGTAACCTGGAACCAAGATCCTGACCAACTCTGGTGCATCATGAGGTTGTGGACAACAGTTTCTTAAAGCAGAAATGGCATCCTTTATGAAACATTATGTTAAGATCTCAGAGAGGAGGGTGACTTAGCCAGCTTAGAAGAAATCAGGGAAGGCTCCTGAAGGAAATTACATCCGCTGACTGGCTCTGAGAAAGAAAGGTCTCTGCCCAAATCCTGGGTAAAGCCAGGTATTTCTTGGATCCTTGTCAAATTCTACAGAATTTCTTGGAAAGCTCTAGCAGTGGAGGGGCTAGTGGGTGTTGCTACAAGGGAATGTGAGAAGGGTTGGAATCAAGGCTTTGTACCTTGTTCTAGAATGTCCTTTGCATGACAGGGTAAAATATATGGGCATGTGAGCTGTGAGGTGAGATGTTCCTGATTCCAATACTGTTATATTCTTAAGCGATGGGCTGAGATGGAGGAGAGCTTTTCTTTTCTTTCCTGAAGTGGATTATTTGGGCTTTTACGTTTTCCACTCTGTATTATTGCCCATGCAGTAGGCAGGTTACATAGAGAGTAGAGTAAATTGTTCTGGGTCAAATAACTTGCTATTTGGATAAGGCCCTGGTTTGTGCAAAATTCTGTGAAGGAAGTCCAGGACATATTTCAGCGCTCATGGTTTTAAGACCAAACTATGGCTTTAATGAGACCTTCGTTTTAGTATATTTTGCAATACTCTATTATGAGAGCTTAAATATATTGGGGCATTGCTGTCATTCATTCATTCAAAAATATTTATTAAGTACCTACTAAGTGCCAAGTACCTTAGTTCTGGGACCTCATCGGTGGACAAATAGTGACCTCATGGTCACCAGCTTATGTTGTAGTGTATATAATCTTTCATAGCATTGAATTTAAAACAAGGCTTATCCAAGAATTTATGTTATCCAGAGGACATTGTCATTAGACTTTCAACCTATACCACTGTCTTGCAGCATGAAACTCAAGATGAGCATTCACAGAACTCAGTATATGGTAGGAAGAGCAGATTTCTTTTGACCGCCAAATAATTTACATATTTTAATAATGACTGTCAGCAAAAAAGAGTATAACTATGTTTCTTTGGTGTAGGAATCTTGGTTTATACATTTTTTTGTTATGGTTGATGAATATGGGTGCTATATTTGGGCATCTGTTCTTCTTCAAAGAATTTTCTATGCTTCGAGGCATTTTTTTCTGCAAAGAAAACCTGTTCCCATGTGATCAACTTTGGCAGCTGAGCGTTGATGCCGGAACATAACGTGCGAATAGTCTATTCTTGTCTGTTTGCTAGTGTTACTGGACCCTGAGAATGTGTATCTTATAATAACATCTAGTTGGCACTTCTGTAAGCTCACTCGTCCTCAGGACCTGTCGGCTATTGGTGTCTGAAGTACTCTGAAATTCTACATTAGGAAACTAAATAAACGATACAACTCCAAAAACTGTATCAGCAATTAATTCCAAGAGATAAATTATGTTTATGCTATTGGAAATTTCAAAATGTGGATACCTAGGAATGTTTAAGCAACAATTACAATCAGTACTTGTATTATAAAAGAAATGTTAGCCAAACATATTTTTAAAGACATTTTCCTCCATTTTTTTTCTTATACTTACTCAGGTTTAAGTCACCAGAAAAAAAGCACAACAGGGGTACTTCAGTAGGTGTTTTCCTTTATCTCTTTCTTCAGCTTATTTAAAAGAAGTCAAGGAAACAGAATTCTTCACAAACACAGAACTCAGTGTTGCCTGCTACAGAAAGTGTAATTATTCTTGTGCGATGTGTGCAGAATAATAAAATATTTTGAAGCTCTGTGATCCAAGCTGGATGATGATTTGTCATATGCTGGGTGTTAGAACCCTTCTACACGGAAACCTAGGGAGGTTCCGTTTCCCTGATGGAACTCAGAATGGGGCGTCGGGGGCAGTGGCAACCCTCAAAAACATCAACTTTCTTTGGCTTTAATTATTAATATTATAATTACTACTATTAATTGAATTGAATTATTAATACTATTTCACAGAAAGCTAATGTCAAGACAGGGATACCCTAGTGTTTTATTTTCCCTTCACATGAAAGCAGACTTTGAGATGAGCACATGGGAACAGCTATTTATTTGGGAAATAGTTCCAGGATATACAAGTGAACAAGAGGGGAAAATGAGGCAGAGAAGCATGAGAAGCTCCAGAAGGGCATGTTAGTGAGAGAATTGCTGCTGTGGACAATGGGATTAATCCCACTTGGATCCACTGAGGAACCATGTGGAATGCCCCTCAGAAGTGTCCCACCAAGGCTTGTGTCAAGATGGACTTTCTATTTACAGACATCTGCCCCTCACTGGTTGAGGGTTAAATGCCCTATACTTTTGGGTTGTCCTGCTCACAGGTAGAGAAATCCTCTGCTATGTTGGAGAAAGCCTCCGGACAGAGAGACAGAGAATTGGAGGCACGTGATGTGGGAAAGTAGTGTTTCTAGATCTGTGGAGCTGACATCCAGGTGGCGGTGGTGGCTTTGGCACATGGCTTCCTTGCAAGCCTGCCAGCCTCTCTCTTCCGCTTCACTGCAGTGACAGGGGTAGAAGGCAGGGTGCAGAAGGATGAGAGAGATGGAGAGAGGAGACAAAACACCCTCGGAGTATGAAGGCAAGCAGTGGAAATGGCTAGAATTTAGCTAGGGTCCTCAGAGACTATCCCCACACCACGCTTGTGTTTATTCCCTTCCTCCTTCCCTCACATCCTCCCTCTCATCTACTCTCTCTTTTTCTCTCTCTCCCCTTCTTCCTCCTCCTCCGCTTCTTCTTATAATCAATTTTAATTTCACTCATCTTTCAGATAATGCCTACCACAAAGTTTAAGAAATTAACTGTTATTTTTAAAGACTAAGAGTTCCCACAAAATAAGATTCTTCCTTCTAAATGACCTCTCTCTAGACTGTTTTCCCCACTAAGCTGAGCAAAAGCAATCACCTGCCTTCAGCAAATACACACAGAATTGCCCAATAAATATAGGTTGCCACGGAAACCAAACCAAAAGAAAATAGAGAGATAAGGTTGAATATTAAGGATTTGTTTGGCCCCAGTGACATTGTTTTTCAAAAACAAAATTCTTTGGTCTATGAAAGTGTAAACCATTGTTCCCTTTCAGAGATATACCAGGTGAATCCTAAAGCCATCCCTGAACCTTTAGTTTCTGTGCAGTTTAGTGCTTTTTCACCAGCCCTTCCTCTACCTCCTTTTTCCCCTTCCCAGGAGCTCATAAAAGAGCAATTGCAAATGACTTCTGGTGGCAGCATACGTTGGTGGTAGTGGTGTGGTGGACAAGAAAAGGGATTTGGAGTCAGATAGACCTGGGTGTGCATCTCAGCTTTGTGGTGATATTTTCCCATCAGCATTTTGACACTGGAGACTCTAATTACCTAGGGTATCTTGACAATTTATTCTGTAAGTTGAAATGCTCTCATTTTGTTTTTAAAAGATGAAGAGTGCTTCAAGGACCAGTGCATTTTTCTCTGCACATCTTATTGTTCGTATTCAAATCTGAGACTCCTTTCCTGTTAATAAGCATAATTTGCTTAGTGCTATGGTTGAAGTATTCTGACGCAAGTCATTCAGAGTGACGAGAATTCCTACCTATTTCTCCACAGCTCAGAAACTTCTCAGGAAATTCATCTTCACGGAAAAGACCAAGGGATAATATTACCAATGGTAATATTACTATGTCAAGTAGCCAAAGGCTGTTTCTTGAGGTTCCATGAAGGCAATTTTTATTGGAGCTTAGGGAAGCATTATGGGGTGAGGCTGGAACCAGAAATTGCATGTTTGAGTTTCAGACCATGGAATTTGTTAGCTAAATGAACTCGGGCAGGTACTTATACTTTTCTAGTCTCAGTTTTCTTATAAGTCATAGAATGATTTCTAAATGCCTAATTGGACTCTTGCAGGGTTTCTTTATTCCTAATATAAGCTAACATTCATATAGTACATATTATGTGTCAGGAATTGTTCTAATGCTTCACATAGGAACTCATGGAATGCTCCCAACACCCTTACGCACAAGTACTTAGTCTTTTCCGGCAGAGGAAGCTGAAGGACACAAGGTGAATGTCTTGCCCAAGATCACACACCTAGTTAAGTGGCAAATCCAGGATCTAACGCAGGGAGTCTGGCTCCAGACTGTTATCATCACTAGAAAATATTTATGAAGTACTTACTAGTACTTACTAATTTCCTAGATACAGTATTAAGCACTTTACAAATAAAATCTAATTTGTTCCTATTTGTTCTTATACCTATAAGAACTCTATGGTATCGGTACTATTACCTAGGTGCAGAGAAGGGATTAGGTTCAGAATCTGAGCTCAAGGAACTTGCCTGTGGTCCTATGATTCACAGGCAGAAATTATTTCTTTTGCTTATAATATTCTCCTTTTACTGCTCACCCTCTCCTTTGCTGGATAAAATTCTCATCATTCTTCAAGTCTCAATGTAAACATTGTTTCTTCTAGTAGTCTTTGCTGAAACCCTATACTAGGCAAATTTGGACTAAAATGGACAGAGATAGTTCAAAATAAAAAAATTATAAAAAAATTTTTATAAGTAGGAAGGAAGCAGTCTGAGAAATCTGCTTAGTTGCAAATGTATAATTTCATGTGGAGAATGAAGGACATCTCAAGTGATGGAGGAAAGGGTGTAGGGACTGGAAACAAGAGACATAAACAATGGACAAAGTAAGCACTCCCTGGGAGCAGAGTTGCCTTCTAACCAGGGATCATTCCTTTTCCCCACAGGAGGGATATCTGACGATGTACACTCAGCTGGATTTCAGATTTGCTATGGAAAAGTGACTGCCGTGTTGTCCTGTTTCTTCCATTTTTGAAAGAGAGTCCTGTTATGGTTATTTTGTACCTGTGTTTTCATTGCATGTTAAGTGTGTCAAAAGCAGTTATCTTCTTGTAAGTTTAAAGGTCTCTGAATGAGGGAAATGTGCACCCAAGATGCCACACTCCAGAATTTCATCTACATTTGAACAGGATACAAATTGCAAGGTATTAGATCCTGAGACTGATAGCGCGTTGGATCAGACTTTGGGAACAGTTATGGGGAGTTCAGTGTATTTTGCATTGGGAATGGACTGTGGTAGATGAAAACAAAATGGCCACACTATTCAGCAGTTCCTTCTATCAAGAGGTGGGATCTGTTCTCCACCCTTACATATAGATTTACCTATGGGACTTGCTTTGGCCAATGGGGCGCTAGAAAACAGAGGCTTCAGAAATTCTTGTTCATTAAATTTGCTCTTTCTTGTTTGGGAATCCTCCATGTGAAAAAGCCTGGATTAACTTCCTGTAGGATAAAATTTGATGTGAAGAAAGTCCTCACTGAGCTCCGATAACCCACAGAATCATGAGCTAAATGAAATGGTTGTTGTATTCAATCATTAAGCTTTGAGTTGGTTTGCTATGCAGCAAAAGCTCACTGATGTTGGTTGGATTTGCACGGATAGACAGTAGAGAGGAGGGAGTTCCATTTCTATCTTTAATAATGTAACATTAAGTGAGTAGCAGTTGTAAGACAATGCAGGGAAATTTACATGCTGTAGCAGCTTTTCTCTCCAACTTCTGGATTTAACGAACACACACACACACAAAACTATGCTAATCCAGAATGCACAGAGATCTCTATCTATAATAATCAGGTATTCCAGTGAGGATTATGCTGTGAGATGATGCATTTAGAAGAAATCTAAGCTAACAAACCAACTGATGATCACACCCGTGAGATAGTCAAGAGACAAACTTAGTGTACTGAATGAAGCAATAAGAAGTAATTTCATTCTTTCAATCGATTTTTTACTAGATGCCTATTGTGTGCCGTAACGGGGCAAAGGAAGACAATATGTAATTCCATTAGTGTATTGTAATTGTAATTTTAAAATTTACTTTCTCAGGCATTTGCTATATTTGGAAGCTCTAACTAAGGGCTCAATAATAAGGAAATAACTCAATAAGATCAAAATAAAGTCTTATCTGGGCAGTAATTTCACAGTAAATTTGGTTTGATAAAAATTTCACATGAATCAGTTTTTAATAGACACTCAAGCACTGTCAACTCTTTGGAAGACAAATGTCAAGGAAATAAAAGTTATGCCTTGCTAATTTTAAATACACTTGCAATATGGCATCTACTATAAAGGAAATACTTTTATCTGATTTTTGCAATTTATTATCCTTTTCTGCTTTTGAGGTTGAAGAGGCATTACAGTTACTCATAAGCTTTTTAACTTTCCCTTTTGATGTAGAATTCTTACTTTATTCTTATTGAAAGAGTTCTTTAAGAATTAGGTAAAAATTAATAAATTAAAATATTCTTAAAATTTCTTCACATTTAGAGTCTGATTCATTTAAGTCACTTTTAAAAATAAACTTTATTTTTTAGAATGAAATAAAGATTCACAGAGAAATTGTGAAGATGGAACAGAGAATTCTCATTTACTCCACACTCAGTTTCTCCTATTATTAACATCTTATATTAGTATGGTATGACTGTTATGATTAATGAACCAATATTAATATATTACTATAAACTAAAATCCATGTTTGATTCAGATTTCCTTAGCTTTTGCTTAGTGTTCTTTTTGTTTCTTTGTCCTAAGTTCCCATCCAGGATATCACATTATATTGTATCATCAAGTTTCCTTAGGCTTCTCTTGGTTGTGACAGTTTTTCAGCCTTTCCTTGTTTTTGAACTGGGAAGTCTTGAGGAATAAGGTATTTTGTAGAATGTCCCTCAGCTGGGATATGTCTGATATTTTTCTCATGATTAGACTGGGATCATGTGTTGTCAGACGAAAAACACAGAAGTAAAGTACCATTTTCATCACATCGCATCCATGGTACATACCATCAACATAACTTATCACTGCTGATGTTGACCTTGATCATCTGGCTGAGGTAATGTTTTCCCAGGTTTCCTCATGTTAAGTTACTCCTTTTTTCACGTTTTCCATAATATAGTCTTTGGAAGGAAGTCATTATGTGTATTCTACACGTAAGGGGTGAGAAGCTATGCTCCACTAACTTGAGGGTGGAGTATCTACATAAATTATTTGAAATTCTTCTGCATGAGATATTTGTCTATTCTCCCCCTATTAATTCATTTTTTAAATTATTTAATCATTTATATTAGGATGGATTCATGGATATTTATTTCATACTTTGGGTTATAATCTAACACTACTGCTTATTTTGTTGCTTAAATTGTTCTAGGTTTGGCCGTGGAAGCTCTTTCATTTGACACCTGTGACCGCTTGACCTATCCTCATCATTGTGGGGTCTTTAGTTTGTTCATAAGTTTTTGAATGACAAGCTCTAGCTAAATCTCATTTTAACTTGGTGTGTTCTCTTTCTATTTCTGTCCTGCCTTTGCCTCTGTCTCTCTTCGCCTCTGTCTCTCTCCTTTCTCGTTTCGCTTCCTTTATTCATCATGATCTGAAAATAAGAAAGGATAGGTGATCTCAAATTTTGCAGTTTGAAGGTAAGATAATTCTTCTTGGAGCCTAGCCAGTGGTTCTCAAATGTTAGTGTGCAAAAGAATAATCTGGAGAATTTGTTAAAACTGCAGACTCTTCCTCGCTGTGAACTGGACTTAATTATGTCCTCCACAAATTCGTATGTTGAAGCCTCAACTTCGACCCAGACTGTATTTGGAGATAGGGCTTTCAGGAGGTAACTAATTAAGGGTAAATGCAGTCATAAGATGTGTTCCTAGTCTGATAGGATTGGTAGTTTTATAAGAAGAGGAAAAGAGAGAGAGATCTCTGTCTACATGCACAAATCAAGGAAAGGTCATGTGAGGACACAGTGAGAAGGCAGCCATCTGCAAGCTGGGAAGAGAGCTGTCTCTCACCAGAAACCAAATTGGCTGGCGCTTTGATCATGGACTTCCCAGCATTCAGAACTGTGAGAAAATAGATTTCTGTTGTTTAAGCCACCTGGTATGTGATATTTTATTATGGCTACTTGAGCTAACACAACCTCCCCTGCTCCCCACTGTAGCCACCATTTTGATTTTTAGGTGAAGGACGGGGGATGTAAGGATTCTGCATGTTAGCAAGAACTTCAGGAGATGCTGATGGAGCCTCTGAGGGCTTTTCCTTGAGAGTCAGTGAGCCTAGCAGTGGAGGAAGAGCGTTTGCCATGCTCTTTCCTGAAGGCAGGTAGCTGTTTCGCTACACACATTATTTCTTCTTTTCTGGTGGCTTATACTATTTGAACACATATAACTTACCTACTGTTTGTGATAAGAGGGGTATAGATTTCAGGAATTTACAACACATTTATCATAGGACAAACACTCATATCCTCAGGATTTATGCTCAGAGTTAGGTTTTACATTTAAGCGTTTGAGTACATACGAAGTCTCACTTTTTTCCCCCTGCAGAGTATGGAGGGTTAAGGACCTCAAGACATAGCATTTTAGGGCTAGAAGGGAACTGAGAGATCATCAACTCTAGTCTTCTTTTCCCTTCATGTACAGAAAAGAAAGTGGGACCATAGAGGATTGGATTGTCCCAAGTCACATGATTATTGGTGGTGGGGCTAGGTCTAAAAATTGTTTTCCTATGTTCCATTAAGACAGACACAATTGAAAGTAATTGGTTTAAGTAAATTTTAGTGAAATAGACAATTTTGGACTAATCTTTCTGTTTTCAATTTTTTACATCAAGGTACAATTGCATTCGAACTTCAAGATTATAGCTTTTGTGAGTTACAAAAGTAGACGCTATACAATATCATGTTTCCCATTTGAAGGTCTGTTGTTTAAGCTACATTTATTTATTTAAAAAAATTTTTTTAAATTAAAAACAATTTTTGTTCTTGGAGTATAATTGCTCTACAATATTGTGTTAGTTTCTGCTGTACAATGAAGTGAATCAGCTGTATGTATACATATATCCCCTCCCTCTTGGACCTCCCTCCCAGTATTAAAACTGACACTTAGCTCTTGGCTTAGCCAAGCTGAATCTGAGTACAATCAGTAAAGTTGGCTTCTACTATGATCCAGGCACCTAGATATAGAAGGATCCAGACTTGGAAAGTGAAGGGGGTGGGCAAGGTCTCATGATAGACATGTTACTGGGGAAAACCTTTGTTCAATTAATTTAGGCAATGTTGCCTATTATGCATAATGAGACACTATTCATATCCTTTTTAGGATGCTTCATAAGATGCAACCAACTAGCCAAAGAAAGACCACCTTGTCACTAAAGGTGACACTAATTCTAGATGAGCCTGGAGCTGCGAGGTAACATTTTATGGTTGTTTAAAGATCACTGGACTAGATTTGAGTGTTGGCTTTCCCCTTACTAGTAGTGTGACCTTGAGGAAGGCCCTTTACTTCTCTTGTCTTCTGTTTCCTTATCTGTAAGTTGAGGGGACTGGTTTCAATATTGTTAATAACCCTTCCAGATTTAAAGGTGCCACAACTATGGATCTGTCATATCTGGACCATCTCTAACAAATAGGGCCCAGAGTGAATTAATTTATCTTAAAAAAAAATTTCTTTCCATCCTGGAACTTTGACGTGGCTTTCAGAATTCTTTGTCGTTAGAACTGGGGAAGAGCTTTCAGGCCATTCACGTTTTAACTGTTATTTTATGATGTACTGAGGCCATTTCATAAATGAAGTGCTCAGCACCGCAGAGCTGGCAGATGATGCCTTTAAGCTGGAAAAGAGATGGCATCTCAAGAGGTGGTATCTCATGTCATGGTTGTTTACCAGAGCTGTGTGTCTGTGTGTGTGGGTGTGTGTAAGGAGTGATCTTTGAATAACATTTGGAAGTAGATTCTTTATATATCTATGTTTATAGATACATATTTCTCTCTCTTTCTATATATATATCTATTTCTACATATTTTATAAATTTCTGTATATCTATATTTTTATATATATATAGAGAGAGATCTAGATATAGAGATACAGAGCAATATAGACCTAGATGTAGATATATAGAGAAACATTTTGGGTATTTAAATATAACTATAGATAATTATATTATTATTATTAATATATTTGATAAAATATATTAAATATAAACATATGTTTCTCCTCCTGGAATATATAAATAGATAAATATCTATATATATTATATCCATACATATCATATAGAT
Source organism: Eubalaena glacialis (assembly GCF_028564815.1). Lineage (NCBI taxonomy): Eukaryota > Metazoa > Chordata > Mammalia > Artiodactyla > Balaenidae > Eubalaena > Eubalaena glacialis. The sequence continues at coordinate 93,371,725 of NC_083720.1, read as the reverse complement.
ATAGATATATATATAGATATCTATATATCTATCTGTCTATTACCCAGGAGGAAAAAAATATAGATGAGACTGATGGAAATGCTTCTCTCCAGAATGTGTCCCACTAAGGCAGATGGGCAGGAATCGTCTGTACAATCATGGTGTGGTGACGTGATTAATTCATGGATGTGCCTGACATTTCTCTCTCTCTTGCCTGCCTCTCCTGTCTCCGGGGAGGTTCTTGCCTTGCTAAGCTGGTAGTTTGGGCTTTGTGATAAAGAATCCAGAGGACATAGGACAGGAGAAGTGGGATGAGATGGGATTGAACTGAGGTAGGAGTTTTCCAGGGAGCGTTGGTAAGAGAAGCGCGGCACACAGGAAGTGAGAGAAGCAGCTGGGAGATGGGGGGAGGTTCTAAGAAACGTTGTCACTGTCACGGTTCCTATGTCCCCTTCCCAAGATTTGACAAATCCAATGACTTCAAACCTCCGTTTTGCTTCTGAACTCTGTTTTGGAGGGCAAGGCTGTTTGGTGACTGAACCACACAAACAATGGCTCAATAAGTGTCACGACAGTTGCAACCCTTTGCAAGGAGAACCAAAGGGCCTGCTGAGGAGAGCATGGTGGAGACCTTTGGAAGTGACCATTTTTGCTCTTGGAAGTCAGCATTAAGGCTCTTGATGTGATGTTGAAAAGACTGGGGCTAGTGCTCCAGGGGCACAGATCAGAAACCCCGCGAGAACAGGGCTTGCCCCGGTTTTGATTGCTGCTGTATCTCCAGTACCTGCTCTGCAGAAGGCTTTTTGGAAAGAACGAATGTTGAGTAAATGGGAGAGTCTGTGTATGCAGGGTTTGTCTTACGTCACTGATTTACCTTTAGTGAGGGGAGTTAATCTAGGGACTCGTTCTCTGTATCCTAAGTTTCCTGAGAGAGAGAAGCAGCAAATACATAAGAAGTTTGGAATTGAGAAAAATATTGAAACTATGTGGGAAAATAGAAGTGCTGGTCATGGAGGTGGCTTCCTTGTAATTCACTTACCTATGGCTTGTGACATTTTGACTAAAAGATGAGAAGGGAGAGGGACTGTGTGTGTGGTCGTTGATCTCCTCTATAGGAAGGAAATAATAATTGTCTCCCCAGCAAAGCTGTTGTGAGGACTAGAAGTGATGAATGTTGATATAAAGTATTGATGGGGCAATACATCAATACAATACACCTTATTATTAAAGCCACCATTAACCAGTCCCGTTTTTCAATTCTTAAACAATAACGCCCTGCCCCAAATCCTACTTCTTTCTAGCAAACTCTTATGTGGGTTAATGCATATAACAAATAAAAGCTGGGGGGTGGAGACCCCAGGTTGCCTCTAAGGCCTGTGCTTGGAGCCCCCCAAACTCTTCCAGGTGCATCATGGAAACCACCGAGCTGGTCCAAGGCCCCCTTTACAGCTGCAGGACTGGGTACCAGTCATGATTTGCTGAGAAACCCAGTTCTTTTCTTAAGCATCTCTCTTAAGACAGTGAAATTAGTTTTTCTCAGAGAAGGGGAAAAAAACAGGGTTTGAAATTTCTCTGATCCCAAGAAAAATGCTTAACCTGTCTTTTTTTTTTTTCCTTTTTTTCTCACTTGGCTTGACTCTCTCTTCTCACCCTGTCTTGCTTCCTTTAGTAATTAGCTCTGCAAGGAAACAACTCACGCAGCGAAAAGATCTAGAAGCTCAGATGTGAAAAATAAATTCTAGCCAACATGGATACGTGTGATTCACAGTTGCTTTAAACCCACAGAAACTTGTTTGCACAAATTATTAACAACTTTTAATAAACAGACTTTACTCTCCACGGCTAAAAATATTCCAGTCAGGCTTTAGTTGAAAAGATAGATATGATAGGAATCTATCTCCATGGCAACAATACTTTTCAGAGTACTTTTTTTTTTTTTTTTTTTTTAAACATCTTTATTGAAGTATAATTGCTTTACAATGGTGTGCTAGCTTCTGCTTTACAACAAAGTGAATCAGTTACACATATACATATGTTGCCATATCTCTTCCCTCTTGCATCTCCCTCCCTCCCACCCTCCCTATCCCACCCCTCTAGGTGGTCACAAAGCACCGAGCTGATCTCCCTGTGCTATGCGGCTGCTTCCCACTAGTTATCTATTTTACATTTGGTAGTGTATATATGTCCATGACACTCTCTCACCCTGTCACATCTCACCCCTCCCCCTCCCCATATCCTCAAGTCCATTCTCTAGTAGGTCTGTGTCTTTATTCCCATCTTGCCACTAGGTTCTTCATGACCTCTTTTTTTTTTTTTTCCCTTAGATTCCATATATATGTGTTAGCATACTGTATTTGTTTTTCTCTTTCTGACTTACTTCACTCTGTATGACAGACTCTAACTCCATCCACCTCATTACAAACACCTCCATTTCATTTCTTTTTATGGCTGAGTAATATTCCATTGTATATATGTGCCACATCTTCTTTATCCATTCATCCGATGATGGACACCTAGGTTGCTTCCATGTCCTGGCTATTGTAAACAGAGCTGCAATGAATATTTTGGTACATGACTCTTTCTGAATTATGGTTTTCTCAGGGTATATGCCCAGTAGTGGGATTGCTGGGTCATATGGTAGTTCTATTTTTAGTTTTTTAAGGAACCTCCATACTGTTCTCCATAGTGGCTGTATCAATTTACATTCCCACCAACAGTGCAAGAGTGTTCCCTTTTCTCCACACCCTCTCCAGCATTTATTGTTTCTAGATTTTTTGATGATGGCCATTCTGACCGGTGTGAGATGATACCTCATTGTAGTTTTGATTTGCATTTCTCTAATGATTAATGATGTTGAGCATTCTTTCATGTGTCTGTTGGCAATCTGTATCTCTTCTTTGGAGAAATGTCTATTTAGGTCTTCTGCCCATTTTTGGATTGGGTTGTTTGTTTTTTTGTTATTGAGCTGCATGAGCTGCTTGTAAATCTTGGAGATTAATCCTTTGTCTGTTGCTTCATTTGCAAATATTTTCTCCCATTCTGAGGGTTGTCTTTTGGTCTTGTTTATGGTTTCCTTTGCTGTGCAAAAGCTTTTAAGTTTCATTAGGTCCCATTTGTTTATTTGTGTTTTTATTTCCATTTCTCTAGGACCTGGGTCAAAAAGGATCTTGCTGTGACTTATGTCATACAGTGTTCTGCCTATGTTTTCCTCTAAGAGTTTGATAGTGTCTGGCCTTACACTTAGGTCTTTAATCCATTTTGAGTTTATTTTTGTGTATGGTGTTAGGGAGTGTTCTAATTTCATACTTTTACATGTACCTGTCCAATTTTCCCAGCACCACTTATTGAAGAGGCTGTCTTTTCTCCACTGTATATGCTTGCCTCCTTTATCAAAGATAAGGTGACCATATGTGCGTGGGCTTATCTCTGGGCTTTCTATCCTGTTCCATTGATCTATATTTCTGTTTTGGTGCCAGTACCAAACTGTCTTGATTACTGTAGCTTTGTAATATAGTCTGAAGTCAGGGAGCCTGATTCCTCCAGCTCCATTTTTCGTTCTCAAGATTGCTTTGGCTATTCGGGGTCTTTTGTGTTTCCATACAAATTGTGAAATTTTTTGTTCTAGTTCTGTGAAAAATGCCAGTGGTAGTTTGATAGGGATTGCATTGAATCTGTAGATTGCTTTGGGTAGCAGAGTCATTTTCACAATGTTGATTCTTCCAATCCAAGAACATGGTATATCTCTCCATCTATTTGTATCATCTTTAATTTCTTTCATCAGTGTCCTATAATTTTCTGCATACAGGTCTTTTGTCTCCTTAGGTAGGTTTATTCCTAGGTATTTTATTCTTTTTGTTGCAATGGTAAACGGGAGTGTTTTCTTAATTTCACTTTCAGATTTTTCATCATTAGTATACAGGAATGCAAGAGATTTCTGTGCATTAATTTTGTATCCTGCTACTTTACCAAATTCATTGATTAGCTCTAGTAGTTTTCTGGTAGCATCTTTTGGATTCTCTATGTATAGTATCATGTCATCTGCAAACAGTGACAGCTTTACTTCTTCTTTTCCGATTTGGATTCCTTTTATTTCTTTTTCGTCTCTGATTGCTGTGGCTAAAACTTCCAAAACTATGTTGAATAATAGTGGTGAGAGTGGGCAACCTTGTCTTGTTCCTGATCTTAGTGGAAATGGTTTCAGTTTTTCACCATTGAGGACAATGTTGGCTGTGGGTTTGTCATATACGGCCTTTATTATGTTGAGGAAAGTTCCCTCTATGCCTACTTTCTGCAGGACTTTTATCATAAATGGGTGTTGAATTTTGTCGAAAGCTTTCTCTGCATCTATTGAGATGATCATATGGTTTTTCTCCTTCAATTTATTAATATGATGTATCACGTTGATTGATTTGCGTATATTGAAGAATCCTTGCATTCCTGGAATAAACCCCACTTGATCATGGTGTATGATCCTTTTAATGTGCTGTTGGATTCTGTTTGCTAGTATTTTGTTGAGGATTTTTGCATCTATGTTCATCATTGATATTGGCCTGTAGTTTTCTTTCTTTGTGACATCTTTGCCTGGTTTTGGTATCAGGGTGATGGTGGCCTCGTAGAATGAGTTGGGGAGTGTTCCTCCCTCTGCAATATTTTGGAAGAGTTTGAGAAGGATAGGTGTTAGCTCTTCTCTAAATGTTTGATAGAATTCGCCTGTGAAGCCATCTGGTCCTGGGCTTTTGTGTGTTGGAAGATTTTTAATCACAGTTTCAATTTCAGTGCTTGTGATTGGTCTGTTCATATTTTCTATTTCTTCCTGGTTCAGTCTCGGCAGGTTGTGCATTTCTAAGAATCTGTCCATTTCTTCCAGGTTGTCCATTTTATTAGCATAGAGTTGCTTGTAGTAATCTCTTATGATCGTTTGTATTTCTGCAGTGTCAGTGGTTACTTCTCCTTTTTCATTTCTAATTCTATTAATTTGAGTCTTCTCCTTTTTTCTCTTGATGAGTCTGGCTAATGGTTTATCAATTTTGTTTATCTTCTCAAAGAACCAGCTTTTAGTTTCATTGATTTTTGCTATTGTTTCCTTCATTTCTTTTTCATTTATTTCTGATCTGATCTTTATGATTTCTTTCCTTCTGCTAGCTTTGGGGTTTTTTTGTTCTTCTTTCTCTAATTGCTTTAGGTGCAAGGTTAGGTTGTTTATTCGAGATGTTTCCTGTTTCTTGATGTAGGCTTGTATTGCTATAAACTTCCCTCTTAGAACTGCTTTTGCTGCATCCCATAGGTTTTGGATCGTCGTGTCTCCATTGTCGTTTGTTTCTAGGTATTTTTTGATTTCCCCTTTGATTTCTTCAGTGATCACTTCGTTATTAAGTAGTGTATTGTGTAGCCTCCATGTGTTTGTATTTTTTACAGATCTTTTCCTGTAATTGATATCTAGTCTCATAGCGTTGTGGTCGGAAAAGATACTTGATACGATTTCAATTTTTTTAAATTTACCAAGGCTTGATTTGTGACCCAAGATATGATCTATCCTGGAGAATGTTCCATGAGCACTTGAGAAAAATGTGTATTCTGTTGTTTTTGGGTAGAATGTCCTATAAATATCAATTAAGTCCATCTTGTTTAATGTATCATTTAAAGCTTGTGTTTCCTTATTGATTTTCATTTTGGATGATCTGTCTATTGGTGAAAGTGGGGTGTTAAAGTCCCCTACTATGATTGTGTTACTGTCGATTTCCCCTTTTATGGCTGTTAGTATTTGCCTTATGTATTGAGGTGCTCCTATGTTGGGTGCATAAATATTTACAATTGTTATACCTTCCTCTTGGATCGATCCCTTGATCATTATATAGTGTCCGTCTTTGTCTCTTGTAATTGTCTTTATTTTAAAGTCTATTTTGTCTGATATGAGAATTGCTACTCCAGCTTTCTTTTGATTTCCATTTGCATGGAATATCTTTTTCCATCCCCTCACTTTCAGTCTGTATGTGTCTCTAGGTCTGAAGTGGGTCTCTTGTAGACAGCATATATATGGGTCTTGTTTTTGTATCCATTCAGCCAGTCTGTGTCTTTTGGTGGGAGCATTTAATCCATTTACATTTAAGGTAATTATCGATATGTATGTTCCTATTCCCATTTTCTTAAATGTTTTGGGTTTGTTATTGTAGGTGTTTTCCTTCTCTTGTGTTTCTTGCCTAGAGAAGTTCCTTTAGCATTTGTTGTAAAGCTGGTTTGGTGGTGCTGAACTCTCTCAGCTTTTGCTTGTCTGTAAAGGTTTTAATTTCTCCATCAAATCTGAATGAGATCCTTGCTGGGTAGAGTAATCTTGGTTGTAGGTTTTTCTCCTTCATCACTTTAAGTATATCCTGCCACTCCCTTCTGGCTTGCAGCGTTTCTGCTGAAAGATCAGCTGTTAACCTTATGGGGATGCCCTTGTGTGTTATCTGTTGTTTTTCCCTTGCTGCTTTTAATATGTTTTCTTTATATTTAATTTTTGATAGTTTGATTAATATGTGTCTTGTTGTGTTTCTCCTTGGACTTATCCTGTATGGGACTCTCTGTGCTTCCAGGACTTGATTAACTATTTCCTTTCCCATATTAGGGAAGTTTTCAACTATAATCTCTTCAAATATTTTCTCAGTCCCTTTCTTTTTCTCTTCTTCTTCTGGGACCCCTATAATTCGAATGTTGGTGCGTTTAATGTTGTCCCAGAGGTCTCTGAGACTGTCCTCAGTTCTTTTCATTCTTTTTTCTTTATTCTGGTCTGCAGTAGTTATTTCCACCATTTTATCTTCCAGGTCACTTATCCGTTCTTCTGCCTCAGTTATTCTGCTATTGATCCCATCTAGAGTATTTTTAATTTCATTTATTGTGCTTGTCATCGTTTCTTGGTTCCTCTTTAGTTCTTCTACGTCCTTGTTAAATGTTTCTTGCATTTTGTCTATTCTATTTCCAAGACTTTGGATCATCCTTACTATCATTATTCTGAATTCTTTTTCAGGTAGACTACCTATTTCCTCTTCATTTGTTAGGTCTGGTGTGTTTTGACCCTGCTCCTTCATCTGCTGTGTGTTTTTCTGTCTTCTCATTTTGCTTATCTTACTGTGTTTGGGGTCTCCTTTTCACAGGCTGCAGGTTCGTAGTTCCCGTTGTTTTTGGTATCTGTCCCCAGTGGCTAAGGTTGGTTCAGTGGGTTGTGTAGGTTTCCTGGTGGAGGGAACTAGTGCCTGTGTTCTGGTGGATGAGGCTGGATGTTGTCTTTCTGGTGGGTTCGTCCACGTCTGGTGGTGTGTTTTGGGGTGTCTGTGGCCTTATTATGATTTTAGGCAGCCTCTCTGTTAATGGATGGGGCTGTGTTCCTCTCTTGCTAGTTGTTTGGCATAGGGTGTCCAGCACTGTAGCTTGCTGGTCGTTGAGTGAAGCTGGGTCTTGATGTTGAGATGGAGATCTGTGAGAGATTTTCACCGTTTGGTATTACGTGGAGCTGGGAGGTCTCTTGTGGACCAGTGTCCTGAAGTTGGCTCTCCCACCTCAGAGGCACAGCCCTGATGCCTGGCTGGAGCACCAAGAGCCTTTCATCCACACGGCTCAGAATAAAAGGGAGAAAAAATGGAAAGAAAGAAAAAAAGAGGATAAAATAAAATAAAATAAAGCAATTATAATAAAAAATAAGAAAAAAAATTATTAAGAGTAAATTTATTAAGAAAAAAAAATTTTTTTAATTTTTAAAAATAGATTTATTAATTTTTTATACTAAAAATAAGAAAAAAATTATTTAGAAAAAATTTATTAAGAAAAAAAATTTTTTAATTTTTTAAAATAAAAAAAATGAAAAAACTTATTAAAAATTTTTTTAAAAATAGAAAATAAGGAAAAAATTATTAAGAAAACATTTATTAAGGAAAAAAAAATTTTTAAGCCAAAAAAAAAAAAAAAAAAAAAAAACGGACGGACCTAACCCTAGGACTAACGGTGAGAGCAAAGCTATACAGACAAAATCTCACCCAGAAGCATACACATCTACACTCACAAAAAAAAGGAAAAGGGGAAAAGTTAATATATCCTGCTCCCAAAGTCCATCTCCTAAATTTGGGATGATTCGTTGTCTATTCAGGTATTCAACAGATGCAGGCACATCAAGTTGTTTGTGGAGCTTTAATCCGCTGCTTCTGAGGCTGCTGGGAGAGATTTCCCTTTCTCTTCTTTGTTCGTACAGCTCCCGGGGTTCAGCTTTGGATTTGGACCCGCCTCTGCATGTAGGTCCCCTGAGGGCGTCTGTTCCCCGCCCAGACAGAACGGGGTTAAAGGAGCAGCTGATTCGGGGGCTCTGGCTCAGTCAGGCCGGGGGGAGGGAGCGGTACGGAGGAGGCGGGGCGAGCCTGCGGCGGCAGAAGCCGGCGTGACGTTGCAGCAGCCTGAGGCGCGCCGTGCGCTCCCCCGGGGAAGTTGTCCCCGGATTACGGGAGCCTGGCCGTGGCGGGCTGCACAGGCTCCCGGGAGGGGCGGTGTGGAGAATGACCTGTGCTCGCCCACAGGCTGTTTGGTGGCGGCAGCAGCAGCCTTAGCGTCTCATGCCCGTCTCTGGGGTCCGCGCTGATAGCTGCGGCTCGCGCCCGTCTCTGGAGTTCGTTTAAGTGGCGCTCTGAATCCCCTCTCCTTGCACGCCGCGAAACAAAGAGGCAAGAAAAAGTCTCCTGCCTCTTCGGCAGCTGCAGACTTTTTCTCGTGCACCCTCCTGGCTAGTTGTGGTGCGCTAGACCCTTCAGGCTGTGTTCACGCAGCCAACCCCAGTCCTCTCCCTGGGATCCGACCGAAGCCCGCGCCTCAGCTCCCAGCCCCCGCCCGCCCCGGCGGGTGAGCAGACAAGCCTCTCGGGCTGGTGAGTGCTGCTCGGCGCCGAGCCTCTGTGCGGGAATCTCTCCGTTTTTCCCTCTGCGTCCCTGTTGCTGTGGGATCCGCGCTGATAGCCGCGGCTCGCGCCCGTCTCTGGAGCTCGTTTAGGCGGCGCTCTGAATCCCCTCTCCTTGCGCGCCGCGAAACAAAGAGGCAAGAAAAATTCTCTTGCCTCTTTGGCAGCTGCAGTCTTTTTCCCGGACTCCCTCCCGGCTAGCACCGAAGCCCGAGCCCCAGCTCCCAGGCCCCGCCCGCCCCGGCGGCTGAGCAGACAAGCCTCTCGGGCTGGTGAGTGCTGGTCGGCACCGCTCCTCTGTGCGGGAATCTCCGCTTTGCCCTCCGCACCAATGTGGCTGCGCTCTCCTCCGTGGCTCCGAAGCTTCCCCCCTCTGCTACCCGCAGTCTCTGCCCACGAAGGGGCTTCCTAGTGTGTGGAAACCTTTCCTCCTTCACAGCTCCCTCCCACTGGTGCAGGTCCCGTCCCTATTCTTTTGTCTCTGTTATTTCTTTTTTCTTTTGCCCTACCCAAGTACGTGGGGAGTTTCTTGCCTTTTGGGAGGTCTGACGTCTTCTGCCAGCGTTCAGTGGGTGTTCTGTAGGAGCAGTTCCACGTGTAGATGTATTTCTCATGTATCTGTGGGGAGGAAGGTGATCTCCGCGTCTTACTCTTCCGCCATCTTGCCCCCAAGTCTGAAATCTTCAGAGTACTTTTTAAGACAATGATCTGTGACAGCTTTTGAAGATGTTTAGGGGGGTTGTGTTTCACGACTAGCTAGGTTGTGTTTCACAAGAAATAGAAAGGACACAGAGCTGAGTCTGTGGATTTTGAATTATCAGCTGGGTGAGCCTCACCTTAATTATATTCAGGGGTGAACCTAATGGTGCTTGTGATGATAAAACTGAAACTCTTTAGAAAGGTAAATGCCATTTCTCCGTATGTAAGCTTCCAAACCTAGTCTCTGCCTGAATAGGAGACCACATGCAAGGGCTTGGTAAGAATAATAAAGATTTATAGTTATTTAGAATTCATCCTGAGTCAAAACAAGGTTCCTTGGGCCATCTCGCAAGTCAAAGGAGACTAAGAATTAAATTAATCTCAGCTAAAAAAGATGCTGCTGTATAAATGGCAGGTTATATTAAAAACTGTCTTGCAGTGCTGGCTTGCTCAGTTTCACTGTGATGGAGACATTAATAAGCCATAATGTAAATGCCCTTTGCAGCCCTAATGACTCCAGAGAGGAGTCATGCAAAGTTAGGGGAGCTCACTTTGTGCCTCCAGGCTCTTCACCAGTGACTCTTGGATCAGGTCTGGGACTCACTCAAGGCAAAGGAGGCGGCTTTGATGCTAAGTAAGCACCGAAGTGAAGAAACCAGGGCCCAGATTTCCATTTTAGAGCATAAATACAAATTGAATGCAATTTAAGTCACCCCCTTTATTCTGACTGTTTTCTGATTTTGAAGGGGAAGATTGCTCATCGTCAAACATTTCAAGATGCACAAAAAAGTATAAGACAGGGAAAAATCATCCATTATCACCAGCCAGAGGTGATGTCAAACTGATTTTGATATTTTTCTGATGCAGTAGAATCAGACTTGTAGAAGGACTAAGGTATCTTTAGAGGTCAGGTTGCCAGCCCCTTGGTTTACAGATGAAGACCGTGTTTAGGCAGGTCAGTCTGTGCTGAGCCCACACAGCCAAGCGCGCCCGAGATCGCAGACTGCACACGCAGGATGTTCCGTCCAACATTACTGTGTTCAGTTATTTTATTTTGTTTTCTCATTATTTCAGGGAAGTCATTAAGTCCTCCAGTCCCCAAGATTTCTCAGAGAACAACAGCTTGCAGAAAGCAAACACACATTCTGAGTTACAGACAAAGCCGGGACTGTTCCAATGTTAATGACCTAAATGCATCTTATAACTTGGACTGTCTTTATAAAAATACTAATTAATAGTAGGCTTGGTAATTCCCTGGTGGTCTAGTGGTTAGGACTGTGCGCTCTCACTGCCGAGGGCCCAGGTTCAATCCCTGGTCAGGGAACGAAGATTCCACAAGCCGCGCGGAGTGGCTTGTGGAAACAAAACCAAAAACAAAAACAAAAAAAACCCAAAAAAGAAAACCCCAGTAGGCCTGGGCAAAAAAGTTATTCTCGTCAAAAGCACTTTTATTTTTTCTCTAGTCATGTGCTTGATCTCCCTATTTTCATATTTGAGAGGGAGGAACAGTAAATTAGACTTTAATCCCAGTTACTTATCCTGGAAGATGCCACTGGAGTGTCTCTGAGTAATTAGGGAGCAACTCAGGATCCACAAACCCAGGACCATTTTCAGATGATCACATTCTTAGGAACTCTTATTTTTGGAGACTCCATTCTTCACCATACCAAATATATTAAAATATACCCACTTTGCAAATGACATATGGTTCTGGGCTATAAAATTCTCAAAAGGATTTTTATAAAGTTGAGTACTGTTAAGAACTTATGGTCTTATGATATAAAGTTTATTATTGTTTATATGAGAATGAGGTGTGTATGACAAGTTGGCATATGTATGAGTTTCCTAGAGCTGCCTTAGCAAACTGCATGGCTTAAAATAATAGAAATATATTATCTCACAGTTGCTAAGGCCAGAAGTCCAAAATGTGTTTCAGTGGGTTAAAATCAGGGTGTTGTCAGGGTCATGTTCCCTTTGGAAACTCTAGGGAAGAATCGTTCCTGGCCTCTTCCAGCTTCTGTAGGCTGCCAGCATTCCTTAGCTTGTGGCTGTATTACTCTAATCGTCCCCATTTTCACTTTGCTTTCTTCTCTAGGTGTATACTCTTCTATCTCTCTAAGGACACTAGTGATGATATTTAAGTCCCACCCAGATAATCCAGGATTATCTCCTCATCTCAAAATCCTTAACTTAGTCATATCAGCAAAGATCCTTTTTCTAAATATGCTAATATTTATAGACTTCTAGAGACTAGGACCTGGTATTTTGGAGGCCACCATTCAGCCCACTACAGTACAGTATTACATTTTGTAGCTATTCAACTAAACTTTTATCAATTTTGATTTAGTAAGCTTTTTATTTCTCTGTGTTGGTACCAATATATTTTTCCCAATCTCAAACTTTTTGTGGGCCCTTCAGAAACTTCTAGCTCTGGGCACTTTGCTCATCCTGGATAAAAGCTCAGGAGAGAGACTTTTCCTTATCTATAGCCAGGTTGGTTGACAGGACTCCTCTCATTGCCACTGTAATTGGAGCAGGCATTTTTCCAGGAGGCATTTTGCTGGGAAGCATTGACAAAGGAGGAGATGCCTTTCTACAGGGTCCTGGGATGTCATGTTTCTGCAGCAGCAAATAAGAGAAATACAGGGAGTGAAACACTTGCTGTCATGTAAAGTCCAGGCAGAGAAGCAATATACTTTAAAGCCCAAACGTCAAGCAATTGGTTGCATTTGCCAGCTCTCAGGGACTTACTGTGCTGCCAGACCCCCTGCTAGGCCCTTGTCAAGAATTAGTTCTAACATATCTTCAAATAATCTTTACTTTATAGATGAGGAAATCAGGTGCAGAGAGGTTAAGTAATTTGCCCACGTCACCTGGCAAGTGGTTAGTAGAGCCAGAATTTAAACCCAGGTCTGTCTAGCTGCAAGCTTCTATTTCTTTTCTGTGTACCGTGCTGTAGCATTGCAGAAACAAAGAAAAGAGTACATAAAACATATGACAAAGAAGTAAAAAGTGTAGCCTTAAGGACAACAGGATTAGAACCAGGACAGAGACTTGACCTCTGTTACTCCAAATTAGTCTTTATTTCTATTCTGGGATGTACTTGAACTATTTCTGCGTGTTGTGAGAGGGAGAGAGAAAAAATGTGTGTGTGTGTGTGTGTGCGCGCGCGCCATGCACGTATGTGTTTATTTGCTGTAATTAATCACATAGTAGGGGTGCTAGCCTTTTCAAGTAAACTTCTTTTGTGTGATTTTTAGTCTTTGAGTGTCTGGAATTAAAAATAGCTCCCTCACATAGTGTTGCTGCCCAGCATTGATGGATTCAGTTAATATTAAGGGTCATTACATACAGATGGCCAATAGACACATGAAAGATGCTCAACATAACGAGTTATTAGAGAAATGCAAATCAAAACTATAATGAAGTATCACCTCACACCAATCAAAATGGCCATCATTAAAAAGTCTACAAATAACAATGCTGGAGAGGGTATGGAGAAAAGGGAACCCTCCTACACTGTTGGTGGGAATGTAAATTGGAGCCACTATGGAGAACAGTATGGAGGTTCCTTAAAAAACTAAAAATAGAGCTACCATAGGATCCAGCAATCCCACTCCCGGGCATATATCCGGAGAAAACCATTATCCAAAAAGATCCATGCACCCCAATATTCATTGCAGCACTATTTACAATAGCCAAGACATGGAAGCAACCTAAATGTCCACCAACAGATGAATGGATAAAGAAGATGTGGTATGTATACATGATGGAATATTACTCAGTCATAAAAAAGGATGAAATAATGGCATTTGCAGCAACATGAATGAACCTAGAGATTATCATATTAAGTGAAGTCAGTCAGACAAAGGCAAATAGCATATGATATCAATTATATGTGGAATCTAAAATATGATACAAATGAACTTATTTACGAAACAAACAGACTCACAGACATAGAAAACAAACATGGTTACCAAAGGGGAAAGTGGGGGGGAAGGATAAATTAGGAGTTTGGGATTAGCAGATACAAACTACTACGTATAAAATAGATAAACAGCAAGGTCCTCCTGTTTAGCTCAGGGCACTATATTCAATATCTTGTAATAAGCCATAATAGAAAAGAATATGAAAGAAAATATATATATAACTGAATCACTTTGCTGTATACTGGAAACTAACATGACATTTTACTTCAATTTAAACAATTTTTAAAAATATTATGGTCATTAGCACTGTGCCCAGAGTGGATGGACCAGGAAACTCACAAGCCTCACAGAAGTATTTCCTAAATGTTAATAATTTGTTTGTTTAATAATTCTACTTCTATCTGTACTATTGTCTATAGTATCATTTATTCAATACTCCTTTAATACTTGCATTTTAAATTTATATTTATTTTAAAAGGCACCTCTATCACATCATTGGAAAATCAGTATCACCTACTAGAAGTGGAAGGTAAACAACAAATATTAATGCAATGAAAAGAAAATATTTCTAAATTCTGGCCAGGCAGTGTTAGCTGCCCAAGGAACCAGTATGGTGCTCGCGTCATTATTGTTAGAAAGGGAGATTAGCACGTGTCAGAGGGGTGGTAAACGTACATTGGCACTAACCCCAGACTTCCTTCTTGACAAAATCTGCAGATTGAATGAGACCTGAAGAGGGAGTAACTTTCTCACCAGATGATTCAATGTGATTATCTGAATGACCCGAACCTTCCTTACTACCTGCTGTGACTCCCTTCCCTTTCAGACCTGGTCTAAGGTCTGAAACTGAGACTTCATGTTTGTGCTGCTTTGACATCTGAAACTGGGAGGGCATTAAAGGGTCTAACCACAAGCCCCGCCCCCTCCTCTGGAGGAAGTCCACTGGACAAACAGACCTCCTAATTACAGTGGCCAGGCACAGGGCCTGCTTATGCCTCACTGGCAGGCTTCAGTGCCTGTAGGATTATTAAAACAAGCCAATCACATTTTCTGTAGGAACCAGGGGTCACCTTACCCTCTTGCTACTGCAGAGCCTGCCTTGCCCAAGCCCTGCTTGTTCATTCCGTCCCCGAGTGAAACACTCCAGAGTGGCGAGCTTTGTCCTCCTCCACCAGGCTGACAATATATGACTAATAAACTGCTGTGATCTCTTCTCTCCAGTCTTAGATGTTGTGCGTCCAACCATCCCCATAATCCTAGGGAGGTAATCCTTCCCTCACCGGTGGGATGAAGAGGAGGTCATCACAACACCCCTCACTTTGGGAAATACTGCCATCCTATAGAATAGTACCCAGATAGATTCTCTTCCTATTTATAGGAGCCCACTCATTCCTGAAAGAATGACCAGACCATCACAGAACAGACAGAAATGTTGCAGATGTCTTTCAGGTAGTAAGCCCTTGAGATGAGAGAAGCTATCTTTTATTCCCTTCAGAGTCTTCATTTAACCTCATGAAGAGGACAGTGGGCTTATCTGACACATAATCAGTAGGTTCTTGGCTACAAGGTCTGACATGGGGACTTTTTTACACCACATTCTCTTTCCTGATGGTTCTGCCAAAGCATCTTTAACTCCTGTGATTGCACCAGTTAACATTCAAAACTCTCATTTTCCAAAGGTGACAGATAAAATGCTAAAAGTTGTGCAATGTGGTGGTTAAGAGCTCAGGGTCTAGAAGCTCAGGAATCAGACTGCCTGGGTTCAAAACTGACCATTTATTTGCTGTGCGTTTAGGTAAGTTGCTGAAGCTTTCTGAGCCTCAGTTTCCTTACTAACACTACCTTCCTCATGGGAGTGCAGTGAAGCTTAAGTGAGTTACATGTAAAGAACTTAGAATAGTACCTGGTACGTAGTAAATGTTTAATAAATGTTAGCTATTATTATTAGAGAAGAAGCAGCTCACTACCCCTTTAACACTTGGGCTCAAATTGACTTTTTAAAGTCTTCCAGGTAGTAAGAACCTGAGGAACAAGGATACCGGACACACATATTTTGATGGGAATGTGGACATAGGGTACCTCTGCAAGGAAGGCTTGTAGCAGCATGAAGATTCTGGGTAGCTGGTACGGGAAGAAAGAATATGAAACGGGCAGGAGAGAGGAGTGAAAATAAGCTTCACTGTTCCTATTTTTTGGAAGAATGGTTTATCATTCCACATTTTTGGGTGCTCAGGAAATGTCTTGGGTTGCCAGTGTGAGAGGTTGGTAGGACATGGCGCTCCCTTCCTTCCCTGAGGCACTAGTGCCTCCCTTGCTTTGTAGTTCCTTCTGTACATATCTTTTTCTACTAGTTTTTAAGCTTCTTGAGGGCAAGATGGTTCACTGGAGGAATAGCTTTCACTCACACTTCACTTGCCAACACTTGGCTACATGACCCCCACCTAGATTGGAGAAGTCGTCCACAGACGGGCAGGCTTTTGCTCAACCAATACTCAGGAATAAAAAGGAAGAAGGGGGATGAGGTTGGGAGACAATTAGCAGTCTTTGCACGTTCAGTTAATTCTGGAATATTTACTTGACACCTCTGTGTGCTTGAGTGCTTCTTTTTTTTATTGAAGTATGGTTGATATATAGTAATATTATATAAGCTACAGGTGTATAATATAGAGATTCACAATTTTTAAAGGTTATACTCCATTTATAGTTATTATAAAATATTGGCTATATTCCCTGTGTTGTACAATATAACTTGTAGCTTATTTTATACCTAAAGGTTTGTACCTCTTAATCCGCTACCCCTACCTTGCCCCTCTTCCCTTCCCTCTCCCCACTGGTAACCACTAGTTTGTTCTTTATATCTGTGAGTCTGCTTCTTCTTAAGAATGAAGATCAGGTGGGGAAGGAGAGAGTAAGAATTTTGAGGATGCTCTGTGTGCCCAGCTTTCTGAACCAGGCCATCTGTGACAGACACTTCATTTTCCTAGGAAGCCACAGGTTTTTGGGAGATTTTTGGTCACAGACCAAATAGCTTGAGAGCATTTTTTCTGTGGAAGAAAAATGTAAAGGGAAGAGGGAGCTAGGATTACATGTAAAGCATGGTATGTTTTCTTAAAATTAAATGGACATATTTTGGTTTCTGATGCAGTTCTGCCAAATATAGAAAGCATTTCAGAATTCTCTGAGAGCAATCTTAGCTTGGAATGTTAATGTCGACTTGAGAAATCATTTACAGCACCAATAGACAGACACATAAATGCAAACGAGGCTTTCTAATTCAGGAGTTTTCCATTTTGGGGTCATGAAAATGTTTTTAATTAAGCAATTTGAAAGCATTAATCAAGTGATAAAACTTCTGATGTGAATGTTCAAAATAAATAGCAATGAAACCAAAAGTCCATGTTTGTGGACAATCCATGACAGTCAGGGTAGGCAGCTGGAGGTTTTAGAGTTGGAATAACTTCTTTTTTTCCTTCTTGCTTCTTACGTGGGTTGTGGCAATTCAAGGGTAATGCAGCCTGCCTATATGTTGCCACAAGGACTTCATTTGTTCTTTTCTTAGCTCCTTCATCACACTTAGGGATGATTGCCCCAATATAGTCTTTAAATGGGAGTGTAATGTTTGAGTTAGGAGAACAGGAAACAACTGGTTTCACAAGTAATATTCTCAAAAAATATCATATGAAAAAAATGCAGCAGTACACACACACACACACACACACACACACCAGTGAACTGGCTTTTAAAAATACCCCGAAGAAGCCTAGGGCTATGTTTTAGCTGAGTTTCTTCTATGTGAGTTAGAGGGTTGGATACATAAACTAGAGTACATCTGTTCACCCGGATATGATTTCTCCACGCATGTACCACAAGAACAGGCTTCGAGGGATGTGATGGTTTATTTTATGTGTCAATCTGAGTGGGCCATCGAGTGCCCAGATTAAACATCGTCTCTGGGTGTGTCTGTGTGGGTGTTTCCAGATGGGATTAGCACTGAATTGGTGGACTCAGTACATTGTCTTCCCCCATACCCGCCCATGTGAGTGGGCATCATCCAATTCGTTAAGGGACTGAATAGAACAAAAGGGTAAGCTGTGACAAAGTGAGAGAGTGGCATGGACATATATACACTACCAAACGTAAAATAGATAGCTAGTGGGAAGCAGCCGCATAGCACAGGGAGATCAGCTCGGTGCTTTGTGACCACCTAGAGGGGTGGGATAGGGAGGGTGGGAGGGAGGGAGATGCAAGAGGGAAGAGATATGGGGACATATGTATATGTACAACTGATTCACTTTGTTATAAAGCAGAAACTAACACACCATTGTAAAGCAATTATACTTCAATAAAGATGTTAAAAAAAAAAATGTGGAGGAAGGAGGAATTTGCCCCTTTTTTCCCGCCTCATGGTTGAGCTGGGACATCGCATCTCATCTTGGACTGGGATTTACATCATTAGCCTCCTTGATTCTCAGCTCCTCAGACTCAGACTGAATTACATCCCTGCTTTCCTGGGTCTTCAGCTTGCAGGCGGCAGCTGCAAGGGACTTCTTTACTTCCATAATTAACTGAGCCAATTCCTCATAATAAACCACCTTTATACACAGGTTCTATTTCTCCAGGGAACCTTGGCTAATACAAGCAGACTGTGGTGGTTCACAACCTCTGAAGCCTGTCCCTGAGATCACAGGGCACCTACAGGAAGCTGGCCCCTTGTTAAGCACGGTTGTATTTCCAGGAAGCAATCTTGCCCCTCTGAGGGCAGTCTTTGGTGGGTGACCATAGAGGAGCTGCTTGGCAGATCTTAGCAGGGGGTCTTCACATCACTGAAGTTTCAGCTCTTCTGGGAGAAGCCTCCTGTGACTACCTTTACCTAAGGTCCCTCTGTACCTTACCCCAGTTACTCTATGACATCACCGCTTGATTGTCCTCTCTGTCTCTGCTTCCGCTAGGCTGGGAACTCTGTGACAGCAGGGACCATAGCTCTAGGTCACAGCTACGTCTCCTGTGCCTAGAACTGTACCTGGCACTTACCAGGTACACCATAACTGTCAGCCTTATGGATAGATGGTCCTGGATTATGCTTTATACCTTGACTCAGTGATGTATACCTCATTAAATCTTCAGAATAGGAAGTGTAGTTTTTGTAAATAGTAAATTTACTATTTAGGAGGTTCAGATAATGAAGCAGAGGCTAAAAGAGCTTAGTTAGTGTTCCCAAGGTCACATGGCTTGGATTTGTGGAACTGGAATCACAGTCGACGTCATCCCTAGTCTAGGACCTGTTCTTTCAATTCCTCCAAGTTGCCTACCAATCTGATGAGAACCCCGTGATGATTGTAAGGTATGTGAAAATGTCTTGGAAAACATAAAGGAAGTATAAAAGATATTTTTAAAAAATAAAAATAAAAGTAGTAATCGTTACTGTTTTTTTGAGTATACAATATTTTCATCGGTGAAAATAGTTATTTAGATAGCAAAGTATTTTTAGTTTCCAAGTAGAAATACACATACTGTCAAGGTGCTCATTAGAAAGAACTGTGTTGAGAGAATGCCTTTCCACAGCAATGTAGCTTACAGGAAAGAGTAAAAGAGTGAAATTTAGTATGTTTGTTTCCCTTTATCATCATTTAAAAAAATACATATTTTATATTTTGAAATTATCACAAACTTACAGAAAAGTTGCAAGGAAAATACCTTTAGAGAAAAAAGAGAACTTTTTTTCACTGAATCTTTTGAGAGGAAGTTCAAATCAAAGTCCTGTCATCCCCAAATATGTTAATGTGTTGTTCCTACAAACAAGGACATTTCCTATATCACCACAAGACAACTATCAAAATGAGGGAATTGAAATGGATATCCTTACATTATTTCTATATAATTCTCAGATCTCATTCGAGTTTCTAATGTCCCCCATAGCAGAATGATTTGGTAATTGATATTTGTATTCTGTTTAGACTTGTCTCCCCGCCCCCCAAAAAACCAGAAAAGCAATAATTATCCAAATAAATGACAAGTCATTGCTATTTTTTGTGGCAAGATATTTTTGACCTAATTTATACGGTTAAATACTTGTAGAAGGAATAATATTCTGGTGATTTTAATTTTCTTTAATTCTTGCTATACTACATGTTTACTCTTTTGACAGAACTGAAAGCATCCACACTCACTAGGAGCTTATCCAGTTGGAACTCCTATGAGGACCTTCTTTAGTGTATCCTTAAATTGAAGAGTTTCTGTCTTCTCCTCAGAAGCCTCTGCTAATGCCATAGAATAGTCTGACCTGGGTCCCACCCTTTACTTCCTCGTTTGCCCATCTCCCCAGCTGGTCACGAATGTGCTCAGTCAGCAGGTTTTTAAGCAAACAGAGTATTTTACTGAGCTGTGAGGCAATAGAATAGTCATGCTATCCAGGTGAGTAAATCGCAGGAATGCAGATCTGTTACTAATTACAATGCACAAAAGCTTCACACTCTTCTACCCATTCCACACAAGTAAACAGAATGCTACTGGGAAAAGATATTAATTGTGTTTTACTGATTACAGAAATAATGTACAGTAGTTGTAATTTATTTAGAGAGTTTGGAAAAGGAAAACAAGTAGATCAATAGTTAAAATTATTCACTAGACATAACCTTAGTGAACAGAAATACGTTCGATCTATAAACTGTTTTTTTTTTCATTTAGCAATATCATTAACCATTTTCTATATTATTGATATTTTATACAACAGAAGTTCCCAAACTTTATTCTAGTAAAACTAGTGCACTGAGATAGACAATGAAATGGTACCCCATGGTTAAGTTTGGTAAAAACTGTATGTTATATCCCCTTAAATAAAGTAAGCTGCTTAATCAGGTTTAACTTGGTGTTTCCCAAACCATTTGATCATAGGGGTTTCTTTTTAATTAAAAATCTATTAGCACTTCGATAAATATTCTTCTTTCTATGGCATGTGCTTTATGGCTATAGAGCATTTCATCATATTACATCATTTAGGAATTAATTCAAATCCAAATGGTAGAAAATTCAATCACAGTAGTTTCACCAAAGGTTTTTTTGAATTTTATTTATTTATTTTTTATACAGCAGGTTCTTATTAGTTATCTGTTTTATACATATTAGTGTATACATGTCAATCCCAATCTCCCAATTCATCCCACCACCACCTCCCCACCCCACACTTTCCCCCCTTGGTGTCCATAGTTTGTTCTCTACGTCTGTGTCTCTATTTCTGCCCTGCAAACCGGTTCATCTGTACCATTTTTCTAGATTCCACATATATGCGTTAATATATATTTGTTTTTCTCTTTCTGACTTACTTCACTTTGTATGACAGTCTCTAGATCCATCCACGTCTCTACAAATGACCCAATTTTGTTCTTTTTTATGGCTGAGTAATACTCCATTGTATATATGTACCACATCTTCTTTTGTTTTTCTTGTATAAGAAGTGTGGATCCGGAGCAGCTGCTCAATGATGTCATAAGGGTTCCTTCTATCTTTCTATTGAACCATTTTAAAATTCCATCTTTACTGTTGTAAAATGGCTGCTGTGCCTCCAAGTATTCCACACGTGGTCTAGACAAGAACAAAAAAGAAGGGGTCAGCCAAAAAGGAGGAAGGGCTAAAGAGAATGGCATCCAAGTCCACTCCTTAAAAACCAATCATATTTTCTACAAGTCTCATGAGTAGCTTCCACTTATGCCTCACTGACCAGCGCTGGGTCACTAGGTCACCCCAAGCTGCAAGCACGTCTGGGAAGGTGGATATTTTGCTTTTCAACCTTAGTGATAGAGGGACTCGATGGGAAGTGCATGGTGAATAGCCTGTAGGTAGATAATCCAAAATATTTGCCTCTACCCATTCCTTAGCTACTCAGCATCCTCAGAGGCCTCTCTTCCTCATCATCCAACACATTCTTCCTTTCCCAGTGGAGACCACACCACGGTCTCATCTAGTAACCAAATCCAGCTCCAAGTTCAGGAACCCCGTGTGACGTACTGGCCTCTCCATCAAGTCTGAATGTACCTCATGCTCTAGAGACCCATAAACCAAAAGATACATGATCTGTCTTCAACATACACAGTATTCGAGGATGGAGACAGCAAGCAAAGAGCCGTCTCTGACCTATGGGAAATACCAAATCCTACTGGTGAACAATTGTGCCCACTGTCTGAGCTGGAAGGGACTCCACTTCTCCTTCTTTTTCTTCTTTTTTTACGTTTAAAGTTGTTAGGAGGGCTCTCTGCAGGTTTTTATTTATTTATTTTTATTATTATTTTTTTGGCTGCGCCTCATGTGGGATCTTAGTTCCCTGACCAGGGATTGAACCGGAGTCCCCTGCGGCGGAAGCGTGGAGTCTTAACCACTGGACCATCAGGGAAGTCCTGGGACTCCACTTCTTAGTTAGCCAAACTGGCAGCCCCCCGTTCCGCCCCAATGAGGATTCTCATTATTCACTGTCCTCCATGAACATAGGAAAGATACCTTTCTTGGAGATTATACACCTTTTTTAGCCCCTCCCAGTGGTACAAGTTTAGGGACCCTGATCTAACTTTACGTGGGAAACACTGACAAACAAAGCTTGTCCACCAGGCCTGGGGTCCTCTGTCACCAAAGTTTCTTAAACATTTAATAGGCCTCTTGTCTATTTTCTCTGGGTTAATTCCATGTATGAAAAATCACAACCAAAGAGCTTGCTCCTAGTGGTAAACGCCTGTGGTCTCCCCATCCTCCACTCCTTTAGGTAATACAGCTTTTGCCTTAAGACAGGGGGAAAGGGTCTCCACTGGTGTGACTGACATTTTCCATGTGCCCCTGCAGGTCCACGGTCTGCTTAACTCATCAGTGAGTAAATATTTCCCTTGCTCAAGCTTACATCCCCCCCCTTTACCCCATATCTACCCCACACCCTGGACACACCTTGGTTAAAACATCCCTTTGCTGTGTCTAAACATTTTATTCTCTGCTTTCATGTACATGCCCATGTCCAGTCTTAATAACAACAGCAGATGCAACCAGTTTATTAAGTGTGCTGAGGTCAGCGGGCTCACAGACAGAAAGTGGTTTTAGTTTGCTCTGACTACTTTCTTCAAACATTCTGTTTCTGATCTCCCTTCCATACTTTAGATGACATTTTTGACAGCTCCCACATATTTTCAGTTGACTTCAGCTCTTAAAAAATGGCCTTTTTTGGTGACTCTGTCTTCGAGGCCTTAAAAATGCAGAACAATCAAAATTTCAATCTCACATCTAATTAAAAACCTTCCCCCTCCCCAGTAATTGAGTACTGACCTTTGGTTTGGGGATATCTGTGGGCAAGGGGGACATGGTCTCTTTTTTTCACCCTTTATTTCCTGTACACTTTCCTGTTTCTGTCTGCTTTGGGTTAAGGTAGAGGAAGAAAGAATTTTAAAAAGAGATGCAGAGTCATACCTGCCTGGAGCTGTAGTGACAGTATTGCTGGCGTTTTCTGTCACTCCCTGATGTAGGCAGTGCACACCCAGATGACTACTGTGACCCCTCAGGTTTACCCCCTGACCCCCTAGTATACCTCCCCCATTCCAGTACTGGCGCTTCTGACTGGGGCACGTGCACAGCAGCTCATGCGTGACTACTTTCCGGCCCATAATTTGACCCATGGGATATTCATGCATCCTGCATCACTGAAGGTGGGACTGCACTCTGTCCAACTGCTGACCCCTCTCTTTTTGCCCTCCTTTCCTCTAATACACCAGCATTTCTTCTGCTATTCCACATTCTCCATGTGGAAACCAGGCATCAATCTCTATGTTCGTGTAATCCCTAAATGCAAGGGAATCTATGTCATTTTCCCCCATTAACTCTCTCAGCATGCTTTTCTCCTTTCTCAGGGAAGAACTTGGACTTGCATTTCTGCGGTTTGGTGAACAGAGAGTGAGGTGCCCATCTCCTCTTCCAGCAGTTCTGGAAGCCTTCCCTTACATGGCTTAAGCAAAGGGAAGAGGACCCCCTCTTCTACCCCTCCTTTACGGCTATGAATTCCATTCCTGGCAGCCCTCCTTTTTTTTTTTAAATTTTATTTTTTTAATGCTATTCTTGTCTGCTTACATTCTTTTTATGTATGTATGTATGTATGGCTGTGTTGGGTCTTCGTTTCTGTGCGAGGGCTTTCTCTAGTTGTGGCAAGCGGGGGCCACTCTTCATCGCGGTACGCGGGCCTCTCACTATCGCGGCCTCTCTTGTTGCGGAGCACAGGCTCCAGACGCGCAGGCTCAGTAGTTGTGGCTCACGGGCCGAGTTGCTCCGCGGCATGTGGGATCTTCCCAGACCAGGGCTCGGACCCGCGTCCCCTGCATTGGCAGGCAGATTCTCAACCACTGCGCCACTAGGGAAGCCCAGCCCTCCTTTTGAAGGCCAAGTTCGCTCTAATAGTGTCAAGATGGAGTGACAGTCTCAGTACTGGGTTTATTCTCGTTGAATAAACTGCATGGAAGTTGTAAAAAGCAGATCTCTTCAGAGAGTACAGGAACTCATCACTCGTGTTCTTAGCTGTGAGAATTTAGCCAAAAAAATTCCAAGACACCTGGGAAAGTACCACTGAACACTCAACTAACATTTATTGAGTGTTTATGGTAAGCCAGGCATTGCACTAAGAT
The DNA here is from genome assembly GCF_028564815.1 of Eubalaena glacialis. Classification (NCBI taxonomy): domain Eukaryota; kingdom Metazoa; phylum Chordata; class Mammalia; order Artiodactyla; family Balaenidae; genus Eubalaena; species Eubalaena glacialis. Next base: position 93,347,570 of record NC_083720.1, on the reverse strand, counting down.
ATGGCATAGATTTTTAAAATGTATTTCTTACAACCCTATGAAGTAGACACTATTACTATTCCATGGTACAGAAGAGAAGTTTAAGGCTTAGATGAAGTTCTCACCCAAAGTCACATGGCTAACAAGTGTCTGAGCTGAAATTCGAAGTTTGGGAGTCTGACCACAGAGCCGAGACTCTTAGCCACTATGCAGTCTTGTCTCCTCATCTATTTAAGCCCTCAGCATCCATTGGGATTTCTCTGTTAGATCAAGCGATGGTTGTCTTATTGTAATCTCTTTTAAAAAAACCTGATTTTCGCTTTAAGAAAATCATTCTTTTAGTTTAGAGGTTGGCAAACTATGCAGCTTACTTTGGTAAAGAAAGTGCAATTGGAACTAGCCACATCCATCTGCTTATGGCTACTTTCACACTGTAGCTGCAGGGCTAAGTAAAAAGTATTGCCTACCTGGCTCTTCACAGGAAAAGTTTGCTGACCTCCACTCTAAATGACTCAGGAAGTTGACTCCAACTCTGCAAGTTATACCATCGGTTGCATCATTTCAGGTGGTGTCCTCTTGGCTATCCTGGGTCTTTGCTGCTCCCCATGGCCACAATGTATATAAATTGTGGAAACCATGAAACTCCTCATTTGACTTGAGCGTTGATTCTCAGACTCTTAATAGAGCTTGAAGCTGACTATTATTGAACCATATGAAATTGCCAATATCTGACTATTTTGACCTACTAAATGGCAATTCCATATTTTTTTTAACTATAATATTATGTAGGTTGCAAGTGAAACAGACTTGGGGTTTGAATTTTGCATCCTTTACTTACCAAATATATGACTTCGAAAGATTTATTTAACTCTCCCAAATCTCTGTCTCCTTGCTATAGAATGGAGGATAGTAACATCTCCCTTTCAGAACTGATATGAGAATTACAGTTGACCCTTGAACAACATGGAGGTTAGGGGCATTGACCCCCATACAGTTGAAACTCCATGTATAACTTTACAGTCAGCCTTTTGAATTTGCGGTTACCTATGCGTGTATTCAACAAACCGGGGTCATGCAGTACTGCTGTATTTATTATTGAATAAAAAAATCTGTGTATGTGGACCCAAATCAATGTCGTTCAAGTGTCAACTGTACTTGTATTATCCAAAGCACTTAGTTTCTGCTGGAAATAAGTTCTTAATAACTGACAGCGATTTTTGTTATTGCTCTTATTATCATCAGCAATAAGATACAGATCAGGGGACTTCCCTGGCGGTCCAGTGGTTAAGACGCCATGCTTCCAATGCATACGGCGTGGGTTCGATCCCTGGTTGGGGAACTAAGATCTCACATGCTGCGTGGAGTGGCCACAAAAAAAACAAAAACTAAAACCAGATAGGGCACCCTCTTCATGAGATTTTATGAGGTCTGGCCTTGCTGGGGGCAATTTACCTGCCTTTGTGCACAGATTTCCCTTGGAGTCTCCTTACCGCATAGCCTCACAGATAGCTTCCTCCACTCCCCATCACTGAAGCTCAGCTTCTGCCCTGAAATACAGGCTATTGGAAAACAGTTTAGAATTGACTGATTAGGTCATGATGTCTCACCCCAACCTGATGTCCTATTTCATATTTCACAAAAAAAGATTGGGCCTCTTTTCCTTAAATGCTCCTTTCGATTCAACCAAAGACTGGAGCACACATCAACTGTCACTCAGTTTACTCACATCCATGAGCAGGAACTGTCAAATGTCACCTAGCAATACATCCCATCTCCTTCAACCTAGGGGAGTTGCATTCTATGTAAAATCTAAAATTATATGTCTTGGTGGTGGGCACATGTGGAGGGGAAGGGTGATTTCTAGGTAGACAGAGGAGGAAGGAATCCAGCACTTAGAGTTCACGTGCTAGCTAAGTACAATGGTGTGTAGCATGTTCACTTAAAAGCTGTAGGTTTTGAAATATTTGGAGAAAAAATTATGTCATTTAGCAAAATACATTCTAACATTTTCAGGTTATGGAAATCTATCTCTCTTGGACCTTCATAAGAAAAACAGCATGAGTTGAAGTGTTGGGCGCTGGCAGCTACGATGAAGAAAAACAGTGTCAGAGCAATGTGGAAATAGGCAGGGGATAATGACGCTTCGGTTCCTTTGTGTGAGCACTTTCTAAGGCCTTGTATCTAATTTTGTATTCATAATTTTGTAATGCTTGTCCTAAAAAGGGTTCTTGAAGTAGTGAAGGCTTCAGGCTCCCTGCAACTTAGCTCTTTCCCAGGAAATGGTGAGGCACAGAGGAGGAAGAAAGGGAGGAATTGTTCCTAGTGGCAGGAATGCAGAAGAAGTTTTTGAGGACAAATGAGGCTAATGTGGATTTTAGGCTGATTGCTAAAATCAGCTACACGGAGATGTAGATTTCTTCTATACTCACACTTTCAGTGGCACTTTGAGAACTTCAAGAAGCAGGGAAATGTCTGCTTGTGAGTAAACTGGTGAGGGAAAGGGCCGTGTGAACAGGAGATGAGAGGCAGAGGGAGGCCAAGAATTCAGTGACAGACGGGCACAAAATGTGGCTGGGAAAAAGTTAAGTTCCCTTCTCCTTTTAATCTTTGGAGACACTAGATTTTCCACCGTATATGAAATAGGTATTCTGCTTCCTTTATTTATGTCTTAAAAAAGACGACGACTCTAGCAGCGTGGAGTACTTTGCAGCTATCTGCATTCCTGACACTCAGGGTACATCTTTAGGAACAATATAGGAGTAATTATTAAGATCCACATTTGCATGAACCAGAGGTGTAGTCCTGGGAGAAAGGGTATGGTTGGATCAATTGAGCCATGATAAATTGAGGACATTCTTGGTGTCCTTTGATAGGGGAGGTAACAAGGCCTAGTAGATGGGAATTAACAGAATATAAGCTGGGAATGAAAGATGAAGACAATTCAGGAAGGAATTAAAGAGCCCCCTGAAGTTTTCTGCAAAAGAAACCAATGTTTAAAAGAAAGCTTTACTTGACAACCCTCTCAAAGTCCATTCCCTGCAGAATTAATTATGCCTTCCGCTCTTCGATTACATTGGATACAAATGCTTATTACTGCAAATTGTTTATATGTAAGTCAGTCCTCTGTTCTAGAGCAGGAAAGAAGACTAGTTACTGAAAGAGTGCACTGCATGTGGTAAGCATTTAATACTGAAAAACATTGAGAGGATGGATGACTAGAGATTAGTCCACTGTGGGTCTTGGGAGCTCTTAAATCTTTCATGTGCAGTGAAGCTTTTTCTCCTGTTTCTCATTACGTGTAAGTCAGTACCTAAAAAAGCCGTTGTTCCACCTGGTAAAGTGAGAGCTCTGGATGTAAAATGCTTCTGAAATTGCCCACAAATTTTCTTCTATTTTTGATGAAGAGATGCTATAGAGATTCCTTTTAAAATACTCATATTTCAATAACATTTGCAGATTTCCACTTAAAAAGGCATTTTTTAAATTGTTGATGAAATCTTTGTAGAAAATCTTTGTCTGGGCTGACTTCCAAGCCTCCTTCCTATCCTCTTGGCTCCCTGGAGCTCTGACCTCCCTGGCCAGACTTTTCCCTGGGGGCATCGCAGGTTTGCTGGCATTCCTCTGAGGACAGAGATGGATGAGGTGTGTCGGTTTGTTGATGTTCACTTGGTATTTTTAGATCATGGTTAGCAAAAGTAGAGACAGCGGCAGAGTGGTTTTGTTGAATATGAAATCTCACATCTCTCCTGTGAAAGTCCCTTTCTTTAGGAGAATCCGTTTTAAGAGGCTGCCCCTGCTGCCAGGATTGCTGCCTGAATCCTGGGCCTCCCTGTTGCCAGGAACCTCCCTACTCCCTAAAAGATTTGGTGTGTAGTCTGTCATAAGAATAGGCCTGAAACACTGTAATGATAAATAATTTAGTTAAACATGTTTTTAAAGTGTGGATTTTTGTCCATCTTAGGAAGTGTCTGCTAGAGAACTTCTTAGCTCTGGTGGTTCCTTGGTAGGCTCAGAGTCTACTGTAGAAAGAACACTCATTTCCAACTTCCGAGTTCATCTCCATCCTTATCCAAATAACACATGGCTGAAAAATTGGTTTAAAGTTTCCTTACTTAAAAAAAAAAAAAAACTGGACAGCTACATGCAAAAGAATCAAACTGGACTACTTTCTCACACTGTATACAAAGATAAAGTCAAAATGGATTAAAGAGTTAAATGTAACATCTGAAACTATAACATTCCTAGAAGAAAACATAGGAAGTATGTTCTTTGACATCATTCTTAACTATATGTTCTTGGATATGTCTCCTCAGGCAAGGGAAACAAAAGCACAAATAAACAAAAGGGACTATATCAAACTAAAAAGCTTTTGCACAGCAAAGGAAACTATCATCAAAACAAAAGGTCAGGGCTTCCCTGGTGGCGCAGTGGTTGAGAGTCTGCCTGCTGGTGCAGGGGACACGGGTTTGAGCCCTAGTCCGGGAGGATCCCACATGCCGTGGAGCAACTGGGCCCGTGAGCCACAATTACTGAACCTGCGCGTCTGGAGCCTGTGCTCCGCAACAAGAGAGGCCGCGATAGTGAGAGGCCCGCGCACCGCGATGAAGAGTGGCCCCCGCTTGCCACAACTAGAGAAAGCCCTCACACAGAAATGAAGACCCAACATAGCCATAAATTAAAAAAAAAAAAAAAAAAAAAAACTGAAGAAAAGAAAAACAAAAGGTCACCTACTGAATGGGAGAAGATATTTGCAAATGACATATCTGATAAGGGGTTCATATCCAAAACATACAAAGAGCTCATACACCTTAACATCAAAAAACCAAACAACCCGATTAAAAAATGGTCAGAGGACATGAAAAGACATTTTTCCAAAGAAGACATACAGATGGCCAACTGGCACATGAAGAGATGCTCAACATCACTAATCATCAGGGAAATGCAAATCACAACCACAATGAGATATCACCTCATGTTTCTCAGAATGACTATTGTCAAAAAGACAACAAATAACTAGTGCTGGCAAGGGTGTGGAGAAAAGGGAACTCCTATGCACTGTTGGTAGGACTGAAAATTGGTACAGCCACTACGGAAAACAGCATGAAATTTCCTCAAAAAATTAAAAATAGAACTACTATTTGACCCAGCAATTCCAATCCTGGGTATTTATCTGAAGAAAATGAAAACAGTAATTCAAAAAGATGTATGCACCCCTATGTTCACTGTGGCATTATTTACAATTACTAAGATATGGGTAGCAAACCAAGCGCCCATCAATAGATGAATGGATAAAGAAGTGGTACGTATATACAATGGACTATTAATCAGCCACAAAAATGAATGTGATCTTGCCATTTTGACAACATAGATGGACTTAGAGGTTATTATGCTAAGTGAAATAAGTCAGACAGAGAAAGACAAATATCATATGATTTCACTTGTATGTGGAATCTAAAGAGCAAAACAAATGAAAGAACAGGTGAGGGAGATTAAGAAGTACAAAATTCCAGTTACAAAATAGATTGGTTCAAGATGGCGGAATAGAAGGACATGCTCTCACTCCCTCTTTCAAGAACACCAGAATCACAACTAACTGCTGAACAATCATCTACAGGAAGACACTGGAACTCACCAAAAAAGATACCCCACATGCAAAGACAAAGAAGAAACTGCAATGAGATGGTAGGAGGGGCGTTATCACAATAGAATCAAATCCCATAATGGCTGGGTGGGTGACTCACAAACTGGCAAACACTTATACCACAGAGGTCCACCCACTGGAGTGAAGGTTCTGAACTCCATGTCAGGCTTCCCAACCTAGGGTCTGGCAACGGGAGGAGGAATTCCTAGAGAATCAGACTTTGAAGCCTAGCTGGAGTTGATTGCAGGACTTCGGCAGGACTGGGGGAAAACAGAGACTCCACTCTTAGAGGGCACACACAAAGTAGTGTGTGCATCGGGACCCAGGGGAAGGAGGAGTGACCCCAGGGGAGACTGAACCAGACCTACCTGCTAGTGTTGGAGGGTCTCCTGCAGAGGGGGGGGCAGCTGTGGCTCACCAAGGGAAAAGGACACTGGCAGCAGAAGTTCTGGGAAGTACTCCTTGGCGTGAGCCCTCCCAGAATCCGCCATTAGCCCCACCAAAGAGACCAGGTAGGCTGCAGTGTTGGGTCGCCTCAGGCCAAACAACCAACAGGGAGGGAACCCAGCCCCACCCATCAGCAGACAAGCATATTAAAGTTTTACTGAGCTCTGCCCACTAGAGCAACAGCCAGCTCTACCCACCACCAGTCCCTCCCATCAGGAAACTTCCACAAGCCTCTTAGATAGCCGCATCCACCAGAGGGCAGACAGCAGAAGCAAGAAGAACTACAATCCTGCAGCCTGTGGAACAAAAACCAGATTCACAGAAAGATAGACAAGATGAAAAGGCAGAGGGCTATGTACCAGATGAAGGAACAACATAAAACCCCAGAAAAACAACTAAATGAAGTGGAGATAAGCAACCTTCCAGAAAAATAATTCAGAATAATGATAGTGAAGATCATCCAGGACCTCGGAAAAACAATGGAGGCAAAGATCGAGAAGATGCAAGAAATGTTTAACAAAGACCTAGAAGAATTAAAAAACAAACAAACAGAGATGAACAACACAATAACTGAAATGAAAACTACACTAGAAGGAATCAATAGCAGAATAACTGAGGCAGAAGAACGGATAAGTGACCTGGAAGACAGAATGGTGGAATTCACTGCTGCGGAACAGAATAAAGAAAAAAGAATGAAAAGAAATGAAGACAGCGTGAGAGAACTCTGGGACAACATTAAATGCAACAACATGCACATTATAGGGGTCCCAGAAGGAGAAGAGAGAGAGAAAGGACCCAATAAAATACGTGAAGAAATTATAGTAGAAAACTTCACTAACATGGGAAAGGAAATAGCCACCAAGTCCAGGAATTGCAGAGAGTCCCATACAGGATAAACCCAAGGAGGAACACGCTGAGACACATAGTAATCAAATTGGCAAAAATTAAAGACAAAGAAAAATTATTGAAAGCAGCAAGGGAAAAACGACAAATAACATACAAGGGAACTCCCATAAGGTTAACAGCTGATTTCTCAACAGGAAGTCTACAAGCCAGAAGGGAGTGGCATGATATATTTAAAGTGATGAAAGGGAAGAAACTACAACCAAGATTACTCTACCCAGGAAGAATCTCATTCAGATTCAATGGAGAAATCAGAAGCTTTACAGACAAACAAAAGCTAAGAGAATTCAGCATCACCAAACCAGCTCTACAACAAATGCTAAAGGAACTTCTCTAAGTGGGAAACACAAGAGAAGAAAAGGACCTACAAAAACAAACCCAAAACAATTAAGAAAATGGTCATAGGAACATACATATCGATAATTACCTAAACATGAATGGATTAAATGCTCCAACCAAAAGACACAGGCTCACTGACTGGATACAAAAAAAAGACCCATATATATGCTTTCTACAAGAGACCCACTTCAGACCTAGGGACAGACTGAAAATGAGACATACAGACTGAAAATGAGGAGATGGAAAAAGATATTCCATGCAAATGGAAATCAAAAGAAAGCTGGAGTAGCAATACTCATATCAGATAAAATAGACTTTAAAATAAAGACTGTGACAAGAGACAAGGAAGGACACTACATAATGATCAAGGAATCAATCCAAGAAGAAGATATAACAATTATAAACATATACACACCCAACATAGGAGCACCTCAATACATAAGGCAACTGCTAACAGCTATAAAAGAGGAAATTGACAGTAACACAATAATAGTGGGGGACTTTAACACCTCAATTACACTAATTGACAGAATATCCAAACAGAAAATTATTAAGGAAACACAAGCTTTAAATGACACAATAGACCAGATAGATTTAAATGATATTTATAGGACATTCCATCCAAAAACAGTAGATTACTCTTTCTTCTCAAGGGCGCATGGAACATTCTCCAGGATAGATCACATCTTGGGTCACAAATCAAGCCTCAGTAAATTTAAGAAAATTGAAACAAACATCTTTTCTGACCACAACGCTATGAGATTAGGAATGAATTACAGGGAAAAAACCGTAAAAAACACAAACACATGGAGGCTAAACAATACGTTACTAAATAACCAAGAGATCACTGAAGAAATCAAAGAGGAAATCAAAAAATACCGAAAGACAAATGACAATGAAAAGACGACGATCCAAAACCTATGGGATGCAGCAAAAGCAGTTCTAAGAGGGAAGTTTATAGCTATACAAGCCTACCTCAAGAAACAAGAAAAATCTCAAATAAACAATCTAACCTTACACCTAAAGGAACTAGAGAAAGAAGAACAAACAAAATCCAAAGTTAGCAGAAGGAAAGAAATCATAAAGATCAGAGCAGAAATAAATGAAATACAAACAAAGAAAACAATAGCAAAGATGAATAAAACTAAAAGCTGGTTCTTTGAGAAGATAAACAAAATTGATAAACCATTAGCCAGACTCATCAAGAAAAAGAGGGAGAGGACTCAAATCAATAAAATTAGAAATGAAAAAGGAGAAGTTACAACAGACACTGCAGAAATACAAAGCATCCTAAGAGACTACTGCAAGCAACTCTATGCCAATAAAATGGACAACCTGGAAGAAATGGGCAAATTCATAAAAGGTATAACCTTCCAAGACTGAACCAGGAAGAAATAGAAAATATGAACAGACCAATCACAAGTAGTGAAATTGAAACTGTGATTAAAAATCTTCCAACAAACAAAAGTCCATGACCAGATGGCTTCACAGGTGAATTTTATCAAACATTTAGAGAAGAGCTAACACCCATCCTTCTCAAACTCTTCCAAAAATTTGCAGAGGAAGGAAAGCTCCCAAACTCTTTCTATGAGGCCACCATCACCCTGATACCAAAACCAGAGAAAGATACTACCAAAAAAGAAAATTACAAACCAATATCACTGATGAATATAGATGCAAAAATCCGTAACAAAATACTAGCAAACAGAATCCAACAACACATTAAAAGGATCATACACCATGATCAAGTGGGATTTATCCCAGAGATGCAAGGATTCTTCAATATACACAAATCAATGTGATACACCATACTAACAAATTGAAGAATAAAAACCATATGATCATCTCAGTAGATGCAGAAGAAGCTTTTGACAAAATTCAACAGCCATATATGATAAAAACCTGCCAGAAATAGGGCATAGAGGGAACCTACTTCAACATAATAAAGGCCATATACGACAAACCCACAGCAAACATCATTCTCAATGGTGAGAAACTGAAAGCATTTCCTCTAAGATCAGGAACAAGACAAGGATGTCCACCCTCACCACTATTATTCAACATAGTTTTGGAAGTCCTAGCTACGACAATCAGAGAAGAAAAACAAATAAAAGGAATACAAATTGGAGAAGAAGAAGTAAAACTGTCACTGTTTGCAGATGAGATGATACTATACATAGAGAATCTTAAAGATGCCACCAGAAAACTACTAGAACTAATCAATGAATTTGGTAAAGTTGCAGGATACAAAATTAATGCACAGAAATCTCTTGCATTCCTATACACTAATGATGAAAAATCTGAAAGAGAAATTAAGGAAACACTTCCATTTACCACTGCAAAAAAAGAATAAAATACCTAGGAATAAACCTACGTAGGGAGACAAAAGACCTTATGCAGAAAACTATAAGACACTGATGAAAGAAATTAAAGATGATAGCAACAGATGGAGAGATATACCATGTTCTTGGAATGGAAGAATCACCATTGTGAAAATGACTCTATGACCCAAAGCAATCTACAGATTCAATGCAATCCCTATCAAATTACCAATGGCATTTTTTACGGAACTAGAACAAAAAATCTTAAAATTTGCATGGAGACACAAAAATCCCGAATAGCCAAAGCAGTCTTGAGGGAAAAAAATGGAGCTGGAGGAATCAGACTCCCTGACTTCAGACTATACTACAAAGCTACAGTAATCAAGACAATATGGTACTGGCACAAAAACAGAAATATAGATCAATGGAACAGGATAGAAAGCCCAGAGATAACCCCATGCACTTATGGTCAACTAATCTATGACAAAGGAGGCAAGGATATACAATGGAGAAAAGACAGTCTCTTCAATAAGTGGTGCTGGGAAAACTGGACAGCTACATGTAAAAGAATGAAATTAGGACACTCCTTAACACCATACACAAAAATAAACTCAAAATGGATTAGAGACCTAAATGTAAGACTGGGCACTATCAAACTCTTAGAGGAAAACATAGGAAGAACACTCTATGACATAAATCACAGCAAGATCTTTTTTGATCCACCTCCTAGAGTAATGGAAATAAAAAGAAAAATAAACAAATGGGACCTAATGAAACTGAAAAGCTTTTGCACAGCAAAGAAACCATAAACAAGACGAAAAGACAACCCTCAGAATGGGAGAAAATATTTGCAAATGAATCATCAGACAAAGGATTAATCTCCAAAATATATAAACAGCTCATGCAGCTCAATATTAAAAAAACAAATAACCCAATCCAAAAATGGACAGAAGACCTAAATAGACATTTCTTCAATGAAGACAAACAGATGGCCAAGAAGCACATGAAAAGCTACTCAACATCACTAATTATTAGAGAAATGCAAATCAAAACTAAAATGAGGTATCACCTCATACCAGTTAGAATGGGCATCACCAGAAAATCTACAAAGTACAAATGCTGGAGAGGGTGTGGAGAATAGGGAACCCTCTTGCACTGTTGGTGGGAATGCAAAATGATACAGCCACTATGGAGAACAGTATGGAGGTTCCTTAAAGAACTAAAAATAGAATTACCATATGACCCAGAAATCCCACTACTGGGCATATACCCAGAGAAAACCATAATTCAAAAAGACACATGCACCACAATGTTCATTGCAGCACTATTTACAATAGCCAGGTCATGGAAGCAACCTAAATGCCCATTGACAGACAAATGGATAAAGAAGATGTGGCACATATATACAATGGAATATTACTCAGCCATAAAAGGGAACAAAATTGGGTCATTTGTTGAGACGTGGATGGATCTAGAGACTGTCATACAGAGTGAAGGAAGTCAGAAAGAGAAAAACAAATATCATCTATTAACGCATATATGTGGAACCTAGAAAATGGTACAGATGAACCGGTTTGCAGGGCAGAAATTGAGACAAAGATGTAGAGAACAAATGTATGGACACCAAGGGGGGAAAGCCGCGGTGGGGTGGGGGTGGTGGTGTGATGGATTGGGAGATTGGGATTGACATGTATACACTGGTGTGTATAAAATTGATGACTAATAAGAAAAATAAATAAATAAATAAACATTAAAAAAAAACCCAAAATAAATTAGTCACAGGCATACAATGTACAGTGTGGAAAATATATTCAGTAATAATCTAATATTTTTGTATGGTGACAGATGGTAACTAGAGTATAGTGGTGATCATTTGGTAATGTATAGAAGTACTAAATCAGTGTATTGTGCACCAGGAATTAATATAGTGTTATAGGTCAATTATACTTCAAAGACAAACAAACAAACAAACTCATAGAAAAAGTGATTAGATTTGTGGTTACCAGAGGCATGGGCCAGGGGGAAGGAGAACTAGTGGAAGGTGGTCAAAGGGTGCAAACTTTCAGTTATAAAATAAATAAATACTAAGGATGTAATATATAACATGATTAATATAATTAACATTGCTTTATGTTGTATATGACATTTGTTAAGAGAGTAAATCCTAAAAGTTTCACCACACAGAAAAGAACTTTTCTTTTTTTTAAATTTTTGTATCTATATGAGATGACGGATATTCACTTAACTTATTGTAGTCATCATTTCATGATGTACATAAGTCAATCATTATGCTTTATCCCTTAAACTTATACAGTGCTGTATGTCAATTGTATCTCAATAAAACTGCAAGAAAAAAATAAAGTTAAGATATACGTTCTTCTCTATTTTTTCTTAACTACTAATAGATTTCAGAAAATTATTTGCTAATTGTTTGCAGAAACTTTTTTCTTTTTAAGGTTACTCATTAGCAGAGATGGGGACTGAATTTGCTTGGAAGTCTAGAAAAGGTATAACAGGTGGAAATAAAAACAACTGGGAGAAAAGATATTGGTGGAAATCCTCAAAGATTTGAGATGAATATTCTTTGTTTAGGGGCATTTGGGTTGTTTCTACCTTTTGGTATTGTGATTAGGGTGCACATATATCTGTTTTAGTTCCTGCTTTCAACCCTTTTGGGTATACATCCAGAAGTGGAATTTCTGGATCATATGGTAATTGTATTTTTAAATTTTTGAGGAACTTCCATATTGTTTTCCATAGTGGCTGCACCATTTTACATTCTCACCTTGTGCCAACAGTACACAAGCCTTCCAAATTCTTCACATAATTGTCAACACTTAAAATTAAAAACAAAATTAATATCCATACTAATGAATGTGAAGTAACATCTCATTGTGGTTTTGCTTTGCATCTCCCTAATAACTAGTGATGTTAAGCCTCTTTTCATGTGCTTCTTGGTCATTTGTATATCTTCTTTGGAGAAATGTTTACTCAAGTCCTTTGCCCATTTTTTAATCAGACTCTTTTTTTGTTGTTGTTGCTATTGAGTTGTAGGAGTTCTTTATATATTTTGGATATTATTAACCTATTATCAGATATGATTTGCAAGTATTTTTTCCCATTCCCTGGGCTGCCTTTTTACTTTGTTGATTCTATCCTACCCAACTGATTTTCGACAAAGGCGAAAAATTCAATGAGGGAAGGATAGCCTTTTCAACAAGTGATGCTGGAGTAATTCAACATTCAGAGGCAAAAAAATGAACCTCAACCTAAGATCTTATACAAAACTTAACTCAAAATGGATCACAGACTTAAACGTGCAACATAAAACTATAAAATTTTTAGAAAAAAAGAAAAACAAGAGGAATTATTTAGGAATTTTTTAGGGCTAGGCAAAGAGTTCTTAGGCTTGACACCAAAAGCATGATCCATCAAAGGTAAAATTGATAAATTCGACCTTATCAAAATTTAAAACTTTTTCTCTGTAAAGTCCCCATTAAAAAACTTAAAGGCAAGCTATAGACTGAGAAAAAATATTTGCAAACCACATATTTGACAAAGGACCAGTATCTAGAATATATAAACAACTCTCAAAACTCAATAGTTAAAAACAAACAACCCAATTAGGAAATGGGCTGAAGACATGAAGAGACCATTTTGAAGGGGATAATGGCAAATAATCACATGGAAAGATGTTGACACCTATAGACATCAGTTAATTGCAAATTGAAACCATAATGTGTTATTAATATACACCTATCCGAATGGCTAAAATAAAGAATAGTGACAATGCTGGCAGGTATGCTGGCAAGTATGCAGCATGGCTACAGACACTGCTTGTGGGAGTGTAGGGTAGTATAGCCAATTTGGAAAACAGTTTGGTAGTTTCTTAAAAAGCTAAACATGTACCTACCATTCAACCCAGAGATTGCACTCCTGGGCACTTATCAAAGAGAAATAAAAACTTTGGTCAAACTTTGGTCACACAAAAATCTGTACACTGATGTTTATAGCAGCTTTATTTTCAATAGCCCCAAACTGGAAAAACCAGGTGTCCTTCATTGGGTAAATAGATAAAGAAAGGGTGGAACAGTCATTCTATGGGCTACTGCTCAGCAGTGAAAAGAAACAAACTGGTATACACAACAATCTGGATGATTCTCCAGATCATTATGCTGAGTGAAAAAAAGCCAAATCCAAAAGATTACATACTGTATGATTCCATTCATATAATCACATTCTTGCAATGATAAAATTATAGAAATGTAGAAAAGGTTAGTGGCTTACAGGCAGTGAGTGAGGGCAGGAGGGCAAAGGTTGTGGCCATAAAAGGGCAAAATGAGGGGTCCTCGTGGTGATGAGAATTTTCTGTATCTTTATTGCAGCAATCTCAATCTGGTTGTGACATTATCCTATAGTTTTGTAAGATGTTACCATTGGCAGAAACTAAGTAAAGCGTACACAGGATCTCTCTGTATTATTTCTTACAACTTCATGTTAATTTATAATTATCTAAAATAAAAATTGTAATTAAAAAAAGGTAAAGCAGTTAGTGAAAATGGAGATGGCTTACTTTTAATGTCTTAGGTGCCAGCAACAAGAGAGAAACTGCACATGTGTCTAAGGGCTTTGGAACTGAAATGGGATCTTAACATTAATTTCAAACAAAATGTTTCACGTGATAAAAACTACCTGAAGCATAGAGATTTAAAAGTCATTGAGAACATTCATATCACTCAAGTTTAGACTCACCATGAAGAAGGTAGACGCAATCACCCTCTAGGAGTAAAATACAGATGGGAAACGGTTCAAAAGTGGGAGAGCTATCTCCTACTCTGCAGGACTTGGACATCACCAGAAGAGGGCGCAATTATTCAAGCTATTACACGAGCAAAAGGGAACAGAGAGAGAACCTTGAAACAAAACAATAGAGGTAAATGGAAATGATGCTATTTTATAAACCACCTTTCTAACCAAATGCTTACACTGAGGGATATATTTGTGACTAATTTTTTTAACTACTGTAAATCACTTGCTGAAAATTGGTAATTACTGGGCAAAACAGGGAAAGGGAAGCAGATCATAAAAGAGGTACGAGAGAAGATAGTTCTGATTAGGAGGCAGTCTCTGAAGGATCAGACAGAAACCCACTCCATTACTTCCTGTGGCGATGTCCCTCCTACAGCAGCTCACACATACACAGGTACTTGCAAGCATCGGTACAGCTAGGTATCAGATATTCAAGTGGGTGTGAGGCTAACTTCCCATGCTTTATATGCATATTTACAAAGAAAATGATCTCAAAGAGAAATTATCCAAAACTTCTGCCATTTAAGTTAAATGAGGGTTATAAAATGAGGTCAGAGGCAAGAGAGGGTGTTGGCGAGGGATTGTGGCTATGAGATTGGTAAAGGTAATTCTTTTTCGAAAGTGTGGCCCTGCTGTGAGTCTCCGTCCTCTTTCTCTTTAGTAGCAGGATAATGGGGTTTCTTTCATCTAAACCCTAGTCTAGAAATGGACTTCTGGGTGCCAATCAGAAAACTAGGAAATGGGTCCACAGAGCACAGATACCCAACCTATGCCTGGAAAGCTGAAAGGGACTCTGGACAGAGCTTGACTCCCTTCCAGCAGAAAATCCAAAGAGAGAAAGAGGTGGGTTACTGGATGCCCAAGGGCTGAGGAAGGAGGGACAAGGGACCAGCCCCCCCAGAGAAGCATTTGCCTTGGTCCAGGGAAGTGTAGGAAGTTTTTGAAGACTGCCCTCCTGAGGAAGACAGCCTTAGCTTCCTACCTCTTAGAGTGTGAAGCCTCTCAGCCAAGTGAGAGCCTCTCCATCTACTTACATATCCCCTCCTTCCCCTGCTCGGTCCTTGGTGCTGAGCAACACAGTACCCAGAACCAGGGCTGAGCTGGGGAATGGGAGGGCATTTGAAAGTAAGTTCAGTGGGTAACAAATGACAAAACTCTAATGAAAAACCTCGTGACTTCATCCAGATCAATAGGAATTAATTACATGGGACCGAATGCACTGATGAATATGATTTATAACTTTATGAATTTTGGGGAAATATACTAGCTTTAACCTTTGTCTTCCAGAAAAACCTTTCCTCTTATGCTACGACCTAAAAGGAGTTGATAATGTATACCTTTGCAAACAAAGATGAAACATTTATCTTTTTCTCTCTACCTGATCCTTCCAGAATTTGGCTTCTCCAGCTCGCTCTCCTGTGGACTTGATGGCTTATTACAAATGGATTACAACTGGATTACAACTAGTTTACAACTAGTTATACTAATCATTGTTTTAATTGGTTCTTTGTTTCCAAATTGTTTATGATTTGTGTCTCCCTACTACACTATGATTTTGTCAATGTTACTAGCTGCATTTCTTATATCCTGTTTATTTTATAAGATTGTTGTATCTTACAGTACCTAATGTGTAACCAGGCCACCAACAAAATGGATGATGGTTAAACATCTTGAGGCAATAGATCACATTTATGACTCATAAAATAACAGTAATAGTATGATTCAAGGTATGGGGAGAAACAACAAGGGAAAATATCTCCTGGATCATAATAGAAAATGTTTAATTATCAACAGGACCTAATTCAGAAATTAGCACCTGGGGTGGCATAGCAACAAGAATTTTCGCTTAATCTGGGACGAGCCTCCCAGCACCATGGGACAAAAATTGATCATGGACTGTCTCCCAAATACTGGTCGAATTCCAGACCAAGAGGAGGAACTGAAAAATGGAATATTGCCTGCCATATCAGTAAACAAAGGATGTCACAGTCATCAGCAATTGCAGCCACCATGGACATTAAACTGGTGAACCCTGAGGTAATTCAGGAAGGAAAAGAATACCTGCCATCTAGCAGCCATCAGACTGCAGCCACTCCCCACGGTGAGCCCTGAGGAGACTCAGGGTAGGAAAACGCAGGATACTGGCCCTAGATAGCTGAGGTGCATATCAAAGGAATGATTTCAGTGAGCCCAGACTCTTGCCTCTTCCCATACATAGAAAAGCCCTAAATTCCTTAACTTGACGTGTCTGGTTTTCTTTAACTGACAATAATATTTTTGACGTTCAGACTGCCTGTCCTTCGTTGGAAAACTCTTATATATCCTGGCTCCCCCCTTGCCTCCTTGGTTACTTGAGATGCCGCCTCCCGAGCTTGAAGTCCTAAAAATTTCTGCCGAAAAAATGTAACTCTCAAAAAAATAAATAAATACAAGTAAGTTCAGAATTTTGACTGTAGCATCGATTTAGGCATTTTATGTTCTCAATTAAGACTGTTTTCTGAGTAAAACTGATCTGAAATCTTATCTAAGAGTAACAAGAAAAGTCATGGATTCACTCATTTCTCCATCCAGGGTGAGAGGAAGATGACCCCTGTGAATACAGTTTAAGGGACAGCGGAGGCCACAGTGAAGATGTGTTCTGTACTGTGGGGTTACAGTTACATAATGTGAGACGTAAACTGATTCATAAATGTTGATCTGACGCTTGCCTTTGAATGCATCTTGTTTTCCTGGCTGTTTGAGAGAGTGCTTCTGGAAATCTAGCATTTTATCTTCTGACCACCCGTCACTGGGTCAATAACACGGAGTGAAATTTTCAAAACACCCACAAAACCGAACCACTCTCAGCAGCAACAGATATGAGAAGTACGATGGCCTATTGATTAAATGTCCAAAAAACACATCAACCTGTACAGGTCCCAGCCAGAATTCCTGATTTCCTTACATGCCCACCCCACCTGTTGTTCCCCCATTTTCTTCATCTCAGAGAATAGCACCACCATTGATTTGGTTTCTCTGAAACCTAGAAATCTAGAAATCCTCTTGATTCCCCCTTTTCCCACATCCTCCAGCCAACCAATCTAAGAGTAGTCAGTCATCTCTGCCTTCAAAATGCATCCACACCTGATGGCTCTCCAGCCTGCCCCACTCTGCATCCTGACGTTCCCCAGTCTTTCTCAGGGACTCTTGAAATAGCCTCCTAGCTGATCTGTATTCTTCTTCTCTGGTCCCCTTACAATCTATTCCTCCCACAGCTAGACTGATCTTCAAACAGAAATCAGATCGCATTAATTTCTAATCCCAAACCTGTAATATCAATGTAACATCTAAATCTTTATTGTGGTCTCCAAGACCTTCCACGACCTGACCACTGCCAGAATCATTTGACATTATGTTTTACTTCTATCTTTCATGACTTTCTTGCAATCACACCAAGATCATTCACATTTCAGGGCCTTTATTTTTGTTTTCCCCTCTATGTTTACATGGTGTGCTTCTTAAATCATTCAAAACATAATTCAATTTTACATTCAAATATCATCTCCTCAGAGAAGCTTTTTATTACCAGCTCATCTAAAAAAAAATGTAGTCACTAGCTATCCTTTATATTGCTTTATTTTTCTTAACAGTTATTATGTGACATTTGATTACTTGTGTTGGTATATTGTCTGTCTACCCCATGAGAACAGGGACACTATCTGTTTTATTCCTTGAACACCTGGAACAATCCTGACACTTAGTAAGCATTCAACCAATATTTTAAAAACTATTTAGTGATTAGTTCATTAATCAATTAATTTTAAGGAAGTAAATATGCAGTATAACAAAAAGAGCACTGGAGTTGGAGTTGTGGATTCCTGATATAGTTTTTCCACTAATTAGTTGTGTGGATTTTGACAGATAACTTTAACTTCCGGTCCTTCTCTTTCTTCACTTAAAGATAATCTTAAGGAAACCCAATGCCCTGAAATTCCATGATGTGTAAAACACAGAGTCATCTCTGATATAGGTAGTACTTTGATTTCTTTGCGTTAAATATGCAGACATTATAAATTAATTAATTCACATGCTTCTTCTGCATATATTTAGATATCTGTCAGATTTCTCTCCCTCCCGCTTTCTTTTTTTATTAAAGATTTGTGGGTCACCTTCTATGTACTATGCCAGGCACTTGTAAGACGAAGCTAAATCAGACATTTTCTCTGCTTGCAAGAAGCTCATAATCTGAAAAGGAAGGCTGAAATATAAACAAATGAATTAGAGTATTATTTGAAAGTGCATAAGCAGAAATTTGTTCAAGATAAAAGGGGGTGCACCCTATCTGGGAGCTCAGAGTAGAATGAGACAGGGAGATTATGTGATGTGCCTTATTTTGAACGCTGCACTGCTGGAGGGAAGGCAACAGTGGTGTATGTGGAGGGTGAGGTCAAGGAAGATAAACGCTGAGCAGTGAGTCCACTGGCCTATTGGTTAGGAAGTCCTTGACAATGCTTATCATCGTAGTTTTGGTGGATGGTGGGTATGAAACCAGGATGCTGTGAATTGAGGAGTGATTGGAAGAGGAGATCTGTTGTGCGAGCTTCTCTTTGGGAAAGTTTGAGAAGGAGAGGAGAGAACTAGGTCAGGGAAATGGTCGAAGAGAGACTTTAAGGATGAGAGAAGCCTAGGCATCGTTGAGGAATGAGCCAATAGAGCTCAAAGAGCTGGGATGGCAATGACCAGGAGGCTGTGTGAAAGCTTCTGACTTTTCATAAGGAGGGAGGGGATCCAGGGGATCCAGGGGAAGGAGATCCAGAGCACAGCTCAGCTGAAGGAGGGAGCTCATCTTCTTCTGGGACAAAGGGAAAGAGGAAAAGAGGACTAACACACTCAGGGGCATTCACAGAGCACAGTTAGGAGGTGAGGAAATTCTCACCTTAGTGAAGTAAATGTTAAGGTCATGTGCTGAGCTGGAGTGACAGAGGTTGGGTAGGAGATTCGAGGCTGTGAAGAACTGGGATATATTCTTATATTCCTTATATATGAAGGGTATAGCTGAAGCCCATTGCCTGACTAATGCCTGGCAGATGAGGAGATTGTGTTTCTGTTGACAATTATACTCTCAACCTAATGGGTTACTTATTTTTAATGATCCCTATCTTCATCATGGGCTATTAGGAAGTACTAAATTGTGCTTGGACCTACTCTTACTTGTTACTCATTTTTAATGATTCCTATCTTCATCATGGGCTATTAGGAAGTACTAAATTGTGCTTGGACCTACTCTTATTTGTTACTTATTTTTAATGATTCCTATCTTCATCATGGGCTATTAGGAAGTACTAAATTGTGCTTGGACCTACTCTTATTTCCAAGGCTAATTATTGTTAATACTATTTTGCTGGTTTAACCTCTTAATAAGAAACACAATAAACAATGATGCTGAGGACAGAAGGCTCAGCACAAAGTCTCCTAATTGAGAAGCTGTGGATGCACGTTAGTCAGTTGTCAGGCAAGCAGGTGTGCTCATCTCTACTTTGTAGTTTCATCTGGAAGAAACAGATAGGCATGTGTATTTATTCATTCATTCATTTGTTCAGTAAACATTTGTTTGTCAACTTCTCTATGCCGGGTAACCGGGCAGTGAGTGAGGATTCAGCAATAGAAAATTCAGTTCTCATATTTCTGTGAATGTGGACCCAGGGATGTACCCAATGCATCTACTGAATTTCTAATATTAAAATCAAATATTACAGCTGTATTATGGAACACGTGGAATATTTTTGTTTTATTTTATTTAGGTTTTTGTAGTATCTTCGGTGCAGCTGCTCAATTGCAATCACGGAGACTGTATTTTCTGCTACTAAACTGCCTTTAGCACCCTAGACGTGAACAAGTAATGTAAAAAGAAGAGCCTCTCCTATGCTGCTTTATTCCCTACCCTCTGCACTCAGCATTCAAATTTCCATTCTGTGCACGCACCTGCCCTTTCTCTTAGTCGTTCCCCAGGGGACCTCCCTGAGCACTCTGCCCACAGGAAGGAAACCTTGGCTGCTTCCCAAGCTGCTGCCTTTGGCCTCTAGGGGGCATTGTTGCCCTTTCTTACCCATTGATGTCTGTAAGTAAATTATTTAGCAGAAATTAAAGGTAATTTATACGCAATAATAAAAGAAACCTTGCAAGAAATTTCAACTTTATTACATTCTTAGGGATCTGAGGTCATATATTTTCCCATTTCTTATTTATTTTTAATTATTAGAATAGTCATTTTGCATCATACTTGAGGTTGGAGAGTAGTTGTGTTGACAATAATCTCCAAAGGAAATTTCCAGTTTCCTTCCATCCCAATTGCCTTCCTTCTTTCCTAATCTTCCTTCTTCACTTCTCCCCTCCCTCCCTCCCTTCCTCTCTCCCTCCCTTTCCCCTCCCTCCTTTCCTCCCTCTTTCCCTTCTTTCCTTCTTTTATTCATTCATTCCACAAATCTTTACTGAGCCCTTATTCTGTGTTAGGGTCTGAAGCTATAAGCTAGAATAAGAAGCAGACTTTGTCCTCAGGGACCTTACAGTCTAGACAGAGACAGGAAATACCAGCGATGACTGTACTTCAGTGTGTTTAAGGCTGTGATAGCAGTAGACACAGGACACTATGGGAGAACAGAGTATAGAAGAGAGGCTTCTAAGTCAGCGTGGAGGTCAGGTAAGGCTTCCTTTGAGTTGATTCATAGAGGCTGCACAGGAGTTAGGCCATGTGAAGCTGGGCAGAGAGAAGGGAAAGACTGTGACTCCAAACTTAGAGCTTTTAGTTTCGATCCTTGGTATAGAGGAAATTAATGAAATAATTACGCTTAGCTTATTGTAGCATCTACTGAAAGGGACCAAGAAAGAATATATTTCTTTTTTGTATTTCTCTTTGAAATGTGGACTTCCCGTCCCATCTATCAATTCATGTCTGAGTTGAGAATTATTGGAGTACTGTGTGCCACATTTACTTATCAGTCAAACTGGGATGGGAAGATGTGAGACTTAATTCTTTCTACCCTGTTCACTGTTTCTGGTATTGTATGGTCTGCTTGTAAGGGTGAACACAAGCCCTACACAGAAGTATAATCCATAATCCTTCCAACCAGTAAACAAGGATATAAATCCCTTCATTTCATTTAGCTTTCCAATGTGGGTGAACGTTTTTTTCTTACCTCTACGAAGTAACTTCTCAACTCCACTCATGCATTGGAATTTTTCAAGGATGTCTAGAAAAGCATAGGTACCCCTACTTTTCCCCAGGAAGTTCTGATTTTGTACATCTACGATGGTATCTAGACATCTCTGCATTAAAAAAAAAAATCCCCTAATGATCTTGAACCAGTGTTGAGAACCAAAGTCTTTGACTATACTCAAGTGGTATCTCATGATGGAAAAGTTTTAACATTGGAGTCATACAAATTTGACTCTAAATTCAGGTTCTGTCACATACTGTGTGACCTTGGCCAAGTTACCAAGCCTCTCTGATCCTCAGACTCCTCATCTGTGAAGTGGCACCAATAACATCTACCTTATAGGATGGCTGAGCTCAATAGAGGCTGGAACACTTTCCTATAGAAAACATAGGGGATTCATTATATACCAGGCTTGTAATAAAAGTGGAATCTCAGGAACCATCTTTTCTCAACGGAGCTAGTGAAACAACCAAAACACTAATAACCCATCACATTTCTCAGCTCCTCCTGAGAATAAGGAGACACTGAAAGCGAGAGGCATAGGGTCAGAGCGGACTCTGACACTCGCTGCTGTATTGTTGGTCCGTGCATTTTTTTGAGAGAAGATTTGTTGAACATCTGTATTTGTGCAAGTCGTATTTATCTTTTTCTCTTAAATATCCACAAATCTCTATCCCTACTGTACTGTCATGACTTAGTCTCTCACTGGCTCTCACTGTTCTGACAGATGCCTAACTGATCCTCCTGGCTTCAATCTCATTTGTCTGCAATACATGCAGTCACACTGCTTCGCTGCTTAAATCCCTTCTCCTGCAGGATCACATCCAAGCTCCCCAGCAGGGAAAACAAAGCCCGTAAGAGTCTCCTACTTCCTCACTTTTAGCTTGTTCCATCTCCCTGTTGATCAAGGATTATAATGAAGCATTAATGGTTCTGAACAAAATCTCCTGTCTTGGTAATTTTTTTTTAACATCTTTATTGGAGTATAATTGCTTTACAATAGTGTGTTAGTTTCTGCTTTATAACAAAGTGAATCAGCTAGACATGCACATATATCCCCATGTCTCCTCCCTCTTGCGTCTCCCTCCCACCGTCCCTATCCCACCCCTCTAACTTTTACAAAGGACCTCAGCCTGGAGAACACGTCTCCCCTTTTCTGTCTAATGAAAGACAACATTTTTAATCTCTATTTATTGAGTGCTTACTTTGTGTGGGCCACTTTGAAGACATTTAGTTTATTTCTCAGCCCCTTACATGTTACGTACTGTTACTTCCATTTCACCATAAAGAAAACTAAGGTCCAGGGAGTTTAAGGTTTTATGGAACTCTCCTCCCCCATCCTCCTGGACCCCTGTGTCCATTGTCTAATAACTGCCTTTTTAGTATGGAAAGTGAAGGGAGGAAGGGAAGGAAGGAAAGTAGGAAGGGAGAGAGGGAAGGAGGAAGGGAATAAAAGTAGATCTGGGGACTTCCCTGGCGGTCCAGTGGTTAAGACTCCATGCTTCTACTGCAGGGGGCGCGGGTTTGATCCCTGGTGGGGGAACTAAGATCCCACATACTGGGCTGTGTGGCCAAAAAATGAAAAACAAACAAACAAGACACTAGATTTCAATATACTATGAAAGCAGGAACTTGGACTCCATCATCTTTGAATTTTCCTTATGTAGTGCAGTGCCGGGTTTGTAGTAGTTACTACAATATATAGGTCAAATGAATAAATGAATGTATGACTTTGTTTCTACATGCTGTTTTTTAAAAATGAATAATATCCATTCCTTCAGATCAAGGGCTATGATTGACATCTAAGTAATTACAGATTTAGTTCAACCATCCTCTCCAACAACTGTGAAAAAGGAGTATACTGAATTTTCATTTAGTCTATACAGCTGCTCTAACAATCCTACCTTTGTTGTCCAAACAATGTACCCCATCCATTGTTCCCCCCATATTCATCATCCACCCCCCACTTCTACCCTATATCCTCAATGAGGACAGACTAAGTTGAAACAAACAAACAAAACAAAGCAAAACAAAACCAAAAAGCAACATTGGTGAAAAATCCATTAGCAGAAATTCATTTCCAACAAGATAAGTATTTTTGCTTTTATAAAAAGGACTGCCATTTAGAAAATACACACCCTGTTCCCAAAGCCTGTCCTCTATTAAATGTGGCCTTGTGCTAAGAGTTAATTATGTTACTTTCCAAACAAACCTGGAGACCTCTGCTTCTTTGAAGATGGCTTTGCGTTTAGAAGTCCATGGAATGTTACATGATATTGAACCATATATCATCATTCATAAAAGTTCATGATTTGTTAAACAAACATTCCTCTATTAATAAAACAAAAGAAGTGTTTCAACAAAAAGGGTGCAGCTATATCAGGAGGGCTTGCTGTTCACACATCCCGGTTTTGCGGTGATAAAACAGTCATTAAAACATGCAAGCTCTTTAAAACTACAGCTGCCAGGCCCAAAGAGTTTTATCTGAAGAGAGATTAAATGTGAGGGTATTCATCTCACATTCCAGGACAATCTCTGGGAACACAGCTATAAAAATAAAAGGGAGAGAGGTCAGAGTCAAGGGGGCATGGCTTTAAGGGCAGCAGTTCTTGAATCTTGCCCAGGACATCATAGGGTGAAGGCAGAATGCCCTCTGAAAGAAGAGTAAAAGTCAAAGAGGTATCACATTAAAAATATAGTGCTTTCATTTCATTAAAATATTAAATCAGATACAATTTTAAATGTACTTCTTGTCGGTTAGCATTTCTCACCAACAAGCCTTTGTCTAATATTTCCAGAACCGCTTTCCAATCAAGAACAGTGACAGAAAAGTAGAAACTGGAACTCGATTTTTAAGAGGAAAAATGTTACTTGCAGTTACCTAAACACCTCAAAACTTCACGGTTCAGGAATGAAAACTAGCTGCTCTGTACTTCGTTTTATGCCTCATGTTTATTTTTCCCTATTTAAGTTCTACTTTATGAAATAGCAAGATATATACTCAGTGTATAAGGAGTTCCCGGAGGTCAAAGGAAAGAAACGTTAAGTTTTCCTAGCCACTAACTTGAAACAACCTGAAGCTCAGACAGTAGAGGAATAGTTGAGAATATATGATGCATTACAGTGATATTGACAAAGATTTGTTTCTTATGGGCAATGTTAATAATATAATTTTGTCTGCTGCATGCTATCAACTAACTAAAAGCTCCTCTTCCTTCTCCTACTAATATTGCTAATAAAGTCAAAAGGTATCGAGTATTTGCTATGTGCCAGGAACTCTTCCAAGCCCTTTACATGTATTAATTTATTTAATTCTTACAACAGCCTGTAAGGTAAGTTTTACTATCCCCACTTTACATATGGGGAAACTGGAGCACGTAGAGATGAAATAACTTGTCCCAAGTTACACGGCTAGAAAGAGGCAGGGCTAGGGTTGTATTTTTTTAAAGATTTACTGAGATGTAATTCACATATCATAAAATTTACTCTTTTAAAGTGTATAATTCACAGGGTGAAGTAGAGTAGACACTGGTCACAGGCAGCATCTGTGACGTAGCAGGGACTAGAGAGCAGAATTTTCTAGAATCTGGGTAATTTTCTTGCACATAGTACATGAAGACAAGGAGCTTCTCTTTTCTCCTCATAGTATCCCAGGGCCTAGCAGAGCAACTGGGCCCTAGTGCACATATTTTCTTGTGTGTGAATGAATAAATGTGCTCTAGTGACCTGGAGACTAATCTTCAATGCCAACAGTACCCAGCTGGCTAAGCCTGGGTTTGATTCTCCACTGCCTCTCTGACCTTGGGCCAAGGTTGAGCTTCTGATTTCTGAACGGCCCACCTGGTTTGACCCACTGCCTCGTCTGACAGTAGGTGACTTGACCCACCTACCTGCACATCGTGACCCAGACTGGCAGTTCATGGGATGCTTGACTGACAGCTTCATTTGAAGATAGCCCAACTGGATCCTGTACAACTGACTGTCTACTCTGCCCACTCAGCTCAGGTTTGGCTCTCAGGGTGGTTCCCACCTTGCTCCCATTCTTGCCAGCCGTGGCTAATTCTGGTGAAGAAATTCCCCTGGGCTGGTTCAACTTCTTCCCATGAATGTCCCCCTACGTGTATTTCCTAGTCCCTTAGGATGCCATGGAGTGAAGGATTTGGTGAAGAAAGAAGCTCCAGAACTTCACTCCTGCAAAGTGCCTCTCTCTTTTGTTTGTAAGAACAGAAAAGACTGGCCATTTGGTTTAGGATTTGTTTGAAGTAAGACTTCTGCTGTAAATGAAACAATCACTGTTCTACCCTTTTCATTAGAAAACCTATGTAAAAGTATCTCCTATGACTCCAAACCTGTCCTCTCACTTGAACTATAAAGGCTTTTTAAAAAACCCATCTAAATAAATATTTCTACCTGAATACCCCATTATTAAGCTCAATGGCAACAAAACCAAACTTACCATTTCTCTGACTCCATTTTTACTTTCTACTTCCACCAATTGATGTCACTATTTTCATAGCTACTTAGTCATTTTCAACTCATCCCCGCCTTTCATGTTCTTTCCTTTATCCAGAGAGTGGTCTCAAATGAGTTTTAAAATTGTTTTCTTTGAAATGCCTTTGATATTGAGTCCTGGTTTTTATTTCACTTCCATGATCTCACCACTCAAGCCATATGTGTTTCTCTGTTGACCCCAGTGGCTGTGGAATTTTTTCTTCTATATTTTGCTTTTGTGGCACTGCTAAAAGAACTAGTATAGACTGCTTCTACATTCTTCAGTTCAACACTCCTCAATGCTTTTTTTCTTAAAGTATCAAATTGTGTGACTTCTGGTTTTCAAATTACTCCACTATCTCATCCCAACCTACCAGTTCGAAGCAACTGATTTCTAACTCCTCAAATGGTTCCTTAGCTTTACACAGCCTCACTGATCCATGTGTACACCGTGGCCACGCCTGTCTCTGAAGCTTCACTCTGACTGTTTTCTTTGTCTAGAATGTCCTCTCCAGTTTCTACCTCCCTTCTCTTGCCAATCCAAATCCCTTCCATTCTATAAAATTTTCCTTTTCAAGGAAAACATATCTAATTTAGTCACCAGAAATTAGACACCAATGGACTATACAGCAGATACTGTGGTTTCTAACAATATTAGTTACACTAAATATTAACTAGTCACTCTCTTCTCCTTTTTTATATCAATTTACCTTTATTCCCAAGAAAAATGTAATCCCTTCTGTGGCCCAAAACCATGCCATCTAATAATCCTTTTGTGTTTCCTGTTATCTAGCAAATATGCTCAATATACTTTTGTTAAAGTGATTGGGGAGGAGGGAAGATTTAACCCAACAGAGAATATACATTAACACCCTTCCAAAGAACTTTGTCATTTCCTTTGTGTGACATCTGACCTAGAGATTTAAACACACTGGGGTAATCTTGGAGTCAACCGTTTTTGTGTGTCATCTTTAATGGTATTCAAATGAAATGTTTATCTTCTAACTCTGTATCTTTATAGTCACTGGTATCAGTGTACTTCAGATTGTACTCTTGGTGTGTCTGCTGATGATCTTGTGGGTCAAGAATGGCACTTTTAGATAAAGATAATTGCCAACTGCTTCTCCTGTGACTGGGGTCTTTTAGGTCATGTCAGACACTCTGGAACTTGAATTGAGACTCTTTTTATAGACATCCTTGGCCATCTCCAAAGCTTACATGCTTCTTCTTCTAGGTATTTGCCTTTCCATCTGCCTGGAATATTTTCTTTCCTTTTCTTAACTACTGTCTCTTTGTCAGATTACTTCTACACCATCATCAGGGTTCTCTTCTCACCTTCCAGTGAACCTCCTGAAACCCACAAAGTATGCATCCTGTATGTTCCCTGAGGTCTCTGTGTACACCCCACATCACAACACTTGCTGGGCAATAATATTATTGCCTGTTAACTTGGCTAAATCTCCACTTGACTGTAAACTCTAGGAAGGCAGGGAGTAAGCCTATCTTTTTGAGCATTATATCTCCACCCCTGGTGTATGAAATGAATATAAACTATTATGTAGCAATAAATCTTTGCAATTGAAGAGAACTGACTGGTTAAATGGTCTCTTACATCAATCGTCTTCCATAATTAAATTCCATGCTTTAAGGAATTTCCCTATAATATATATGATTCTTTCAATAATAAATATTCAATGATATGTATTCAATCATATATATTATTTTTCAATCATATATGTTAAGGTAAATTCCATAAAATATGGAATATATGTTTTCCTATAACTCTCAATGCATTTCTAACCCGTGTCATTATTCATGCATTCTATACCATTATAGCAATACTATTTTGTGTTGTTTTATTTAATCTAACTGATTTACTTAATATGTCTTGTACATATTTTTTAAATTGAAGTATAGCTGATGTAGAGTATTGTGTTAGTTTCAAGTGTACAGCAAAGTGATTGTTATTTTTTGTTCAGATTATATTCCATTATAGGCTATTACAAGATATTGAATATAATTCCCTGAGCTATATAGAAGATCATTGTTGCTTACCTATTTTATGTATAGTACTTTGTATCTGTCTATCTCATACTCCCAATTTTTCCCTCCCTCCTTCTCTTTCCCATTGGGTAACCATAAGTTTGTTTTCTATGTCTGTGACTCTGTTTCTGATTTGTATATAGATTCATTTGTATTATTTTAAAATTCCACATATAGGTGATATCATATAGTATTTGTCTTTCTCTGACTTAACTTCACTAAGTATAATATTCTCTAGGTACATGTTTATGTAAATGGAAATATTTCATTCTTTTTTATGGCTGAGTTTCATATATACATATATATATATCACATCTTCTTAAACCAGTTATCTGTTGATGGGCACCTGGGTTGTTTTCATGTCTTGGCTATTGTAAATAATGCTGCTATGAACATATGAACATTGGGGTGCATGTATCTTTTTAAATTATAGTTTTCATTTTTTTCCACATATATACCCAAGAGTGGGATGGCTGGATCATATGGTAGCTTTATTTTTAGTTTTTTAAGGAATCTCCATACTGTTTTTCATAGTGGCTGCACCAGTTTACATTCCCACCAGCAGTGTATAAGGGCTCCCTTTTCTCCATATCTTCTCCAGCATTTATTATTTGTAGACTTTTTGATGATAGCCATTCTGACCAGTATGAGGTGATATCTCATTGTGGTTTTGAGTCACATTTCTCTAATAATTAGCAATGTTGCACATCTTTTCATGTGCCTGTTGGCCTTCTATATGTCTTCTTTGCAAAAATGTCTATTTAGGTCTTTTGCCCATTTTTTTATTGGATTTTTTTTTTTTTATATTGAGTTGTATGAGCTGTTTGTGTATTTTGAATATTAACCCCTTGTTTGTTGCATCATTTGCAAATATTTTCTCCCATTCTGTAAGTTGTCTTTTTGTTTTTTTTATGGTTTCTTTTCCTGTGCAAAAGCTTTTAAGTTTGATTAGGTCCCATTTGTTTATTTTTGCTTTTATTTCTCTTGCCTTGGGGGACTGATCTAAGAAAATATTGCTATGATTTATGTCAGAGAATGTTTTGCCTATATTCTCTTCTAGGAGTTTTATGGTGTCATGTCTTATATTGTCCTTAAACCATTTGGAGTTCATTTTTGTGTATGATGTGAGGGAGTGTTCTAATTTCATTGATTTACATGTAGCTGCCCACTTTTCCCAACACCATGTGTTGAAGAGACCATCTTTTCTCCATTGTATATTCTTGCCTCCTTTGTCATAGATTAATTGACTGTAGGTGCATGGCTTTATTTCTGGGCACTCTATTACATATGTCTTTAAAGTAACACAGTCTCATTTAAAAAAATCTTTTTAAAAAAATTAATTAATTAATTTATTTATTTTTGGCTGTGTTGGGTCTTTGTTTCTGTGAGAGGGTTTTCTCTAGTTGCAGCGAGCGGGAGCCACTCTTCTTCATTGCGGTGCACGGGCCTCTCACTGTCGCGGCCTCTCTTGTTGCGGAGCACAGGCTCCAGACGCGCAGGCTCAGTAGTTGTGGCGCACGGGCCTAGTTGCTCCGCGGCATGTGGGATCTTCCCAGACCAGGGCTCGAACCCGTGTCCCCTGCATTGGCAGGCAGATTCTTAACCACTGTGCCACCAGGGAAGCCCCTTAAAAAAATCTTTGATTCATTTTTAAATAACTTAAGCTCTCAATCTTTACATTTTTTTAAAGGCTACCTGTATTTTTTCCAGTCCTCATATTTCCAAGGAGATGGGCTTGTTTCTTTTTATTTGGACACTATAAGTAGCAAAAATAATGAACTTTACCCCTCGTGATTGTTCTTGGCAGAATCCTTAGTAAACAGTTATACAGGTAACTTGAGAGTCAGGGTAGATATGTAGAATCTGGTCATTGAGTCTCCAATAAGAATAATTACTGTTAAATTGGGTTACCTTTACTGAAGGACAGACTTTTTCTTAAAAGTGGTTTCCAGGTCAAGTCATCATTTGTCTAGAGGGAAGTTGTGTCCTTGAAGAAATGGAGGAATCAGTTATTTAAGTTTTCTTTGTCAAGGAGTTCCCCTTTGAGGTAGTGAGCCAGTAGTACAAACTCTTACTCAGATTCTGTCATAACAGTCATCACAACTGGAGAGCCAATTCATCACAAGACTTAAGGTTGGGCTGGAATTTCTGGGAAGTTAGGATGGGGCAAGATGAGTGGGAATTAAACATGTTTGTTATAGATTAATGCATTCTCTTTACACGTGGGAGAATGAGTCACATTCAGACTAGACCCCCAAAATGACCCTCCTGGGCATTCTCCAGGGTCAGCAGATAATTTATAGAACAGTTCAGAGAATTTCCTGCAAGGTTTTATGATGAGTTGTGCTCCCAGACGGCCACTATGTGAAAACTAATGGCCTTTATCTCACCTGCGTGAGTCATGTGAAAAAGGAATCTTCAGTAACTGACATTTTCCATTGTGCCACTGCTTCTGGGACCTGTGTTTCATCACATCTATTACTTACTTGTCTTATCCTGTAGCAAGTGAAAAGGCAGTCTTGTTTGTCTGGGAGTTTGTGTCACAGTCAACTTCCTCCTTTAGGGTCAAAAAAGCATTCCTTTGAGGAAAAAGGCTGTAGGAACCTGCAACAGTTATGATGACTCTGTGAGAAGATAAACGGGGTCTTCAATAGTCACACATCAGCAAATGTTTTGTTGAGACCCAAAGGATTGTGACATTAAACTACAGATAATGACATTGTTCTGTTGCCTTCTGGCTCCGTCAATTTGCTGAGACAGAAAATATGGTTATGTTACAAATTGTACCATGGCCTTCAGGGCAGCCCTTCAAAGCTTAGAGGCCTGGAAGTAAAATGGGTCCCTGAAAGAACAATCCATTAGTCACAACATTAAAGTTCGTACTCCAGACCTCAACTCATGTGCAGTGTTTCCTATATTAATGAATTAAAATATCTGAGAAAAGGTCACTTACCCCATCAACCCTTGTATTTAAAAAAAAAAAAAAAAAAAGCTCATTTAAAGTTTTAAGTAAAACTTTCCTATTTGGCAGAAGTGCTAAATTAATTTTCACCAGTTATTTGGTTGGCCAAAACGGTCGTTCGGGTTTTCCGTATCTTATGGAAAACCTGAACGACAGTTTTGGCCAACCCAATACTTAGCATGACAATTATTCACACAATTCTGGAGAAATGGCAATGAGCAAACCAAGTCTGAGCCTGTAGATGAGGGGTTCAGAGGCCTGGGTTCAAATCTCAGCTCTGCTGCTGTGTAACCTGGAAAAGGTCACTAACCTACCTAGACCTCTGTGTTTTCTGTACTGTACATTTTTGAAGAGATTTTTATGTGCTTGCCACTGTTTTAAGCACATTATACTTAATGTCTACAATGCTATCAGGTAAGTAATGTCTCTACCTTCATAAGGTTAGGGGAAGAGAGGCATGGAGAGGTCAAATGTTATCTAAGGGGATGGAGCAAGGAGGGGGAAGAACCAGGATTCTGACCCAAGCTATCATGATAGTTGGTGCTACTGACCACTGGGCAATGCTGCCACGCCAACCACCACCCTTATCCATAAGTACAGTGGAAGAAATCCCTTTGGAAGAGCCCATTTATTTTTTTCTCTTATTTTCAGTGTCCAGTCAGGCCTTGAATAATAACTAAGGGTTAGAAAGTTCTTTCTAAAGCTTTTACTTGGGAGCTAAAAATTTTAACAAGATTACTAATTTATAAACAAAGTTTTAATTTGACGTGGGCCTCAACAGGCTCTTCCAAAAGATCGAGGAGACTTACTGGCTAAATTCCAAGTCTGTTGCTCTGGCTAGTGCTAAGCTAGTGTTCTCAGAGCCTTGATGCCCACAATCAGTGATTTCTGTACTCTCATTGGATCTGCTGGGTTAAACCCTTGGACCCATATATTGTCACATTACTTTAGGAATCTTAAATTACCAACTGTAAACTAATTTAAAAGAATCAATTTGTACACACTCTGCTTAGAATGGGATTCTGGTTGAACTTAACAAATGCGTACTTTTTCTTACCTGTATTCTTGATGTTTAGATGAATTCTTCTAAGACCATGCATTGTTTGATGACCAAAGATAAGGTTGAAAAGCTTGATTTCATTCAATTAATTTTTAATCAATGATTCAGAATGCTATGTTTGATAGAATAATCATGGAGAAAATCATGGGAAAAGTGTATTTACAACAGGGGAGAATTTAAATGAGAGCAAAGTTTTCTCTCTCTCTCTCTCAACTGTGTGTGAGTGTTTGTGGATGCCTATTTCTGGGAAGGCTAAGAAAGGATGACTCTCAGAAGTAAAGAGTAGTCATTAAAATCTTGTTTAATTAATAATTCCTTCAAAAGTTTCTGGAGGAAATTTGACTCTTGGTCTTTTTTATCCCATGACACTTCCTTGTGAAATGCATTGGGATATCCACCTCACCTTTCACCTTACCTCTGAATTTCTCATTATTTCATGACTCATAGCAGCAACTCCACCCATTCTTTTCCAAAAAAAAAAAAAAAAAAAAAAAGTGTGGTAGCTGCTATGGAAATACTTCTGAGTCAGTCAGAAGTGAGGCAGGTTGCCAAATGGCTGATTCAGTCCCCAGAACTTAGAGGAGGACAATTAGAGAATTAAAGGTTGTAAATTCAGTTGTGGGGTTAATGGCTTATACCGTGGTTTATGCAAGTTCACTTACTACCTGTGACACCACAGGAAATTCACCTTAATTTTTTATTCATACACCTACGCTACTCCTGTCTTAACCTGTTTGGTATGGGAACATACTAGGTCAAAAGTCTATGACCATCCTTTCTAAGTCTATTTGGACAAGTTTTATAATAGAAAAAAATGGTCAGCAACTTAACACTTAGGATCACTTCCATTTCATTTTTCATGGAACAGGCCCAATAGGGTACCAAATTCCTTGGGTAAGGGTCCTAGCGTAGTCCCAAAAAATGTGGATCAAGTACACCCAAGTGTGTACTAATAAGTATTGTAATTGCCTCATACATTTGGACTGAGAAATATCCCTTCTATGAAGCTTGAAGTACCTATGAAATAAAAAACCAAACAAGCAAATATAGAAAAACTGTTACACAGAGCTCCTATATGATATTTTAATGCACACATTTGCTTCATTCTAATTCTAAAATTTGATAAGGTGGTTCTTTATTTCATTTGAAAAAAAGTAAAAAAATATGTTAAAAATACATGGAGGCAAATCAAGCATGGTCTGATCTTCGGTTCATTCAGCCATCATACCCAATAAGTGATCCAGAGCTTTGTTTCCTCTAGGGAAGATGAATAGATCTATATTTGGTTTCACTGTAAGGATGACAAAAGAGTCTGTCTCTACCACATTAGTCTCCATTATGCCTAGGGTGCTTTTCTCAGACCTGAGTTTAAATTCACCTACTTACCTCTCACCTTTTCTACATGAGAGTTAGACAGGAAGTTACATCGAACAGCTTCCGCTCTTTGGGTTGAGACTTGGAGCAGGCCCCAAATGCCACATGACCATCCTTTGTATGTTAATCAATACAGCTTCTGTAATGTATTATGTCCAAATGGATGATAGGAGAAATTGGAGAAAAGGAGCCAAGAACAGCATCCCTCTTCCACTGTCTGGTGTGGGAGAGAGAGTGGAGAACAGAGTTAATATAACTGAGTTGAAAGCAGTGTTCATAGGCAAAGCTTACAGATCCATACTTGGAAGACAATGAAAGACAATGAACAGACAAGGAGAGTGCTGAGTGCAAAAGGTGAGCATTCTTTCCGTTAGTCCTTCCCTCTGCGTGTGTGGTTGTCCAGGTCTGTGTAAATAGAGCATGTGGCAGAGTCTTGGGGGACTCCAAACTGATGATTATTTTCTTTTAAATCTGGAGTTTAAGTTTTCTATTCTGTCTAAGAAGCTGTTTTTCTTGTCAGCAAGAAAATATTTTAATACAAAGGATTGTAAATTTCCTCAGTACGGATGGTATATTTACTTTTTCCTTTATATCTTCAATAGAATCTAAGCCAGTGCTATGTTCTCAGTAGGTATCTGAAGTTGGGGTCTCTATGCACCTTTCCCTCCTGAAAATGGTACCTCATTTCCTCCATCTTGTTTTCAAACAAGCTGAGCAATAATAGGAGGCCAAAATATCGTTTGTATTTCTAATAGAGACTAGATTGGAGAATTAGGCTTTAGGTTTGCTAACTAAGTGGACTCACTAATGAACTCAGATTTAGGTAGACTCACTGACCCAATCACAACAATGATGGTAGAGGTGGGCCACCAGAATGTGGCTTGTCTTAGTAATGCTTTTGCCATGGGGGCACAGACAGAATTTTTGCTGTCTATGGACAGATTCATTCCCACGAGGAATGTATGGGAGCTGAGCCAAGCATACCCAGTTATTCATCCTATTTACCAATCAGATAAGTCAGTCACCACCCTGAATATGGAATGAGTAAAGGGGTTAAGAGAGATTCAGAGTTCTATAATTTAAATATCTTTCATAGGAAAGAAATACTAGGCTTCGGAAAGAACTGTTCTCTACTTCTTTTTGTCCTTGATGAATGTAATGAATGACCATTCATGGGCACATCCTATGTTTATGTTTGTGCATATAAGTGTGCTGGAGGATGCTTTATGCTGGAGAGGCTTTAAAGGAAATGATAAACTAGAAAGGCTAGTTTATTCGTTTTGTTTTCTAGGGGGTTGGGATTTTGTAGCAGGAAGCTATTCCTTTCCCTTTGAAAATGATAGGTTTTTTCCATAAGTAGTTACATAGTAAGCCCCATCATGTGCCTCCCTGATTAAGTTCCTGGGATGACTTCCCACTATACTTAGACTATAATCCAAACACTTTATGATGCCCCAAAGACTAGAAAGCCTCCACGATGTGGCCCTTGCCTACTCTTACCTCTCACATCCCCTTGATCACTCTGCTCCAGGAATAGTGATGTTTGGTTGTGATTGCTTATAATTTTATTAATTCATTTTTAAAAAATTGGCTACACAAAGTTGATTCCCATTTAAAGTGTACTTGCTGTTCCCTTTGCCTGGAATCTTTGCATATTTGAGTCCTCTTTTCATATAAGCATTTGCACCAATGTCATTTCCCTGGAAAGGTCTTCCCTGATTACCTAGTCAAAAGTAGTCACCCAGTCACTCAGTCATTTGGTTGTTCTATTCTCTGTATAGCTCTTATGTAATCAGACAGTTTTGTTTGTTGTTTATCCTTTATTTTGTTTCTCCCATGAAAGTTCTATTAAACCAGTGGGCCCGTCCTTCAGTTTGCTACTGTAGGTCCCAGTCATCCCCTTGGTAGGAGCTCATCAAGTATTTGGTGAATGAGTGACTTGTTCCCCTCATCATACTACTGCTGAACAAAAACACCACCTTGTACATACAGCAGTTATTTCAGAGGCCACGCCAAAGTATAATGTCAGTTTTGGACATAGATGAAAGTGAGGATGCATTTCCTAACAACCTGTTGTCAGCTAACAAAAAGGAATAGAGCATGTTAACAACACACCTTGACAAAGTTGAGAACGATCACGGTAGTCCAGAAAATTCATGAGATTTCACTGGCTAATAGATTTCAGTGGCTGCAAAGAGTTTCCATGGTTCAAAAGCAATTCCCATTCCACATCTTCTGTTTTATCAAATTGTGAATCACTATGTTGTACACCTGAAACTTATGTAATATTGTAAATCAACTATACCTCAATAAATTAAAAAAAGACTGACGTGGAAACAGACCTACAGCCTTTAGTCTGGATCTCAAACTCCTTAAAAACAAAGGTATTGTGCAGATCTCAAAGACCAGGTGTGCTCTTGTTTGGGACTAACAAACCAGAATAGATTATCAATTCTCAGATCTTATATTTGGACTACTTCTTATGATTGGGAAATGACATAGTATCTTTGGGGCTGTGACTTGACTTTCCACTCCCTAATTTAACCTAATAAAAAAAGGTTGGAAAGGTTGAATATTTCAAAGGTAACTCTGATAAAAGGGTTGAATGTTATTTGAAACTGAATTTCAGTTTTAGGTTTCCTTGTTGTCCATCTCAGTGTCTTGAATGGAGGCATGCATAGTCTGCATCATTGTGACAGAAGTACATTTGGGCATTTCACTTTCACCATCTCCCCTCCAAGGAAACCTGATGTTCTAGACAAAATGGACCAATAAGTAGCAGTGGTGATACTCCTCTTTCTCTTCTACATACAAAAGAATTTGTTTAATACTTGACAATGCGAAAAGGAAGCCTAGAAGTTGGGCCTCATCCAAGAGTTGGGGCAGCCCATGGGTAGGTTTATAGCAGCTTCAGGTTTAGGGCATGAAGCCTGGAAGGAAGTAGTTAAATATTTTCTTCTTCTAGATCTCATATATATATATATATATATATATATATATATATATATATATATATATATGATTATATTTATATATATATAATTATATTTATAAATTTATATATAATCTATATATTATATTGACATATTTGTATATATAGTTTATATACATAAATTTACATTCCATGATTATTAAATTATATTATACATATATTTGTCTACATATCTTTAACTCTCTTGTACATCTTCACTTTTCCAGCATAAATTGTGTTTTCATGGCTAACTCTTGTTAAAATCCCAGTCTCTTATGCTCTATTTCCTGCAATCGCATTTCAGGAACACAGATTAATTTAGTCTGTGCCTCAGGATCTCTGAGGTCTGTACTGGATTCCAGGACTTAGCTCAAGGGTCCAGCTGCCTCGTGTTGATATGGAATGGTCCAGGTATGGACAAAAGAATGTCAAATGTGAGGTATGCCCAAGGTCCATTTTAGCCCCAGCCCAAATATCTCCAGTTGTGAGTGCCAGAATGGAAATAATGATGCAAAATTGATATGTCTGAGTCAAAAGGGGTAAGCTAAATTCAACTTTAAACTCAGAGGACTATTCAAAGGAGGTAACTGAATAGTGCCTCCCCTTGTGACAAAGGCAGCAAGCATGATCCAGTAAGCTCAATATCTCCTTTAGAGAAAAGCCTGCCTTAGGACCTGTTCTCTTTACTCATCTCAGGGTCAATCCCTTCCTAAATTCTCCTGCCCAGAGACAACTTGTGGCCTGAGGAGCCACGTTGTATAAATCTGCCTCAGTTTAAAATTCTACCCTCTCTGCCAAGGATTGGAGGGTAAGAGAAGTAGCGTTTGTGGGAAGGAATTAAGATAAAGTTATTGACCTCTGTGTTATGTCTCATAGCATGAAGAAAGGCACAAAAGTTTCATTATCATCATTGGTATATATGAGCTGTCAGAAGCCCACTCAGTGAGGACAGGGACTTTAGCTTCTTCACTGTTGTCTAGAAAAGTACCTGGTTAAAAGAGCAATGAGGGCTTCCCTGGTGGTGCAGTGGTTGAGAATCTGCCTGCTAATACAGGGGACGCGGGTTCGAGCCCTGGTCTGG
Source organism: Eubalaena glacialis (assembly GCF_028564815.1). Classification (NCBI taxonomy): domain Eukaryota; kingdom Metazoa; phylum Chordata; class Mammalia; order Artiodactyla; family Balaenidae; genus Eubalaena; species Eubalaena glacialis. The sequence goes on along the minus strand of NC_083720.1, from coordinate 93,309,956 downwards.
GAGGATCCCACATGCCGCGGAGCAACTAGGCCCGTGAGCCACAATTACTGAGCCTGCGCGTCTGGAGCCTGTGCTCCGCAACAGGAGAGGCCGCGATAGTGAGAGGCCCACACACCGCGATGAAGAGTGGTCCCCGCTTGCCACAACTAGAGAAAACCCTCGCACAGAAACGAAGACCCAACACAGCCAAAAATAAATAAATAAATAAAAATAGTAAAAAAAAAAAAAAAAAAAAGCAATGAATGTTTATTGAAAAGTTGAATCAATGCATTGATGAAGACCTTACATTCTGTCATGCTTGTCAGAGTTCATTTGGCTCTGATAAAGAAATTCCCCTGCATCAGGTCTCAGGGCAAATTAAAAGAGAAAAACCCATTCTAATGAGCTCAGATCCATGTGACACTCATCATTTTCATTTACAAATGCATAGCAATTTGAGAAACAGAAAGTGTGACCCTATATACCTGCAAATACTTGTCAGCTGGCCAACAGGTGCACTAGACCAGGTGAACAGATAACCTACTAGATAAGCCTTCTATGGTTGCAACACGCAAGAAAATCATTTACCAGACAGAGGAGTCTAGTTTTCTCTTGCACGCAATGGGTAGGTGAGTGCAGAGAACAAGGGACATACTCCAGGATTTTTCCTGCATTTCAAGTATCACAGGGCAATCACAAGTCAGTCAGAGTAAGCTGGGGTCAATTCTACCCCACCTACCCTGTGCAGCATTCCGTTGTGTTCCTGTCAGAGGATCCATGGGTCAAATCACCTTTGACTTGACTCTGGAAAACCACACTGTCACCTGAAGAGGGCCGAAGGGGAAAAAAAATCATATAAATAGTTAACATTAATTTCCGGTGGGAATTAGCTCCTCTTCCACATGTTTTTGCACAACTATGAACTAAGTCAACAGGTGATCCTAGAAAAAGCACTACAAGCATCTTTCTGGACACTTGGCTGAACCTGATGCTCTACTTTCCCACTGAGTTATTAAAAAGCTAAACTTCATACCTGAAATCTAATAACTTTTAAAGATGTAAGAGATTATGTAGATTCGTCTGTAAGGAAAGGCAATAGAAAAAGTATTCTTATCTTCATCCATGACTCTCCTCACATTGTTTTGTGCCAATTTCTAGATGTATATACAGAATATGATCCCAACAACCAAACAGGCAACAGAGCATCTTTAATCTCCCATGAACATTCAGTCGTAAGAATAGACAAGTCAGTGTCACAAAAGAGAAGAAATCATTCAATTTTTTTTCACTCAAAAAAGTTCATTCAAATTTTTAAATTATCCTCTCCTATTGAATGAGCTTTGGTTTTAGTTTTTATTTAGGTTTTCTTTGTAGTCTTTAAAAATCCCTTGCTTATATCCTGCGAACTCTCAGCTCCTTACTTTAGTTGATAATATTCAGTATTTCCTTTGGTGCTGTGAGGGGATTTGTTGGAAGAATAAACATAAATGTCCATGGCTAATAATTACCCAATTGTTATTATGTGTCAGGCTTACAACAACTCCATGAGGCAGGTTCTATATTAACCTGAGATTTGGAATAAATATTAAAGTAACTTAGAGTCTTGATTTACTTTTAAAAAAAAGCTTCATTAACTCAAAATTGAACATTAAGCTAAGAACTAAAACTATGAACCTAGAAGAAATCATACTAGAAAATCTTCATAACCTTGAGTAGGCAAATATTTCCTAGATAGACCAAAAAAAATCATGTTTTTGAAAGATGCTGTTAAGAAACTAAAAAGGCAAACCACAGATTGGGGGAACATATTTGCAAAGTTATATCAATAAATAATTCTTAAAACTAAGTTAAGAAAAGGATAACCTGATTTTAAAATCATTTGAACAGACACTTTGCTAAAAAAGATATATGAATGGCACAAAAATGCATAAAAAGATGTTCAACGTCATTAGTCATCAAGGAAATGCAAATGAAAACTGTGACAGAATACCACTGCACATCCACAAGGATGGCTAAAATCCAAAAGAGTGACAATGCCAACTAACTGATGGTAAGGTTGTGGAGCAATTATAACTCTTATATATTGGTGTGGGAATGCATAATACAACCATTTTAGAAAACAGTTTGGCAATTTCTTACATAGATATACACTTACCATATGACTCAGCATTCCCAATCTTAGAAATTTTCCAGTTGACAATGAAAACATACATCCACAAAAGATGTGTATTTTATTCATAAATTAGCTTTTAAATAATTGTCCCAAACCAAAAAAACCCAAATCAACTTGTGAATGGATAAACAAATTGTATTGTATTATTATATCTATACGATGGAATATAACTTAGCAAAAAGAAAAAGAAAAAAAAGAAAGAAACAGACTCCTACACAAGCAACGACATGAACAAATCTCAAATCATTATACCGGTTGAAAGAAACCAGGCATAGAAGACTGCATATGTCTGACTGTAGGTATAGGAGATTCTGGAAGAGGCAAAACAAGAGTGACAGAAAGCAGATCAATGATTGGCAGGGGCTGGGAGTAGGGGGAGGAGAATTGTGGGGTAGTGAAATCTTCTATTTCTTCATTGTGGTGGTGGTTACATGACAGGATACATTTGTCAAAACTTTTTGAACTCTACACTTAAAATGGGTACATTTTTATTATACATAAGTTATGCCTCAATAAAACTGATGAAAAAATTCTAAGTTAATGTGCTAGGATTATACGAAGAGACATTAAAAAGTGGCTTCCCTTCCCGTATTCTTATGTATGTTACACTTACCCTAGGATTTTGGCATCAGGAATAGGTTTTTTTATAAGCTGCTATCAGGGAGGGCACAGATACGGTCCAGAATTGTGCTGTCTGATATAGGAGCCACTAGACACATGTGACTATTTGAATTTCAATTAATTAAAATTAAATAAAATTTACAATTTAGTTGCTTAGTCACCCCAGCCACATTTCAAGAGCTGAACAGCCACATGTGACCAGTGGCTACTGTATGGGACAGTGCAGTTATATAAAGCATATTTCCATTGTCACAGAAACTGGACTGTGCTGGCCTAGAACACATTTCTGAATAAATTTTGTAAGCAAATAGCAAATGCAGGAATCTGAAAGCCTTTGGTTTACAAAAGACAAGCTTTGTTGAAAGAGAAAGAGTGTGCCCTTCCCCCCGCCGTTCCCCCTACCCCCGTTCCCCCCCCCCCCCCCCCCAGGGTATTAAAGTATCTAAGAGTGAGCGGTCAGCTTAGAGTCACACTGAATAGCGCAGAGGGTGCGGAGGATGAGAATCAGTCATGCTGGGTATCACAGCTTTCAAAAGAAGGTGTCAGCCTACAAGAACATGGACTAGTCAAGATCAACAGACACCCAGAAGTTATCAGCAAATACGGAGAAAGTCAGGCAGACAAGGCATCCGTCTCAGAACGCCAGGAAAATATCCAAGGCCCCGTAAGCTTAGATTACCTTAGAAATGAAAAAAAGGAGGGAAACCTCAGGGGAGTAAGAGGTCCTAGAATGTGACTTGGGAGCTACTTAAAGTAGACACGGGCTTTAAATGCAGATGCTCATGTTACCGTGAGTTGGCAAGACAAAGTTGTCAGCCAGCAATAGAAATAGGCCTTGTAAATCTAACATGAATTCCGTCAGAGGAAAATAAAAAAGATATTGTTGCAGCCCAAAAAATTCATCTAACTTTATCAAATCAGAAGTTTTCGGCTGGCTTGGAAGACTAGTGGTGCGCAGGACGCTATCCTGGACCAGGGCTGAGACGCCGCTTCCCCAGCAACGCCGGTGGCGGAGCCCATTTGGGCGGCGACAGCAACAGCGCCGGGCTCAGGAGGCGCTCCTCGGGCCAAGGCCATGGCCCCGCGGCTGCAGCTGGAGAAGGCGGCCTGGCGCTGGGCGGAGATGGTGGGGCCCGAGGAGGTGTCGCAGGAGCACATCTGGCTGGAGCCCTGCATCCGCGGCGTGTGCAGACGAAACTGCAAAGGAAATCCGAATTGCTTGGTTGCAATCGGTGAGCACATTTGGTTAGGAGAAATAGATGAAAATAGTTTTCATAACACTGACGACCCCAACTGTGAGAGGAGAAAAAAGAACTCATCTGTGGGCCTCACTAACCTAGGAGCTACTTGGTATGTCAACACGTTTTTTCAAGCGTGGTTTCTTAACCTGGAGCTTCTGCAGGCGCTCTACTTATGTCCAAGCACCTATAGTGAATACATGATGGGAGGTGGTATCCAAGAAGAGAAAGATGAGCCTCAAGAAATTTGTGAGCATCTCCAGTACTTATTTGCCTTGCTGCAAATCAGTAATAGGTGCTACATTGATCCATCAGGATTTGTTAAAGCTTTGGGCTTGGACACAGGGCAGCAGCAGGATGCCCAAGAATTTTCAAAGCTCTTTATGTCTCTCTTGGAAGATACTTTGTCTAAACAAAAGAATCCCGATGTGAGGAACATTGTCCAACGGCAGTTCTGTGGGGAATAAGCTTATGTAACTGTCTGCAATCAGTGCTGCAGAGAATCTAAGCTTTTATCAAAGTTTTATGAACTGGAGTTAGATATCCAAGGCCACAAACAGTTAACAGATTGTATCTCAGAATTTTTGAAGGAAGAAAAATTAGGAGACAATCGGTACTTTTGTGAAAACTGTCAAAGCAAACAGAATGCAACAAGGAAGATCTGACTCCTTAGTCTTCCTTGTACTCTGAACTTACAGCTAATGCGTTTTGTCTTTGACAGGCAAACTGGACATAAGAAAAAGCTGAATACCTACACTGGCTTCTCAGAAATTTTGGATATGGAGCCTTATGTGGAACACAAAGGTGGGTCCTATGTGTATGAACGCAGTGCAGTCCTCATACACAGAGAAGTGAGCGCTTATTCTGGTCACTACATTGCCCATGTGAAAGATCCACAGTCTGGTGAATGGTATAAGTTTAACGACGAAGACATAGAAAAGATGGAGGGGAAGAAATTACAACTAGGCATTGAGGAAGATCTAGCAGAACCTTCTAAATCCCAGACATGTATACCCAAGTGTGGCAAAGGAACTCACTGCTCTCGAAATGCGTACATGTTGGTCTATAGACTGCAAACTCAAGAAAAACCCAACATAACTATTCAGGTACCAGCCTTTCTTCAAGAGCTGGTAGATCGGGATAATTCCAAATTTGAGGAGTGGTGTATTGAAATGGCTGAGATGTGTAAGCGAAGTGTGGATAAAGGAAAAGCAAAGCATGAAGAAGTTAAGGAGCTGTACCAAAGATTACCTGCTGGAGCTGGTCTGTAAGATCTTCTGGGACAGGCGGTGCCCAGTCTGAGCTACTAGCTCCAGGTGGGCACCCTCACAACCTTATCTCTCAGGGCCTGACTAAGGCCTGGTTTAGAGCCTTGTGGGAGGTCTCTGGGTGGGGGAGGCTAGGGTAGTGTAAAGGATGTAGCTTGCCACGTGGATGTGGCACATGGGGTGCGGTCACCCCACTTCCCTGGTTGTGCAAAGATTGCAGAGCATGCAGACAGACCTCTGTTGTGGCTACCCAAGAAAGAAACCAAGTAGCCCTAGTGAATTTACAGACTAGTGAAAGTAACGGCCATTTATTGAGTACCTGTGAATCAGGTGCCACCAGGAGCGGCACAAACTTGTTTTGTGATCTCACTCTCGGTGCCTATACATCAGCAGTCATTCTGTCACTTCCTAAGGCATTCTTGTCCTTGTTGCTGAAGATCTGAGAAAAAAGTTTACCTGGGCACATCTCCTCAGGGAGCGCTCACCTCGTGAAGAAGCTCAGGGTAAAGGCACGGCCGCCAAAGCAGGAGTGAGAGCGACTTGATGCCAGGAGGGAGACCCCAAAGAGGCCGCGGCCACAGGAGCCCGGAGTCCTGGCCACTGTCAGCCTTCCCTGAGGGCTTCAACTGGGCCCCTCAGGCCACACTCCAGCTGAGCACTGCCCACTTCACAGACCCTGTGTTGCCTCACATTGCCGACCCAGTCGTCCTGTTGCCAGAATGAGCTGAAGTCTGAAAATTGCTCATCAGGACAAGGCATAGCACGGGCCTCTTCTGTGTGGTTTCACTTGCCAAAGACTACTATCTTGATAATTCCGTGTGGTTGACAGGGTCTTGGTGCTCCGGCCTGAGCCTCTGAGGTGGGAGAGCCAAATTCAGGATATTGGACCACCAGAGACCTCCAGGGCTCTTGTAAGAGGCAAGAGGCAAGAGCTCTCCCAGAGATCTCCGTCTCAATGCTAAGACCCAGCTGCATCCAATGTCCAGCAAGCTGGACAATGCTGGAAGCCCCATGCCAAACAACTAGCAAAAGAGGAACACAACTCCACTCATTAGCAGGGAGGCTGCCTAAAATCATACTAAATTCACAGACATCCAAAACACACCACCTGACGTGCCCCTGCCCACCAGAAAGACAAGATCCAGGCCCACACACCAGAACACAGGCACCAGTCCCCTCCACAAGGAACCCTACACAAACAATAGAACCAACCTCACCCACTGGGGGCAGACACCAAAAACAATGGGAACTACGAACCTGCAGCATGTGCAAAGGAGACCCCAAACACAGTAAGTTAAACAAAATGAGAAGACAGAGAAATATGGAGCAGATAAAGGAGCAAGGCAAAAACCTACAAAGCCAAACAAATGAAGGGGAAATAGGCAGTCTAACTGAAAAAGAATTCAGAGTAATAATAGTAAAGATGATCCAAAATCTTGGAAATAGAATGGAGAAAATACAAGAAACATTTTTAAAAAACCTAGAAGAACTAAAGAGCAAACAAACAATGATGAACAACACAATAAATGAAATCAAAAATTCTCTAGAAGGAATCACTAGCAGAATAACTGAGGCAGAAGAACGGATAAATGACCTGGAAGATAAAATAGTGGAAATAACTACCACAGAGCAGAATAAAGAAAAAAGAATGAAAAGAATTGAGGACAGGCACAGAGACCTCTGGGACAACATGAAACACACCAACATTTGAATTATAGGGGTCCCAGAAGAAGAAGAGAAAAAGAAAGCATCTGAGAAAATGTTTGAAGAGATTTTAGTTGAAAAATTCTCTAACATGGGAAAGGAAATTGTCAATCAAGTCCAGGAAGTGCAGAGCGTCCCATACAGGATAAATCCAAGGAGAAACATGCCAAGACACATAATAATCAAACTATCAAAAATTAAATACAAAGATAAAATATTAAAAGCAGCAAGAGAAAAGTAACATATAACATACAAGAGAATCCTGTAAGGTTAACAATGGGTCTTTCAGCAGAAACTTTGCAAGCCAGAAGGGAGTGGCAGGACATACTTAAAGTGATGAAAGGGAAAAACCTACAACCAAGATTACTCTACCGAGCAAGGATCTCATTCAGATTGAACAGAGAAATTAAAAACCTTACAGACAAACAAAAGTTAAGAGAATTCAGCACCACCAAACCAGCTTTACAACAAATGCTAAAGGAACTCCTCTAGGCAGGAAACACAAGAAAAGGAAAAGACCTACAATAACAAACCCAAAACAATTAAGGAAATGGTAATAGGAACATACATATCGATAACTACCTTAAATTTAAATGGATTAAATGCTCCAACCAAAAGAATTAGACTGGCTGAATGGACACAAAAACAAGACCCGTATATATGCTGTCTACAAGAGACCCACTTCAGACCTAGAGACACATACAGACTGAAAGTGAGGGGATGGAAAAATGTATTCCATGCAAATGGAAATCAAAAGAAAGCTGGAGTAGCCATTCTCATATCAGACAAAATAGACTTTAAAATAAAGACTATTACAAGAGACAAGGAAAGACACTACATACTGATCAAGGGATGAATCCAAGAAGAAGATATAACAATTGTAAATATTTATGCACCCAACGTAGGAACACCTCAATATATAAGGCAAATGCTAACAGCCATAAAAGGGGAAATCGACAGTAACACAATCATAGTAGGGCACTTTAACACCCCACTTTCACCAATGGACAGATCATCAAAAATGAAAATAAATAAGGAAACACAGCTTTAAATGACACATTAAACAAGATGGACTTAATTGATATTTATAGGACATTCCATCCAAAACAAGAGAATACACTTTCTTCTCAAGTGCTCATGGAACATTCTCCAGGATAGATCATATCTTGGGTCGCAAATGAAGCCTCAGTAAATTTAAGAAAATTGAAATCATATCAAGCATCTTTTCTGACCACAATGCTATGAGATTAGAAATCAATTACAGGGAAAAAAACCGTAAAAAAACACAAACACATGGAGGCTAAACAATACGTTACTAAATAACCAAGAGATCACTGAAGAAATCAAAGAGGAAATCAAAAAATACCTAGAGACAAATGACAATCAAAACACGACGATCCAAAACCTATGGGATGCAGCAAAAGCAGTTCTAAGAGGGAAGTTTATAGCTATACAAGCCTACCTCAAGAAACAAGAAAAATCTCAAATAAACAATCTAACCTTACACCTAAAGGAACTAGACAAAGAAGAACAAACAAAACCCAAAGTTAGCAGAAGGAAAGAAATCATAAATATCAGAGCAGAAATAAATGAAATAGAAACAAAGAAAACAATAGCAAAGATGAATAAAACTAAAAGCTGGTTCTTTGAGAAGATAAACAAAACTTATAAACCATTAGCCAGACTCATCAAGAAAAAGAGGGAGAGGACTCAAATCACTAAAATTAGAAATGAAAAAGCAGAAGTGGGCTTCCCTGGTGGCGCAGTGGTTGAGAATCTGCCTGCTAATACAGGGTACACGGGTTCGAGCCCTGGTCTGGGTGGATCCCGCATGCCGCGGAGCAACTAGGCCCATGAGCCACAACTACTGAGCCTGCGCATCTGGAGCCTGTGCTCCGCAACAAGAGAGGCCGCGATACTGAGAGGCCCGTGCACTGCGATGAAGAGTGGCCCCCACTTGCCACAACTAGAGAAAGCCCTCACACGGAAGTGAAGACCCAACACAGCCAAAAATAAATTAAAAAAAAAAAAAAAAAAGCAGACGTAACAACAGACACTGCAGAAATACAAAGCATCCTAAGAGACTACTACAAGCAACTCTATGCCAACAAAATAGACAACCTGGAAGAAATGGACAAATTCTTAGAAAGGTATAACCTTCCAAGACTGAACCAGGAAGAAATAGAAAACATGAACAGACCAATCACAAGTAATGAAATTGAAACTGTGATTAAAATCTTCAAACAAACAAAAGTCCAGGACCAGATGGCTTCACAGGTGAATTCTATCAAACATTCAGAGAAGAACTAACACCCATCCTTCTAGAACTCTTCCAAAAAATTGCAGAGGAAGGAACACTCCCAAACTCATTCTATGAGGCCACCATCACCCTGATACCAAAACCAGACAAAGATAATACAAAAAAAGAAAATTACAGACCAATATCTCTGATGAATATAGATGCAAAAATCCTCAACAAAATACTAGCAAACAGAATCCAACAGCACATTAAAAGGCTCATACACCATGATCAAGTGAGATTTATCCCAGGGATGCAAGGATTCTTCAATATACGCATATCAATCAATGTGATACACCATATTAACAAATTGAAGGATAAAAACCATATGATCATCTCAATAGAGGCAGAAAAAGCTTTTGACGAAATTCAACACCCATTTATGATAAAAACTCTCCAGAAAGTGGGCATAGAGGCAACCTACCTCAACATAATAAAGGCCATATATGACAAACCCACAGCAAACATCATTCTCAATGGTGAAAAACTGAAAGCATTTCCTCTAAGATCAGGAAGAAGACAAGGATGTCCATTCTCGCGACTATTATTCAAAATAGTTTTGGAAGTCCTAGCCACAGCAATGAGAGAAGAAAAAGAAATAAAAGGACTACAAATTGGAAAAGAAGAAGTAAAACTGTCACTGTTTGCAGATGACATGATACTATACATAGAGAATCCTAAAGATGCCACCAGAAAACTACTAGAGCTAATCAATGAATTTGGTAAAGTTGCAGGATTCTAAATTAATGCACAGAAATCTCTTGCATTCCTATACACTAATGATGAAAAATCTGAAAGAGAAATTAAGGAAACACTCCCATTTACCATTGCAACAAAAAGAATAAAATACCTAGGAATAAACCTACCTATAGAGACAAAAAGAGCTGTATGCAGGAAACTGTAAGACACTGTTGAAAGACATTAAAGATGATACCATTAGATGGAGAGATATACCATGTTCTTGGATTGGAAGAATCAATATTGTGAAAATGACTATACTACCCAAAGCAATCTACAGATTCAATGCAATCCCTATCAAACTACCAATGGCATTTTTTACAGAACTAGAACAAAAAAATCTTAAAATTTGTATGGAGACACAAAAGACCCCGAATAGCCAAAGCAATCTTGAGAGAAAAAAACGGAGCTGGAGGAATCAGACTCCCTGACTTCAGACTATACTACAAAGCTACAATAATCAAGAAAATATGGTACTGGCACAAAAACAGAAATATAGATCAATGGAACAGGATAGAAAGCCCAGAGATAAACCCACACACCTATGGTCAACTAATCTATGACAAAGGAGGCAAGGATATATAATGGAGAAAAGACAGTATCTTCAATAAGTGGTGCTGGGAAAACTGGACAGCTACATGTAAAAGAATGACATTAGAACACTCCCTAACACCATACACAAAAATAAACTGAAACTGGATTAGAGACCTAAATGTAAGACTAGACACTATAAAACTCTTAGAGGAAAGCATAGGAAGAATACTCTTTGACATAAATCACAGCAAGATATTTTTTGATCCACCTCCTAGAGTAATGGAAATAAAAACAAAAATAAACAAATGGGACCTAATGAAACTTAAAAGCTTTTGCAAAGCAAAGGAAACTACAAGCAAGATGAAAAGAGAACCCTCAGAATGGGAAAAAATATTTGCAAATGAATCAATGGACAAAGGATTAATCCCCAAAATATATAAACAGCTCATGCAGCTCAATATTAAAAAAACAAACAACCCAATCCAAAAATGGGCAGAAGACCTAAATAGATATTTCTCCAAAGAAGACATACAGATGGCCAAGAAGCACCTGAAAAGCTGCTCAACATCACTAATTATTAGAGAAATGCCAATCAAAACTACAATGAGGTATCCACTCACACCAGTTAGAATGGGCATCATCAGAATTTCTACAAACAACAAATGCTGGAGAGGGTGTGGAGAAAAGGGAACCCTCTTGCACTGTTGGTGGGAATGTAAAATGATACAGCCACTGTGGAGAACAGTATGGAGGTTCCTTAAAAAACTAAAAATAGAATTACCATATGAACCAGCAATCCCACTACTGGGCATATATCCAGAGAAAACCATATTTCAAAAAGACACATGCACCGCAATGTTCATTGCAGCATTATTTACAATAACCAGGTCATGGAAGCAACCTAAATGCCCATCGACAGACGAATGGATAAAGAAGATGTGCTACGTATATACAATGGAATATTAGTCAGCCATAAAAATGAACGAAATTGGGTCATTTTTTTGAGACGTGGATGAATCTAGAGACTGTCATACAGAGTGAAGTAAGTCAGAAAGAGAAAAACAAATATCGCATATTAACGCATATATGTGGCACCTAGAAGAATGGTACAGATGAACCGGTTTGCAGGGCAGAAATGGAGAGACAGATGTAGAGGACAAACGTATGGACACCAAGGGGGGAAAGTGGCAGGGGGTGAGGGTGGTGGTGTGATGAATTGGGAGATTGGAATTGACATGTATACAGTGATGTGTATAAAATGGATGACTAATAAGAACCTGTTGTATAAAACAAAAAAAAGAAAATGCCAAAAAAAAAAAACTACAATGATGTATCACCTCACACTGGTCTGAATGGCCATCATCAAAAAATCTACAAACAATAAATGCTGGAGAGGGTGTGGAGAAAATGGAACCCTCTTACACTGTTGGTGGGAATGTAAATTGTTACAGGTACTATGGAGAACAGTTGGAGGTTCCTTAAAAAACTAAAAATAGAACTACCATATAAAGCAGCAATCCCACTACTGGACATATATCCTGAGAAAACCATAATTCAAAAAGAGTCATGTCCCACAATGTTCACTGCAGCACTATTTACAATAGCCAGGACATGGAAGCAACCTAAGTGTCCATTGACAGATGAATGGATAAAGAAGATGTGGCCCATATATACAATGGAATATTACTCAGCCATAAAACAAAACGAAATTGAGTTATTTGTAATGAGGTGGATGGACCTGGAGTCTGTCATACAGAGTGAAGTAAGTCAGAAAGGGAAAACCAAATACCGTATGCTAACACATATATATGGAATCTAAAAAGAAAAAAAGTTTCTGATGAACCTAGGCACAGGACAGGAATAAAGACGCAGAGGTAGAGAATGGACCTGAGGACATGGGGAGGGGGGAGGGTAAACTGGGACAAAGTGAGAGAGTAGCATTGACATACATACCCTACTAAATGGAAAATAGATAGCTAGTGGGAAGCAGCTACATTGCACAGGGAGATCAGCTCAGTGTTTTGTGGGCACCTACAGGGGTGGGATAGGGAGGGTGGGAGGGAGATGGAAGAGGGAGGGGATATGGGGATATATGTATACATATAGCTTATTCACTTTGTTATGTAACAGAAACTAACACAGCATTGTAGAGCAATTATACTCCAATAAAGATGTTAAAAAAAAAAAGAAAAAACCGTATTCTGGGGCAGCTCTGATGCCATTAAGTGCCTTGTTTCTTTTATGTTCACAAACGTGCATGAACAAACTCTCCACTGCCCTTCCTTATTTATAACCCATTAATGCCAACTTATTCACTATACAATTACTGTGTAAACCAACAGTAACTTAATGTGTAGCATTCTGTATAATTTCATTATCATGTACTTTTAAAAATGGGAAGCTCTTAATAAATTATGAGGTTTAGGTCAAAAAAAAAAAAGTTTTCATGCATTTTCTAATGACTCAAAATAAGAAATACATTTCCTATCCCTACCTCGTATACTTTCATACATATATAATTGAAACAAAAATTTACCCTCGTTACTTGCAGTGTGATATATTTTCTATCATAATCTATTTTATTTCATTTGAAAAAAATATTGGTCAAGATTCAGTAAATTAGTCTCATGATCAATTAAAGGGTCAAAATCCAATTATAAATACTGTGAAATAAATTTTCATTTGGAAAGAAGGAGGCTCAGAATGAGTTAGCATAAATGCTATTGAGTAAGAGTTATACTATTTCATTCATGTAATCATGTCGTTTTTTGCAAGATGAGAGTCATGGGATTTTGGTAAGTAGATCAGTAAAAAGAATGATGTAATTCTTACTCAATCTTTACAAATTCTAATCTGGAAGAGGAAAGTTCAAAGAGTAGAGAGTCGAAATGAAAGGTGGTTTATTGCTTTCCAAAACTAGTTATTTATAGATGAAAATAAACAGCTGATGGGGGAAAAATACACCATTAAATTTAAACTAAAGTAGACAATGAGAGAAAGTGATTAATGGATTTTGTTACCAAGACTTTAAGTGAGAAGGGGAAAGGGAAGTAATGCAGGTGGAGTACCTACTAGCTATTGAAGGTTGAAAGAAGTATACAGCAAATTGAGGAATCACCTGAATAAGCCAAGCTGGTCATTCACAATACAGGCTTAAGGTCTAGTTCTCTATCTGGAAATTTAATTTTGTTGGGCCCCTAAACTTGATCAATTGCTTGAGGGTACTCACACTAACCAAGCACATAAGATTGTCCTATAAACCAGATACCAACACATATATTTATAATGGGAAATAAAACTCCTCAGCCAGCCAGACACTCTCTCTGGATTGCCCATTCTCTGCCTCTAGAGTGATATTTTTTTAGGGTGTGTTTCTGGGACCATCCATACCGGAAATCATCAGGATTTGTTGAAAATTAAAAATTCTCACCTTGATCCTTCAGAATGAGCCTTCTGGGATGGGAAAGAGAGGGGAGGGGTGGAGATCTGCATTTTTAACAACCACCCCAACTGAATTCTGATCACACTAAAATGTTTGACAAATACTGGTCTAGGTCCTTGGGGCTAAATGAATTCTAGATGGGGAGGCTGGTAAATTCATTCATTTCACAAACATTTATAGAGTACTTAAAATGTGCCAGGTTCAGTTCTAAGAATTTTTACACATGAATCACATTATTTTACTTATTGTAGCTATGTAATGCATTTTAATATCTTGTAGACCAATCTTTCTTAATTACCTTTCTTTTCTAAAATATTCCTAGCTAGTCTCACACATTTCCTGGGGGGCTGTGTTATGTGGTTGTTAATTACTTGGGCTTTAGAGTTAGATGTCCTTAGTTTGAATATCAGCTCCACCATTTATAGTCCGCAAACTCTAAGAACTCTATCAGAAAACAGCATCCACTGAGGATGAGCTCATGACTGATATTTACAAAACACTAGAGGAAAGTTCCCATGTGTAAGTAGGATCTATTTCTGGATCCTTTAGTTCTGTCTTACTGATCTATTGCTGTGGCAGTTCCAGATTGTTATTATTCAATGGACTTAACAGTATATTTCACAGTATGAATGGGCAAGTCCTTCTCTCTTACTATATTTTTCGATTTTTTCTTTGTTATTCTCATTCACTGTTTTTCTCTGGAAGAAATTGAATGTAAATTTCTTGGGTTAAGACACTGAGATTCTGATTTGAATTGTCTTACGCTTGGGAAAAGGTAGCATCTGTACACTGCTAATTCTTTCCACTCAGCAACATGCCATGTGTGTCTCTGTCCAGTCCTTGTTTTATGTTCCTAAAATTTACACCTTTTTTGGAAAACTTGATTCTTATATTTATTTCCAAATATTCATTGAATTTTCTTACTGGTTATCAAAGATCTATAACAAAACTGCCTGTTTTTGTATGCTTGTCTGGAAAACCTTCACCTTGTTGAATGGGTTTATAATTTCCAATAGATTTTTCCACTGATTTTTTAAAAACTTCCCTCATAGATGATTATGACTGAACATAATAGCAATACACTTTTTCTTCCAATATTTATAACATAACATTTAGAATCTTATTTTGACAGAACTCCCAGAGCCATTTTAAATAATAATGAAAAAAGAGAAAATTGTTGCCTCTTCTTTTGTATTTCAGTGAAAGACTGTGCTATTAGGATGCCTTTAGCTGCAAATAATAGAATTCCCTACAGAAAAGGCTGAACTTGTAGGTCTTCCAAGTCAGCTTTTTGATAATGTATATATATATTTTTGCTTTTCCTTGATGATATTAAGATGGTTGCTGGGTCAAAAAGCATACATTACATTAAACTTTAACATATAATGCCAAATTATTTTCCAAAGGGTTACACACCCACTAATAATTTGTAAAGGTTTATGTGGCTTCACATTTTCACTGACACCTGGTAATATATTTCTTGATTTTTGGCACTATATGATCAGAAAAATTCAAAATTGGATTATTTTGAGGTTGAGTATCTTTCCAGATATTTGTTAATCAATTGTTTTTCTTCTTCCTTCTTTCTTTATTTTCTAAAATATTTATTTATTTATTTTTGGCTGTGTTGGGTCTTTGTTGCTGCGTGTGGGCTTTTCTCTAGTTACGGCAAATGGGGGCTACTCTTTGTTGCGGTGCGCGGGCTTCTCATTGCAGTGGCTTCTCTTGTTGTGGAGCTCGGGCTCTAGGCATGCGGGCTTCAGTAGTTGAGGCATGCGGGCTCAGTAGTTGTGGCTCACGGGCTCTAGAGCACAGGCTCAGTAGTTGTGGTGCACGGGCTTAGTTGCTCCGTGGCATATGGGATCTTCCTGGACCAGGGCTCAAACCCGTGTCCCCTGCATTGGCAGGCAGATTCTTAAACCATTGTGCCACCAGGGAAGTCCCTCTTCTTCTTTAAATGCATATTAATATCTCTTGCTTGTTTTTCTATTCTATGTTTATTTTCTTTTTTATCTATATTCTTTTTTAAAAAAACTATTCTTGATTAAAAGATTTCATTGGTTTTATATATATATATATAGTAAATATTTTCTACCAGTTTGTAACGTGTCTTTTCAGTTTCTTAATGGTGTTTTTTAAAGAACAGATTTTAAAAAATACTTTTCTTATATTTAATTATCAACCTAATTCTTAACATTTCTTTGTATAAGAAATCCTTCCCTACTGTGAGGTTATAAAACACTTTAAAATTTTGCCTTTTATATTTATCTTTTAATTCCTGTAAAGCTAAATTTTGAGAATGGCACATTGTAAGAATTTAATATTTTTTTTCCATATGGATAATGAATTGTTCTAGTTGGATTGTTGAAACATCTGTCCTTCCCCTTAATGGTTGAAATGTCACCTGTATCATATACCAGATTTCTCTATTTATGTTGGGGCTCTTTCTAGTTTCTCTCTTCTTTTCCGTTGTTCAACTGGTTCATCTCTGAGCCAGTATTATACTGTCTTGATAACTATAGCTCTGTACAGTCCTTATCTCTAATAGAGCGAGTCTCCCAACATGTTCTGCTTTGAAACTTGGTTGGCTCTCCTTGGTCTTATGGATTTTTCTATGTAAGTGTCTAATATGAGCTTATAAAATTCCTCAAATGATCTTCTTGGTATTTTGATTGGAATTAATTGGAATTAGACTCAATCAAGGATAAACGGCATACTTACGAACTGAGGTGTTTCGTTCATAAACACGTGATAGCTTTCCATTTTTTCTGGTCTTTTTTCATGTTTCTCAATAAAAGTTTTAAAGTTCTCACCATTTATATCTGTTATTAGATAAAGTACTATGTATGTTATGTTCTTCTTGCTTTTTTGAGTAAGATTTTTAAATTAAATATTTCCAATTAATAATCACTGGTATATAAGAACTCTTCTAATTTTTACATGTTGATATTGCTTCCAGCAACCTTGTAAGCTCCTAATATATGTTTGTAAATGTTTTTAGATTTCTATATAGACACTGATATCATCTGCAAATAATTACAGTTTTGTTTTCTTTTTCCCAAACTTTATAACTTTATTTTTGGCTTACTTAATTAGCTAGGACCTCCATTACAATGTTAAACAGAAGTGGCAGCCTTGAACATGTCTGTCTTAATGAGATGTATCATGTTATACCATTAACAATGATATTTGCTGAAATTTTTTGGTAGATATTCTTTAACAGGTTAAGGAAGTTTACTTCCATTCTTATTTCGTTAGAGAGTCCTTAATTTTTATCAAGATAAGTATTTATTGTTATCAAAATTTTTTCTGCCTCTATGGAAACAATCATATAATTTTTCTTCTTTAATCTATTAATATGATAAATTCCATTTATTGATTTTCATATGTTCATCCATCATTGCTTTCCAGGGATAAACTATACGTGTTGATGGTGTACTATTCTTTTTATGCATTGCTAGATTTGTCTTTATTCTATTTTGCTAAGAAATTTTGCATCTTTGTTCATGGATCATATTATCTAGTAGTTTTGTTTGTTTGTTCCTTTATCTCTTTTTTTTGTTTTAGTATCATGGTTATACTCCATCTTAAATGAGTTTGGGGGTGTTCTCTCTTTTCCTTTCTATTCATTAGAAAAGTAAAGGGGATATAAAGTAAAGTAAATGTCCTGTCATACCAAGTTGGGTAAAACACACCTATAAAACTATCAGTTATTGGTGTTGTCTGTGGAAAGATTAAAAAAATAATAATTTTAGGATTTTTCAATCTATTGGGTTGGTCAAAAAGTTCATTTGGGTTTTTCCATATTTCTTCTGAATCAATTTTAAGTGAAATATGTGCTTTTCCCCCTATTTTTAATATCATCTCTGTCTTCAGTGTCCATCAGTTTCACCACAGTATGTCTAATTGTAGATTTATTTTTATTTGTCCCACTGGATAATACATTAAACTTATTTTATCTAGGGGTTTGTGTTTTTTAATACTACTTGAACATTCTCAGTTATTATCTACCTCTTCAAACTGTGAAAGTGAAAGGCAGATATCTAAGCTTATTCTGCATGATATTAGCAGATGAATTAAATGAAAGACAGACATCTATGTTTATGTCAGATAATATAAGCAGCCAGTGTGATGGCAGCAGCAGTGATTAGGGAGAGAATTCTGGAGTAGATGTGTATTGCTTTGAGTGCCATGAGATTCAATTTTCCCTTCCCATGAGAAAAATGTTCCATAGCTGCCAAGTGTGGATGAGTTACCTTTTATTGTATTAAGGGGTTTATTGTAATAAATTTAAAGGTGTAATTTATCAGATGGTAGTTAATTTACTTACTGATTTTACTTTTATACATTCTTAACTTTTATTTTTGGAGGTACAAACTGTTGAATCTGAAGAATTCAAGCATCTTTTCATTATTTTCTTTCATGGAAAAGGAGGTAAAGCCTTGTGAACATATCATATTAAAGATGGTTAAAAAACCAAATAATCTGTTAAAATTAATGCCATCTATAATATTACATTGACACAGCATAAACATTTTCAGAAGAAAATGCTAAGGTTAAGAAAAAGGATGGGGCTTCCCTGGTGGCGCAGTGGTTGAGAATCTGCCTGCTAATGCAGGGGACACGGGTTCGAGCCCTGGTCTGGGAGGATCCCACATGCCGCGGAGCAACTAGGCCCGTGAGCCACAACTACTGAGCCTGCGCGTCTGGAGCCTGTGCTCCGCAAGAAAAGAGAGGCCACGATAGTGAGAGGCCCGCGCACCGCTAGGAAGAGTGGCCCCCGCTTGACACAACTAGAGAAAGCCCTCGCACAGAAACGAAGACCCAACACAGCCAAAAATAAATAAATAAAAATAAATTAAAATAATAAAAAAACACAGTTCAAGTACTTTCTTAAAAAAAAAAAAAAAGAAAAAGGATTAAACTTACCCAGACAATTAACAAGTACTCTTTTCACATGAAACTTCTTTTTAAAAATATAGGAGTCAGCTTCCAACTCCACTTTTTCACTCTTGACATTTCTGAGCTCATTTCCAGGTCAAGATAGGTAGTAATATTGCCATTATTTCCAAGAATCTATGACAACAAATAGATTTTCCTGCCAACTCTTTTCCTTGGTTTTTGAGGTCTATTCAGAAGGGGAAGAGCATGTTTATCAATCACCAGTAAATGTAAAGCTTATAATTATACCTCTCTTTTTCCTCACAGGTCTTTCAATGCCTGAACCAAGGCTTGTACATAGTAGGTATTCAAAAAATATATTTGACAATAAAGAAATAGAAAACAAGAGAAATCCAGAAAGAAAAATGATACAGAGTTATCCTTTTCTATTTAGAACAGAACAAAACAGCTGAATCCTTCAGAAGGAATAAATGCATCTTGCCTTCCAATTTGAGACTTCTGTTGTGTTGTCTCCCCTCTGAAGTGGTCTCATCCTGAGAAAAGCCCTAGAGTAGTAGGACCGGGAGCCAGACTGCCTGAATCCAAAACCCCAGGTTTGCCACTTGTTAGCTTGGTGGCCAGACACAAGTTGCTTGAATCCCCTGTACCTCAGTTTTCTCATCTGTAAAATGGGGATTACAGTACTTCTCTCAA
Organism: Eubalaena glacialis; assembly: GCF_028564815.1. NCBI lineage: Eukaryota > Metazoa > Chordata > Mammalia > Artiodactyla > Balaenidae > Eubalaena > Eubalaena glacialis. The sequence goes on along the minus strand of NC_083720.1, from coordinate 93,290,365 downwards.
TGGCTTACTTTGGGGATTAATTTAGTTAAATGCATGGGAAAATAGAGTAGTGCCTGGCACACAGTAAGCAGTCAATAAATGTTAGCTACTTTTACTATGGACATTTATACTTAAGAAAATTAATTAAAAAGAAATTCACAGATTTCTTGGTGTGGTAGTAGGGGGTGGAGGGAAAGAATTTTTTTCCTTTTTTTTTCTCTTGTACTTTCACATGGTTCACCTAGAGTATAATTATTAACTTATGATTGTACACTCTGAAATGCAGAATTTAATAACTGCTAAGTTTTTCATTTTTACTTCTACCATATTTCATGGAAGGAGAATACCAGAACTTATATAGGGGGAATTGTGATATATGATGCAGTTCACTTCAAGTTATTTCTAAATGATATGCAGAGTAAAATGTATAGATTGTTTTTCTTACTTTTAATTTATCTTTAAAGACACCATCTAGGAAACAAGTTTAGCGTTCCATATGATTGCAGAACCAACAGCTAATTGCTTGGCTCTGAGATGAAAAGTAGAGGCAAGATGCCACCATTTCTTCCTTCTCGTTCATGGTGGAGGCAAGAGCGACTTCCTTGAAACCGAGATGCAACCTCCGCGTGACATTCTAAGCATCAGAATTCTAAGGTCAGAACTGATATTCAGTTAAACAAACTTGCCATCTCTAGCTTAAGTAATAACAAGTATGACAATAGAGATTGAACATGTATGTAGAAACCAGAGCACGTATCTTATGGGTTTCGTCTCCTTAGCTAAGATAGTAGGATGCAATGAAAACCTGAAAACTGTTTAAAGAATTCACTGAAAATTTTTTTCTAGTTTAGTCTTCTGATGCTTTAAGATGACAGAACTAGATTCCTTCCTTTGTTACTGTCACCTGTAGTGGTAAGTGCCTTTTTGGGGGTGGCCTTGGATTTCTCATAGTCTTATTGTAAAGAGGTAGGAATTATACAACTTAGCACCTCTATTTCTTCACGGAACCTGTTTTTTTAAAAGGGGCGTATAGTTGCTCAAGATTATGAAATTAGAAGAGAGGTTGCTCATGAAGGTATTCGTATTCAAGGGGGAAGGGCATCTGGTTCATCTTGCAGTCGCCCCTGGAATGAGTTGATGGAGAGTTGGGGTTAGGGGGCCACAGAAGAAGGCCGTGTCTCAAAGTCAGCGTGGGGGGTGGAGACTGGGGGGGTGGGTCTTATCACCCAGACAGTGGTTTGGTGATGAGGTCACAGGGCTGCAGAGCCAAACCATATATTTAGTCTTGGTGTTTTGTCAAAACTCATAAGAGTTAGTGACCTGACATTAGCCGAGGTCTTCCTGGAAAAAATGGGAGGGTGAGCTCACAAAATCCACACTCTGACCTCACCCTCTCCTCAGGGTTCCCCCCTGGCACCCAAGGCCCACAAGTGAGTACATTTGCCATTTATGAGTCAGAGCCTTTAGTGTCGAGGGTTGGCAGTTCACTCCCACCTCAGCCCTTCCCTTACTATACTAGAACAGTCTCTCACATTATAAATTATGCTACTTTATCTCGTCCTTTTAAGGAGAACTTATTTAAAATATCAGGTTCTGGATTAACAGTATCTTTTCTTTGATATTTCCATCCCTGTGGAGTGTTTATCAGTCGTGTGCTAATGATCAGTTTCGTGGTCCAATATCTCAGGGTAGCTTTCCGTGTCAGGGTTTTATTTTTTAAATGTGGGAACTGATTCTTTTAAACCTAGGAATTGTTTTTCATTAAATGACCTTCCCAGTTTGAATCTCATATATGAGCTACCTCTTTTGAGAACAGTTGTAACTCACTTTACCCAGGAGGCATTTTTTTCATTATTTTACTTAATTTTACTATTATTTAAAATTATAGGTGATTTGCAATATTATTTTAGTTTTGGGTGTACAGCATAGTGATTCAGTATTTTTGCAGATTATACTCAATTGTAGGTTATTACAAAATGATGGTTACAATTCCCTGTGCTATCTACAATATATCCTTATTGCTTATCTATTTTATACATAGTTTGTATCTGTTAATCACATATCCCTAATTTGTTTCTCCCCTCTTCCCTCTCCCCTTCAATAATCACAAGCTTGCTTTCTATGTGTGTGTGTCTGTTTCTGTTTTGCATAAACATTCATTGGTATTATTTTTTAGATTCCACATATAAGTGATAGCATACAGTATTTGTCTGTCTCTGACTTATTTCACTAAGCATAATATTATCTAGGTCCACCCACAATGCTACAAATGACAGGATTTCATTCTTTTTTATGACTGAGTAATATTCCATTGTATATATACCACTTCATCTTAATCCAGTCATCTGCTGACGGGTACTTGGGATGATTCCATATCTTGGCTATTGTAAATAGTGCCACTGTGAGCATTGCAGTGCATGTATCTTTTTGAATGAGCCAGTAGGCATTTACCTACTGTTGTTGTGGATAAATAAAAACTGAAGTAGTAAAACCATACTTAACATGCCAGGTGTTTATAATATTATTTAAAGAAATTCTGTGTAATTCTTTATATAAAACCAAAAAAAATTTATAAAGTAAACAATTTTTTGTAAAGCAGTAAAGCTAATTTATTTACCTTGAGATCAGATTTTTATATTTTAGGTTTTCTTAAACATGAACCTCTATATTTACACTGATATAAGAACTTATGCATTTTTTTCATGTGAGACCTTTACTGCTCAGGTATTCATAGTCCATAGTCACTTTAACCCTAAAAGAAATGTATACATTATATTATTTCCCTGAGTGTCAGTCTTCTTATCAGAAAAATGGAGATAATATTACTAAAATCAACGGTTTGTGGTAAGGGTTGTATGAAATGGATAATGAATGTTCAAGGGCTCTGTAAATAGTGATGTATTATACAAACATGGTATTGTTACGTGAAACATCACTATCATTTCCTGTGTGTGTGTATGTGTGTGTGTGTATAAATAGTCCTTTTGTCAACCTTACTGATCTGAGTACTGTCAAACTGGGGGCAAACTGATAATTCTAAATCTTTAATATCGCGGAGATTATCTTTGTAAAATCAACTTGGGTGGCATTCTCTGAGCCTACAATGAGTACATGGCAATTCAAAGTATTTAAGCAGCCAAGTCCTTTTGCAAGCAATAGTCTCTTTGTTTAGCTCAGTGAGAAGGTTTTCTACGTAGGATGGTCAGATAAATAATATCTATAGCTAACCAACTGGACCAACTGCAGATACTCACCTAGAATCTTGAGCTACTCTTCCACTGCTTCTTAAAAGAGTTCAAAATCTTGGTGATAATAGTCATGATTTTCCACATAATCGAGAAATAAATACCATGTAGTTAAGGCATAGAGAAGTCCCTAAATGGACAAGACACTGAACTAGAAAAATCCTGGTGAGAGCTATGGTGCTCCTGTTTAGAATGCCTTGCTCTGGGTCACCCACCTCCTACCTCACCTACACAGACCATCAGTGACATCAGTGCCTGTTTACTTGCTAAGTAGGTTTAGGTGATTCTAAGAACCTGAGGTTTCCTCTGACAAGTGGACAAATGTGAGAATAGAAGTTGTGCATTGTTTGATGTTCTTGCAAAGGATTCACGTAGTCAGAGTCGATACCAAGGTGATGCTGCCATGGCAGAAACTATGGGTGAAGTTAGAGTAATGTTGCTCTACCCAGTGGTCTCAGTGCTTTGAAGGACATCTACAGTGGTACAAAAATTTAGCTCAGAGGAATTTTGAGGGCCAGAGGTCAAAATGATTTTATTGTATGTCTGGTCCTCTCCTCAGACATGCTTAGAAGTTTCAAGCATGTATGTCTTATTAGAATCTGCACTTCTAGTGTCTAGTGCAGTATCTGATAAGAAATGAGTTTGCAACATATTCATGCGGAGTGAATGAAATTACTTTTTGAAGATTTCAGACTTCCACCATTTCATCATCAAATGGTACTTTGATCTAGCTGTCAATATTAAGAGAAAGAGGGAGAGAGAGATTTATGAGAGAGACATTGATGGTAAGGTGTCAGTGATGTATAATAGCCTAACAGATTCTCTCTCTTTTTAAAGTATAGTTGATGTACAATATTATATAAGTTATGGGTGTAAAATATAGTAATTCATATTTTTTTAAGGTTATACTCCATTTATAAAATATTGGCTTTATTCCCTCTGTTGTACAATATATCCTTGTAGCTTATTTTATACATAACAGTTTGCACCTCTTAATCCCTTACCCCTATATTGCCCTTTCCCCCTTCCCTCTACCCACTGGTAGCCACTAACTTGTTCAGTGAGCTGGTTTCTTTTTTGTTATATTCACTAGTTTGTTGTATTTTTTAGATTCCACAAGTAAGTGATATCATACAGTATTTGTTTTTCTCTATCTGACTTATTTCACTTAGCCTAATACTCGCCAAGTCCATCCATGTTGTTGCATATGGCAAAATCTCATTCTTTTTATGGCTGAGTAATATTCCATTGTATATGTATACCACATCTTCTTTATCCATTCCTCTGCTGATAGATACTTAGGTGGCTTCCATATCTTGGCAAATGTAAATAATGCTGCTATGAACATTGGGGTGCAAGGAATTGCTGGGTCACATAATAGTTCTATTTTTAGTTTTTTGAGAAACTTCCATACTGTTTTCCATAGTGGCTGCACCAATTTACATTCTCACCAGCAGTGAACAAGGGTTCCCTTCTCATCACATCCTCGCTAACATTTGTTATTTGTGTTCTTTTTGATGGTAGCCATTCTGACAGGTGTGAGGAGATATCTCATTGTAGTTTTGATTTGCATTTCCCTGATGATTAGTGGGGTTGAGCACCTTTTCATATGCCTGTTGGCCATCTGCATTTCCTCTTTGGAAAAATGTGTATTCAGGTTTTTTGCCCATTTTTTGATTAGGTAGTTTTGGGGTGTTTTTGTTTTTGTTTTTTTTGATGTTGAGTTATATGAGCTCTTTCCAGAGGTCTTTTAATAGCGAATAGAATGATAAACTTGAGAAATACGTCCGCAATAGTAGAATTTCTGGCAAAAGAAAGAAACTTGTGAGCTAGACATTCTTTTTTAACAAGGAAGGAAGCAGCAGAGCAAAAGGGTCTCCTCTGCGCCTCTCTAATACTTTTACATTCATGACTTCCTGTTTTGCTTCTGCCCAAGTCACACGACCAATTCACATTCTCTAATTATTGCTTTGCTCTTTATCTTGATAAGGCACAATAATTTTTATTTTCTAAAAGAGAAATCTTTTCCTCGTTGCTTTAGCTTAATTGAATTTCCTATTTTTTATTCTATGATTCCAGTATTCAAAATATGTTTCTCATCTTGAAATAAAGGAAAAATTTTAAGGTTAAAGATTAGGCTTGATGGAGCTTGCAGGGTATAAGAGTGAAAAGAGAAAAGAACATGCAAACCAGAACATGACAGATTCCCATAAGTTTCTCTGAGAAATGCAGGAGTCATCTGCCCAATTGCAAAATCAACACTATCATTAAATATGCAGCAGGATGATAACACAAAGTATGAGCTTGGCCAAAAACCACAAGCCCTGGAACAGGTTCAAACCAAACACAGACAGGAAACCACCCACTCAGGCATGGAGGGGTTAGGTGCTCCTGAGCACAAGGCAAATGTGCCCAATGACTGACAACTCTCCTTGGTGAGTCTGACTAGTGCCTCTGAACTTACTTACGTCTGGGGCAAAGAGTAAGTGTATCCAAAAACATTTTAGGAAAAAGTGAAGACATGAAAGATATTGTAACTTAGAAATTTAAAATATCTAATATTTTACTATTTTTAAGGGACCCAAATCCCTTAATAGTTTTAGTTATTTACTTAGCTATATTGCTGGAAACAAGTTTCAGTAAAATATTGTGTAGTATGGGTCATAGGTTGATAATTAAGACCTTATTTTTACTTAAACATGGGAAAGTTTTAGTTAAATTGTTACTATTGGGCTCTAATACTCAAATTTTGAGTTTTATGATGTATCATTGAATGGTGTAGATTGATCTTCATACTACTTATCACCACCACTTCTACTACTGCTACTACTATTATTACTGCTTCCTCTAGGTCACATGAATAAAACATTTAACAGGTATCAGGCACTGTTCTAAGCATTTGACATATATTAACTGCAATTTATCCAACAATCAACCCTATGAGTTAGTGTTATTATTATCTCCAATTTTTAGAAGAGGAAATTTAGTCACAGAGAGATTAAGCAATTCTCTTTGTAAGTGGCCAAGTCAGAATTATTACAATAACATGGAATTCCAATGATAGGAAAATTAATTTTTTATGAGAATTTTTTTCTGAAAACTTTGCCGGATCTTGGAAGTAGTCATACAACATCAATTCACATATTCAAGTATGTATAAGGTGTCTATTATATGGCAGGGACTCTGCTGGGGATTGAAACTATCAACATGACATAGGTATATGTCCTCATTTAAAGACGTACAATGATGAATACTCTGGTTCTATTTGAACATTCTTAAGACAGCTATTACTCTGTGGTGACTCTTGGAGAAAGGGTTGAGCAGGAATTTCTTCCCAGCCATTTCAGCCATTCTACTGACAGACTCAGCCAGGCTGGTTTCCTTGTGCTTTGCTTGTTCTTACACTTGTTGGAAAGCAGGATGTCTCCGTAGAAAGAGTCTTCTTCCTTATATCTTGTTAACAAAACCATTTTGGCCGAACGTTCCTTCATGCCAGTCAGCAGAAATCTGTCCAGTTAGAACCGGATGATAGTTTGACCCAGAAGAACAGTTCCTTTAAGGATGTTTTAGTAGATCCAGAGCTTCCTTGTGCAGGGTCCCTCAGTTCAGCCCAGGAGAGAGAACAGGATGACTTTCTAATCAGGAATATTCCATGCCTCCCTTCTACACCTAAGACCCAGGAAAGGCAACAGAAAGTTCCATGTTGAATCTCTACACCAGCTCTCTTTGTCTTTGGTACTATGCAGGTTCTGTTCCTCGGCCCAGTGTTCTTAGAAATTAAAGATAAGTTTTAAACTCTAAACCATTGAGTGCATGTCTCATAACATAATATTGATCCTAAATATACTTACACATTGTCTTGGTTTTGGTTTCTCCAGATAAAAATTTGAGGGCAAGTAGCTTGTTTGAGAAATTTATCACTTTTCTATTGACAGAATAATTCTGAGTAACAGGCAACTATTGCTGTATGTTGGGCTACAGCAATAAACAGATATTTAGCTGAAGGATCTGCAGCATCAAGCTGATTTGAGTTTGGCTCAACTGATCTTGGCTGGACTTGCTCACCTGTCTGGGGATTAACTCGCTGCCTGTTGATCTGGGAAGGCCTCAGATGGGAAGACTGGGGTGCTTTGCGAGTCTCTCATCTTCTTCCTGGGTCCAGGGACAGGGCGTGTCCTTCTCATGAAGATGACAGAGGCAAGAGCAAGCAGAAAAACACAGGTATGTTTTAGAGCCTCTGCCTTGGTCACGTTGGCTAAATCACCACAGCAAAGTCACAAAGCAGGTCTAGGAAGCAGATGCCAAGACCGCCAAGATGAGATTAAACATGTTAGGTTTTTGTTATGGAAAATGGTTGTGAAAGAGAATGGGGGAAAGAGCTTGGAAACACTGGGATAGCCAAGGACCACAATGCAGGTCTGACCCTACTGAATGAGAGAGGGAAGGGAAGTGGGTGGATGTGTCCTAGACCGTCCTGCAGTCTAAAAATGCTTTGGCAATGCCATTGGGGAGTCCTCAAGACAAAAATGGCCATCAGACCCAGGAATCCTGTGTTTCCCGAGAATGGTCAGTCATTGGCTAGGAGCAGTGTCTGGGAAGCATTTCCTCTGTACAAATGTAGCAATGAATTTTAAAGCATAGAAGCTGGGGGTTGGGACCTGTGGTCAGTTGTGCTTCATGTGGTTGGAGGCTTGTGAGGTACATTCTCATGGTTGCCACATGAGTCCAGCCTAGATTCAGAAGGTGGAAAAATATATTCTGCCTCTTTAGTGAAAGGAATGGCAAGGTGACATGGCAAAGAGTATGGGTATAGGGAAGAGTAAAGATTTGGGACCATTAATACAACCTACCATAGGAGGCGGAAGAAATACCAGCAGAGGAATGAGGGGAATGAGACAAGGAAAAGAAGCAACCAATGAAGAGGTACCAGCAAGGTAGCTCCCACTGTGGGAGACCAGACAATCCATTAGCAAAATTCTAGAAGCCAGTGTAAAAGACCTACTGCAGAAATATCCCAGCCAAGGGGAGATTGAGATGATGAGTATTTACAGTTCAGTCTGGATGGAATTTAGATTGGGATACAGGAATCATGGAAGATAAATGTCTGGTAAATAAGGGGCCGGATAATTGAGGGTCTTGATGGCTGGGCTAAGTTTGTCATTTATTGATAGGCAGTAGTGAGAGGCATGTGAATATTTTAAAGCATAATCAGGGTTTTATATAATCCAAAGGTCAAGCTGACAGTGGAGTGCGGATGGGTTTGATCATGGAGAGACAGGAGAAAAGGGAACCAATTATAAGTCAATTATAAAAGTCTACATACGAATTTTGAGAGCTTAACCTAGAGTAGCATCAAAGGAAATAGATAAAGGTGGATTTAATAGACATCTTGACATCACAGAGGAAGATTTGGTGAATTCATTGTGGGTGCTAAGGGCTAGGAAAGTCAAAGATGATTGGGAGAGTGTCAGTCTGTGTGACTGAAGGAATGCTGGGGCTTAGGACAGAAATGGTAAAGCCATAATGAAAATTTATTCTTGGTGGAGGAAGACTAGTGATGTTAGATGCTTGGTTTGGTTTTACTCTTGTTAGGTTGAGGTATTGACAGAACTGCCAATTAGAGACCTTTGTAGGTAGCTGGGCACAGAAAACTGCAACTCAGGTGAGAATCAGAGCTAACAATATAGAATCAGGAATCATTCCAATGGCATCAATAGCTGTGGGCAGGCGTGAAACAGGAAAGAGGTGATATGGAGATGTCCTCACAGGCTAGCAGGCCACAACACTTCCTAGATCTGACTCATCAGAGAAGAGATGACTTCTCTTCTGCTCAGGACCAGCTCAGGACTTTCCCCATCTGAAGCTGGCCAAGGCATAGGAAGCAATCAGCGCAGTACAGAGGACCAAAGGAGGATGGATGAACTTAAGAGATTGGTCCTCTCTTCCATACAAGTCTCTATGAACCCCTGACCCTGATTGTTTTGCAGTTTTTAATCAGCCGTGCCTTTGTTTTTCTCTTTTTTTTCTGGCTCACTTTCAGGAATTTGCAAACCCTGTTATGAATTTGTCTTTGAAAAATAATACCTACAAGAATGCTGGTTTTCCAATTAGTGTCAGAATTGGAGGAAAAAACTGGCATAAGTTCTTCAAGGTAACTGGGGTTTGTATTTAAACCCAGTTTGAGACTCTAAACCAAATGCAAATGCCAGTGGAAATTCCTAGGTTTCTGCCAGACAGGTTTAAATAAGATCAGGACAACACTGGCTCTTCTGAGAGCTTATTCATGGAAGATGTTATAATCATTTGTAGTGCAGGAGGTAGTTCACTTCAAGGTCCCTAACAAAACTTGTTTGATGCTCCACGTTTTTCTTGTATGCCTGGAAAACCTTCTCATGCCCACATGCCCAGCTATATCAGGCCACTTAAAGGAATTCTTTATTACATTCACAAACATGGTCAGACTAGACTCCTCTCAAGAATTCTCCCACTGTGGTAACATGTTCTCTTCCACTGAATAATATTGCATCATTTGCTCACGTTTGAGCTATGTGTCAGCTTCCTTCCCAACAATTATGTGTTTATTAATAATTATAACAACAACTACTCTATATTTAAGTATATCTTTTTGCCAAGCTCTCTGCTAAGCATTCTACCTATATCACTTCATTTTCATCTTTATAATAACTCTCTAAGGTAGATATTATTTCCATTTTACAGTGGAGAAACAGATTCATTGACATTTGTAACTTGTCAAAAGCCATAAGAAAAAAAAAAAAAAAAAGCCATAAGAATAGGAGGTGGCAAAGTTGGGATTTGAACCCACAACTTCTCATTCATTTAAACAAAAGAATATGTAAAAGTGTACATATGATAGTTGTGGAATCACCTCTATTATATTTCCTAGGTTGTTAAGTCTGTAAATTGACTGGATGTTTTGTTTTCATATGACATCTCCAACTTGCTGGCTTCTTGACTTATTTGCAAAAGATGTGGTGGTGGAAGATTTCCTACATAATTAGGTCATAAAGTTCTGATTATCTATCTTATTTGGTGAAGGTTTTTTTTTTTTTTTTCGGTAAACATGTTCTTTAGTCAACTATTTCTTAAAAAACAAAACAATCAAGTACATATCATTAAGTTAAATATCTTAGCACATGAATTTGCATCTTATAAATTTGGTGTATCAAACCGTCCTATAAAAATATTTACATATTTTTGAGAACTATGGTACGTGCAATTATATAATCAGAAAAAGGATCTGTTTCTTTTCATCTACTGGAATGACACCATGCCTTTCTAAGAAAGAAAAACTGCAGCCTACAGGAAAATGATCAAAACAGCTGGACTGACTGAAGTTGTCCAGTTTAAGGAGGGACTGTCTCTTCTCCACCAGCAGCTCAAAGTTAGCTAGTGTCAGTATCTCAGGCCAGCCTTCTCACATGGTCCTGGGGGACAGGCGCTGTTTATACATGCCTGCTACCGCTTTGGCTGCACTGTAGATCATTTTTTTTTAATGGCCCCTCACATACTAATGATAATCATTACTTGAGATACCTGTGAAACAGTAAAGTAACAAAGATAAGAATAGTGCTGTATCATAGGCACAGAAACTTCTGCCTTTTAGGTTGTGCTATTTCTGTTTATGGAAAGTAGGGAGGATCTGATTTGGCCCGCCTTTTTGCCTTCACTGAACGTCAATGAATAAATTGACATCAACTTAAAAATGTTAATGGCTTTTAACGGACCAGGTGACGTGAAAAGGCTAGACACAGATGTCTTCTACTCAAGATGGGCTGGTCAAAGTAACACAGTCCAGAGTTTGGCCTTCAGCTGTGTCGATTTAGAAACCAGAGTATATAAACACAACAGAAATGGAGCTGGTTCTCGGAACAGATTTAGTTAACCTTAGAGAATAAGTTGTAAAATCAAGATGGAAATTTATTACTATATTTCCTACATGCTGAATTGCAACTTTTTAAAACACTTCCACATTTTTTAAATGAAGGTGTTTCTCGTGATGGAAAAATTTATTTAATATGTGGTATTTCTTTTTCTTTAATGTTCTTTTAAAATAAGTGGCATATGCTATCATCAGCAGCTTAGCACTGAGAAAATAAGGCAATTAAAATGTGAAATACAAGCCCCAGGAAGACTAGGATCCTATGGCCAGTACATTTTCTCCCAGTTTACAAGTATATAGGAAGTAAAGTTGTGAGCAGGCGGTTGCCTGGGAACATGGGATCCAATCAGAGAGAGTTCTTTGATTAAGCTAATTTCATGCATCCATCTCTAAGATCAGACTGCAAGTGCCACTAGTTCCTTACTAGTGGCACTTGCCACTAGAGACCACCTGGTGCCCACGGCAGATATGGTGGATTGGCTTTGCACATCCATTCTTACCTCCTTGTAGTGGGCATTCCTGCACTGCAGAGGTTAGAGAGGTGAAACTTACCATACCTGTTCTCTTGTATAACTAAGGTTCTGGAGGTGAAGTAGGTTCCTCCAGTGAGATATGTTTGTGCAATATTTGAGAGAAATGGGAAGCTGAAGCCATTTTTATTTTCTGATTCTTCTAGCTGTTTTATGCTAATAACAACAATGCTCCAGCATCCAGTCTCTTGCTTTGAGAACCAGTTGCCATGGTGGCAGTTTTTTGACCCCTGGGTAGCTATGGTGGTATGTTCCTGAATAGAAGAGTTGCAGTGGCAATTTCTCGATTTCTTATCCTCTTGACTGAGGCAGACTCAGGTCTGTAGTGGTCTTGGGCGAGAGGATTCCAATTGGGTAGAGTGGTTGGGTAGAGGGCTACATGACTGTAATTTCCATTTTCCTGCACTGAACCCTTCTGGTACATTGATTTCCCTCTGATAGACACATATGTTCCTTTGTTATGTTAATACATCTAGGGAGTGAAACAATCAGTTCTGACAACCTGGGAGCCATTGTCTCCTTAGGGTAATTGTGTACCTCTATTCTCTGTCCTAGGATGTATTGATTTTTATCTTTTGGCCCTTGGAGAGCAATGTTTTTTCCAAGTGTTGGAGAGCAGCTCTTTCTTGCCTTCCTTCCTATCTACAGGAAGACATAAAAATGTACTGGGAACATGTTTCAACACATGTTACAGATGTAGCACCCACAAGTGAGTAATGGAGAACATCACCAAATATGAAAGTACATCACAGGATGACACTATTGCAGGCATTTTGTAATTGTGAAGATTTATACTCCTTCTCACTCTACAAGTTAAATTACGTTAGACCAGAGGCATCTCTTATTTACTTTAAGTATTTTTTCCCCTCTGAAACAATTACTTTTTTTTTTCTCTTCGGCAGAAAGAAAAACAACCTCAGGATGTCAACAGTATAGAGTAGCTTAACAATTTCATGCAAGTCATAGCTGATACGGGCCATGACCATGGGAAATGATACCTGGTCATTTTATTCATATGGCTAAGGAAAATTATAATTTATAGTTAATATTTTGCATAGACTTGTTTCATCTTCCAAACACAAGGTAATATCAGAAATGATGTTTCCGAGCGAGAATTGTAAGATATGACTCCGCCTCTTTCCTCCAAAACCATCAGACTGAGCCAAGGTAAAACTATCTTTGTGACGTAATCTAGGATTTGACATGCCATCTAATATTTATCAAGAAGTAATAATATACTGATCAACTGACCATTTGCTTCTTCTCAGGAATCAACAATTATTTCTGTCTCTTAAAACTAGATAAGACACATTGTGTCTATGATACAACAATTCCGTTCCTTTTTATCTCCCATTGCAGCTCCTTGTTTTATCCACTCATTATATTTAATTGTGTTTCAGTTAACAAACCAAGGCTAAAACCTTTCTGTTCACCAGGACAGGTAACTGTAGCTCACCTAGACAAATCTAGGCTTAATCTTAACACTAGGTCTGACGCCCCAGGCATTCAGGTACTTGTTTTAATGGTTAGAAAAGAACCAAGGGCCTTTTTATACAGCAGGGAAGTGTGGATTCAGTGACGTCATCTCAACGGGATATGTCCCCAGCTGTCTTTAATGACTCATTATAAATTCATGTTCCATCGGTATATCTAAACTTTACTTTGTTCTCATATTGTACAATCTCTTTGGATGTTGATTACTATCCAAACTCTGTGGTTATTGAGGTTCTAAAGTTCCCTGCTTAGATCCCAAATGTTCTAGAATTCACTGAACCATACTGTATCCATTCTTTAAGAAGAAGGAGAAGATGACAGTTGAAAACTATTAATAAGAATGTGGGTTGAAGAAGGCACAGGAGAGATTAAATAACGGAAAGCAAAAAGAAAGGATTTCTTCTCTTCTTCCTTCCTCTCTTCTTTGTCTGTCTTCTGTTAATCTTTGCCTTTTCCTTAACTATCTTTAGTTTATACCATCAGGTTTTCTTCCTTTTCTCTGCATGATTCTCTCTATTACTTTGGAAGCCAGGGAATATTGACCAGTAACAGCGTCATTGATACCATGTGCCATGATGAAGAGCAGAAAAGTAGGAGTTAAGTTTCTTCTTCATGTTTGGGCTTTTAGAGTATACAGCATGCTTGCCTCAAAAATAACCACCAGTGCCACCATTACCATCACTGAAACAGCTTATATTTGTAAAGTCTATTGTTTTCAGGAAGTTTACACTGTAATTTCTACCTCCAGTAGCATCTATCCATTTGCCTTTATTCTGTCCTTCACACCGAAGGAATCCATTCTTTTTACATTGCAAGTTTTCCAACGTTTGAAAAATGAATCATGTCTTCCATAGCGCTTGCCCCTTCAGCTAAGAACCTCATTTGGCATGCATTTAAACTCCTCATTACCCAGGTCACTTTTCTAGTTTGTCAAATTCCTTAAAGTCTAGTGCAGAGAACTGCAAAGACTCTTTTTCTCTCTTACCTTTGCTAATCCAAAAAGGATACTTAAAAACATTGCAAGTTAACATTCTGTGTGTTTTCACACTTTGGCATATATTGAACCTGAGTTCAACTAAAATCTCCATACCTGTTTTTACAAATCAGGTTTCTGCCATGTCCTTCTGTAAAATTTTGTTTTTATCTTAAATGTAGAATTTTATTTTTATTTCCTTTAACGTTCAACTGCTTGTTTTAGCCCCAATTCCTGGTTATTAGAAACAGTTTTGAATCTTGAGCTTGTCAATTTATTAAGCTACACTTTGAATGTTGATAATATTTCAATGGCCTTGAGGATAAGAACATTGTAACTCTATAATGGGGTCCTTTGGCAGTTGTTCGGTACAATTTAATCGAATATTAACAGATTATAGAGCCATGTAGGCCAGAGAATTATATCCATTAAAGAACATCTTTTTCTTGAAGTTTCTCAGAAAATTACATTTTCTCTGATTAAAATAGATGCTGGTCATTATACACAATATATACAAGCAAAAATAAGAAAATAAAAATCACCAGTAATTCCTCTGTTCCCACATAACCAATGATGACATCTTGGGACATATGTTCTAGTCTCTTTTCATGCATATACATCTATCTTTTAAATGAAATTATAATCGAACACATTGTTTTGTCACCTACTTTCTTAATGATCTGTCTTGTCCACTCATTACATATTTTCCTACAACATCATCTTTAATTGCTCCATAGTAGTCCACTGTGAGAATATATGATTATTTTATTTAACTATTTTCCTGTTGTTGTGGGAAATAATTATATTCAATACATTATATATCCACCTACTTCTTCCCATTATACCCTTGCTCCCTTGCTAGACTGAAGTCGTCTCATTCCTTCAAGTGAGTCTGACAAGAAAGACAAGATGATATCATTCAAGGAAGCTTTGTGATAGCGTTGGGCTGGCCCTATTTGTGTGTTTGTCTTGAATAATTTCTTTCTGCTCTATCGCCACTTCTAGCATATTCAAGATGGAGAACTCTGGAAGGAAGAATGAGACAGAAGATTGCCAAGTAGCTCTAGCAGATGGAAGTAGAGAGATTTGATGGACCCTCTCTCCTTTCATTAAAAAATTTGGAGTGCTAATTAACAATAGTGTTTTATCTTCCGAGGAAAAAGCATAGTGCTTTGAGTTTCTAAAAGTTATTGAATTTGGGGAGTTGCAATGGAACAATTGATGATGGGGTCTTGTTTTTTAGTTCCCTGTTTCTGTGAAGGAGCATCCAGAAACTCAGAAATCATCCTTGAATGCTCCTTCTCTTTGACTACCTCCTCCCAATAACCAATCCACCACCAGGTCCTGTTTCTTGCAGTTTCTAAATGTCTTTCACATCTGCCTACTTCTCTCCTTCCCCACAGACACCATCTTGTCCAAACCAGGAGGAATGCACTTTCCTCACTAGGAGTTTAATCATTGCACCCTAGCCCCTCCCACTCCCACCTCTTCCTAATGTTGTGGCCAGGATGCTGTCTTTAAAGCACAGGTCTCATCATGTCCTATCTTCCTTAAAGCATTTCAATGACTGCCCAGTGTTGTGAAGATAACACGTCCCATAAAGCCCAAGCAATCCGTGGTCTGAGACGCAGTGTAATGTAGGAGTTAAGGGCGTGGACTCTGGAGCCAAGACTGCTAAGGACCAATTCCCACCTCTAACACTCACTAGCTGGGCCATCTTGAGAAGTTTCCTACCTTCTCTGTGCCTCAGTTTCCTCATCTCTAGGATGGGACTAATAGTGGTCCCTCCCTCATAGGTTTTTTTAGGAAAAATTTAAAAGTTAAAATTGTAAAACTCTTTAAAAACCTCCTATAAGCATTGTAACTGCTCTTGTAATTCTCTGTTGTCCCTTCTAGCATATTCAAAGTGGGGAACTCTGGCTATGTAAGTGTTGGCTATTATTGTTATCTATTCGGCTGCATCTCCCACTAAAACCCTCCCTTCCCTCCAGCTCTCTAGTTCCTGGGTTTCCCTCAGCTCCTCAGAAGCACCGGGGTCCGTCCTGTCCCCGCCCCTCCCAGCATGCTCCCCTTCCTCTCTGTTCCCTCCCTTAGCTTAGAGACCCCTGGCCCTGCCTTCATCATTTGCACTTCCTGACCCCTGAGACTAGGACCTTCCCCTCTTATTCCTTCTCTTGTGATTATCTGATTAATGTTTACCTCTTCTGGTATAGAGGAGGTAGTAGTCTGTTTCGCTGACCTCTGGAGCTCCTGTGCCTAGCACAGTGTTTGACACAGAATACCGCTAGATAAATATTTGTTGTGCTTTTGCCTATAAACTTCTTTCATGTATATCACATCATACCAGCCTGTGGCATCAAAACGCATATAATCAGCAACTAAGCCACTGGACTCTGGTGATTTCACAGCAAAGCCTGAAGCTCAAGGGCAGTTTCGAATTTCTGTTTCTCATTTTTTAGGAGTAAAAAAAGTTTGGGACTCCCACAGACATTTATTTTTATGTTCAAACAAGTCTTACAGAGTAGTAAGATCTTCTAAGTGAATTATTAGGGATTATGAAAATTTGAGATTCATGAATTAAAATTATTATGCTTCTAAAACTGAAGAGGATGCAAATTTAATATTTTCCTAAGGAGCCTCACTAGCAAGCTGTACTTGGTAAGAACTTCCAGTACATACCCAGGTCATTGGAATTTCCCAAATTTTCAGAGGAGATTCTCTGATCTCATTGTATTAGCGTTGTTTTAAGTTAGTCATGATTTTCAATTGCTCCTGTTATTGTATTGTTTAATTTAGTTGTTGAATTATGCTTAGAATACACTTTTCACAGTGGCTTTGTTGCTGTGTAAGTTGCTGAAATGCTACTATTTTGTTGTTCTTTTGTTCCTCTCCAGTTCTCTATTGCAAAGTTTTTTCCATGGTAGAATCAGTGGAGTAGATGGGTCACATTTTCTTCCTTTTCCCTCTTAGCTAAGTGGGTCCTGGTCAAAAAAGTTTGAGAAATTCTGCTCTTGAACAGGGCTTAGAGAGAATAGCAACTGTCTCTGCAGGGAGCTGGGGCTGGGAGGTTCTGGGAATCAGATTTAAATTGAAAGTGGGAAAAAAACTTGTATTAAAGTTTAATTTTACTCATGCAAAATTTGCATTCTATTCTAAAATCAACCAACACCTATGATACTCTCAAACTGGGTATTAAAAAAAAAGTTTTATTTCCAATTAAGTACCACTGGATACAACCAATGATTCCCTAGGGTGGGCCATTTCATCCTGTAACACTTGTGCCCCCAAGATGAGTACTTGATTCCCTTCTGCTTTTCACAAGTCTGGAAGATGAAAATGGCAATGGACAGAAAATGGAAAATAATTAATGTTCGTGTGAAAAATTTACTCTAAGCTCACTAAAATATATTAGGTCAGTACTTTTTTTGTTTTTTTAGTTAAATGATAGTTTTATTTCAAGGGTTCTGAAGTTTAAAATTTAGAAGTATAAGACTGTGTTTAAGACTCTGATGATAATCTCTCACAGAATTTACCAGAGAAGCCTCTGTTTCTCATAGACTCTAGCCTCCCTTCTTCTATGACTTCATTTTGATGAGTCTGAGATATGAATGTAACAGTTTCCAATAGACATTATAACTGTTGGAAGACAAGGAAAACATAAATGAATTCAATTAATAGATAATCATCAAGTCCTATTTACTCTAATTTCTAACTCTTCCATGAACAAACATTTTACAGTGCTTTAAGGCCATTTGGCATCTCTCATTCATACATCTATTATCTTTTCCATTCATTAATTAATTTTTTCACAAAGCAGTGCTCCAGATGCTGTGAATAATAAAATACATGGATGATGTAGTCCCTGTCCTCTGCAAGCTTACAGTATAATATTAGTACATTTGATCTTTCTAAGTTTCAGTCCTTCCACTTATATTCTCCTCTTCCTATCTCTCTTTGTTTGAACCTTTCAAAAGCAGCTAACTCCAACCCAACAAAAAAATACATAGTTCAGGGAAAAGTATTTTGGTCATGATTAGGATTGGGGGTTGAGGACAGAAATAATGATGAACTCGTTTTTTCTCCACAGAATAAGGAAATACGTTAAAAATGAAAATATAATTCGGCTTAATAATTATAAAATGATAAAAATAATTAATATTTCTAATCACTTTACATATATTAACTTTTTTCTGCCTAACAATAACCCACGTGGTGAGCACTGTTATTGCCAATAATTTGTAAATGAGGAAGTAGGCATGTTTGATAAAGGTTGGAAATTAGCACCAGGGACTGAGGAAAAAAAATGTCAGTTTTATGATTGTTCTTTTTTTTTTTTTTTTTTACTATTTTTATTTATTTATTTATTTTTGGCTGTGTCGGGTCTTCGTCTCTGTGCAAGGGCTTTCTCTAGTTGCGGCAAGCGGGGGCCACTCTTCATCGCGGTGCGCGGGCCTCTCACTATCGTGGCCTCTCTTGTTGCGGAGCACAGGCTCCAGACGCGCAGGCTCAGTAGTTGTGGCTCACGGGCCTAGTTGCTCCGCGGCATGTGGGATCTTCCCAGACCAGGGCTCGAACCCGTGTCCCCTGCATTAGCAGGCAGATTCTCAACCACTGCGCCACCAGGGAAGCCCGATTGTTCTTTTCTTAGAGTCAGTGTTTAAAAAATGTCTTGACAGTAGACCTACAAGTTAGGGGGTCTTTTTTGGACCTTTAGTAACTAAATCCTTTAGAAGAAGTAGGAGGGAATTTGACTTACAGTAAATAGTATTGCAGAGTTCTTGTATTTGCTTTAGCATTGGTCCTACTAAAGGCAGTCCAGGAGATCCATGAGATCACAGGAAGACATGAAGCCTTAAGGAATCAAGTTTCAATTCAAGTCATTACTGGGTAGAGGTCAATGGAAGAATTCCTATGCAACTTGTTTCAGCTTTTTAAAGAGATAGTCTTAAACAAAGAAGTATTGTGTTAAGCTCAAAGAAAGAGAGATGAAACAAAATTTTCATAAAGGATATGAATTCTAGGACTCTTCCTTTTCATATACATTAATACAACCTCTCATTAACTACAGCAGATCTGTTTTCAGCAAAAATCTGCAAACAAGTATGTCAGAATGATAAGAAAAGAAAAGAGTGGCTTTTCTGTAGTTTTGAGTTCAAGGGGGAAAAATTCAACCAGAAAAATGGGGGGAAATGTTGACTTTAGTCTTCAGCTATTGTGACCATACCCATGATCACTATGGCAACAGGTAGTAAAACAATGACATAGTCTCAGTTTGAGTGCCCTGTTTAGGAAACTAGTCACAGCCTGCACAGCTCAAAGGGCTGCCTCTCTGTCTCCCCTTTCCTGGCTAAGTGGCTATTGAAAGAGCAAAACCACAGAGACATTCATCAGTATCAGAGACAATATTGATTAATTAAATCATACATTTATTTATTCATTCATTTATTCAGCAAATATTTACAGTCCAGCTGCCTAGAAACACTTTCCCTAGAGGTAAGGTCAGTTCTTAGAGAAAGCTTGATTTACTGCTTGATCTGTTTTGTCCCTAAATAGGCTATCTAAAAATAATGATGATTCTTTTCAAGTTTCTTAAAAAAAAAGTTCCTAAAAGTTCATCGGCTTGCTCCATCCATATTCGCAGGCTATTGGGGCAATAAAATGACCTGACAACATTTTTTTTCTAGAACTTCTGAGTCTGTTGAAAGTTGGGGCCCTGAAAGAGTGGAGTCTGCTGAAGTCACCAATAGCGAGTTCCCAACTCAAGCTCTCTTTAAGCTCTCCGAGCATGATTATTCTTACCTAGTAAAGGCTTTTGATTTCGTTTTTAATTCTAAAGTGCAAAAGAGCTTATATTCCCAAGAGCAAAAGTGAAATGAACAAATAAATAACATGCCTAATATACATAACATGCCTTAACATTTATATTAAATTGATTTCCAAAAATGTTCTTGCATTTTTATTTTTCTCCATTTCATTTTTTGATACTGTTGGAAAGGAAAAAGTAAAACTGTCACTGTGGATTACATGATTTTATATAGAAAACCCTAAAGACTCCACTAAAAAAAAAACTATTGGAAATTATAAACTAATACAATGAAGTTGCAGAGTGAAAAGTCAATATACAAAAATCTGTTGTGCTCCTATATTCTACTAACAAACTAGCAAAAACAGAAATTAAGAAAACACTCTCATTTACAATCTCAATGACAAGAATAAAATAGCTAGGAACAAATTTAACCAAGGAGGTAAAAAACCTGTACACTGAAATCTATAGGACGTTGTTGCAAGAAATTGAAGATACAAAGAAATGGAAAGATAGTCCATGCTCATGAAATGGAAGAATTAATATTGTTTAAATGTTCATATAACCTAAAGCAATCTACAGATTCAGTGCAATCCTATCAAAATCACGACATATTTTTACAGAAAAAGAACAAAAATTCTAAAATTTATATGGAACCACAAAAGACCCCAAATAGCCAAAGCAACCCTGAGAAAAAAGAACAAAAAGGGAGGTATCACACTCTCTGGTTTCAAATTATACTACAAAGCTAGAGTAATCAAAACAGCGTGGTATTGGCAGAAAAACAGACACACAGATAAATGGAACAGAAATAAATCCACACTTATTTACAACATTTACAATTATTACAACTAATTTACAACAAAGGAGCCAAGAACATACAATGGAGAGGGGAAAGTCTCTTCAATAAATGGTGTTGGAAAAACTGGACAGCCTCATGCAAAAGAATGAAACTATCTTACACCATACACACAAAAAATTAAGTCAAAATGGATTAAAGACTTGAATGTAAGACCTGAAGCCATAAAATTCACAGGAGAAAACATGGGCAGTATGCTCTTTGACATTGGTCTTAGCAATTAGTGTCCTTTTGGATCTGTCTTCTCAGGCAATGGACACAAAAGCAAAAGTAAACATATGGGATTATATCAAACTAAAGAGCTTCTGCACAGCAAAGGAAACTATCAGCAAAACAAAAAGGCAACCTAATGAATGGGAGAAGATATTTGCAAATTATGTACCTGATAAGGGGTTAATATCCAAAATGTATAAAAAACTCATACAACTCCACAACAAAACCCCAAACAACCCAAATGAAAAATGTTCAGAGAATCTGAATAGACATTTTTCCAAAGAAGACATATAGATGGCCAACAGGCACATGAAAAGATGCTGAACATCACTAATTATCAGGGAAATACAAATCAGAACTACAATAAGATATCACCTCACCCATTGGAATAGCTATTATCAAAAAAGAAGAAATAACAAGTGTTGGAGAGGATGTGGAGAAAAGAGAACCCTTGTGCACTGATGGTGGAAATATAAATTGGAGCAGCCACTGTGGAAAACAGTATGGAGGTTCCTTAAAAAATTAATATGATCCAGCTATTCCACTTCTGGGTATTTATCTGAAGAATAAGAAAATGCTAATTCAAAAAATATATGCACCCCTATATTCATTGCAGCATTATTTATAATAGCCAAGATACGGAAACTACCTAAGTGCCCATTAACAGATGACTGGATAAAGAAGATGTGGTATATATGTACAATGGAATACTACTCAGCCACAAAAAATAAGAATCTTGCTATTTGTGGAAGAATAGATAGACTTTGAGGGTATTATGCTAAGTAAAATAAGTCAGACAGAGAAAGACAAACACTGTGTGATCTCACTCGCATATGGAATATTAAAAAAACAAACAAACAAACAAACAAAACAAAAACAAACACATAGATACAAAGAACAGATTGATGGTTACCAGTGGGGAAGGAGTGTGGGCATGGGGGTCAATAGGTATGGGGGTCAATCTATGGTGATGAATGGAAACTAGACTTCTGGTGGTGAACACACTATAATGCATGCAAAAGTCAAATTATAGTGATGTACACACAAAACATATATAATGTTATAAGCCAATGTTACTTCAACAACAACAATCAAATCAAATCAAATCGTGTGATTCCAGTGGGGGAAAAACAAACAAACATGAGAACCTGCAGATATATTTTGTTTGACCTGTATGGTGTTTTTAAAATTCAGAAGTTTCACTTTAAAAACTCTACACTTTTGAACTCTATGGAAAAAGAAATCTGGCCACAGAGAGCTAATGCAACAACTTTACAACAATTTGTTAAACTAAGTAGTTGTTTTTCCTTTAGGATGCGACACATATAGCAGTTCACCCCAGACCACTACCTCATGTCTTATACTTGGTCCATTTCACCCATTTAAACCATCTACTGTGCTTCTGTAAGCATATGAGTTTCAAAACCATGGTATAGTACTTAATCTGATCCAGGGATACCTCTAGGGGAAATGGAATAAAGGAGATCTTTTCTGAGACCCACATTAACTACGGGGGTGGGGAGAAATTCACCCAGGATAAAGAAAATACTAGATTTGATGTGAGAGTGCTTACATCTACCTGTACAAGCTATATGGAGGCTACACACTGAGAGCTCACTCTAATATCTCCACCCCATTCTTTTCCCTCTATTCTTAAGCAAAGTGAATGTAAGTTCAGAAGTGAATATTAATCAGAAATAAATCTGCTGGGAGCCCATGCATAACATTGTAATCAATAAGTTCATTAAAAAGTGAGGGGAAGGGCTTCCCTGGTGGCGCAGTGGTTGAGAATCTGCCTGCCAATGCAGGGGACACGGGTTCGAGCCCTGGTCTGGGAAGATCCCACATGCCGCGGATCAACTGGGCCCGCGAGCCACAGCTACTGAGCCTGCGCGTCTGGAGCCTGTGCTCTGCAACAAGAGAGGCCACGATAGTGAGAGGCCCGCGCACCGCGATGAACAGTGGCCCCCGCTCACCACAACTAGAGAAAGCCCTCGCACAGAAACGAAGACCCGACACAGCCAAAAATAAATAAATAAATTTATGGAAAAAAAAAAAGTGAGGGGAAAAATAAGCAAAAGAAAGATGAAGTAAATATATTAAAACAATATAAATACAAGGAGTCCTCATATATTAATTCTCCAAAGTTTTGCAGAGATTATAAGCACCATGAACAAAAAAGAATTCTTAGAACAGGTAGTTCAAAGAAGTGATTTTAGAGCAACAGAAGAGATGGTAAAACAAGGTAGCAGAGCTCAAGAAAAATGTGGAAGGGAAAAATAAATAAACGATTATAGAGATAAAAACTAAATAAAACAACAAAAATTTAATTAACATGACAAAGTGGAATCATGAAAAAGACAAATATGCTTGAAGAAATCACACAAAATGATATAGAAAAGAACAATGATATAAAAATGATTAGAGAGAAGAGGACAACTATGGGCAAAGGAGAGTCAACACTCATAAAATTATTTCCTGAGGGAAAAAGGAGAATAAATGATCAGAAAACACAGAGAAATCATTCCAGGAAAAAAAATGTTAGTGAATCTACACATTGAAATGCCATTATACATTGTTGGAAATACTGGTAGAGAATGATAAGCACTAGGACATATCCTAGTGAAGTTCCTTTATTTCAGTGATAATTAATCATATGTGCATCCCCATAGGTAAAGCACATCACATACAAAGGGGGAAAGTCACGTTGGTCTCAGATTTTTTTCATAGTGACATGTATTTCCAGAGACAATGGAGGTAAGTCATGAGGAAAAGAAAGTGTGAGTCAAGGATTTTACAATCAGATAAGTGCTAAAATATATAGGTCAGATACAGTCTCAAACATGCAAGATCTTAGAAAATACAGCATTCATTAATTACTTTATTTGTGAACATAATCTAGTGGTCCTGACCCCCATATAGTAATATTTTCTTTGCTGACTGCAATTTTGCCGAAACAAAAATAGATAAGCACCGAGTGAAGGCCTAAGTGCTACATTAGGCTCACTTGTCCTCAGTAACTGACTACTTGTACTGAGAACACCATGGCATTTTTAAGTGTAAGTAGACACCAAGGACAAGTCTTTGGCTTTAGTTTGAGTCAGTTGGTAAGTCTATTGGAAGTAAATAGGAGTACCGTTTCATCTTCGTAACTGCAAAGACACTGGAGTCTCTCTACAGTGTTTCACATAGAGTTCACACCATGGGGTTTCATTTTAGAAATTTTAAAAATCAGTATATTTAGTGTTTAAGAGCACAGCCTTTGGGATCTTTAAAGGTGGTATATAGCTCTGTGAGGTTGGTTAAGTAACTTAACCTCTCTAAGCCTCAATTAGTCTTAAAATGGAGGTAATAATATTGTAGTCAAATATTAATCAAGTGAGTGTACAGAAAGCACTTATCAGAGGACCTGGAACATAGTAGATTCTCTGTAATCAGTTGCCCTTTTGCATGTTATAACTTAGATTGAGTCTGTAAATTGGACTTGTTTTTACCGTCAAAAGTACCAAAACTTATTTACATAAAAGGCAAGATAATGATTTTATTTTAAAACTCAGTCCTTCTGATCAACAAACATTTGGTGGACACCTAGTCTCTGTTAGACCAGAGTTAGATGGTAATGGTACAAAGATGAGTAACATGTGATCTCTAGTTTTAAAAAGATTGTGGTCTTAAAGGAGAGATAACCACATACCCAGAATATTCTAATATTATATTCTAATATAATATGGAGATTATTAAAGGAGACAGACATAGAATTTCTCATTCGTGTTTCTCAGAGCACTTCTGTAGAACATCTTATCAAAAGTATCAAAACTTGCTTAAGAATCATCTGAGGACTTTGCTAAAATGCAAATATTTACTTTCATTTTTTACCACTGATGCAGAGGGAATCTCCATGTTTAACAGGTGATTCTTGCTCCTAAAGCTTGGAGCACCCACTGGTTTGTAGGACCACAGAGGAAACGTTCTTAGCTTAACCCAGAGGTTCAGGAATGACATCTCAGCTGAGTCTTAAGAGTGAATAGAAGACAGCTAGGTGAAAAGAGGCAGTGAGAGCTTTCAGGGCTCAGGGCTCAGAGCAAGACAGATGTGGCTGCAGACAGAAGCGGTGTGGCGTGGATGAACAGTGGGGTATTGGGGATCACTAGAGCTCCCAGTATCATGGGGCATTGGGAGAGGGCAGGAGAGTGTGGTCATCAAATATAATGGAAGTGTAGATTCTTGGCAAATTGCCTCTGTATGGTTTTTACCTTCTCCTCATGACTTTTTCTTGTCTCATATATTGAACGATCTACAAATCATGCCTATATCAGAGCTTCTCCTGAATCACTAAAGAATAGTAGAATAACGGAGTTGAAGAGACACAAGGGATTTTGAAATATCCTAAATTTTCCCTTTTGCTTCTAGATAGATTAGATTTGAAAACAAAAGAGGGTATTATTCGATGCCCATTCTTTATCTCTCAGTTCATAATAACCCAGCAGGTCTTTCAAAGCATAGTAGCAGGTGCTAGCAGACCAAGAATTCCACTGGTGTTAATATCAGGTGAGTTAGCATTCTGTAGGTTCTTACAGCTTGGTTCATGAAGTGTGGCAACCTGCACCTTTTCACTCTTACTGAGATTTCTCATAAGCTGGGATGCCTCAAAGATAGAATATGTCACACCTTCACTTGTTGGGGTTGCTTCACAATCCCGTGATTGTCCCATGATCCACCTTCTGTAGTCTATAGAATTCTCCTTGTAGTGAACGACCTTGGTTCCTTCTTAAGAACTGAAATCTATGAGCAGGGAGACTGTTAGAAGTTGTGGTTTCATCAAGGGGAATGAGACACAACCCAAAAGCAATGGCCAGACTTAATTGTGTCCTCTTCTAACGATACCACTCCCAGCGGTCTTTGATCCTCAGGGAAGCATGTTTGCCTTGGACCCAGCATTTGGCATTGATCTAAATGATTTCTATCTCAGGATTTAGTGAAGAGATTAATAATCTCCCAGCTTGGTGAGAAATGCTGTGCTTTAAATATAAGGTCAACAATTATTAAATTCCACTGGACATTCCTGAATAGGAAGAACAGCAGTGACAGATCTTTATCTTTGCTTATCTACCCAATGTAAACTGGACTCTCATGCTTGGAATGCCAACACCCAGTGCTGAAACATTAATTAACTCTTTGCTAACATCTTTCAAATTCTCTGGGGACATCTTATCATTTGTTTCTGTTAAAAAAATTTAAAAAAACAACATCAATAGAAATCAAAAGGATATAAAGCTTACCCTTAATGACACCCTCCAATTATACTACTTTTATTTCTTGTAATGTTATGTTGTAATTGAGTGATGCCAGCAGATGCATGATTCATGAGTTTTGCTCAGTTTTTAATCATATGAAACTTTTTATTAATAATTAATTTATTATTTCCACACCCCTGCACACAAATTATTTCTCTAAGGCTTTTTATATTAATCAGAGCTCATGTTATAACTAACAGAAATCGAGTCCAAAGCATCTTAAACTTTAAAAAAGGAGTTTTTTTGGCTTATATAACTAAAAGGTTTAGAGTCAGATTCAGGTATCAGTTGGTTCAGGGATTCGATAGATTTTATCCAGAATTTCTTTTTCTGCCTAGCTTCTCAGGTTTGTGGCATATGTGTTTGTGTGTGCTGCTGGTGGTGGGAAAATGTGTGCAAGGAGTGAGTGTGTGTTTGTCAAATTCTCAGCTCTGCTTTCATCACCAATGGTTTTAGTACATTGACTAAGAATGAATTTTATCTATGATTTGGATTAAGGAGGGAGAATGCTACTTCTGGCAAATGGAAGAGGGCATAGAAGTTTGAAACAAAATGTCCTGGGGAAGCTGCAAATAGGTTGGTGTGGCTGGAATGCAGGGTTCCTGTTGGGGAGTAACAAGATGGATGGACAGATGCCCTATAAGAATGGGCTCTGCAAGTCTTGATAAAGGACTATAGACGTTCTTAGGTCAGTAATAGGGAGTCTCTAAGCACTGAAATATCATAAAACTTGGCCTTTAGTAAGATTATTCTAGTACTAATATGGAGAGTGGATTTAACAAGGTTAAAACAGGGAACCAGGATTGCCCATGGTGAATAATGAAAGATCATGGGGATCTGAATCTGATAGAAAAAAAATGGAGGTATAGAGAAGGGAAAAATGTTAAATATCTTGACAAGTTGAATATTCAGGGTTTATTTGTAGATTAGAAGTTAGAAGTGAAGGAATAGAAGCAATCAAGGGAGAGAGAAGAGGTATACAACTACTTCTGGGCTTCCAACTTGATGAATTGCAGTCCATTCAGAGATAGGGAAAATAGAATGAAGAGCAGATTTTTGCTGGAGTTGAAGGGTGTTAAGAGACAGATATCCCAGTATGGAGCATATCATCCTGCAATAAACTCAGGTGAAGACCAGCAAGCATCACCTGTCATCGGCTCAAACGCTCATGCAGAAGAGGAAACGTGGGTGCTCTTCCTCTCAGGATGCTGCACGGGGACGTGATTGCGCTGGGGTGCGGCTGAATATTCTGTAGGACTGGGATCCCGTGGAGGGACCCTACTCTCATGAGGTTCTTCTTTTTACTTGTACAAAACTGAGAGCAACTTTATGGGAGAAATGAACATCTGGGGACAGAGGTCAGGTAGTCAGAGCTTACCACGCAGATTTGTTGAGGGGTATATCCAAGGAAGATTTCTGAAGTTTTATCTCATCGATAAAACCTGAAGTGTTTGGACTTTTCATTGATAGGAAAGATGACTTTCTTTTAAGTCACAGGAGTAAAATACACCTGAGTGTTTGAGATGTGAGCCCCATCTACTACTGCATAGAGCATTTCGTAGAATTTTTCATTACCATAAAATGAGGCAAGGTCCCTCCCTGACCAAGAGAGGTACATAATTATATACTGGCAGAGGCTAATATAACAAGAAAGGTACTGGAAAAACAATACACCTCAATTCAGTGACAGATTTGCTGAGCCACAAAAATTACCTGTGTTTTCATTTCTCCTTGTGGGTGATTAACTAGGACGCCATGTTTAAAGTGTCACAATCCTGTTTAACCACATTTGAAACATGACTGGTTACTACCCTCATCTCTTTTAGGAGGCAAATTAATTCTCTTTTCTCAAACCCAGCCCCTGATACCAGCAGATATTGTGTGTAAAATGGGTTACCAAGGAGAGAGTATTTTCTTATTATGAGGCTAATAAAATGCAGTTTAGTATAAGCCCCATAATCACAAAGATTCCATGAAAAGTTGTTTTGCTTTTATTTTTGGAGAGTGGAATTTCCTTGTGTAAAGCTTATGAGGTTATTCAGAAAACTGATGGTGATTCATTCCTGTGTGTCCAACATTGTGCAAACAGATAGCATAGGAAATGAGACTGACGTTCAATATGAACACATGGAGATAAGAAAATAAAGGCGTATATAACTTGACATTGGATTTTTTTACAGAACGTTTGAGTCACTTCACTTATAAAATTTGCTTCTCCTCTTTTTTAGTTGATATCCTTTCTGCTCTAGAAAGTGGCAATGACATAGAGAGTATCACTGGTGAACCCCTAACCCCTAATGTCAATTCCTGAGATATGAGCAAAAGTCAAAAGACAAAGGAAGATAAGGAGGTACTGCTATAATGATTAACTCCCAAGCTTTTACTCAGAGTATAAATGGAGAAAAGAAAGCTCAATCTAGTTCCATTGAACACTATATGGCATTAAACAAAGGGGAACAAAGAGGTAAGTGAACAGCGTGGGTAACTACTGAAACTTGTTTGTCATTTCTCCCTGTCCACAACTCAGCTCTAAGGTGTCCTGGAAGTGTTCAGTCTCCAGATGATTGTTAATGAAGATGAGATACAGCTTTAAAGTAATGTCCCCCATTAAGAGGAATTATTTTAAGGGTGACATTTTTTTCCAAACCTTCCTTTCAAGTGGCCTCTTTTCCACATATGATTAGTAAGAGGCCACTCCACTGCCCTGGTGGCTGGTCTACGAGGATCCAACTGTTTTGTTTTCTTCCAGGCAATGTGTATTTTAGAACAAATTATAAAGTAGGAAATTCGTGAAGGTTTTGGAAATTGCAGAAAGCCAGTAAAGGAGACATTCCTAAGCCTTCCAAATCATAAATTATGTATATATTAAAGCTACATAAATAAAAGAATTTTATTTGGGTATTTGGATTGCATGCTCTTGAAAAGTCTCAATTTTATTAATATTCTAAGTTGTATGAAAGGCTATTATAAGTTTTTTAAAAATTTTTCATAGTGCTGTGATTCTCCAGCTGACAGAATCAAAGCATAATTACCTTAATGTATTTTCTAGTCACTATTGAATCTCTGTCTAATTTCCACAATTATTGGCCTTAAATTCCAATACCAGTTCATATAGCCTTAGGGAATTTAAGCTAATTTTAATATTCATCCAAGCAAGACAGAATTATGCAGATACTCTATTGGAAAAAAGTGCCCATAATACATTATAAAACTAAACTATGAGTTCTAATTGTCATGATTTGGGGTTTAATGGGCAACACTGCTGCCCATTTTAAGCAGATACTTAAAAACTTCATAGAAAATAAAAAGTCATGGGTGTTCACATGAAAAATATCAAGTATGTGAGCTGAAATTACAGTGAAGGTGATGAACAACAAACTCAAGATTAGAGAGCTCACACAAAAACCATCATTGCAAGATCATATTTATCTTATAAAGATTTCCCATGTAGAGAAAAAAAACAATTAAGCATGGGTTACAGGTTGAATTGTGTCTCCCCACAACTTCCTATGTTGAAGTCCTAACCCCTAGTACCTCAGAATGTGATTTTATTTAGCAATAGCGTCATTGCAGATGTAATCAAAGTTAGGATGAGGTCATGCCACAGTAGTGTGGGTCCCTAATCCAATATGACTTATAAAAAAGAAAAGTTTAGAGGCAGACACACTCACAGGTAGAACACCATGTGAAGGTGAAGGCAGAAATTGGGGTCATAAAGCAGAAACTAAGGACTGTCAAAAATTTCCAGTGAACCACCAGAAGCTAGGAGAGAGGCATGGAACAGATTACATCCCTCATAGTCCTCAGAGGAACCAATCCTACCAACATTTTGATTTTGGATTTCTAGCCTTTAGAACCGTGAGGCAATACATTTCTGTTGTTTAAATAGAACTTTCACAGTTTGTAGTGCTTTGTTGTGGCAGCCCCAGCAAATACAGCATGCTTTTGAAATTAAAGACTCACACCTACATTTTCTGAAAAGAGTGAGAGAGTTTTCCTGGTCTTCTCTGTGTCAATTTGTCTATCCCTTTAAATCAGGAGTCTCTAAGTGTGCCAGGAAGAGTCACGTAGCTCCTCTGAAAAATGTCATAAAATCCAGCTCTCTTCAGGAATATGAGTTTCTAGTGAACTAGAAAATGCAGTTAGAGAAAGTATGATGCCAATATCTTCCAGTGTCCTGGGACTAGTGGCTTCTGGCCATAATGCTGAACTTGAGCTTGGGTGATTTTTATACCACAACCCTTCTCTGTGGCCTACAGGCATTTGAATTCAAAATCTGAACATGACAAGAATTCTATCAGTATGGGACATGGAGAGGAGGTTATATAATGAGAAATAAATATTAGGCTGGCCTAAAGTATCTTTTCGCTAACATTGAATTCCAGAAAGCAACAACGAAATGTTGCATCACTTTGATGGAAAAGTATGTGATCCTCACATTTCATATATAGTTAATTGTTCATACAACTAGAATATGAAGGTATAATGCCAATGAAAAGAAAAAATCTCCAAAAAATTGGTAATGCTTGTGGTAGATTGTGTTTTCCAATGACACATGCAACAATATTGCCTCTGGAATATAGGTGGGATTTTGACTGGCTCATAACTATTGAAGTGCAATGAAAGTGAAGCTGTGTGAATCCTGAGGCTAAATCATGAAAGATGATACAACTTCTGCCTTGTCAATTGGGACTTTGGCCTTGGAACTCTTTGATACCATATTAGAAGTTTGACTCATCTGAACCGTCCTTGCTGTGAGGAAGCCCAGGCCACATGGAGAGGCCACACAAAGGCGTTCCAGCTCAGAGTGTCAGTCGAGAGTTCTAGACTGAGCTGACGTTTGAATTGCCAGACATGACTTCAGATGATTTCAGTCCTCAGCCTTTGAGTTTGCCCGGCTGAGGTTTTCAGAAATGTGGAACAGGAAGAAGTCATCTGAACTGTGTCATTTAAAATTCCGAACCATAGAACTGGTGATAAAATAAAATGGTTCTTTTATGACATTAAGTTTCGCAGTGGCTTGTTATGTCACAACAGTTACTGGAAAAGTAGCTTGGTGAACATTGCTTCTTGTGCAGAAGTCCCATATGTGTGCTTTGAAATGTTTCTTTCTCTTTAATCTACAGTCTTGCTGGCAAGCAATGTATTATTTAGGAGCTATTTATTAACCTTGGAGGAAAAAAGAAAACATTTCTGATTTGTTCTTCCTTTAATAGGGGTTTCTACAATTCACTACTCTTGAAGGTCTCTCTCAAAGCCTCAACTTTTAAGACCTAAATCTTCATAGATACAATCATGTCCTTCTCTTAAGCCAAAAGTGTATATTTTTATATACATTTATGTGTTACTTATTTACTATTTTGGCATAAAAACTTTCTTTTTATTTTCTCAATAATATAACTTAAATTAGACTACTGCAAGAAAACTGTTATTAATATTTTAAGATATCTTATGTAATTTTCTCAAGTTTTCTTAATACATAAGTAGTTTAGGATTTTAGATCTCTTGGTTTAACAAAGTGGCTTTGCTACTATTAATGTCTAGGAATGTTAGGTCATTTTTACTAAAAATGAGTTTGGTTGGAACTTAGAACATGAAATATGGTGTTCACCATTGGTTTTCAAGTTTTTCTCTTATTATTTTAGATGTAGGGCACTGGTATTATATAGATTTCTTCCTTAGTGTTTTGAGGCACATGAGAGAATACTCAACTTTTGGAAGCATTAAGAAGAAATTAGAGGAAGGTGTTTGCTTTTAAGCCTTGAATTTTCTTTGTGTATACAAATATAGTAATTAAATAAAGTTCTCTTTCTTTATTGTAACCAATTTCCTGTCTATAGTGGCAGATCTCTTTTATCTTAGAAGTTGTATTCACTGCCCAGACTTACATTCTAGGAAGCCCAGGACAGTCAATGGTAACTATTAGGGTAATTTTTTATTGCTATTTACAGATGACCTCAGACTTTTACTTCAGTCTCTTTACAGAGTACAGGATACTAGTACAATTACATTGCGTTTACGTCATTGGGAGTTCTTGAGAAAAGGCTTTATCTGTCTCGTGTCAACAGATGATTTTCCCCAATAGAAAGGATAATTAGATCAGAAAGAAATCTCAATTTCCAGGGGGCCAATGCCTGAACCTGATTAAAATCATCTATGACGATGTTGGGCTTATCAGGGATCTGAGGGGTAGTAGAGGTGGTCCCATTAAGTAGATGAATCAGCAGAAAGTGTTTTCACAGTGGTGATTGTTTTCTCTGTGCTTTAAGGCCATTCTGACTTTGTGTGTAGGGCAGATCTGCTGAAAGTTAAGTAGATTTTAACAACCAGGTTGTAGATTACGGCACATTACTTTTGGGTCAATTGGCAAGATCTCTCACATTTGTGAGCTCACACTATTGTTTGTAATAATCTAGTTTCCTATCATCTAAGGTTTTGTGATTCATGGTGTGGTTTATGGAATAGTAACTTCAGTGTTACATGAGAGCTTGTTAGAAATGCAGAATTCCAGGCCCATCTCAGACCTACTGAATCAAAGATTTCCTTTGAACAAGGTCCCCAAATGATCCCCCATGCACATTAAAGTTTGAGGTACACTGCTCCGAGACAGGGAGTCCTTGTAACTGAATGGGCACAGCATTATAACACTGAAAGTCCATGTGTCCACTCCTATGTTCGTGTGGAGAGAGAATCAATTTGGGATTTTTGTGTCCTAATTAGTATTTGAGGATATGACACTGATGGGTGCTCATTCTGTAAAATCATTGGGACGGTAGCCTCACACTTCTAAATATTTAGCAACAGTGCCCTTCGTTTTCATTCATTAAAAAAAAAAAAAGGCATAGTACTTGAAGAGGTATATGCAAACCAGGAAATGGTTATATATTGTTGGGCAGTATATAAAATTTCAGTCTTCTGAATGTGTTCATGTGTGTATGTATTTGTATAAAGAAATGTGGATGAACTTGCTTCAGCATGATGGCTCTGATCCCCTCAGCATGGTTGGTGAATTAGAGTGACTTTCAGTTCCTTCCAACTTAATTTTCCAGATTTTCCAAATTTTCTACCCCGAGTCATTTCAATCCTTTTATTTAGTCAACAAATATTGGGTTGGCCAAAAAGTCCATAACATCTTATGGAAAAATCCAAACGAAATTTTTGGCCAACCCAATATTTATGTACCAGGTATGTCTGGTTAGAAGACAGAGACTAGAGTAAAGGAGACTCTCTAGGAATCATGATGTAGCAAAGGAAGGGAAAAGGTCAAGTGGGAAGTTTCCAGGTCAAGCCCAGTGGAGGACTTCCTTCCATGGATTCGTCTCATTCTTGTGTCTCCTTGTTACTGTGCACAAGCTTCAGCTTTGCCTGAGCTTTCTTTTCTCTGGATGTTATGCACACACTTGTCATTGAATCCAATTTTTGTCCTTGAACACAAACACAAATTAATCAATATATTGGGTTGGCCAAAAGTTATCTTCATTTTTTTCTGTAAGATGGCTCCAGTAACACTTCGTTGTCTTTAACTTCATTCGAAACAACCTTGTTAGATTGTATTGTGAGAGCTGTCATATCAGCATCCATTTAAAAAAAGACATCAAAATTGGTGAATTTTTGTGTTGAAGATGGAAGAAATAGCAATATTTTCAGCATATTATGCTTTATTAAATTTCAAGAAAGGTAAAAACACAACTGAAATGCAAAAAAAGATTTGTACAGTGTATGGAGAAGGTGCTGTGACTGATTGAATGTGTCAAAAGTGGTTTGCGAAGTTTTGTGCTGGAGATTTCTGGCTGGACGGTGCTCCATGGTCGTCGGGTGGACCAGTCTGATAGCAATCAAATCGAGACATTACTTGAGAACACTCAATGTTATACCACGCGGGAGATAGCCGACATACTCAAAATGTCCAAATCAAGCACTGAAAAGCATTTCCAGCTTGGTTATGTTCATTGCTTTGATATTTGGATTCTGCATAAGTTAAGTGAAAAAAACCTTCTTGACCATATTTCCGCAGGTGATTCTCTGCTTAAATGTAACAAAAACATTCCATTTTTTAAAAAAAATTGTGACGGGCGATGAAAAGTGGATACTGTGCAATAATGTGGAATGGAAGAAATCATGGGGTAAGCGAAATGAACCACCACCAAACACACCAAAGGCCAGTCTTCATCCAAAGAAGGTGATGTGTATACGGTGGGATTGGAAGGGAGTTCTCTATTATGAACTCCTTCCGGAAAACCAAACGATTAATTCCAACAAGTACTGCTCCCAATTAAACCAACTGAAAGCAGCACTCCATGAAAAGCGTCCAGAATTAGTCAACAGAAAGCGAGTAATCTTCCATCAGGATAATGCAAGACCTCATGTTTCATTGATGACCAGGCAAAAACTGTTACAGCTTGGCTGGGAAGTTCTGATTCATCCACCGTACTCACCAGACATTGCACCTTTGGATTTCCATTTATTTCGGTCTTTACAAAATTCTCTTAATGGAAAAAATTTCAACTCCCTGGAAGACTGTAAAAGGCACCTGGAACAGTTCTTTGCTCAAAAAGGTAAAAAGTTTTGGGAAGATGGAATTGTGAAGTTGCCTGAAAAATGGCAGAAGGTAGTGGAACAAGAGGGTGAATACATTTTTTAATAAGTTCTTGATGAAAGTGAAAAATGTGTCTTTTATTTTTACTTAAAAACTGAAGGCACTTTTTGGCCAACCCAATATTTTGTACAAGTACAGAAATAATTGCTGACTGGTGAGGAGATAATTCTCACATATTTCATGATAGAATCAGTTTTTACTTCTGCCATGTTTTCATTGTCTGATAGGACCAGGTTATTTTTAAGAAAGATTGAAATAAAATTTTATCTTAAAACAAAATAAAACTAAAAGCCCTGCTTGTTACCAAGGGACTTAATTTTTGCAGGTTCAGCTTCCATCTGTATATATGTCAATCCATATTGAGTTTGGATAACCTTGCAGCAGGCTTCATCCTGAAAGCAGCCATTAGCTATTTGTCAGGATTTCACTCCCTTTTTTGTACCCATCAGTCTCCTCTGGTACATATGACTGCTGTCCGTTCTGGAACAGAGTGATCTGATCCTTTGCCCAAAGGCTGGAAAGTGCATTTAAAATGTATTTTGCTCTATCATTATTTTTTCAAGGTATTTCTGAGAACACTGGGCCTGGTGTAGTTTTGGGCAGTAGTTTGACCAGAATCCAGCTCATTTGTTATTCAAACATATAATACAAGTAATTTCTGAAATCTAATCTGGAAATGATAAAATAGTAACTGAGCCACCCAAGGCATAAATATTGCTGATTCATTCTGACTTATTCTTAGTCATGCACTTATTGTTTAAGTCAAAAAAATAATGATTAATAAATAAATACACCCCTTGTTATACGCACTCCTTTGAAAGCAAATCTCCATGCTTTCCAACAACTATCCTAATGACTGCTTTTAGGCAGTTGACTCCAGGATCTGAAAGTAGAACAGGGGAATATTCTCAATTTCTGTTAAATAATTTAAAAATAAACAATGCCATGGCCGCAGGGAGGAAGTGGCTCAGCTACCGGGATGCATAGCCCATTTATTTAGTTAGGTCTAATTATTCTGCTGCACAGGCTAGGCAACAGGATGGTCCCTACAGCCACCCACTTTCCTCCTTTCTTGCATTTCTACTTAGAGCCTTGAGGCTGTGTCCTGCAGGTCACTCTGCTGGCCAGCTCTTCCTGTTCTCAGTTCTGTGTCTTTAAGTATTCTCTGATATTCGCTTTGCCACTACAATGCTTTATAAAATTTGCAGTGAAATGGAATCCTTGGCCCCATTCTTATATATGTGCCAACCCAGCAAATATTAAATGTTGCAGAAAATCACCATGCTAAATTAAATAAAGACAGAGCTCAAGATGAGAAACATAATAATTACTTTAAGAGACTTGGGCTTCTCCTTGCTATTACCTAAATAAAAAAATACAGACATGTTTATCAATCTTCCTTGCGCACATTTTTTTCTGCACTATTTTATATAAGATATGGCTTTAAAAAGATTTTTTTTATTGTAGCTGTGTTTGGTAATGAATGTTGACTAGACTTACCATGGTGATTCTTTCAAAATGTATCCAAATATTGAATTAATATGTTGTACACCTAAAACTAATATAATGTTATATGTCAATTATGCCTCAATCAAAAAAAAAAGGTATGGCTAATCTCTGAGAACAAACCCTTTGTGTAAATAATCTAATTTAGCACATCTTTTTCTGCTACAAAAGTGCACTGCGGCAAGTCAAATATTACAAAATATACCCTCTCTGGGCCTTAGTTTCCTCATGTGTATAATAAGGAGTCAGATTTTGTGAACACAAGGTTCGTTCCAAGTCTGAAATCTCTAGGTCCTGCCATTTCTAAGTGGTACCTGGGGCCAGCAATGGGAAGGCAGATGATATATAAGTAAGTTAGCCACACTCCATTCTATGCTAACCTTGGGCTGTATACATGCTTCATAGAATTTAACACGTTTTGTTGTAACTATTTATTTTCACATTATTCTTCCCTTCTAGTCTGTGTGTTTCTTGACAGAACACTTAACATTTACTTCTCTTTATATACCCCACACCATGACATTTTCTGTACCTTACCAGGTACTAAATGGTTTTTAGATGACCATATAATTGACCACCATCTACAACAGGAGTCTGTAAACTATGGCCTGTTGGCCAAATCTGTCCACTGCCAGTTTTGTAAATGAAGGTTTATTGGAACACTGCGTGCTCATTCATTTATATATTATCTGTGGCTGCTTTCCTACTACAACAGAATTGAATAGTTGTGATGGAGACCACATGACTCAAAAAGCCTAAAATATTTACTATCTGTCTCTTTTCAGAAAAGTTGGCTCATGCCTGGTCTGGAGCATAAGAAATAAATTATTTTCTAAGAAACAGCCCAAGAGTCCCAGCACCCTAAGGTTAACCCTGTTTTCCCACAATCCCCTGAGTATACATCTCTTCTAAAATGTGTGACAATATATTTGTAACCTGTCTTTTCCACTTGACTCTGGGTATCTGATTAGTTTTCTAGGGGCCGTGCATGATATAGGTCAGTGGTCTCTTTCAAACTTTTTAGCCACTTAAACCTTAGGAGAATTTTGGAAAAACTAGCATATTTTAAAGTTGAGATCTAGAATGTTTCATTAGAAATTTAGATTGTTGCAAAGGATATAACTTTACGCAGATGTAAATATTCACACTTTAAAATAAAACTGTTACATCCAAGAGTGTTCCACACCCAGTATCATCCATCTAAAGAGATTTTGGCTTCCAGTTAGGATGGAGAAAGGCACAAGACAAAATTGTTTCTACTCTAAGTTTGAGAACAAGTCAGAGAGTCTACAAAATCATGGTTTGTAGAGCCCATTAGAGAACTGAGGTTGCAAGTCCACCTGGTGAGCTGAGATCCAAGGGTAACAGACCCCTCTGAGGAGAGGCAGGAC
The DNA here is from genome assembly GCF_028564815.1 of Eubalaena glacialis. Taxonomy (NCBI): domain Eukaryota; kingdom Metazoa; phylum Chordata; class Mammalia; order Artiodactyla; family Balaenidae; genus Eubalaena; species Eubalaena glacialis. The sequence goes on along the minus strand of NC_083720.1, from coordinate 93,252,582 downwards.
AGAAGTGAGCTGGTTGACATTTGGCCCAGCAGCGAGAACAGGGGGTTGTCATAGAAGTGGAATTTATGGGGTGTGTGAGTTTGGTGTGTCTTTAGGAGCTCATTCACCTGCCAGCTCTGTCCTCGAATTTCTGCCTCGTGCTTACGAGAAAGATCCAGTCAGGGGTTGGGATCAACTGCAGAGGGGCAGAAAGTCCTGTTCTGTATCTTGTGTTGGTGGTTACAAGATGGATAAAATGACCAAAATTCATCAAAATGTTTCACTTAAGAGAAGTGAATTCTACATAAGCAAATTACATTTCAGTAAAGCTGAAAAAACACAAGTTGGGGTATATAACAAGTGGCAGAATTTTGTAAGCAATATGATACTCCTTATGTAATTTTTAAAACACGAAAAAAGACAATATTATTTATGGATAACAACATGCATGGGAATGATAAACACCCAATTCAAGGTCAGGTGACTTTTGTGGAAGCAAGAGGAGAATGGGATAAAGAGGAGGACACAGTGGGCATTACCTGAGTATGTTGTGCATTATTTCTTTTTCAAATATCTGAAGAAAACTTGGCAAAAGTTTAAGATTTTATATAGCTGAATGATGACTTTACAGGCACAGTATTTGAAATATTACCTTTTGGGATTAATGGAAGTAATCTGGAGTTAAACTCACACAGTACAAAATTTAAACAATAAATAATATCGACATCATTTAAGAAAAAAGGGGGAGGTGATAGATGAAGGTAGAGGAGGGGACAGCACATTCAATGTGTGGATTTTTTTTTTTTTATGTCTTTGCAGCTCAAATAAAAATCCATCCAAAAGCACAATTATAAGTCTTGCCATTCCTTTCTGTGCCAGAGCACGTTGCCCTTCTTCTTTTGTTAGGAAAAATAGATCCTTACTACACAGTGAGGTTTTCCCTTTGTAAATCTGAAGGAGTTCTGGTTGCCAGGTCTACCATTTGAATCTATCTTTGAGGACAGTCACTTAACACTTTGACGATAAAAAAGTATAACGTCTACAAGTGTAACACATCAGGACCCTATGGAGCCTTCCTGGGACTGACCCCCCTCCCCACCATGTCCTCCACCTGCCTCTTGTTTGTAAAAAAACTTTAACCATCTAGGCCTTCCCTGAGTTCCAAAGCATAAATTTAACCAGAGAAGTGAAAAAATGAGGAAGCAAAGGAAAATAGTCAAGCAAGGCAAAATAATAGTAGTTTAGCCACTCAACAAAATCAAGGACTTTTAGTTCCTCCTCAAGGGCTATAGATAATATTCTGAACCATATCCTTTGAGCTGCTTTGCAGATACTGAAACCCCTACCTGGTGGAAGAAGTTAACTGTATGCTGCCCACAAGCACGTAGACCACAGATCAGTTGGAACCAGAAGGTTGATGATGTTGACTCTGGATTACCTCACCACCAATCAATCAGAAGAATGTCCACGAGCTGATCATGAACCCCACAACCCTCCTCCTTTACCCTGTCTTTAAAAATCTTTCCCTGAAAGCAATCAGGAAGTTTGGGTCTTTGAAGCACTAGTTGCCTGGACTCCTTGCTTGGTGTCTTGTAATACATGCCGCACTTTCCTTCACCACATCCCGGCATCAGAAGATTGGCTTTATTGCCCTCGAGAAAGTGGACCCCAGTTTGGTTTGGTACCATGAGCAACCAAAAGAGAATGATTATATTTGGACATTAGTTCTCTGGGGTCCCCAAATTTGTGTTCTTCACCATCATGAGGGGATAGTTACTCAGCAAATTTCTGCTTCAGGTCCCTACTTTATAAAAATAAAGTTTCCTCCCTGAGCACCTTCACCTCCTACCACTTTTGGTCACTTCCACCCTTTCATAGTGTGTGGCTTGATCTGGGGGAAGATGTTAGTCCCTGCGCAGAGAGACTACAGGGACTTCCTGCTCCTCCTCCTCCCTTCCTCCTGCCCTTGTCTTCCTTCTCTTTCTTCCCCCTGTTCTTCTTCTTCTTCTTTTTTTTTTTGTTCTTCTTCTTCTTCTTCTTAACATGGATGGTGATTGAAATCTTGGTTATGCTTTAACACCCATGATCTTTTCCTATTTTTCAGTACCTTTTTTCCCAACAGTATTACTGCTAAGAACTCAGAAATACAAGAATTTCCATTTAAAAATTTTCTGTAAATAGATTTAAATCTATCTTTGAGCCTGTATCTTACTTTTCTGACAGAAATTAAATTTCACCCATTATTAAGGTGCCTTCTCTTCCCATGGGCATGTACCACAGTATTGGGATGTCTCTGTGGGCATTACTCATTAGTTCACACTTGGTGAGCCCACCTTTGTTCCAGTGTGAATGGTTCCTAGCATCAGAGGTCACTGAAGCATGGACATCTGGGGGCTGAGTTTCCATCAGGCTGGGGGCACCCTGGGGGCATCTCTTTGAAATCTTGAGGTCATGTTGCCTCCCCTAGATACTGCCTCTGATAGTAATTAATGCTTCCATCTTCCACTACATAGAGACGTCTTTATAATGGTGAGTAATCTCTTCCTTTTCTTCTTTTCATACTCAGCTATGATCATTCTCCCCTACAGTTGCCCTCCAAGGTTCTCATCCTTTTTACCTCCCTTTCTCAGTGGGAAGCATCATCTCTTCAATGAGCTTAATCATTTAGAAGGAAAGAAAGAGCTCTCCTCTTCAAGCATCAACTATTTTCTGCCCTGCAAAAATCTCAAGGCAAGTAAATATAATGGCCAGGCCACATACTTGAGATGGGTAAAGAAAAAAAAACAAAAAAACATGAGTTAATTATATTCTAATACACTATCCTGAAACACAAATGATAGAAATGATTCCTGAAGATAGCCACAGTGTATTTTTGAATAACTCACCTCTGGGTTGAAAAAGCATTTGTAAAATTCTTTAGCCTCCTTTAGACAACTAACTTTTAGAGTTAAACTTTCTTATGTTAAACTTCTCAACTCTGTCACTTTCTAATTCTGAAATCTTGGATCTCTGAGGTGAGCACTGTGATGTGCCTCCCAGACTCCCCCTCAGTGAAGGATCTGTTGCCTCAACTTGGGAGTGCTTTTTGCAGACAAACTTCAGCCGTCAGCCCCCCTGGGGCTTGCCTCCACTGCAAAGAGCCTCCTCACCCAAGGTCATGCCTTTCCCTGGGGTGGTCCACAGTCAATGACTGATTGATGCTGAGATGAAAAGGCCTGGCCATACTCACCCAACTTTGGATGACTCTGAAAGGCGTTCTAGCTCCAGAGTTCTCCCTGGTTGGTTGAGGCTGCCATTGAAGCTGCATCACAGCTCCACTTCTTCCTCTCCCTCTGCCCACTACTGCACCCTCCTCTCCCTTTCACTAGTGTAGATCGCAAGGGTGCTCCTTAATAAACATCCTGCCTGCAAAACTCCATCTCCAGTCTGCTTGTCAACCTGCAACACTTTTTAAACTCAACTTCTTCACTTGTATCACAGAGCTACTATAAAGATTACATGAAGTAGTATATGTCTTACTATAGTGCCTGACGCATTATAAGTCCAATAAATGGTGGAAACTACAATTATTGTTCTCCCAAAATCATTTTGCTAACCGATATTCTCAACCACTCCTCTTTCTATATTTCTAGTCGAATCTAGTCAAATCAGAATACAGAAATAGAGAGCATCTTTGTATTCAATAGTGAAAAGAGAGTCTATAAAACCAGACCAAGAGGATAAAACTTCTCTCTTTCCTTGCTATGGTTGCTGAATTTCTCTATTGACCATATGTTGCAACATTTCTGCAAACAATGGCTTGAATTGTATTCTTCTGAACTAAAGTAGGGAGTTCTAACTGTGACACGACACTTGCCAAAATGTTTTCATTTTGGTGCCAAGACATCTTTGAAAAAATACTATGTATACCTTAATTTTGTCAAAATGGAGGTATCTATAGATATTTACAGAGAGGTGGGTAACTGAGAGTAGAAATTCCAACATCTGAATATGGTTTTTGTTTAACCACCCTCTTTGAAAGTTCCTCGGCCCACTGTAATGCCCTGAATTTGACTGTTTTAGATTAGCTCCCTTCCTTCTTCATGACAGGATGAGAATATAGATATAGCTTATTGTTCTCCAATTTAGTGTGCATGACAATTCACTTAGGAACATATAGAAAATGTCAGGATTAGGGTGCTGCTCTCATAGGTTCCGATTCAGTGTGTTTGAGTTGTCAGGAATGTGCATTTTTTAGCAAGTACCCAGGTAGTTTTGATGCTCACTGTGAGAAACACTTGCATAGCAAATGGCTCGATTAATTTCCATTCAATCCAGAGAATAAAGAAGAGGGAATAAGTCTAATTTGCCACACCTAGGATTTCAATTAGCGTCCTGTGGAATCCACATGAGACACTCTTGAAAACGTTCAAACAGTCATCCCTGTTCCAGGCTAAACTTGTCATGACACCCTTATTATTAGGTGAATTTTTAATGTTGTGAAGCATGGCTTGACCTAGGATACAGCACTTGTTTTTTTCTTTCCTTACCTCAATGACCGCTCTTTCTCAGTGTTGGTTGGGTTTTCCCAGCCTCTGTTGGTGGATCCCAGGACTCAAACCTTGGTCTTCTCCTTCCCTAGGTCATTCATTCTCATGACTTTAAACAACATCCATTGAATAATAATTTCTAAATTTGTATTTCCAATTTTGAATCCCTGAGCTTCAGATTCATATATCTGTCTACTGGGTAGGTCTACTTGAATGCAGAATAGGCATTCCAAATTTAATTTGTCCAAAACTGAGATCTTAATTTTGTCTCCCCAACAATTTATCCCCTTGACTCATGTATCTCAGCAAATAGTAACTCAATTCATCTATTATCTCAGGAACTTAAAATCATTTTTTACTTGTATTTTTATCTCCCTCAGGGTCCACATCAAATGGATCAGCAAACCTACTGGCTATACTTCCAAAATGTATTTGCTGTCCAAGACTGGATTTCAGTAGACTGTACTTTTCACCACTTTCATTGCTATTACCCCCAACAAAGCCACTACTATTTACTGTACGAATTCCTTTCTGGATCTTCAATTCCTGCCTTCCCTGCAATATATTCTCAACAGAGCAGCCTAAGTGATACTATTAAAACATGTCTGGTCATATTAAGACCCTTCAAAATTTTCCAACTCACTTGAAGAGGAGTAAAATCCATGCCCCTACCATGAGTCTTAGTCTGCCTGGGCTGCCATAACAAGGTACCAAAGGCTTGGTGACTTAAACAACAAAAATTTATTTTTTCATCGTTCTGAAAGATGGAAGTCTTGGTGGGGGGCAGCATCATCAATCTCTGATGAGAATCCTCTTTCTAGTTCACAAGTGACCACTCATTTCACTGTGTATTTACACAGCAGAGAGAAAGAACAAGCTCTCTGGTATCTCTCCTTATAAGGGCACTAATCCATCTAACCCTAATTACCTCCCAAAGGCCTCACCTTCTAATATCATCACGTTGGGGGTTAAAAGTTGAACATACAGATTTTGGGGGGACACACACACATTCAGTCCATAACACAGCATACAAGACCCTTCACAATCTGGACCTTGACCTTATTTCCTACCTCTTTTTTTTTTTCACTCATTCAGATCTAACCATCTCTGTAACTTTGCTCTTCCTTGAACCTTCCCAGGCATGAGGCTACCTTGGGGTCCTTGCACTGGCTATTTCCTTTTCCTCATATGGCCAAAAGTTTCATTCCCTTACTTTATTCTGGCATTTGCTCAACTGTCCATTCATCAGAGATGACTTCTCTTAGCTAAAGTGCACCAGGAACACACCTCTACTCAATGTTGGGTTTCTTGGCTTGTTGCAGTGGGAGAGGCGGCACACCATGGTGAGCTGTGTGGTGTACCAGGAAGAGTGTGTTGGAAGAAGACTATCATAGGGCTCAAGTTCGTGCTAGGTAATTTAGGGGAGGAGTCAATGAAGCATTGTTTTGCTCTGAGGCTGTCAGAAAATGAGGGCAATTTCATAATTGGGCACCTTAACCATTTTTAACTAAGAGGAATGTAGTGAGGCTAAAGCTGTAATTGCAAAGGGTCAGCAAGAATTAGCTATTATTCATATTAGTTTGATGAGGGGGATGTTTGGTTATTTTTGTAATTTGCACAGTGTTCTTGTTTTTATCTGTGCTCAGACATGATTACTACTTGGTCTTGTTTTGCTCTCGCTCTAATAGAATTACAACAGTGGTCTTATCTGGTTTTAGTTTTCTGTAAAATTGTTTATGTTCAGCAGGAAGACACTGTGGCCATTTCCAGGTTGATAGCAGTGAGGGGCTTTTTTTTCATACTCAACCTGAAACACGACTTCTCATTGTTTCTCTCCTCTTATACTACTTTATTTTTACTTCTTATTTTTCTTCTTAACACACGTCACTCACCACCATAGTACAGCAAACATATCGTTTATTTGTCCATTATCTGTACTCTTCTACATGTAAATTCCCATGAAAGTCAGTATTTGGATGCACTTGTTTCATCCTCTGTACCTTTTTATTCTCCCAGATATAATAGATGTTCAATATGTATTTGCTGAATGTATTTGCTCAATAACTTTATAATTTTCACAAACACACATTAAAAACAAATCAATATATAAAACAGCCAAAAGATGAACAAACATCATCTTCATCGTGTGTGAAGTTAAATATGATTCAGATGTAAATAAAAGCACAATGAACAGATGGTTACCAAATGACATGTAGTAACAAATGTTGTATTACTATAAATCATGGTGTGACTTTTACAACAATCTTCAAGTATTTGACTATCTTTTACACAAAGTATAACTAGCTTTTTTTTCATCTCTGCAAGAAAAATTGGGATTAACATAGATACAAAAGTAATTCCCCAATTGGGCAGGCTGCTAAAGATAGACTAGTTAATACATATGAATGAATTATTATATAACTTTTAAGAAGAAAATAAAAATTACTAATTTGATAATATACATTCATATTTTTTTCACACCTGTACAATAAAGTTTTCTTTGAATAATTCTCATAGGTAAGTGAAAGGGAAGAAACTTACTTTTATGAATTATACACATACCCTATTTAAGGCCACTGCTCATATTACTTTGCTAATATGCTGCTTATCTTTAAAAAGATGTACTGTGTGCATGTGTGAGTACTCATCCACTATGTGTGTATACACATTCCTCACTCACCACCCAGTGAGCTGATTACTAGTACAGCAAACAGAACTGAAAACCTCCTGCAAATATTGCCAGCCAGTGAATGCTCAGGGATGCTGTCTGGAGAGTGGCTGGGTCAGCGTGCCCTCAGTTATGAAATTAGCTTTGGTTAAAATTTCTGAAGCCAGAGCTTCCTAAAATATTTCCTCTTTATTTTTATTTTCCTCTTGAGATCTCATTATTATTTCCTTTTTGAGGAAATAGGTCATATTGACCTGTTGTAAAAATTGAAAACACAAGATATTAACATTTGAGGAAGTGAAAAAAATAAAGCTTCTATACTTCTAAGTTCTATGTCTCTATGATCAGAGTTAATGGAAGAACAAATATATCAGATCAGCCAAATCCAATAATAATAATACATACTAGCCATCACATTACCACTGTGTATCAGCTAATGTGCTAAATGCTTTATACTCAGTCTCCTTCAATTCTTACAACACTGAGATTTATAATTCCCATTCTAGAGAAAAAAACAAGAGGATGAAAGATATCAAAATTCACCTTATAATTAGCAAAGTAGACATATAAACTGTGGTAGCTAGAACAACAACTCCTCAAAGAAGTCCATGTTCTAATCTTTAGAACCTGTGAATATGTTACTTTACATGGCAAAAGGGACTTCACAGATAAGATTAAGTTAAGGTTTTTGAGAGGGGAAGATTATCCTAAATGCCAGAGTAATCATAAGCATCCTTATAGAAGGGAGGCAGGAGCATCAGAGTCAGGGAATAGATGTGACCACAGAAACAGGGGTTGGAATGATGTGCTTTGAAGATGAAGGAAGAAGCCATGAGCCAAAGAATGAACATGGTCTCTAAAAGCTGGAAAAGGCAAGGAACAGATTTTCCTTTAGGGCTCCCAGCTGGAACACAACCCTACTGGCACCTGGATTTTAGCCTTGTAGACCCATTTCAGACTTCTGGCCTCTGGAACTATAAGATAGTAAATTTGTGTTGTTTTATACCATTAAGTTTGTGGTAATTTGTTACAGCAGCAATAGGAAACTAATACATAAACTAAGGTCTGTCTAACCCCTCTGCTATATTGTCCTATGATAAGATGTGTATTTTAGCTGACTCACTAACTGGTTGGTTACATCTGGCAAATTAGGCTGAAGGACAGCAATAATCCCCCTCTAATTAATGTAGGTCATATCACCACTGCATAGTTGGAAATTACTTCATGAAACATGATCTCTGTTTCGATTGTGTATGTTAAGGAAGTGTACTCTTTCAATGAGTTGCTCCAGATGAAGTTATCTGTGTGCTCTGTCCAAAATAGATCATTAATTTATTTAAGAAAGAGTAACAATGCAACTTTAATATTGTATTCAGCCATCTGTTTGTACTTATTATATAACTGCTTAATCTGCTATTTTTAACATGCATGTTGATTTGTCCACTCAAGTTAATCTCTTTGTGTGTATGTTTTGAAAAGCATGAAGGTGAAAACTCGGCTATAGTTAATCCATCATCAAAATAGATTTATAAACCAGGATCATTATAACTGTCTTTATCAGCAATCTTCCTTTAGCAGGTATCTCATTATGGGATTAACAATTTTTCCCCCAAATGCTAGTTTCTCTGGTAAGGTGATCTGAGATGAATTGTCCATCTTTAAAGGAGAGAATCACAGTGTGTTAGTTTCTCTTCCACATCAAAAAGTGAAGTTTGACAAAGATGGAAACTTTCTGAAGGAAGATAAATGTCCCCATGCTGGGGATGCCTCCTTTCATTTACCAAATATTTACTGAGTATCTACTAAGTGTTGTAGGAGCTAAGATCACATTGCTGGGAAAACTAGACAAAGAATGGGGTTTACTTTCAAGTGTTCAAGATAAAAAAATAACAGTAACATAAGGATCAGAAGAAGTTCCATGAAGAAATAATAGTAAAATTGAAAGTGAATATGCTGTGAGACCAATATTTGGTTCTAACACCCAGAACAGAAGAAAAAGTGGAGAAATAATTATCTCAGGGTTAACTCACTTAATTATGAATGAATAATTTGGGGGAATTTAGATCTTATTTAGAGCAAAAGGAGAAAGACCATTAACTACAGATCATGCATATTGGCTCATCTGTTTATTTGACACAAGCGTTCACTAATATTCTTTTCACCATAAGCCCCTCTGTACCAAAGACTGGATCTCACAGGGACAACGGCAGGAGACAAACACTTCAACATAACATTCTGGATTTGTCTTGTAGCACCAGAGAATGAGTGCTTGTCTTGCTGTATCTTTTAGTCTATACCACACAAGTTTCTACTGAATGTTGCCATTGGATGTGGCGTGTCCAAGAAAAACATCATCACCTCAGAAGTTGGCTTTGGTTGTTTGATCATCATTACTCCATCTTTTGGCACCATTGGGACTAGTCATTCTCTTTCAAAAGTAAGCTCATTTGAGGCATTGGAAAATACATTCTCAACTTCCAAGTAGAGTTTTATGTCCCCCTGATCTGAACAGCATTATACTGAATATCTGGAAAAGAAGTCTTGCTTGATTTAAACCTTGCCTCATTGTCTATAGGTAAAATCTCAGGTTATTTATGTATCTCTAAAAAATATGAATAACAACCAGAGTTGATTTGTTTTCTATTAATATTCTTTAATAATATAATCTATGGCATTTTGGAGGGTTGCCTGACATTTCACCATTAAGCAGCTTACTAATAAGGATTTTATATATAAGGATACTGCTAAGTGGTCTGCTTACTGGGAGTTCCCTGGAAATAACTGAAGATCAAATATAAGCCTGGTCTTACATAAAGGCGTTAAGAAAATATTTTTTCTTTTCTTGATCTTTTACGCTCTTTTAAAATTGGCACTGTCTTCCCTCTTGGGGAGAGACTACAGTTTATTTCCTTTTATCTTAAAGAGGTAGGAATCATCCTAGTATTTCTGCCTGAAGTTGTGATTCAATAACCTCTTTGAGGGTTTGACCCATTAGCAGTAATGATATCTCGAGGTCTTCTGGTGGGGTTAGGAGGACAGAGGGGAGGGATGTCTGTTCCTTTTATTGTTGCACTTAGACAGAATTTAAGGCCCATGGCAACAGTCCAAACACAATCTTCTTTTATTATCTTATTGAGGACAATATAGGGCAAGTTTTCCCTTTGTCTTTTATATGTTAAAAGTTCATTCATGGGTGCATACATTCACTTATTCAATAAATACTCTTCTAAGCACTAGGGATATAGCAGTGGATAAAATTAGACAAGTCGTTGATCTCATGGAGATTACATCCCGATGAAAATGTTCTTTTCACAGGGAATTTGCTGATTTTACATATTCATCTATTCTTCTTCCTTACTGCAGATATGTGACATGTCATTTGGAAGGGCCCAAAGACCTTGTATAATTTTACTTAATCCCATCTTGTTTTCTGGGAGAGGGGAAAAATTATTACATGGGATTGTCAGAGAGATTTTAGGCCCCCAATAGAGGATATTCCCAAGGATTTTTCTACAATAGAGACTTTCCCATTTACTTCCCATATTTACTCAGAATTCTGATTGCAGGAGACAGAAATCAAAATCAAATTAGCCAAGTATAATGGGGAATTTAGTGCCTGGAAGAATTGGGAAGGGAATGCTAGGGGTAGAACATTGGGGGACACAGAAGCTGCAACTAATGCTGAAATCTCTCTCTCTGTTTCTCTCTGTCTCTGTCTCTCTCTCTGGTCTCCAGACTCTGATTCTTTCTATACATTAGTCTCATTCTATCCTTATTCAGACAGGCTTTCTCCAGGTGTCTCTCATGGATTTGTTGTGATGTCTTACGCAGAGAGGCATACTTTACCTCTTGAGAGGGGGGCAACCTTCGAATGGAGGAAATCTCTATACTCTGGAGAAAAGAAGTCATGGCTACAGAGAGCTGTAGGATTATATCATTTCTGCTCAGTGATCCTAAATTGTGCATGAAATACCTGTGTACCAAAGTGCCTATCCCTAGGACAGATCATGTGATCGTGCCCCCATGAAGTTGGGAAGGCAGGCACCATTCCCAGAGCAAAGGATACTGTTCCCTGGAGAGGTGGGAGTGGGATACTGGGAAGAAGTTGCCAACTCCCTTCTGCAGTCTCTCTGCTCAGTTGAGCTCATGGGCAAGGATCATCTCTGCCCCCAAGTGTATAGGAAAAGGTTGGTCCTTTTTCACCTTGGTGCTTTTCAAAATACAAGTCCATGAAGATGGATTTCCACTCTTCCCTCAATACCTGGGACAGTGCGTGGCACATGGTAGCCAGCAAAAGTTGGCTGACCGAATGAGCAGGAAACTACTAGAGGATATTGTCCATAAAAAATAAAGTAAAGCAAGAGAGAAGAAGACACAAAATCTGAGAAACAGGGGATTCAGTATAGGATGGAGAGGATAGAAATTCCCAATATGACAGTAAAGCAGCAGACCTTGAGTTAACCAACTTAGACTGGTGCAGATCAGAAGGCTTGGAGAGAGACTATAAGAAGAAGATGGAATTTGTAGACTACAATGTACTTAATGTTCGAATACATAGAAAGAAGATTTGCACAGTCAGAGAAGAGTTTGGATAAAAATAGTGATAAATACACAGAAAAAGTGACAAAGGAAGTTAGCAAGGTATACCCTGGGGATTCCAAAGAACTTGAAAACAAAAAGACAGGAAAGCAAGAAAAGGTGCTCAAGGTATATGAAATGGCTCCACTGTCAATAACATCTGCATCATCATAACAAGGTAAATAATGAAGAGTGATTCATGCAAACGTTTAAATAACCACATTAGGAGGACAGAGGCACAACTCTATCCATGTATATGGTGGGACTGTGTGTAGTGTATGAGAAAGCACTAAGTTGTTAACATCCACAATAGATGGGTGAAACCAATACGCAGGGCTTAATACTGAAAAATCAAGAAGTATCAATGTAAGCACATTTTCTACTGATATGGAAATAAATACAAAAATAATCAGTTAAACAAGATGAAACGGATTGTCTCTTTGGCATAAGAAACGTGGTTGGGGGAACAGGAAGCAAGCCTTATGTAACTGTGTGACTCTCTAACTATGTGCATTAACTTTAATAAAAACTACATTTAAAATACCTATAATACCTTCTTCCATGTGTTGGCAGCCTTTGATACCAAAATATCAACTGATAATTTTCTATTCCTCTTCTTATCCTCCCTCCTTTGTCCCACACAGAACAAAAACTGTTTTCTACTTTGTGAGGTAAGAGTCCTAGAAACCTCTCAAGCCTTTCTTCTCCAAATGAATGACTAATGATGAGTTTCAGGTAGTAGGACAGCTAGTGAGGAGACAGTTTGAGGCCACTCTCAGTGCTCCTCCAAACATTCCTCATGGCTTACCACCTGCCTGAGCTACTTCTAGTAAGGCGGACTTCCCCAGAGAGCTGTAGAAGGGTGGGCAATTTTGAGACTGATTCTGCTCTGGTTACTCTATTCCAAAAGCCTTGTGTAGCCCAGAGATCTTGGGATGTTAAAGTGGCCATTTCTAGTCTAAGTGTCTTGTTATTCATCTCCAGTCAGGCTTGATAAGCTCCCTAGAGTGGGGAAATGTTGTCTGCACTCTCTCTTAACAAATGTGCTTAGAACAACTGGTCACCCAACTTCTTGTCTGTGGAGAAAGCATAAGGTAGAAAATCCATCTGAGAAATGGCAGATGTACATGGAACAGTCTTTGTTGTTTCTGAGAGCACAGAGTTTCCGTGTTTATGTATCGTAGTGTATTATTTTACTATTACTGCTGGGACAAATCACCACGATCACAAATCACCATAAACTTAGTGTTTAAAATAATACAAATTTGTTATCAGTATGTTAACAGTTCTGGAGGTCATATATCTGACATGGGTCTCACTGGGCTAAATCAAGTTACCAAGAAGGCATATTCATTTCTAGAGGCTCTAGGTGTTTACTTGCTCATTCAGGTTGTCATCAGAATTTAGTAACTTGTGATTGTGGGGCTGAGATTTCCATTTGCTTGTTAGCTGTTGAGGCCCATCCCTAGATTCTAGAAGATTCTCACATTCCTTGGCTCATGGCAATGTTCCTCCACCTTCAAGTCCAACAATGGCAGGTCAAGCACCTCTCATGTAACATCTCTCCTTGACTCTCCCTCTGTCCTCTGACCCTTCTTTCTTTATCATCTCTCTCTCTGACAACAGTCAGGAAAGATTCTCTACTTTTTAAGGACTCCTAAGGCCTTTAAGGCCCCACCCAGATAACTCAGGAAAATCTTTCCATCTCAAGGTTCTAAATGTTAATCACATCTGCAAGGTCCCTTTTGCCATGTAAAATAGTATATTCACAGGTTCTATGGATTAGGTGGTGGACATGTTTGGGGGCAATTATTCTCCCTACCAAACTCAGCTTCGGGGCAGAATTAAGAAGATGAGAAGAATGAAGGAGGAGAAGAAATACAGCTGCTGCTGCAGCTGTATGTGTGGTCTGTGTGTGTGTGTAATGCATGCAGCTGTGTGTTTATGCCTGTGTATGTGTGTGTTTTAACACATGAAGTGGTGTGTGTACAAACACATGCGTATGTATAGGTTGTCATTATGAATAGATAACTACCTTTTTAAACTTGCAATCATATGAACAAAAACTTTAATAACAAAAGATTATAAACATTATGTTGATGTTGCAAAGGATAGCCTCCTTTCCCTCATTCTTTCTTCTTCAAATTCACTGGACTCCAATTCACAGTGCGGGCATGGAGATATTAATTACAAGCCATTCTGGCTGGGTCCAAATGTGAAGAAAATAATCTTTATTCCTACTTCCAGATGCAAGAGTTCTAAATTAAGACTATTAAATGGGTCACTTTCTCTGAGTTGAATTTTCTGTGGAGGAAAAAGCTTCAATGATCTAATTGGTTGTTTAGTGGAGTAAGGAATATTAAACTGCTAACTCCATGGAGACATAGCCTTTCTATACAGCTTTGGAAAGTGTCTTGAATATAAAATAAAATTTTGTTACACTAGATTGCCACTGATTCAAAGTCTAAGATTATTTGAATAGGCACTAAGTAAAACTGTATCCATGTGATTCGAGTTGGATCTTGTTATGCAACTAAATACTGTAAACAAGATTTTAAGAAAATATGTGATTGAAGAAAAGTGTCTTATCTTTCACTCAAGCAAGTAGCTTAAAAATACAGTTGATACAAAAAAGCAATACTCACTCCTGGTTTCTGTATATAAAATTAATTAAAGTATACGTATATAAAATATATTTAGTAACAATTGTGTTCTTAATTTTAAAATTTCACTTTATGGGTTTCCAAAACCCTTAACATGGTCAGCTTTATGAACATTACCTCAAAAAGGTTATATAATAATTTGACGGGGCTGCCACTCTTTTCTTGCATAGGCTGCAATTACTGAGCCTTTCATGAATATGAATCCAGTAGGGGAAATTTTTTCAATATCAATTGCCCTCATGCATAAGATCCTAGACATTATTTTATACATTCACTGAAGTTTTATTGACAGACTGCTATTTATGAGACTGGGAATCATAAAAATCAGACCAAGTTTCCACTTAATAGTTTTAGAAGTTCATCGCCTGTGAAAGAATTCTAAGTCTTTATGACAATTTTAATATAAAAAACATGACATTTTGCTTTGTTTAATGTTTTCCTTTGCTGATTAAAAAATGAATCAGATGGCCAACAGACACATGAAAAGATGCTCAATATCACTAATAATTAGAGAAATGCAAATTGAAAGTACAATGAGGTACCACTTCACACGGGTCAGAATGACCATCATTAAAAGTCTACAAATAATAAATGCTGGACAGGGTGTGGAGAAAAAGGAACACTAGTACATGTTTGTGGGAATAAAAATTGGTGCAGCCACTATGGAGAACAGTATGGAGGTTCCTTAAAAAACTAAAATTAGAGTTACCATATGATCCAGCAATCCCACTCCTGGGCATATAGTCAGAGAAAACTCTAATTCAAAAGATACATGCACCCCAATGTTCATAGCAGCACCATTGACAATAGCCAAGACATGGAAGCAACCTAAATGTCTCTTGACAGATGAATGGATAAAGAAGATGTGGTATATATATATATACACACACACACACACACACACACACACACACACACACACACACAATGGAATATTACTCAGTCATAAAAAAGAATGAAATAATGTGATTTGCAGCAACATGGATGGACCTAGAGATTATCATATTAAGTGAAGTAAGTGAGAGAGACAAATATTATATGATATCACTTATATATAGAATCTAAAAAAAGATGATACAAATGAATTTATTTACAAAACAGAAATAGACTCACAGACATAGAAAACAAACTTTTGGTTACCAAAGGGGAAAGGTAGGGGAAAGGATAAACTAAGATTTTGAGATTAACACATACACACTACTATATATAAAATAGATTACCAACAAGGACCTACTGTATAGCATGGGGAACTATATTCAGTATCTTGTAATAACCTATAATGGAAAAGAATCTGAAAAAAATATATATGTATATATATATATATATATGTATGTATAACAATCACTTTGCTGTACACCTGAAACTAACATAACATTGTAAATCAACTATACTTCAATTTAAAAAATGTATTTTTGAAGAAACGGACTAGCTCATTTTAAATTTTATATAGAAAAGCAGACTGTTTCCATTAATACTTTTTAAAAAGCTCATCACCAAGAAATAATTCCTTATGACAATTTTAATATAAAAAGCATTTTCAATGTTTTCTTTTGATTAAAAAGGTCATCTTTTGACAATCTTAAAAAGAAAAACAAGGGTAGACAAGCTAGATTACATGATTTCAAGATTTACCAACCTATAGATATAAGACAGTATGGTAGCGGTATAAGGATAGACATATTTATTAATGAAATGGAATAGAGAGTCCAGAAATAGACCTAAATGCATATGGTCAGTTGATTTTTAATAAAGGTACTAAGGCATTCAAATAAGGGAAAAGATAATATTTTCAACAAATGTTATAGAACAACTGTATATCTGTATGAATAAAATGAATCTTAAACTTCACTTCATACCATATTAAAAAAGGAACTTGAAATAGATCATAGACCTAAATGTAAGAGCAAAGATGGTAAAACTTCTAGAAAAAAATATTTAACCTAGATATTTACTCAAGAGAAAGAAAAACATTTGTATATTCAAAGACTTGTTTGTAAATGTTCATAACCGCATTATACATAATAGCCAAATAATGGGAAAACTCAAATGTCCATTGACTGGTGAATGGATAAATAATTTGTGATATAGCCATTCTGTAGAAACTGCTAAGAAATAAATATAAATAATATGAAAATAGGTATGAAAAGGATTAATCTCAAAAATCTTATATTAAATGCAAGAAGTAAAAAAAAAAAAAAAATAAGACTACATAATTGCATTTTTTTGAAATTCTAGGAAAGGCAAAACCATATGATGTCAGAGAGTAGATCAGTGGTTGCCTGAGGCTGTAGGGAAGGGAGAGAATTCATTGCAAAGGGGCATGAAAACACTTTTAGGGAGCCAGAGTTATTTTATATCTTGATTACAATGACGGCTTTATAACTACTAAAATTTATTAAATTATGTACTTAAAATGAGTATATTTTATTATATGGAAATTATACTTCAACAAAGCCATTGAAAATGTGTGGGGGGGAGGACTTCCCAAGAAATGAACCTGAAGTGCCACTGACACATATTAAATGACAATTTACTTGACTCTCTGAAGGAAAAATAACAAAGTTGTATCTTTAATTTGATTATTGTACTATTAAAATCTTTCTATCTTTTGGATGAAAGAACAATTTTTATAGCATAGACTCTGTCTGTATTAACCCTTCCCACTCTTTCCCCAACAACTGTAATAATGGCCCAATAAAGAGTTATTAGCAGGTCTAAAACAAAGTAAAACCTGGCTTCTTCAACACTTGTTACTAAAGTTCTCTGAGAAGAGAACTACTAGTACCAATAAACATAAGAAGGATCGTAACCTCACGTCATAAACTTTAAAAAAGTGACCATGAGTCAATAAAATTTAAAAAAATAAAAATAATAAATAAAAAGTGACTATGAAAATTAGAAACCTTGAAAACTCTGGTGTGGTATAGTGGGAGAAGGCCCTCAACTTCACATCTATCCTCAGTCAATTGACAGATTCATGAGAATTCTCATGAATGCTTTCTACTTGTAAAAAAGTAAACTGGGGTGTAAGTGGGAAGATCTGGGAAAACTTAAGGAAAAAGCCTTAGAGGGAAGAATGGATGCCAAAATTTGCCACCTTATAGGTCAGTTGAATCGGGGTAGATGAGAAAAAAATCTACAGGAGAGAATTGCACTGTGGTAGAGCGGGCCCTGGTACTTGATGTTCCTCTGGTTCTCAAAGACAAAACCATGGCCAAGTCCTCTAGCCGGGATTGTGGCAAGGCACAGCCGAGTTCTTTGCCTTTCCCCCTCTTACTCTCTCTCTGAACGTTGGCTAGAAATCAACTCCCCGTCCTTATACTGAAGTTCACTAAAGATAAATTAATTGAAGGTATGTTGTGTAGAATGTCAAGGAGAAGTCATTCAAACTATATGAGAGACAAGAGATGGTACAGCACTGCCTAATTTAAGCACGAGACAGATACAAAGAAATGGCATGGCAACTAAACAAAATAAAGGAAGCGCCATTAGGTATAAAAATATCATGAGTCCTATAAGGTAAGAAAACGTAACTACAGAAAAAAAGATTGTCCTACAAATTTGTGCTGCAGAAGAAAGTAACAAGAATATAATTCAATAAAACAACTTTTAAAATCTGAAACAATAGAAGAATGAGATAGAAAAGTCAATTTCAAACTAAGGAAAAATATCTAAATATGATAGAAATAGCAAGTAATATATTAGACATGGTCAACAGACAAATAAATGGCTTGATGCAAAACCTTGAGATAATCATAGCTAACATAGAAGGAAGAATAGAGATTGAAGAGACCATTTTATTTTTTCCTTTCCAATATGTATGCCTTTTCTTTCTCTCCCTTCCTTCCTTCCTTCATTCCTTCCTTCTTTCCTTCCTTCATTCCTTCTTTCCTTCCTTCCTTCTTCCTTATGGCACTGACTAGGACTTCCAGGAAAATGTATAGGAGTTGTGAGAGGACACCCTTGCCTATTCCTTAACTTAATGGGAAAGTATTCAGGCTTTCACCATTTCTCAAATTTTTCTGTGATGAGGTTCTCAGATCTCAATGTCCAGCTGCATTTGGCAGATATAAAGCTATGTGGTATTCAAAGATATTCAGAATAAACCATTTTTTCAAGTTCCCTTTCTGATCATCCCATATATTTCAGATGTTACAGGCCTTCCTTTGTAAATGAGAGATAACACAGAAATTAATGCCAGTGATTTGCAGAAAAACCCAAATAGTTTCTTTGACTTTTTGTAGGCTTATCTAAGATGAATATATCCACAGATAAATTATCTGATTCTTATTTTATTCATTGGAAATCACAGATAAACCATTCTATTTTCCCCTTCCCCTCATGAACACTAGGATATTTATACATCTTCAAATAGCTAGACTTTCAATATGTTCTCATAAAGATTTTAAAATTGTATCCCTTTTCACTTCCTGATCATTAAGGGTGTGTAAGCATGGGACTGAAACATTTTATAACTAGGACATATGCAGTCGCAGGTTGTTCCAAGGACTGTTAGAGTTGAGACTGCACCATCTGTAGTTGTTATGAACCCATTGTGACTATCTAGCTGGTGAAGAAGGTTGGAGCCATATTTAGGAATACATTCATGCTGCTGACCTGCGCCAGGAGTTCTAGTTCAGTCCTTTTGTGTTTTGGTAATTTTGCTATAGATATCTCTGTCCTAGGTCCTGAAGAGTGGATGTGATAGTTCTTCTATTGCTGTAGGATGAGACAGACCACATATGTTTTACAGTTATCTATTTATTGTTTGAAGAAATAGTGCTCAACTGTTTCTTTATCTTCTAAGGCTAAAGCTAACAAAGATTTCTTTCTTTTTCTCCTTTCTATTTCCCAGTTGCTCTGAAAATAGAAGTAACTGTTAGTTACTTCTTTTAAATTATTTCATGTATCATTTCTTTTATCCGCCTGCCACAACTGATACAATGACGACTGCTCATTTTTTAACCTCTTAACAAGACCCACTCCATCTGAATATCCAGAATAATGTGTATGGTAATGTACTCTTTATCCTTCCCTGCTCACAAATGGATTATTTCAATAATTATTGAAATCAAAAGACTTAGCCCAAATCATGTATATATCTGTAACTTCTCATGCATTTATTAATTCCTTCCTTTCTTCTTTCAGTCTGTATATATTGAAAACCTACTATCTATATTTGTTAGATACTGTTCTTTAGAGTTGGAGAAGAAATAGTAATAATAATAATGATAATAATAATAATAAATATTAACCCTTCAAAAACATATAATTAGAATGGGAAACAGAAATGTAACAAAATAAAAAGAAATGTTGTAAGTGTTGTGATAACATTAGGAAAAGTGTGCTATGGATGCAAAGAAGTAAAAGATGACAGATTCTGTTTAACATGGAGTCAAACAAAATATCTGTTAAACAAAAGAAAGAGGAAAGTGTTCCTAGATATTTGTAAGT
The DNA here is from genome assembly GCF_028564815.1 of Eubalaena glacialis. Classification (NCBI taxonomy): domain Eukaryota; kingdom Metazoa; phylum Chordata; class Mammalia; order Artiodactyla; family Balaenidae; genus Eubalaena; species Eubalaena glacialis. The sequence goes on along the minus strand of NC_083720.1, from coordinate 93,232,711 downwards.
TTCTAAAATATGTAGGATCATACACCCAATACTAAGAGTAAGAAACATAGCCATACTGTCAACTGCATCTGACTTTAAATTAAATGGAATATTCCGTATCCTAACACTTGTCCTCTGCAGAGTAACACAGGAAAGAAACTACTTCATAGACAAGAGAGCACGTTTTAAACACAAGGGTCAGTGCAACCTGGGACCTGAGAAGCCCTGGAGCTTTGAAATTTCCCAGGAAATAATAGACTTCTATTATAGACTTCAAGTCTTATAGCATTGCCATCATGATTAAACAAAATCAATATACCTTTATCAGCACAGCACGTTAAGAAGTTTTATTTTAAAAAAAATAACATGCACATGAATATTACAGAGGTGTCTAAACATGAAATGGTCACAAGTATAGACCCAAGATTATATGTAAATCAAAGGGAAATTTCAGTTTGCTGCTCAGTTAAGTGAATGTGAGACATCTGAAACTTTATTTAGAAAAAGGACAATTCTTTCTTTTCTAGGAAAGACATTGATTGTAATCTGAAAGTCACCACCATAGTTCAGTAAAAGCACCAGTACACATACCAGTACACATACACATATCAATCCCAAGTTATTGATAAAAGGTAGTTGGAGGACCATTAAGAATTGTATTCCTTGATTGGTTGATTGATTGCTTGACTTAAAACAGTGTCTTGAAAATTATGAGACATACAGAATTGGACTAAAATTCAGTTTAACCACACAGCAATTTTACTTAAACTTTACTTAGCACTGGTTTCTACTACCTGGAAAATGTCTCAATGCTGAGTTGCATTGTCTGTTGACTGTGACAGCATTAGATTCTCTTTGAAGGGTTACTCTCATTACCAGGAAAGAACATGATTACACTCATGGTCAGAATGCACAGTACCTTGGTAATATGAACATCCCTAATTTCTTGTTCAAACAAACATGCTATGTGGTTTGTTTGAAGTCTTTTCTCATGACTATCTGTTCTCACAGGACAGGTGAAGGCAACGATTCCTTTCTTACTAATAGTGCTCTTCAACTCCAAAAACATTGCATGTTTCTTAGCGAGCAGGAACATTGTGGGTGTTGATAACTTTTTGACTTTTATTGTTTAAAAATATGCACTCATGGGAAAAACATAACAGTTCAGAATGAAGTGTAAAATCCCTTACTCTTGCACTCCCTCATTCCAACAAATCTTCAGAGGTAACCACTTAACAGTGTTTCATGTTGCCACTCAGTTATTTTCCATTTATATATATGCATATGTCCATACCTTCATTTTTTACTTAACACAGGTCATACTTCACTGTCTTGAGAACGTGTACTTTAACCTGATGAAGAGAAAGTAACAGCAAGTTCAACATTTCCTTGTCATTTAATCATTTCAGAATAAACTCGGAACTTTGAAGTTTTTTAAGCTCAGTTAAATTTTTAACCATCAAATCTGATATGGTCACTACCTTGATTAACAGAGTAAAGACTCTGGAGCAAGTCTGCCTGGTTCGAAGCCTCGTTCCATCACTTTCTTGATATACGGCTTTAGGCAAGTTGCCTTAACCCTTTGTGCCTCAGTCTCCTAATCTGAAACACAGGACATAATACCACCTGCTTTGAATTGTTGTACACTGAGTTCATATCTCTTACATGTGTCAAATAGATATTGGCACATCCTAAACACTACATTTTATCCATAGTTATAAATATTATTATGATTCAATGGCCTCTTATTGCTCTAGGTCTTAAACCTATAAATTTACTGCTAAGGCTCTACATGATCTGCCACTGCCTGTCTTACCAAACCACGCCCTGTTCACAAGTTCTTGAAATGGATCAGGCTTCTTTACCCACTAGGTCTTTGTACCTGCAACTTCCCCTGTCCTCCCTTCATTTTACAGTACCCTACCCCTTCTCTGGGTAGCTCTCACATCTTTATGTCTCAACTGAAAAGTCACTTTTTGAAAAAAAGTGTTCTATGGCTCTCAAAGTCAGATCTCCTCTTATGAAAGTGAGCAATAATCACTTATTTATCACCCATAAACACTCATGACTGTGAAAGGAGGTAGTACTGGCTATTAATCTAGGATGGTAGGCATACATGGGAATTCTCCAAGACCTACTGGGATGTACACATTTTCTACCTATACTACATTACTATAGCATCTTTTACTTTTCTTCTATACATAAATTTACAATTGTATTTAATTAATTATGCAAGTATTTGTTAATGTCTTATCTTTCTGCCTGTCTGTCAGCTCAGTGTGTCTTATTCACCACTGTGTTGCCAGCTCCTAGAATACTGCCTAGCACACTGTCCCCAGAATATTGTTAAGTGAAGAGTGAGTAGTGGTCCTTGTTGTATCAAAATCAAAGCAGGTTCCACATTGTGCCATTTCAGACCAGTCATAGGTGCAGAAGACTGACCTTTCTCTCATTGGAAGAAATCATTAATCTAGCTTCCCTCTTCCTGGTCTTACTTAGGTCTTTGCCTGAGGCCTCCTTTGAAGAGGTAGCAAATCCACTGTTGTGTGATTCCAGTATAGGTCTAGAACTCTTGAAGTTGTGTCCTTAGCTTGACAGCTTTCCTATACTTTTGGTTTACAAAGGTATATCAGTGTGCATGTGTCTTAGGCAGCAAGTTAAAGTGGTTACTGTTATTTGTGTAATTATAGGGATCTGGGTTAAGGCCAGGAGAATCTGGGGCTATACACACTTCAGTGAGTGGCTTGGGCAACATGCTTATTTCTATACAACTAACTGTAGCATGGAAAGTATAATTATTGAAATGGAACCAATATTTATATTATCTTGAGGTTTCTAACTGTACAATAGAAGTAATATTTAAATGGTCAAATATTTTGTAGAATATCCAAAAATTTATTAATATTTAGAACCATAGGTAAAAAGTACAAAAGAAAATTTTCCAAAATTTATAGAATATGTACATTTATTGACTTGGTTCTTCTGCATTGCTACAGGTAAGACATCAAAGTAGGTCATATTTCAATAATGGTAGTTCCCATGTTTGGGTTCTTTGTAGATTACTGTGGATGCCATGTCTGACTCATTGGTTTAGGAGGATTAGGTGTGCATTCCTCCTGGATCACATTCCATGGGTTATAGCAAGGTACACACTCCACTGAACAGGAAATTGGATCAGTAAATGGAAACTAGATAGAGAATAGAACATAAGCATGCAAGCTTTTAACAACACTATCTTTCCTTGCCTCTGGACCTCCCTGACACAACTTCATTGCATTACCTTCTTTGGAATGAATTTAGATTATAATTTTATTTATGTTTCAGTGCAAGAATTTAATTAGTAAACTAGTTTTATTCTAGAAGGCTCTCTTTCACCACCATAGAATGCTAAATTGTTCCCTTAAAAACCCTTTGAAAAGTCTTAGTTATTCTAGAGACATTTATATATATAACTTTCATTCATGCCACTGATTCCTTCATTCATTCAGCATGATATTTACTAAGAATCCCCACTTGGGTATAATGAATCAGTGAAATTTTAAAATGAGAGACAGCAACTTAGGCTCTTTGGTTATCACCCTTACTATAAAAAGCCAAAGTTGAAGTCCATTTTCTTTCATTCCTTATCTAAGGTTTCATCAATGTCACTCTAATGCCAAATCTCCTACAGGAAATAAAAAAGTTTTATGATCTCATTTCCTGTTTCCTTGAGAGGTTTCAGGGTTCAAAATCATTTTCTGGTTTCCCGTGACTTTCCATATTTCTAAGCTGTCACCTCTAGTTTATGTAAGGTAGTATAAGACGATATTCTTAGGATCCCCTGCACCCAATAAAATCTTAACCAGTTATATTTCCTTATCATTTTTTCTTCTTATTTGTGATCTAAATATGAAATATCTCTCAAAATCATGAACTGACAATTGTTTATAGTAGTTGTTAAGATTTCTCCTTTGAAACTATAACAAAAGGTGATACATATTTTATAATAATAAGAAGTATTTTTTTCTTCATATTCAAAATGATCTTGATAACAATAAATTACTTAGCTGGAGAACAGATTTTTTTCACTGAATACAGTTGGAATATTTCTGCTGAATTCGTGCTGTGTCTCTATGATAATAAAATATCCAGCCAATTTGTTAGAAAAAATGAATTGGTTCATTAAAGTCATCTCTAATTTTGTCATCTTTTTTTTTTTCTAGTCAAGCTTAGCTGGCTTTAAAATGTCTCCATTTGAAGAATGTAAGAAGTATAACTGCTTAGTTTTTGCCTCCATAGTTAAAACTAAACATGAGGAAAAAATGAGGTTGGAGGTGGGTTGAAAAGGAAAACAAAAGTAAGGAAAAATAAAAGTAAAACTGAGTTTTCTTCTCACTAATTCCATAGGCACATTCAACTTTTAAATTCATTAGGTGAAGATTTTTAGCCTTTTTATTTTTGTATATTGTTAAATACTTCCAAGAGTCAAATTCAGATCCAATTTTCAGCTCTTCATTTTCACTGAAGGTTGTATAGTCAAAAGAATTTTTTTTTTTCAATTTGGTAGAAATAAGTCACCTAAGAATTTTAATGTAGTAATATATTCCTGCCTTTAACTATCTCCATTAAAATACAAGATTTGGGTAAAGTTATCACCATTCCATTTCTTTTGAAAATAATCAATTACAAGAAAAACAAATACAGAATATATGTGTATTTTCTATTTCTTCCCCCAAACAATTATTTCTCTATAACCTCTGGAACCAATAATTTATTTTATCCAACTTCAACTTGTATAAAAACTAGCAGCAGAAAATCCAGAAGTTATCTTTGTAGTAAATTTGGTGGTTTAAGAATAGCTAGCTTTCCCGGGTAAGTAAGAGACAAGAGTATCTTAGGGGAGTGTTATGGCTAAAGATACACTGCATTCAGCAATTGTGGCATAGTTCACTATATTATCAAACTGTAAGCATTTAGATAGGAACAGTCCTTCTCAATTCCTCAGAATCCTCAAAGGCTGACATTGTTTGGGAACTCCTTTCCAAAGTGGTTCTGTTAGGCTAAAACGTCCCAGTAGGTTTTTTTGTTTTTCAATTGGAGTATAATTGCTTTACAGTGTTGTGTTAGTTTCTGCTGTTCAATGAAGTGAATCAGCTATATGTATATATATATATCCCCTCCCTCCCACCCCATCCCCCATCCAACCCATCTAGGTCATCACAGAGCACCAAGCTGAGCTTCCTGTGCTTTATAGCACGTTCCCACTAGCTATATATTTTATGCATGATAGTGTATATATGTCAATCCTAATCTCCCAATTCGTCCCACCCTCCACTTCCCCCCACACCCCGTGTCCACATGTCCGTTCTCTATGTCTACGTCTCTATTCCTGCCCTGCAAATAAGTTCATCTGTACCATTTTTCTAGATTCTACGATATTTGTTTTTCTCTTTCTGACTTACCTCACTCTGTATGACAGACTCTAGGTCCATCCACATCTCTACAAATGACCCAATTTCGTTCCTTTTTATGGCTGAATAATATTCCATTGTATATATGTACCACATCTTCTTTATCCATTCATCTGTCATTGGACATTTAGTTTGTTTCCATGTCCTGGCTATTGTAAATAGTGCTGCAATGAACACTGGGGTACACATGTCCTTTTGAATTATGGTTTTCTCAGGATACATGCCCAGTAGTGGGATTGCTGGGTCATATGGTAGTTTTATTTTTAGTATTTTTTCTTTTTTTTAAACATCTTTATTAGAGTATAATTGCTTTACAATGGTGTGTCAGTTTCTGCTTTATAACAAAGTGAATCAGTTATACATATACATATGTCCCCATATCTCTTCCCTCTTGCATCTCCCTCCCTCCCACCCTCCCTATCTCACCCTTCTAGGTGGTCACAAAGCACCGAGCTGATCTCCCTGTGCTATGCGGCTGCTTCCCACTAGCTATCTATTTTACGTTTGGTAGTGTATATATGTCCATGCCACTCTCTCACTTTGTCCCAGCTTACCCTTCCCCCTCCCCGTATCCTCAAATCCATTCTCTAGTAGGTCTGCATCTTTATTCCCGTCTTGCCCCTAGGTTCTTGTGACCATTTTCTTTTTTTTTTTTTTTTTAGATTCCATATATATGTGTTAGCATATGGTATTTGTTTTTCTCTTTCTGATTTACTTCACTCTGTATGACAGTCTCTAGGTCCATCCACCTCACTACAAATAACTCAGTTTCATTCCTCTTTATGACTGAGTAATATTCCATTGTATATATGTGCCACATCTTCTTTATCCATTCATCTGTTGATGGACACTTAGGTTGCTTCCATGTCCTGGCTATTGTAAATAGAGCTGCAGTGAATATTGTGGTACATGACCCTTTTTGAATTATGGTTTTCTCAGAGTATATGCCCAGTAGTGGGATTGCTGGGTCATATGGTAGTTCTATTTTTAGTTTTTTAAAGAACCTCCATACTGTTCTCCACAGTGACTGTATTCCCAGTAGGTTTTAACCAGAGTGTAGGGCTTGGTATTAGACTGTGAAGAGTATCTACTAATACAGGCCAGGCAGGTGTAATGAAATCATTCTGGATTTCTTTCTTAAGCTTATGATGGTGAAACAATGGTGTTTAATTTTTAAAATAATTTTTGCAAAAATCTGGAATGCTTATGAATGGGTACACAAAGGGAATGTGTTGAAAGGCACAATGGTTGAAAGCATGACCTTCAGGGTTCCACGGACTGGGGCTGGCTCTGTCCTGGCATCATCACCTACCAGCTCTGTGTCCTGGAACAAGTTACCTGGCTTGCTGAGCTTGCGTTTTCATGTGTCCTAGGGCACAATGAAGTCTGTGGTAGATATACTTGGTTGTCTATGCAAAATCCACTCTCTTCCTGTTTCCTTACTAACACAGCAACTAATTCGCTCAAGTTTTGGGCATCCTTGCAAACAGAGCAATCTGGACCTCTTCTCAGTCTTAAGAGGAAAATATTGATTAGGTTAAACACTATTCACCATGAGAGCATTGTTATTTGAAATAACAGATTTCTGTTATTATTTACACCATTTTGAATCTGGTCTAACTCTAGCTCTTGCAGCTGAAAGCATTTGAACAGATACAAATAATTACCTCCATACAGTTGTTTTGAAAATTAAATGAGATGACTCATAAAATGAGTGCTTGGCACAGCTCTCAAAAGTATTTACTCATAAAAGTATTTATGATTATTGATGTTGTTGATGTTAAAACTGCTACTTCTGCAATGTCCCTCATATCAGATTTCAGCATTAGTTTCAGGCAAAATTATGAGGCCTGAATTGGAAGAAAAAGGGGGGAAAGTCATTTTCTACAGCCTATTTTCCTCCTTCAGGATGTCCTTCACTTGCTTTTGTATCCCTGCATACCTCCAACCATGCAGAAAAGGGATTAGTGATTGTAACATATGAAGGTATCATGTTTAATAATTTTTAACCCAAAATAATGATACCCCAGTGTTAGAATTCCAAATACTATATTAAGTTAGTAAGAATTTGGGGTAAGTGAGACCTCTCTATCTCTAAAATGTTATCATGTAAGTTTACACCTACATCTAAAGCCTAAACCTTCCAGCATACAATTGGTCACTAAATCCCATATAGTTTTTTATCTAGTCACTGCCTTGTAAGAGAAGAATTCCTCTCTCTGGTGTAATTGTTAACACTGGATAATTACTGGGTGGTGTCCTGAGCATTTCAGATCAAGATCTGTTGACAGTGAGAGTACTGTTCATTTTTAAACCAGTTAAGAGAAGCAAATTTTTTTTTTTTTTTTTTGCATAGGACTTTTGGGGGGTTTTAATCTGGGAAGATGTGTCTCCCTTGCATTTCCAGTGGACATGGCCACTGTATTTACTGTTCTAAAGTTGCGAAGAGTTGCTAATTCCTTCAAACCATGAAAAGGGACGGGTGTGTGCTGTACATTGACTCACAAAAAGATGCAACCTCAAGACTTTTCAAGATTATTTCTTCCTTTAGAGCTCTTATTTGGTGTGAGATGCTGCCACACACTTCAAAATGTAAAGCAAATTATTAGGTGTGACAGCTAACTATAGGGGAAAAATGGACAAACACTACTTCTCACTTCTATCTCCCCATAAGAAGAAAGACAGAAATCTGAGTATTTTCCCAAATACCTAGAGTGCCTTGAGATCAATTTTATGACTGATCTGCTAGGCAACTAACTATACAGAAGACAGCCCTCTTCATTCCAATGTCCCCAAGGGGGGCTTTAATGGGGCTGTTTCTTCTGCTGTGTGTTATCCTTACTGGTAGGACTAGCTAGATCATTGGCAAAATCAGGGTAAAATGAACTGTGAGGCCCCTTGTCCAAAAATTATTAAGAATTTCAAGACAGTGGCAGCAGAACATTAAACCAAGCATAAGGACCTTCAGATCCTGACCCTGACCCTGACCCTGACCCTGACCCTGACCCTGTGAAGCTGGTCCCACTGGCAGGGGCTGATTTTACTAATCTCTCTGCTTCTTTAGAGTTGGGCACGTGAAGTAGTGGTAAGAGCATGGAGGGAGACAAATCTAATTGAAAGCCTGGCTCTTTTTCCTTTAAATGTGTGAATGTGAGTGAGATGCAGTCTCAGCCTCCTGCACACCACTGCTCCGAGGCTTAAATGCTCAGGGCACCCAGTGCAGCACTTTGCACAAGAGAGGCTGAGTGAATGATTTCAGAGGGCCTGGGTTTAAATTCTGGAAAGATCTAGTCTTTTGTCCAGGTGACTAGGACCCCATTTGAGTGAGTGTTAGGTCATGCTTTTCTGACTTTATTCTCTTCTGTAGTCCACACCCTAATGTCAGCTTACAGATAACTGGTGAATGTGGTCATAAGGAAAGCTGAGTGAGGGATCTTGAAGAGGTCAGCACAACGTACCCTCATATCAGGAAAAATAATTCAAAAGGCTCAGCAGTATAATATTTGTGTATAGTAGATGGCGTGTTGTCATCACTAATAATGGAAGATACTTTCCTTTCCTTTCTTTTGTTTTAATTTGTTAACATACTCCAAATAGGAAATTACATTCTAATACTTTCTGCTTTGAATTGACAACTGTAATATATTTCTAGTAAAAAAGCAAATATCTAGATTCTAATTAGCAGAGAAAGAGGGTGCTCCTTTGGAAATAACCAGCTAAAATAAAATAAAATAATCGTTTGTTTGAACTTCATAACTCGTGTTGGAAAAGTGGTTGACTCACCTATCTACTTCTTGTGCTCACATTTCTAAGAATGATCATCATGAAATTAAACAGGTAAGAGGGAAACACATCATGTGTAGTATTAATTCTCATGTAGCTGAATTGAATGTCAAAGAAAGCTTTAGATCAGCAGTAAAATAATCTGCCCAGATTTCTGGTCACTCTGTACTTAGGATTTCTGCCCATCCTTGAAAAAAGTTGCGACAGGAGAGAAGGAAGTTTCCCTTTGCACTGGGATTTAGTCCTTGAATATTCCTCCAGTGTTGACTGGCACCTGCGAAGACACATGATTTTTGGAAAACCTTCATTTAATAAGAGAAGATATTGATGCCTGGAGACGTGAAACAAACATGATACCTGGGGCTATGCAGTTTACAGGAATGATGGTATGTCCATGTTCTCTGGAACTGGGAAGATTGTCTCACCCAACAAATATTTGTTCTTCCCAGTGAATAAGGATCTGCCCAGTGTACTTATTACTTGATGGTGTTTATGCTCCTTTGTGTTTGGCTCTGTCTACATGGGTGTGAGATTAGATTTTTAACCCCCAAGTGGTGGGGCTGGTACTCAGTGTCATCTAATAATGCCTTCAAACCCCTACGTAAATCTATAAGCCAGGACAGTCTGGCTTGATATCATGATTAGGAATCTATTTTGAGATTCAGGCCTCACATAATACACATACAACATGAAGTCAGCCAGAAGTCGTAATTTTTAACGATTGATTTTTGACACACCAACCCATGATTAGCAAACGTGGGGGCAATAAGAGGATGAAGGGAATTGATTACATAGAATAGAATAGACGATATTCTCACATAAGCTTTTCATAGAAGCATCAGTTGTAGGCACCCAGCCCTGTAGATGAAGGAAAGTGGATGGCCACACCGGTAAGACTCCAGAAACAATAATAAATATAAAACCTATGAGGAATAATTAATCAAATGAAAAAAACCTAAGAGGCTCGATTTTCTCCTCCTTAATCCCAATTTGTGCCAAAACTGTCATGGATCCTTCAGAGAACTAAAACTCCACAAAGTTTAAAATATACAAGTAAACGACAAATGAGAGATTATAGTGAATAAGTTCTGAAATTTTGCAGGATCTTTGTGTGGCTGTCTTTGACCTGAAAATAGGAGCCTTTTGTTTATAGCCATTAGTGCATTCATTCCCCAGTGATAAAGTGGTGGTTTCAGATGATTGGCTATGGGCGTGGAGATGGACCAGAAGTTAGGGGAGAAGGTGGTATATGGATGGGATTCACACCATAACACAGAAGGCAGCAGTGATGTCAGAATCAGTCAGACTCAGGTCTAATCCAGGCTGTCCTGTGTTCTTTTGAGAAAATTATTCACAAGATCTGAACCTTGAGTTCATAATCTCTGAAAAAAGGTTAAACAATCACACCTACCACAGTGAATTGGAGTAGTATAAGGCAGTAGCTAAAAGCATCAGATCCATCCTCATAATAGATTCATCACCTTGGTCAAGTTACTGAACCTCTGTGTGCCTCAGTTTCCTCACTTTTACATTGCAGTGAATGACACCTACTTCTCACAGTTGCTTTGAGAATTAAAGCTCCTGGCACTTAATAATTGCTCAACAAATGTTAGTTATTATTCATTTTCAGCGAATAGGTATTGAGTACTTTTTATTTGTGGGGCATTGGCCCAAACCACTAATGAAACTAACTAATGTACCTTGGTCATAGAAGACACCCAAGAAATATTTGATGAATGAAAGGGAAAGCAAGCCTCTTGGTGTGTCCCTAAGATTTGGTTAGGCTTTGAATATCCAATCCAGCATTCTTTATGTGTCACTGGACAAATGGCTGGTTATTTTTTTCCAACTGGCGTTTCTGATTCACAGTGAATAGAGTCCAAAGTATTCCTTTATCCAACAATCAATAAGATTAACAGGAAAAGAGAAATGATTCGCTGTACTCTTCTGAGGTATTATTTTTTTGGACCAAGTAGTGATAGGGACCAAGCCAACCAAACGAAAAGATAAACGAAGTGATCACAGGGATATTTCTTAAAATGTACCTGAGATGGAAAATAAAATACATATTTTTTCAACTGTCAAGGTCAAAACCCATTCAGGGAGAGCATTCACTGAACAATGGCTATCAAGATACACTAAAGCTTGCTGGATCCACTTACCCCAATTCATTAGGGCCTTGGAAGGTTTTTTGAGAGATCATAATTATGCACCATACAAACACATTCTCAACTACAGTTTCAACCTGTTGATATTTCTAATAGGCTAATTTGCTTGAAATGTAAAACTTTAAAGAAGTAGACTTCGTAAGTAACAATAACAAGAAAAAGGCAAAAATGATATGTCATCTAAACTGACTGTTCTGTGCTACATAAATGCTATTGATTGTGCTTAAAAACAAAGTATGCCAACATCTATGACACATAAACAAATACTGTGACACAAGCACATTAGCTTTTGGTGAGAGCAAATGCCAATAAACACCCCTGAAATTTCAGAGGCATTTTGCAAGCACGGGCATTAGGGAGGATCTGCTGGGGTTAGGATGGATTGGCACCTCAGAACATTCTCCCTATTGTTATGAATAAATGAATCAGCCACTTAATTTCTATCCTTTCTGAAATATGGGGAATTCCCAGGAAAAGATTTCTTAATACTCTGTCCTGAGCAACAGAGAGCAAAGAACTTTAATTGCTTCGCTCCATTTCCCAACTTATTTTTTATTTTTAGTTTTTAGTAGTAGGATGAAATAATAGTCAAGGGTTGGGAGAGGAGAATGGGCATGAAACATGGTTTATAGACTAAATATTTTTAAAGCCTGGTTTGGTAGAACATTTAAAAAACAGATACAAAGTAAAACAATACCTGAAAACATCATAATTTATTTTTACGATAACCATTTGTGTTCATGTTTAAGAAAGTCTAGGTCTGTATAACCTTGACCTATTTCTCATTTTTGAATAGTTTTTTATACCATTGTGGTTTCTGACTCCTAACATCCATTTCTTCTTCCAGGAGTACCTCTCTGATCTTTCTTTGCAGAATTACTTCTATATAGCTCATCACCTGTTAGGTTAAGGTGGCACTAATCTCCCATCTCCAGTCTAACCCAACTACAGGGGCTCGTGACCTAGATTGGGTAATAAGAGCATTCTGTCACTTTGGCCTCAGGATTGGCTCAGAAACAGGCTTGTCCCCAGTGAGGACAATGGGACTCAATCCCAGGACATATGTGTTTGCCCACTTAATGAGTTATCAGGCTATGAATCTGGAGCTTCTAGGCCCTACTGTAAAGGAGAACCTACTGGAGAATGAAGCCAACACAGAGAATCACAGTGGTGTTTGGGCATTTGCCTTCAGTCATATCTGAAGCTGGAGCTACCCCTAGACTTCTCAGTATCTAGGCCAATAAATTCCTAATTCTTTTTTTTTGGGGGGGGGATGAGGAAGGTGGGAGAGGGGAATAGGTTTTTTCTAAACCTAGTTGGAAAGGGTTTCTCTAAATAAGCCATACTGGAAAACACTCTATTCCCTTTGCTTGGAAAACCTTCTTGCCTTCTCTTTACCTCTCAAACGTGTGCTCTTTTTCAAGGTTCAGCTCAAACCCCACCCCTTCCAGGAAGTCTTCCTTGACTATCCCAGCCTAATCCCTTCCTTGACTCCCTTGACCTCTTACATCACTCAGTGTTCTTAGTTCTTATTCCTTGTCTGCCACGGATTGTTGACCTTGTCATGCTAGTTTCTTTCTTTTTATTTTTCAGGTGATGATCTTATTTCCTAAAGGGTAAAGCCAGTCCTTAAAAGTTCTATGTTCTTCAGCCTTTGCTATAGAAGGTTATAGAAAGAAAGTGAGCAATATATATCTGTGGCTTTAATTAAATGCAATGAAAGTGTATACAAGTACATTTCTTATCCACTTGTTAGTCCAGAATAAAACCTTGCATGAAATACATGGTTGCACAGTCATAAGGAAGATAAACAATTACCAGAGATTGCAGCTATGCAGATGATACTATCTGATGTAAAGGGAAGGGCAAATAGAGAGTATCAGAATTTTCAACTCATGTATATTATATAGTGAACACGTTTTTATTGCTAATAGATAAGGGACTCAAGGCCAGTATCTTCTCTGTTTGTCATGTTTCACTCACAGTATTCTCAATATCAGTAAGAGTCTTGGGCACAAACAAGATATAATGGCATATTGAGCTGAAACCTAAAAACTGAAATAAATTTTAGTTATTTAAACATCTCAATCAGGAGTCAGTGCCACCACATTTAAGATCATTTCAGCACAATCACCAAGCTTCAGGTAGAGACCACACCCTTGCTTCCCCAAAGACGAAAGATGATTGCTGCCTTACTCCCCTGAGCACTCAGCTACTGCAATCTTTTTGCCTTGTTCAGCCCTGCATGTTTTACTAGCCTCATTCTACAATCTGCCTGCCACCAGTTTGTAAAACTTACTCAAATCAGTAGACAGCTGTATGAGGATCAAATCATCCAGATTTTCCTAACAACACTGACTTCTTACATAAAGGTGTTGTGCATATACCGTAAGTCCAGAAGGTTGTAAATAAAGTTCCCAACAAAGAGCTTAAGGTCGAACGAGAGAAGGAAACCTTACTTCACACTAAGTGAAGTAAGCCAGACAGAGAAAGGCAAATATCATATGATATTGCTTATATGTTAAATCTAAAAAAAAGTGATACAAATGAACTTATTTACAAAACAGAAATAGACTCACAGACATAGAAAACAAACTTATGGTTACCAAAGGAAAAGGGGGAGAGGAGGGATAAATTAGGAGTTTGGGATTAACATATACATACTACTATATGTAAAATAGCCAACAAGGACCTACTGTATAGCACAGGGAACTGTACTCAATATTTTGTAATAACGTATAAGTGAAAAGAATCTGAAAAAGAATATATATATAAAAAACTGGATAATTTTGCTGTACAACTGAAACTAACACAACATTGTAAATCAACTATATTTCAATAAAAAATGTTGACAGTTCTTATCTCTGAATGATTATATGATTTACGATTTAAAATTTTGGGGTATACATTTTTCTGATTTAATAAATTAATTTGTTATTTAAAAAAAAGAAGAAACCTGAACATCAGTCTTTGCAACGTAAGAGGAGGCAAGGAGAGGGTCCACACGACAACAGACCCAGCTCCCCCGCCCCCAACCCTCCCAGCGTTCCCAACCTTACACTTCTCCTTCCATCCTGGTGGACTGAGTTCATCATAGCTCTCAAGAACTCTAAAAAAGAGGAACTTGGGATAGTTAAAAGCAACACAGTTTTCCTAGTCATACAGTAAATTAGCAGCTTTCAAATCTCAAGGTTGCAAATCCCAGCTCTGAGTTTATGATCTCAGATTCAGCTGCTCTCCAGTCTCACCACCAATTATGCTTTTTTATTAGAGATGGGAAAGTGGTTTTCTGACTTTTTTTTTTTTATAAAGTTGCTTCAATTAAAAAAAAAGTCTTTTTGTTCCAAATATACATTTCATCAATTCTGCTTCACAGATGGTATCTTATAACATAAATCCTCTGTTAGACCATTTTCTTTCCCACACTGATCACTGCAACGTTCCTTTGTGAATGTTTATTTTCCTGTTCTCACTGGTAACTGGTAACTGGTGGCACTTCAAGGTGAAGAAGTTGTTTTTCTTATTCATTACACATTTGACTAACGCTAGAAATTCCTTCCAATTCCAATCTCTCTGCTTATCCTGTTACCTGAGAAATTTGAGTTTGCTGCTGTATGAAAATAGCAATTTGGGAGGACCTTCAAGATGGCAGAGGAGTAAGACGTGGAGATCACTTTCCTCCCCACAAATACATCAAAAATACATCTAAATGTGGAACAACTCCTACAGAACACCTACTGAATGCTGGCAGAAGACCTCAGGCTTCCCAAAAGGCAAGAAACTCCCCAAGTACCTGGGTAGGGCAAAAGAAGAAAGAAAAAACAGAAACAAAAGAACTGGGACAGGACCTGCACTTCTGCAAGGGAGCTGTGAAGGAGGAAAAGTTTCCACACACTAGGAAGCCCCTTCACTGGCAGAGACAGGGGGTGGGCAGGGAGGAAGGTTTGGAGTCACGGAGGAGAGCACAGCAACAGGGGAACAGAGGGAAAAGTGGAGAGATTCCCGCACAGAGGATCGGTGCCAACCAGCACTGCCAGCCTGAGAGGCTTGTCTGATCACCTGCTGGCCGGTATGGGTGGGGGCTGGGAGCTAAGGCTCGGGCATCGGAGGTCAGACTCCAGGGAGAGGACTGGGGTTGGCTGTGTGAACACAGTCTAAAGGGGGCTAGTGAGCCACAACTAGCTGAGAGAGAGCCCGGAAAAAAGTCTGGACCTGCCTAAGAGGCAAGAGACCATTGTTTCAGGTTGCGCAAGGATAGGGGATTCAGAGCGCCGCCTAAACGAGCTCCAGAGACGGGCGGGAGCCGCGGCTATCAACGCGGTCACCAGAGACTAGCATGAAATGCTAACGCTGCTGCCACTGCCACCAAGAGGCCTGTGTGCAAACACAGGACACAATCTACACCTCTCTTCCTAGGACCCTGTTCACCATGCCACTGCCAGGGTCCCATGATCCAGGGACAACTTCCCTGGGAGAACACATGACATGCCTCAGGCTGTTGCAATGTCATGCCAAACTCTGCCGCGGCAGGCTCACTGGGCATTCCATACCCCTCCCTCCCCCTGGCCTGAGTGAGCCAGAGCCCCCTAATCAGCTGCTCCTTTAACCCCCTACTGTCTGGGAGAAGAACAGATGCCAGAGGGCGACCTACATGCAGAGGCAGGGCCAAATCCAAACCTGAACCACAGGAGCTGTGAAAAAAAGAAGAGAAAGGGAAATTTCTCTGTGCAGCCTCAGGAGCGGATTAAATCTCTACAATCAACTTGATGTACCCTACATCTGTGGAATACCCGAATAGACAGAGAATCATTCCAAATTGAGGCAGTGGACTTTGGGAGCAACTGTAGTCTTGGGGTTTGCTGTATGCGACTGACTAGTTTCCGATTTATATGTTTATCTTAGTTTGGTTTTTAGCGCCTGTTATAATTGGTGGATATGTGTACTGGTTTGGTTGCTGTCTTCTTTTTTTTTAATTACTTTTTAAATTTTTTATTTTAATATATTTTTTATTTTAATAACTTTATTTTATTTTATTTATTTATTTTTTCCCTCCCTTTTCTTCTGAGCCATGTGGCTGATAGGGTCTTGGTGCTCTGGCCAGGTGTCAAGCCTGAGCTTCTGAGGTGGGAATGCTGAGTTCAGGACATTGGCCCACCAGAGACTTCCTGGCCCCACGTAATATCAATCGGCAAGAGCTCTCCCAGATATCTCTGTCTCAATGTTAAGACCCAGCTCCACTCAACGACCAACAAGCACCAGTGCTGGACAACCCATGCCAAACAAATAGCAAGATGGGAACACAACCCCACCCATTAGCAGAAAGGCTGCCTAAAATCTAATAAGGTCACAGACACCCCAAAACACACAACCGGACACGGTCCTGCCCACCTGAAAGACAAGATCCAGCCTCATCCACCTGAACACAGGCAACAGTCCCCTCCACCAGAAAGCCTGCAAAACCCACCGAACCAACCTTACCCACTGGGGGCAGACACCAAAAACAACAGGGACTACGAACATGCAGGCTGTGAAAAGGAGACCCCAAACATAGGAAGTTAAGCAAAATGAGAAGACAGAGAAATACACAGCAGATGAAAGAGCAAGGTAAAAACCCACCAGACCAAACAAGTGAAGAGGAAATAGGAAATCTACCTGAAAAGCAATTCAGAGTCATGATAGTAAAGATGATCCAATATCTTGAAATAGAATGGAGAAAATGCAAGAAACGTTTCACAAGGACCTAGAAGAACTAAAGAGCAAACAAAAAAATGATGAACAACACAATAAATGAAATAAAAAATTCTCTAGAAGGAATCAATAGCAGAATAACTGAGGCAGAAGAACGGATAAGTGACCTGGAATATAATATAGTGGAAATAACTATCACAGAGCAGAATAAAAAGAAAGATTGAAAAAAATTGAGGACAGTGTCAGAGACCTCAGGGACAACATGAAACGCACCAACATTTGAATTACAGGGGTCCCAGAAGAAGTAGAGAAAAAGAAAGGGACTGAGAAAATATTTGAAGAGATTATAGTTGAAAACTTCCCTAATATGGGAAAGGAAATAGTCAATCAAGACCAGGAAGTGCAGAGAGTCCCATAAAGGATAAATCCAAGGAGAAACACGCCAAGACACATATTAATCAAACTATCAAAAATTAATTACAAAGATAAAATATTAAAAACAGAAAGGGAAAAGCAACAAATAACATACAAGGGAATCCCCATAAGGTTAAGAGCTGCTCTTTCAGCAGAAACTCTGCAAGCCAGAAGGGAGTGGCAGGACATATTTAAAGTGATGAAAGGGAAAAACCTACAATCAAGATTACTCTACCCAGCAAGGATCTCATTCAGATTGAACAGAGAAATTAAAACCTTTACAGACAAACAAAAGTTAAGAGAATTCAGCAACACCAGACCAGCTTTACAACAAATTCTAAAGGAACTTCTCTAGGCAGGAAACACAAGAGAAGGAAAAGACCTACAATAACAAAACCAAAACAATTAAGAAAATGGTAATAGGAACATACATATCAATAATTACCTTAAATGTAAATGGATTAAATGCTCCAAACAAAAGACATAGACTGGCTGAATGGATACAAAAACAAGACCTGTATATATGCTGTCTGCAAGAGACCCACTTCAGACCTAGGGACACCGACAGACTGAAAGTGACGGGATGGAAAAAGATACTCCATGCAAATGGAAATCAAAACAAAGCTGGAGTAGCAATTCTCATATCAGACAAAATAGACTTTAAAAGAAAGACTATTACAAGAGACAAGGAAGGACACTACATAATGATCAAGGGATCAATCCAAGAAGAAGATATAACAATTGTAAATATTTATACACCCAACATAGGAACACCTCAATATATAAGGCAAATGCTAACAGCCATAAAAGGGGAAATCGACAGTAACACAATCATAGTAGGGGACTTAAACACCCCTTTTCACAAATGGACAGATCATCCAAAATGCAAATAAATAAGGAAACACAAGCTTTAAATGACACGTTAGACAAGATGGATTTAATTGATATTTATAGGACATTCCATCCAAAAACAACAGTATACACTTTCTTCTCAAGTGCTCATGGAACATACTCCAGAATAGATCAGATCTTGGATCACAAATCAAGCCTTGGAAAATTTAAGAAAATTGAAATTATATCAAGTATATTTTCCAACCACAATGCTATCAATTACAGAAAAAAATCTGTAAAAAAATACAAACACATGGAGACTAAACAATACTCTACCAAATAACCAAGAGATCACTGAAGAAATCAAAGAGGAAATCAAACAATACATAGAAACAAATGACAGTGAAAACACGATGAGCCAAAACCTATGGGATGCAGCAAAAGCAGCTCTAAGATGGAAGTTTATAGCAATACAATCCTACCTCAAGAAACAAGAAACATCTCGAATAAACAACCAAACCTTACACCTAAAGCAATTCGAGAAGAAGAACAAAAAATAAGCCAAAGTTAGTAGAAGGAAAGGAATCATAAAGATCAGATCAGAAATAAATGAAAAAGAAATGAAGGAAATGATAGCAAAGATCAATAAAACTAAAAGCTGGTTCTTTGAGAAGGTAAACAAAATTGATAAATCATTAGCTAGTCTCATCAAGAAAAAAAGAGAGAAGACTCAAATCAATAGAATTAGAAATGAAAAAGGAGAAGTAACAACAAACACTGCAGAAATACAAAGGATCATCAGAGAATATTACAAGCAACTATATGCCAATAAAATGGACAACCTGGAAGAAATGGACACATTCTTAGAAAAGCACAAGCTTCCAAGACTGAACCAGGAAGAAATAGAAAATGTCAACAGACCAATCACAAGCACTGACATGGAAACTGTGAGTAAAAATCTTCCAACAAACAAAAGCCCAGAACCAGATGGCTTCACAGGTGAATTCTATTAAACATTTAGAGAAGAGCTAACACTTATTCTTCTCAAACACTTCCAAAATATAGCAGAGGGAGAACACTCCCAAACTCATTCTACGAGGCCACCCACACCCTGATACCAAAACCAGACAAAGATATCACAAAAAAAGAAAACTATAGGACAATGTCACTGATGAACATAGACTCAAAAATCCTTAACAAATTCTAGCAAACAGAATCCAACAGCACATTAAAAGGATCATACACCATGATCAAGTGGGGTTTATCCCAGGAATGCAAGGATTCTTCAATATATTCAAATCAATCAATGTGATACACCGTATTAACAAACTGAAGGAGAAAAACCACATGATCACCTCAATAGATACAGAAAAAGCTTTTGAAAAACTTCAACACCCATTTATGTAAAAACCCTCCAGAAAGTAGGCATAGAGGAAACTTTCCTCAACATAATAAAGGCCATATATGACAAACCCACAGCCAACATCGTTCTCAATGGTGAAAAACTGAAACCATTTCCACTGAGATGAGGAAGAAGACAAGGTTTCCCACTCTCACCACTATTATTCAACACTGTTTTGGGAGTTTTAGCCACAGCAATCAGAGAACAAAAAGAAATAAAAGGAATCCAAATCGGAAAAGAAGTAAAACTGTCACTGTTTGCAGATGTCATGATACTATACATAGAGAATCCTAAAGATGCTACCAGAAAACTACTAGAGCTAATCAATGATTTTGGCAAAGTGGCAGGATACAAAATTAATTAACAGAAATCTCTTGCATTCCTATACACTAATGATGAAAATTCTGAAAGAGAAATTAAGGAAACACTCCCATTTACCATTACAACAAAAAGAATAAAATACCTAGGAATAAACCTACCTAAGGCGACAAAAGACCTGTATGCAGAAAACTATAAGACACTGATGAAAGAAATTAAAGATGATACAAACAGATGGAGAGATATACCATGTTCTTGGATTGGAAGAATCACCATTGTGAAAATGACTATACTACCCAAAGCAATCTACATATTCAATGCAATCCTTGTCAAACTACCAATGACATTTTTCACACAACTAGAACAAAAAATTTCACAATTTGTATGGAAACACAGAAGATCCCAAGTAGCCAAAGCAATCTTGAGAAAGAAAAATGGAGCTGAAGAAATCAGGCTCCCTGACTTCAGACTATACTACAAAGCTACAGTAATGAAGACGGTATTGTACTGGCACAAAAACAGAAATATAGATCAATGGAATAGGATTGAAGGCCCAGAGATAAACTCACACACACATGGTCACCTTATTTTTGATAAAGGAGGCAAGAATATACAATGGAGAAAAGACAGCCTCTTCAATAAGTGGTGCTGGGAAAACTGGACAGCTACATGTAAAAGAATGAAAGTAGAACACTTTCTAACATCATACACAAAAATAAACTCAAAATGGATTAAAAACCTAAATGGAAGGCCAGACACTATAAAACTGTTAGAGGAAAACATAGGCAGAACACTCTGTGACATAAATCACAGCAAGATCCTTTTTGACCCACCTCCTAGAGAAATGGAAATAAAAACAAAAGATAAACAAATGAGACCTAATGAAACTTAAAACTTTCGCACAGCAAAGGAAACCATAAACCAGATGAAAAGACAACCCTCAGAATGGGAGAAAATATTTGCAAACAAAGCAACTGACAAAGGATTAATCTCCAAAATATACAAGCAGCTCATGCAGCTCAATATCCAAATAACAAACAACCCAATCCAAAAATGGGCAGAAGACCTAAATAGACATTTCTCCAAAGAAGATATACAGATTGCCAACAAACACATGAAAGGATGCGCAACATCACTAATCATTAGAGAAATGCAAATCAAAACTACAACGAGGTATCACCTCACACCAGTCAGAATGGCCATCATCAAAATTTCTACAAACAGTAAATGCTGGAGAGAGTGTGGAGATAAGGGAACCCCTTGAACTTTTGGTGACAATGTAAATTGATACAGCCACTATGGAGAACAGTATGTATGTTCCTTAAAAAACTAAAAATAGAACTACCATACGACCCAGCAATCCCACTACTGGGCATATACCCTGAGAAAACCGTAATTCAAAAAGAGTCATGTACCACAATGTTCATTGCAGCTCAATTTACAATAGCCAGGACATGGAAGCAAACTAATTGTCCATCGACAGATGAATGTATAAAGAAGATGTGGCACATATATATACAATGGAATATTGCTCAGCCATAAAAAGAAACGAAATTGATTTTTTTGTGGTGAGGTGGGTGGACCTAGAGTCTGTCATACAGAGTAAAGTAAGTCAGAAAGAGAAAAACAAATACCATATGCTAACACATATATATGGAATCTAAAAAAAAAATGGTTCGAAGAACCTAGGGGCAGGACAGGAATAAAGTCGCAGACATAGGTAACGGACTTGAGGACACGGGGAGGGGGAAGGGTAAGCTGGGACGAAGTGAGAGAGTGGCATGGACATATATACACTACCAAATGTAAAATAGATAGCTAGTGGGAAGCAGCTGCATAGCACAGGGAGATCAGCTCGGTGCTCTGTGACCACCAAGATGGGTGGGATAGGGAGTGTGGGAAGGAGGGAGACGCAAGAGGGAAGAGATATGGGGATATATGTATAGGTATGGCTGATTCACTTTGTTGTTCAGCGGAAACTAGCACAACCATGTAAAGCAATTATACTTCAATAAAGATGTTAAAAATGTTTAAAAGAAAAGAAAATAGCAATTTGAAGAGATGAACGTTTAACAAATGCTATAAATAGCAACTGACGCTCTTGTCATTATAGTGAACTACAGCTCCACACCCACTTCCTTTACTACTGTCTGTCATTAGCTATTATATTTGAAGTGAAACTTGTTTCTGGTACAGTCTGTACAATGAACAAGGAAAACATAAAGAGATCAAAGGATTAGTGGAAGAATTTGTTCTCTTTTACACACAGTGAATAAACCTGACTTTCAGGCATTCACACTGGCCAAAGCTCCCTTGGACTTACCAAATTTCATGTGTATATCCTCTTCTGCTTTCTTCTAAGGAATATCCCAAGTGCTTAACATAAGAAATCTAGTAAACAACAACAAAATATTCATGGAAAGGCGTTACTTCCTTAGGTGTCTGAATGGGTAATTATCCTAAACTCACTCTACAAATCCTAAGACCCAACCCTTGCTGAATAGCCATGCAGCACGGTATCCATTTCTAAAGCAGCTTCTTTCCACTAATCTTGGAAATGTATTTATACAAGTGCCAGATTTGCAGTTTCCATGAGGAAAGGTATTTTTAGAGGTAAAATTTTCCAAGCCAAAAATTACTTTGTTCCTCTCAGAAACAAAAAGTATTATAAGAAAATTTGTCACAAACGTGGATAGAGGTGTTGGCTTATCATATCTTCTGAAATATATGGCTATTTAATTTGGTTTCTCTACTCTGTCTGTTCCTCTTTCTAAGAATAGGACCGATGTCCTGGTCATTCAGGCTTCCATGAGGTGTCTTTGGGTTTTGTTCTCTGTTCCTGCTGCTTTTGGTTCCAATATGCCTAGACCCTTTTACCCTCGGGAGCTGCACAGGCATCCAGTGCTGGAGTCTAGGATGGCTGTGCTAGCTTCTTGTGTTGAGGAGATGCATAGAGGCTTTGGGGACCAAGAAGGTGCCATCTAAGGTGCTCTCTGACTGAAGACGCTTCAGTGCCATTTCCTCTCTGCTGCTCCCAGCCGGTTGGAGCAGGACACCTTGTGAAGTGGGTGAAGTGGTCCCTCCTCGAGGTTCCAATGTGAACTGGGCATAAGCTTCTGCTTTTTTCAAACTACCCCTTCTTGTACATGAAGTTTCTATCACCTCACTACTCACTCTCATCTCGGGGTGAAGCCCAGGGACGTAGGGATGAAGTAGATGCTGAAGTAGATGCTGCTGTAGGCAGCATCTTCATCCCTGTATTATACTCAGTTTTATAGAGTGAAATATTGAGCTAAGGCCCTCAGTCTCTGGAGTTGGTCTGACTTGGTTTAACACCTGACTCATCCATTTACCAGCTGTGTGACCTTAGGCAAAGCTATTTCTACACCTTAGTTTGCACATCATAAACCATTATAATAGTATCAACCTCGTCAAGGTTTAAGTGAATTACATGGTACCTGGGAAATGGAAAGAGTGAAAGCAAAGTGTTATAAACTTCTGAATCTTATTGATACCGAAAGAAGAGTTATTTTCTCGGAACTGCCTCACACATAGGAGCATTCTGAGGGCACCAAACAAAGTTAGTCATAAGCAGCACTTCGAGCCTATGATAACCTCCTCTCTACATAAAGACGTCTACAAACTAGGAGAACTGAACTCAATGATATTAGAGATGATGAAACAGCAGCTGTCCCATGAAGAAATTATTGAAAGGAATATAGACAAAAATATTTGGAAAAAGTATTATTAGATGTGTATCAGGTAGTTAATGAACAGGAATATTATGTTCTCATTCTAAATAATAGTCACTTTCATAAATAAATGTACATTTGTAATTTTGTATTCTTTTTCTTAAGGAGGCCCCCAAAGTTTCATCCCCCTCTACAAATCTGAATTTTGTCACTGAAATGCCCTTAATCTTTTTAAAAAATAATAAACCCATATAAGAATTTTATGCAAAATCCACGCAGTTTTTTCCTACAAGTTCAGGGAGTTCATCTATTTCCTTAAAGCTCATCCATTGACCTCTCATTAAGACCTCTGGTTTTAAGGAAGAATCAGCTAAGTTTGGTATTGTATACAAAACAGTTGTAAAGGAATACGATACAATTGCTGTTCTGAATTTCCTCACAGGCACCTCAGCTTTACTTCCCTTCTTCCCCCCTTATTTCCCCCAGGTTCTCATAAGCCTATGGCTTTTCTGCAGCCCAACGTAGTAGGTAAAACTTTGGAAGGCTGATGGCCTGGCACAGGTGAAGAGAGGTTTAAGTGTTCTTACCTGCGAGCTCTCTCTAAAACAAACATTCCTCAGAAGAAAATTCACACTTATGAGGGGTAAAGAGAGAGGAGAATTTTTTTCCTGTTGCCAACTATTTCAAATAAATCATTGGCTTCCCACATGCTCCCATAGCAACTTGTGTTTATACCTACCTCACCACACCATGGTAATGTGATCTGATTATTTGTCCTTCTCCCAGACTATGAGGTTTTAGCAAATAGAGATTATATTATTTATCATTGTGATTCAAGTTTGGGAATATAGTAAGTCATTAATAAATGATTATTGAGTGAATGAATGAAGAGAATGAAAATAACTAAGTTTTGTTAGTTACTTTTTATACCTGTTGAATAGAACCAAAATTTCTTTCCCAAACATAATAACCACAAAGCATCCTACAGTTATGTTACTAAGAACTTTTATTCCCTTTTTAGCCTAAACACATATAGCTAGCCAATGTAAACTAATAGCAAAATCTGAGGTGATATCTGTGAATAGGAAAAATCTTTGAGGTTGCAACGGAAAGATTTGTGCTACATATGGATTTCTTTCTACATTCTTTTCAATATTGCTGGTTCGTGGCCTCTGGGTGCATTGAGAATTTTAATAATTAAAACATGTCTGGTTCCACCAGGAGATGGCGCACTGGATGACATACAGCAGAATGCACATGTTATTTTTGTAACAAAAATATCAAATGGAAATTAAAAGTCTGCTTCTAAAGCAAGATCATCCTGGGCTGCTACTCGGTTGACTTTCACAGCCAGATTAAAGACTGCCCTTAGGACTGAATGTTGTGCTTCTCCTTGGCTTGCCACCGTAAGAGCTTGCAACGCTAGAGCCACTTAAAGGGTTAGAAATTTCCTGCAATGAGTTTAGTAGATGAGTCAAGGTGAGTTCCCAGAAAGAGCCCTAGATGTGGAGCTGATCAGAGCCCAGGTCTTTATCAGCTGATATCTTTTCACACTTTGTCCTCACTGGAACGTTTGAAGCTAGTGAATGCCAGTTCAGAGTGATTTAAAAGCCCTGGCTCTTGGGTTCATTGGTTCTCTTTTATAAGATTGCTTTGAATTCACATAAGGAGTGTGTGTGTGTGTGTGTGTGTGTGTGTGTGTGTGTGTGTGTGTTGCCTAATAGTTAAAGGCCTTTACTCTGGAGCTACAGTTGCACAAGTTATTTAATCTCTTTGGACCTCAGTGTCTTCCAGGGTAAAATGGAAAGAATAATAGAAACTCACTACCTCATAGATGTGTTGTAAAGATCAAATGAGTTAATGTATACAGAGCACTTGGAACACTGTCTGGTATGTAAGTGCTATAGAAGGGTTAGCTATTTTTAGTATATTGCATCAATATAGCATTCCACTCTTCATACGTTATACATATTGTTGGGTTGTATTATTATACCGGGCAATGAAGGGAAAGTGTCTAAGTGGAAAGGGCACTGTCTGACGTATTCCCTGAAATATTTTAAGTTTTGTAATGAAGTGAAGGAAACTTTTGAAGCAGAAACTCCTCTGTGGAGTTTCAGGGACTGGTGAGCACATGTGTTGTTGATCCTCCCAATCATCTGGTGTCGACTGAAAGTTCATGAACAAACTCAGGGATAGATACTAAGGGCAGTATATGCAACTCCAGTATAAACAACAAAAGGTAAATTTTCCTAACTATTCCGTAGTTCTAGGGGTTCACCAGTAAGAACGGTACTCCAGTCTTTAGCTGGGACTCTGAAGGCATAACGTCAGGGTTTCAGCCAATGAAACAAATGGTGTAATTTAAATAGTCTCCTTGCAAAACTGCTCACACCAAGCTCACCAAGTCCACTTACCTTTCCCTGAGTTCATCTTACTGGGCTCATCTACAACAGTTGACTTGAAACCCTCTCGCCTCTTGACTTCCATAATGCCATGCTCTTTTGGGTTTCTTTCTACTTCCCTAGTCCACTCATCTCAGTGCCCTTTGCTGACTGCCTTCCTCCTTGTCTCTAGATGCCATAACTCCTTGGGGCTTTGTCCTAGATTCTCTTCTCTCTCCCTATGCTTTTCCCCTAATGATTCAATGTGTTTTTATGGTTTTAAACACTATCTAGAGAATAATAAATGTCACAGTTATATGGTGAGCTTAGACCTTTATTCTGACCACAGGAATCATTGTATTCTACTTCCTAACCGACATTTCCAGTTCCATGTTTCTAACATAACAAGTGCAGAAGTAAACTTTTGATCTTTCCCCCATTTATTCCTTCTCCTGTCATTCTCATCTTAATAAAGGGCAACAGAAGTCTGGAAATTCACCTTGATTATCCCTTCTCTGTTAGATTCTATTTTCAAAATCTCTCTAGAACACACACTTCTCTCCATTCCACTGACACCAGCATAACTCAAGGCACCCTACCTGCTATCTAGAAGACTCCTTATTTTATCTTAAATTACCTCCTTACTTTGTGTCTTTCCTCTATCTAACACTTTCTCCACATAGGAACTTGAAAAATCTTTCTAAACCTGCACCAAAGCACAGATAAAGAACCAAATGTAGGGAGGTTATGAGAATAATGCCAAGTGACTAAAGGGCAGAGTTTTTCACACACAGCTCTCTCTCCTTTCTGGTTTCCGCAGGCCTGCTGCCCCATTACTATATACTTTAGTGCAAAATGGTGGCCGCACTCATAAATATGTTTTATCGACTTTCGGAGTGTTATTATTTTCACTTTTCTCAATGGTGCCAGCCTTTGTGTTTCGCTCCGCTCCAATCCCAGTCAACATGCTTAGAAAGTTTGTTCTCAGCATTAACTACCTGTCTGACACTGAGGTCTCTTAGTTCCCCAGCACTGTCCACTCAGAGATCTCAAAACCCACTTCATGTCAGTCACCTGCTCACATCACCATAATGTTGACTTCAACATCGTTCAACACTGCTCCACCCGCATGTTTCAACATGAGGTTCCTCTCTCTGATTGCAATCTTCTTCTCCCTCCTCTGCCAGCTCCTGAGACCGACGGTACCACTCCTGAGCCTCATCAAGCCTCTAAGTCATCAGCCTCCTCCTCATCTGCAATTTCATCGCTCCTTTTCTGGAAACAACTGGCCTTAGGAAGCCAAGATTTCATTTCAAGAAGAAAGCCACTTCTCATCCCTCTGACATAGCCAAACATACCTGGAAAAATCTTAAAGCAGTAGGGTAGGGTCCAAAACAAAATCATGCAGTCATCTCTGTTGTCCCTGTGAAGCTGAGCATTTCTTTCTTTCATCTGTTTTTGATGTTCTATTGAAGTAATCATAATAGGTGTTTTAAACATTTTTCATTAGTTAAAATTTTATTACTTAAAATAACTTAAAATGTATGGCTTAAAATTACTTAAAATTTCATCCCGTCACACTCCAAATAGAGTGGCTTTTCAACATTTTTGCTGAAATAAATCAAAATAAGTCATGCTAGAAAACTCACTTTCTCTTTATACATATTCAACTTCTTTCTCTCCTCACCTCACCTCACACACACATAACAGGATAAAAAGTAAATATACAGTTTGGAATTCTTTAGAAGGGTCAATGACATGCAGTCCAAATTTTTATTTTCCTTTAGATTACTATCTGCAAAGACATGCTTTTTTAGTTCTCTTATTACAAGTAATCACATTTGATATATTAGGCCTTTATCTCCATCTTTACAAAGAAAAGTTTGACATATTTAATTAACATATTTCTGAAGCTAGCCAGCAAGAAAGCTGCCAAAGCAAAAACTGCTTTTCTGATCAAATTGATGCCTAATGCACACAAAATCCAGTAACACCACCACCCTTCTAAGTTATAATAATTTGTCAGAACTAATTTCTATAGAATTTTCAACATAGCTTTAAATAATTTGGATAAATTTCCTTCCTGTTGTGATATTAGGACTTTTTTTAATGTTTAAATTTTGTGTACAGTGTCTTCATCACCAAGACAATAATATAATTAAACATTGACACAATAAATTCTACAGAAATTTCTACAGAAATTTCTAGCTGAAATTCATTTCATAATTACCATATACTAGAACTAAGTACCTTACATAGTATCAATTCCCTTAATCCTATGACAAGCCAATTAGAAGTGTACTATTATTATCTCCATTTTACAGCTGAAAAACTTAGGTTAGGTTAGTTAACCAAGTTTACACAGCTTGAGCTCACACTTAACCATGAAATTTTATATCTAATCTTGTTCAGCATCATATTATTGAATATATCATAGGATCCTACACATAAATCAGTATGAAAGCCTAATATTGAAAAGCAAGCATATAGTAACAGCATCAACTTAATATCCATTGGTCAAACTCAGCTGACTGTTCAAAAAATGGACTGGTAAATAGAATTTAAGTATCTGTATTCACAAAGCCAACCTAAATAATTGAACACATACATAGGTCAACAATTATGTCAGTCTAAACAACAATGATTGACATTTATATCTGCTCAGTTTATCAGAAGCTTTTGATTTCTAACTGAGACTGAGCTGTTAGCTATGAATATTTTTTCTTGGTGATTAAGATTATATATTTTAACATGTGTATTTATATCTAGTACCTTGTCCATGGAACTAGTAATTTAGTTTAAAATTTTGAATTCATTTAGTGCAAATGGATTTTAGTTACCAAAGTTGTAGTAGGATTTCCACTGCAATTCTTTTCTCTTTACTGCTCGTGATTTAGTGTGCTGAGCTTGAAGACTGAAGCTTTCAGTTCAAGGCCTAACTTTACTATTTACAACTACTAGTCGTTTGACCTTAGGCAAACAACTGAAGTTCTGTGAGTTTCACTTTTCTCATTTGCAAAGTGAAGATAACAATACCTTCCCTGCCAACTGCACAAGGCAGGTAGAAGGGTCAGGTGAGATAACACATATGAAAGTGCTTCTGATACTGTGCAGTACAATTCTAGGTGTCAGTCACCTACCATCTGATTGCTCATATGAAGGCAATAAATTTCTCCCCAAGAAACAATGGTATAAAATTTAGGACTGTGTTAAGTTTCCTTGAATAAGGTAACAATAAAACAAAACCCCTCTACATATTAAAAAAATAGTAGTTTCTACTTCTTATTTTAATTATACCACTTTGGAGGCATGAATTTGCCTTTTCCAATCGTCTTGGCAGACTAGAATTAGTTCAGTACTGAAAGGAGGTTCAGGGCACATGATTGAAGCTTTCTTTCAGAGATTCTTTTATCTACAGCATGGATATAAAAGAAGCATAAGGAAAATATATTTCTTGGTCCATAAAAGAATATGTTCTTTTGTTATTGCTAATGCTACATAAATTTAAGCCATCTACGTATTTAGATGTCTTCTTGGCAAGTTTTTATTTTTGAAAGGAAGTCTTTTACTGGAATTCAGATATTCTTTTTAAGCCATGTGAGTTGTTTCACCTTCTGAGTTCAGCTACTTCCAGGAGCAAGACATGGGGTGTCATATTCTCATTCTTTTGAAACTCATCACAGTGAAGAAGAAGTCAGTTATGGTAAATAAAAAACATGAGTAAAGCAGCATTGAATGACACACATAAAATATAGCTTCTGTATCATTTACTCTTTACCAGAGAACTTAGTATTCTCCTTGTCACAATCACCTTCCTAGCAATAAAACTGGGAATTATAGCCAAAAAAACAGACTGATGTTACTCCACGATTTTGTGGAATAAAAGTGAACACAGACTTAAGAAATAAGATAGTTTGACAAATGTCAACCTATCTTATTTAGTAGCTTTTGTATTTGTGGTAATAGAAAAAGAAATGTTTCTATTCTTAGTGAGAATTATCACATGATTTTGATTAGGGGTTAAGGAAGAAAGAGATCCCATTAGGAGTTCTAAGGGTTGCTAACAGTGAGAACCAAGACTCAATCTCTCTAAGCTACAGTGTCTTCTTATCTAACATGCTTCTGAGAATCAAATGAAATTTCATTCATTCATTCACCAAATATTGGGCACCTACCGTATTCAAGAAAGTGGGCTAGACACTGTGGCAGATTCAGTAGTGTTTATAATAGCCTCAGGTTTTATGAACTTAAAATCTAATGAGAAGATCAATGCCATCAATACCCAGAACAGTAAAAACAAACTGAAAGTGTTAAGAGCCAGAAGAGGCTAAAACAACATGATATGGAAATTCATGTCACGAGAAAGTGCTTTGAAATTGTAAAATGTTACACAGATGGACACTATCATAATAGGTCAGAATATGGAGAAACTGAGGGAAGATTTTGATGATTTGTTCCTGTAAACATTCTCCTTCCCCCATATTTACCTTGCTTAATAAAATAGGATAGGAATCAATTACCTAATACAATGTCTTGCAAACTTTATATGCTCAGTAAATATTTGTTGAATAAATGAATGCTTAACAATCTTTTTCTCAAAGATATTAAAAGGAATACTTGGTAAGAATTATTCTAGTTGGAAACAGAAAAGCACTACTTAAATTATTCTTAATTAATAATTAGAATAATAATGCTATTTTAGAATCTGTTTTAATCAAATGTATTTCATGACATTTTTTTCAGATGAAAGAGCTCATTCATAGATTACTTGTGTGAAATTTGGGTGCTTATATGCTTTTTTATATAAAAGTAGAAAATGTATTGATTTGGGAACCAGAACTTCCACAGGAGAATCCTTGTTCTGACACCCACTGACTTTAGGAAAGCTACCATTTTGAACCTGAGGTTTCTGACTTGTAGAATCATAGACTAGAACAGATGAGGTTAAGAGCTCTTCCAGCTTTAACATATTCATGCCTCAACACAGGAAATATTATGGAAGACATTTAAACTGTATAAAATTCACTTAAGTTACAGTGGGTTATCACCAAGTTCTAAAATGATATTACTCTAATTTTGGATTGATAAATTGTACTTAACTCTATAAGAATCGGAAAAAATTTTAAAGCATATTAAGATGTTATAATGTAGGTAAAAGTACTAGCTCTGCATCTGCCCCCTCCCCTCACCACACATACACTTGGGGAATATTTGGGAAGTAATAAGTTCTACATAGTTAAGGCTAACTTAGTGGCATCATTATAAGTGAAATGGAGTGATTCTGGATAGTCAAAGAAGAAACGTTCAGTTATTCAAGGATACACCCATCTTACCATTCTGCTTAGACTTTGTTTCATGAGGGACAAAAGCAGCTTGGTCCATCACTTGCTGAAGCAGTACATACCAGCAATTTTATTAATAATAAATTTAAGGGAATTAATGACACATCAAATGTGTTACACACTAATCATACAACTATAATCAAAATGGTCTTTTGAGCAATATGTTCCTGAAGATGACTGAATGAACCTTTCTAAAGATAGGAAGTCTCAATGATCTCAAAACTGTTAAGATAACAAGACAGTGTGCTATTTATGAAGCATCTGCATGTGTGTGATGCTGTGCTAGGCTGTTGAATACATTTACCCATATTAAACCTGGTCAGAAACTAGACAGCTTTGTTCTCATTTTAAAAATAAATAGTTTCAGGAAAGCAAGCTGCTTACCATTGAAGAGCTCACTGGATTTGAATTCAAGTTTCTGAAACCTCAAAGCCCAATGTTCTAACAACCACTCTACCACCTCCCATTAACTCTGCTTAAGTGTACAATATTATATTTTAGGAGATAAAAATAGAAATTTTAAACATGAGTGTGAAGCGATTTATGCAAATCAAGAACCTTCTGGATAACCCATGAGTTCACATGTGTAAGGCTGTGTCTGTACAAATTCATTTTTTTTCCAGAGAAGTAGCCCTTGCTCATCCTCCTTCACTTTCATCTTGTCATTTTTTGGCCTCTTTCTGGTCCTTTTTAAATGTCACTTCTTAAGCTCTGGATGATATATTAAACAAGATGAACTTAATTGATATTTACAGGACATTCCATCCAAAAACAACAAAATACACTTTCTTCTCAAGTGCTCATGGAACATTCTCCAGGTACACTATATCTTGGGTCACAAATCAAACGTTGGTAAATTTAAGAAAATTGAAATTGTATCAAGTATATTTTCCAACCACAATGTTATGACACTAGATATCAATTACAGGAAAAACTCTGTAAAAAATACAAACACATGAGGCTAAACAATACACTAAAACAAGAGATCACTGAGGAAATCAAAAAATACCTAGAAACAAATGACAGTGAAAACACGATGACCCAAAACCTATGGGATGCAGCAAAAGCAGTTCTAAGATGGAAGTTTATAGCAATACAATCCTACCTGAAGAAACAAGAAACATCTCAAACTAACAACCTAACCTTGCGCCTAAAGCAATTAGAGAAAGAAGAACAAAAAATCTCCAAAGTTAGCAGAAGGAAAGAAATCATAAAAATCAGATCAGAAATAAATGAAAAAGAAATGAAGGAAACGATAGCAAAGATCAATAAAACTAAAAGCTGGTTCTTTGAGAAGATAAACAAAATTGATAAACCATTAGCGAGGCTCATCAAGAAAAAAAGAGAGAAGACTCAAATTAATAGAATTAGAAATGAAAAAGGAGAAGTAACAACTGACACTGCAGAAATACAAAGGATCATGAGAGATTACTACAAGCAACTATATGCCAATAAAATGGACAACCTGGAAGAAATGGACACATTCTTAGAAAAAAACAACCTTCCAAGATGGAACCAGGAAGAAATAGACAATATCAACAGACCAGTCACAAGCACTGAAATTGAAACTGTGATTAAAAATCTTGAAACAAAAGCCCAGGACCAGGTGGCTTCACAGGCGAATTCTATCAAACATTTGGAGAAGAGCTAACACCTATTCTTCTCAAACTCTTCCAAAATATAGCAGAGGGAGGAACATTCCCAAATTCATTCTACGAGGCCACCATCACCCTGATACCAAAACCAAAGATGTCACAAAAAAAGAAAACTACAGGCCAATATCACTGATGAACATAGATGCAAAAATCCTCAACAAAATACTAGCAAACAGAATCCTACAGCACATTAAAAGGATCAAACACCATGAACAAGTGGGGTCTATCCCAGGAAGGCAAGGATTCTTCAGTATATGCAAATCAATCAATGTGATAAACCATATTAACAAATTGAAGGAGAAAAACCATATGATCATCTCAATAGATACAGAAAAAGCTTTCAACAAAAGTCAACACCCATTTATGATAAAAACCCTCCAGAAAGTAGGCATAGAGGGAACTTTCCTCAACATAATAAAGGCCATATATGACAAACCCACAGCCAACATTGTCCTCAATGGTGAAAAACTGAAACCATTTCCTCTAAGATGAGGAACAAAACAAGGTTGCCCACTCTCACCATTATTATTCAACATAGTTTTGGGAGTTTTAGCCACAGCAATCAGAGAAGAAAAATAAATAAAAGGAATCCAAATTGAAAAGAAGAAGTAAAACTGTCACTGTTTGCAGATGACATGATACTATACATAGAGAATCCTAAAGATGCTACCAGAAAACTACCAGATCTAATCAATGAATGCGGCAAAGTAGCAGGATATGAAATTAATGCACAGAAATCTCTTACATTCTTATACACTAAAGATGAAAAATCTGAAAGAGAAATTAAGGAAACACTCCCATTTACCATGGCAACAAAAAGAATAAAATACCTAGGAATAAACGTACCTAAGGAGACAAAAGACCTGTATGCAGAAAACTATAAGATACTGATGAAAGAAATTAAAGATGATACAAACAGATGGAGAGATATACCAGTTCTTGGATTGGAAGAATCAACATTGTGAAAATGATTACACTACCCAAAGCAATGTACAGATTCAATGCAATCCCTATCAAACTACCACTGGCATTTTTCACAGAACTAGAACAAAAATTTCACAATTAGTGTGGAAACGCAAAAGACCCCAAATAGCCAAATCAATCTTGAGAAAGAAAAACAGAGCTGGAGGAATCAGGCTCCCTGATCTCAGACTATACTAAAAAGCTACAGTAATCAAAACATTATGGTACTGGCACAAAAACAGAAATATAGATCAATGGAACAGGATTGAAGCCCAGAGATAAACCCACGCACATATGGTTACCTTATCTTTGATAAAGGAGGCAAGAATATGCAATGTAGTAAAGACAGCCTCTTCAATAAGTGGTGCTGGGAAAACTGGACAGCTACATGTAAAAGAATGAAATTAGAACACTCCCTAACACCATACATAAAAATAAACTCAAAATGGATTAAAGACCTAAATGTAAGGCCAGACACTATAAAAATGTTAGAGGAAAACATAGGCAGAACACTCTATGACACAAATCACAGCAAGATCCTTTTTGACCCACCTCCTAGAGAAATGGAAGTAAAAACAAAAATAAACAAACAGGACCTAATGAAACTTAAAAGCTTTTGCACAACAAAGGAAATCATAAACCAGATGAAAAGACAACCCTCACATTGGGAGAAATATTTGCAAATGAAGCAACTGACAAAGGATTAATCTCCAAAATATACAAGCAACTCATGCAGCTCATTATCAAAAAGACAAACAACCCAATCAAAAATGGGCAGAAGACCTAAATAGACGTTTCTCCAAAGAAGATATACAGATTGCCAACAAACACATGAAAGGATGCTTAACATCACTAATCATTAGAGAAATGTAAATCAAAACTACAATGAGGAATCATCTCACACCAGTCAGAATGGCCATCATCAAAAAATCTACGAACAATACATGTTGGAGAGGGTGTGCAGAAAAGGGAACCCTCTTGCACTGCTGGTGGGAATGTAAATTGATACAGCCACTATGGAGAACAGTATGGAGGTTCCTGAAAAAACTAAAAATAGAACAACCATACGACCCAGCAATCTCACTACTGGGCATATATCCTGAGAAAACCATAATTCAACAAGAGTCATGTACCACAATGTTCATTGCAGCCCTATTTCCAATAGCCAGGACTTGGAAGCAACCTAAGTGTCCATCAACAGATGAATGGATAAAGAAGATGTGGCACATATATACAATGGAATATTACTCAGCCATCATAGCAAATGAAATTGAGTTATTTGTAGTGAGGTGGATGGACCTAGAGTCTGTCCTACAGAGTGAAGTAAGTCAGAAAGAGAAAAACAAATACCGTATGCTAATGCATATATATGGAATCTAAAAAAAAAGGTTCTGAAGAACCTAGGGGCAGGACAGGAATAAATACACAGATGTAGAGAATGGACTTGAGGACATGGGGAGGGGAAGGGTAATCTGGGACGAAATGAGAGAGTAGCATTGACATATATACACTACCAAATGTAAGATAGATAGCTAGTGGGAAGCAGCTGCATGGCACAGGGAGATCAGCTCGGTGATTTGTGACCACCTAGAGGGGTGGGATAAGGAGGGTTGGAGGGAGACGCAAGAAGGAGGGGATATGGGGATATATGTATACGTATAACTGACTCACTTTGTTATACAGCAGAAACTAACACACCATAGTAAAGGAATTACACTCCAATAAAGTTGTTAAATAAATAAATAAATAAAAAATAAATGTTACTTCCTGAGCAGGCACACTTTGATTTCTGACGTATAAAACTCCCCTCTGGCCCTTAGGTCTCCTGGTGTCTTTCCATGTTAACGTTTGTTCCCCAAGCCTGACACTGTAACATCCATGGGGGCAGGAACGTATCTGTCTTATTCACTGTTGTGTCCCCAGCCACCACTATGTGACCTGGCATTTGACTCACAAACAAACACCTGTTGTATGACTAACACATGCATCCAACATTGTGGAAAGTGCCACAAGACTCTCAGAATGTCTGGTCCTTAGGTAACCTATGCTGTATGTTTTATATTATAGGATTCTATACAAAATGAGAACTTTAAAAGTCTTATAGTGTTAACAGATTAAAGAATGGAGCCCCCAGTATGGACTGAAATTGTTTCAGGGTGACTTATGTGTAAGTAAGTTCATGAAGCACTGCTCCATTTTGTTTTGTTCTGTTTTGTTTTGTCAGTTCCAAAGAACTTCTACCGGTGGAGAGGTTGGTTGCATCAGCATTGCTTTCATTTGTAAACTGGTACAAGTAACAGGTAATAAGGCCTCCTTTCTTCTGACTTTTTGGTTATACTTCTCACTGCCAAAAGATGGCAGTGTGATAGAGACTGACAGCCTTTCTGAGTCTGAGCTGACCAGCAGGCTGAGTCGTTGGCTGTGGTCCTAAAGGGCCGACCTAACCTCGCAAAAATCTCAGGCTTCGGAAGGATATCTGAAGTGGAAACTCTGTGCTCCCCAGGAGAAATGCACCTGCCTGTTGGGTTTGTTACCTGCCTTTGTTCAGGAGACAAGAGCTCCAGAAAGTGTATGTTCTATTACAATGAACAAACAAATTTGAGCCACAAATGAGAAAAGATATTATTTAAATGCCAGAGATAAAAATATTTCTGAATTCAAATACCAAATGTCAATGCTATGCTCAATCCGTAGCCTCCCCTCACTGATAGGCCAAAGTATGTCTCCTAAAAACTATTTTCTTCTATGGGAAGTTAAAATGGATATACTTGTCTTGCTCATTAGCTTTTAAAAAAAAATTTATTTACAGCAAAGCCATCACTAGTAAGGCTGAGCTTTGGCATGGGCGTAGACGAAGTGAGGCTGTCCTAGGTACCTTCTTCCTACCCTTAGAGCTTCCTTCTCCTCTTGGGGCTGCTGTTGTCAGGGGCCTAGACCGAATCAGGTGCTGGCTGTCCACCAGTGTGCCCTCCTCTGAAGGCTGCCTCAGGCTCTAACTCAGTCTTTTCTGCCCTCCAATAAGACTGTTCTTCAAGAGCTGTCTCCTTGTTGGAAAGACTCTAATCAATGATTTTCAAATGACTATTAAAACACACTGTATTGCTGGTCATTTATTCGTTACCCATCACTCACAAATGGAGCCCCTGCAATGCATCAGTCACTACTACATATGGGGGTTACCTACACAGAGGCCGTGACTTCACGGTCAAAGCTGGAGAGACAGAAAATTAACAGTTAACAATCATCATGCTTCAGATAGAAAAATTCTGAGGCAGAGTAAAGAAGGCAGTTTACTATGGCAATGCATAGCAGTTTTTGGACTGTAAGAGTATCCTTTTCATCTTTGTATCTTTAGTTCATAGTGTAATGCCTGACCCATGGTAGACATGCAACAGATACTTCGGCCTAAGCTTTTATTGATGAGACACTGAGACAAGCTGATGGGAGTGATATTTTCGGATCTCTCACTGTTCCCATCATATCACCACATGTTGGAAAAAAGAAATCTCTGCCTACCATGAACTGCCTCTGCCTGTGACAGTAGAACTGAAACAGAAATTGTGTTTTACTTCTTTTTTAAAAAATTCTTTTTACTTTATTTTTTTATCAAAGTAAAATTGATTTACAATGTTATGTTAGCTTCAAGTGTACAGCAAAGTGATTCAGTTATACATACATATATTTCTATTTTTTTTCAGATATGTTTCCCTTATAGGTTATTACAAAATATTGAGTATAGTTCCCTGTGCTATACAGTAGGTCCTTGTTGGTTATCTATTTTATATACAGTAGTGTGTATATGTTAATCCCAAACTCCTAATTTATCCCTCCCCCCCACTTCTCCTTTGGTAACCACTTTTGCTTCTTCTTAATGTTGGTTTTGAATTGGAGAAGGAAGAAAGACTTGTTAGACAGTAAGACACTAAAATGGAGATTGGAGTAACTTCCTAAAGCTCAGCTCTGCTCTTACTACAAAAAAACCACTGGGGCATGGGAGGTGCCATGTGGCATTGGGCACTGTCCCTAGCAGTGAATAGACCTCATTTGTTTGACTTGGCTAATAAATGTGACTCAGGCATGCACAGAGCAAAAGTTCATTTCCTTAAAAATTGGTTACGCTTTTGTCTGATGTATTCCGCCCAGAGGTTTTAATTTACCTCCAAGGCATCTCCTAAGCAGTGTAAACACTTCTCTTAAGCGTTTAAGAGAATGTTCTGTCTTTATGGATAAATGAATCAATATTGTGATGATTTACTTTACATATTTTTAACTGCTTTACAGTAACCAGGCCAAAACACTGTCAGTTTCCTGGGTGATCTATCTATAAATGACCTGTGATACAGTTCACAGCACCTTTCTTGACTTTTCTCTAGAGCTGATTTCTCCCAAGGATAAAATAAGTATATCAGCAAGATTCTCTCTCCTCCTTACTGTTTTGAATTGAGGTACCTCAGGTACATCAGGAAAGAGCTCAGTGCAAGCAAAGAGGAAAATCACCCAAGGGATGGAGCCTTCACTGCTGTGACTTCACGCCTGGAAACTGAGGACGAGCCAGTTGATCCAGCACAGTGGGGCGTGTGTCTGTTGAAGTTCCCAGGGAACAATGGCTTTCACTGTGCAGGCTGCCATGTGGGAAACAGATTTGTTTATGTTTTCCTTTGTGCCATTTTGGGGGATAAAATATGGTTGCTCTTTTCTTTATCCCAATGCCACAGAGGCAGCAGGGAACTCTAGCTTCCTGGTCCCAAATACAGGAATACAAATACAGTTTCTGTTATTTCCAGAAACTATGAAATCCAATGAGCTGCTTGAGGTTCTGTTATTGTGATAGTGGCCTTTTTACCTCCAAGGGCAGGAGGAGGAGGTTTTCTTGTAGAAGAAGAGGTAGATTTCAGGAAGTTCCCAGACAGTCCTTTGCCATCTCTCCTTGGGAGGGAGGAGAAACAATATAAGGCAAAGGCAGATGGGATGACACCTTAACAAGGCAGGGTACCCACCCTGGGCATGTGAAAGATCAATGTGAGTTTGAAGGCTGTGCAAACTTGTCTGTCCCAGTCAGAGGCACATACATAATAAAACTTTCCACCTTTAACTTACCATTTTATGTAGAATTTTCTCATAACCTAGTCTTTTAACACCATAAAAGTTTTGAGACAAAAAAAAAGAATTTTTATTAAATTTAACTTGCATGTGCATTAAACTGCCAAGGTTAGCCAGACATGGGAAGAACAGCTACCTCTCTTATAACTTCTGATTTCAAATCTTCTGTTCTATCAATTCAATAAATGTACTCATCTTTGTCATCTTTGTCAGATGATGGGACCCAACTTCTGACCTGTTTATGAAATTGAGAGAATTTGGTAAATAACAATAGAAGGTAAATTTGGTTTAGAACATAAGTGTATGGGGGATATTTGGTCAAACAATTAATTTTTAAGGGTTTCTAGCCATTACCTTGTAAGCTTGTCACTATGTATTGGTAGGCACAGTTTTAATGAAAAAAAAAAAGACACCCAGACCTAATTGGTAGTAAAACAATTAATGTATCTCCTAGATTTTATGTAACTGTGAGTACTGCAAAAACATAACATGAAAAGCAAACGCTTTTTTCAAATTCAAGTCCAATCTATTTACGCTTATAGGTGTAATGGAGCTTACTAGCTATTGAGGATAAATGGAAAGATAATGGGTTATATAGTTCTCATTGTCTAATCAATGGAAGCTGATCGACCTCAACATGAGAAATTTTGTTTGCCTTGGCATTAAATCTCTAATGACGTATATTTCCCATTTATGATCACGGCTTCCCAGCCATAACCACACATAGCGCCCAGATCCTACTTTTTTTACATGGGAGGTTACAAAAGAAGCATAAATCCCTGTTAATATTGCAACTAGCCCAGGTTAGAGTGCCCAGAAAATTATTAAATTACAGAGGAAAATATAGACACAATGGCTGACATGGTACAAAATATTAAATATTGTGGCAGTGGTAGGGAGGACTCAGTGGTTCAACTTCCCACATGTCTCAGTCTCATAAGTTAATAATGTGTGATTCTATCCATGCTTTTAAAAATCTACATTCTCTTTACTTTCTGTGGCTGGAAGTGAAGGACTTCAAGGGAGAGATATTGCATGATGGGCACAGCCTGGGTCCCTGAGTCATTGTTTGAAGGAGAGCTGTGCAGGAGAGTTGCCCAGCCCCCACTGGGCTATTACATGAGCAAGAGACCAACTAGGCTATGTTAAGCAATTGAGATTAAAGCTTTGAAATTGGAACTGACTTTGCCACTC
Source organism: Eubalaena glacialis (assembly GCF_028564815.1). Taxonomy (NCBI): domain Eukaryota; kingdom Metazoa; phylum Chordata; class Mammalia; order Artiodactyla; family Balaenidae; genus Eubalaena; species Eubalaena glacialis. The sequence goes on along the minus strand of NC_083720.1, from coordinate 93,192,351 downwards.
GATATTAGAAAACTTATTCTAGCACTCTTTCTAAAATAATAAATTTTCCTTTTAGTGCTAGTGTTACAACAATTTGACATTTTGGAGAATTTAAATGGTGAACCATACTGCTACGTAGTCAATCTTGTCATTATATTAACAGGAAAACTGTAAAACATTAGATTTCAAAATTTTAATGGGTTTAGTTGATATGTGTTGGCAGTATGCACTAAGTCTTTCAGGGTGGCTTTGACCAAGGTTCTTCAATTAACTTAGGTTTAACTAGAATCCCCATTGTGAAATTACATAGTTTTACTGCATATGAAATTTTTTAATGAGAATCTTTAGTTTCATAGTAAAAGGAGAAAAGAAAGTTGTTCATCCATGAGAAGGATAATCTCTTAACACAAAATTAGATATGGCCAAAGAGAATAAAGAATAAATAACCGTAAAGGACATTGGTCAAGAAAACTCTTTCTATAGAACAGTATCAAGATCAAATCAAGGAATATTTCTCACCCTAAAATAGAAAATCTTCATAAAGTCTGTCCCATAGGATTTCAGAGTTGCTATGGACCAGTGATTGAAGGAGGTCACCCCACAGTCCTCCTTTCTGAATGAGAATGCTTATTGCAGTTGTTATGTCCTTGTTGTATAACAAGTGTGGATGTGCTTATGCTGGAAGAGGGATAGATAACTTCACAGTTTTCTCAACCTATGAGGAGTCATATTTGTAACTCATGGAAGGACCAACCTGCAGAAATTATCCAGAGATCCTGAGCTTAAGCTCAGTGTGGTAACTGCTAAGACTTTGGTTTTCTCCCCTGGAAGCTGTTAAGTGTATTTGGAGACTAGAAGAGCAGACTGTGACAGAGAGTGCTAGTGTTCACCAAGTATTTCATGGGCCTTCTCTACTTCCCAGCTTTTATGACAGTTGAGTTGGGGTTAGGTGGCTAATTCTGGTCAGTGAACTATGAATGTAAATGAAGTGTGTCACTTTTGGTTGAAGGTAGTTAAGATTAGGGCAATCTTCTGTAGCGGCAAATGAAGAACTCAAAATGATGGAGTTGAAAGATGGGAGCTCCTGGGCAAGTAAAAGATAGTGCAATAAAATTGCCTCACCTACATGGAACTGTGGCATAACATGAAATAAATTTTTGTTGTGTTACTTCACTGAGACTTTAATGTATGACTCTTAAAAGCTGACTTTAATGATCTAATAAATAAAATACTATAATCAATCACCACTGATGTCCTAACACACAGAAAATGTTAATTTTATTTTACAGGAAGCCCCTATAGAAATCAACATTTATTTCATCATATATCATTTGAGCCAGCTGTCATGACAGATATAAAAAATTAGGACATGTTCTTTTCTCTCCTCTCTGAAATTTCACAGTCCAGTTTTCTCACCTGCTTTCCTAAAAGACAACACATGACTAAATTTCAGTTCAGGATTTTGAGGTAGCTTCAACTAGCTTCCAGGAAAGCTCTCAAAGACTCTGAGTAAGAAAATACCAGGCACTCCGCCTTTTCTGAATAAAGACAGAATCTTGAAGAGATCATCAATGAGTTCAGCTTACCCAAACACAAAGTTTAGTTTGCATATCACCTCCAGTGTCTTAACTACTCATGTCTAGATTAAGGGTCTCCCTATGTGCTCTGATAGCAGCCTGTGTACTCTCTCTCTCATAATACTTTTCATACAATATTGTGATTGTCACTATTTCTCAGTAAACTGTAAATTCTATGAAGGCCAAAATTTTGTCTATATAGTTTACCATTACAACTCCAGTACTCTTGCTATTATTTACTGTTTCTTAGAGAATAATTCTCATGTATTATTTTTCTCTTTTTCTCTAATTTATTGACAATCCTTTCTATTGATATATATTCATAGAGAAGATGATGAGTTTAGTTATGAACACCTTGAATGGAAATGCAGTGAAGATGTATAGTAAGTAATTGGGTAGATGGTTCTGGACCTTAGGAGAGAAATCTGGGATGGAGACATAGAGCAGCACAGAAGTGCTAAAGCCATGAATGTGCATGAGATCAGCTAGAAAGAGAGGGTAGATTAAAAAGGTAAGATATCTGGAAATGGAATGCCAGGAGGAGAGAGGAGGAAAAATATTGATGAAATTCTTAGAGATAGCACTCAGAGAAATGAAAGAAAAGCTACAAGAGTGAGGAACAATGGAAAAAAAGGAGAAATTTTCAAAAGGAGGAGACTCAAATGTTGCATAGAGTCAAACAAGATAAGAACAGAAAAACTTCCACTGATTTTTAGAAATAAAGGCATTATTAATGACCTTCACCAGAGTGGTTTCAGCATGGTGGTGGGTCTGGAAGCCAGGCTTCTATAGGTTAAGAGATAAATGAGTGACGAGAAAATAAAGAAGAGTTCCAGAAATTTGAGAGTGAAGAAAAGTAGAGAGAGCTAACTCTTCTTACACATCTTTTAAGACTCAATCAGATAGCACCTCCTCCCCAAATCTTTCTCAGATAAGGTCACCACTTTCTGGTTTCTATCACATACACAACACATTTGGTCCTACGCATACCACCATATTATCATTGATTACACACTCTGTTATAATTGATTGATTATTTGTCTTTTCCAATAAATTAACGGTTTTAAACTTCTTGGGATTTCTGATATTTTTTAGAATCTTCTGACATCTAAAAACCACCTTTGTTAAGAAGTTCACACATGCACATACACACAAATTTGTGCATTAAATTTCAACAAGCTAAATGGAACCCTAAAAGCTCATTCAGGTTCAGAAGTTCCCACGTTAAAAAGCCCTGCATACACTTTAAACATTTTATAATAGAGACTGCGTATTATTTGTTTTGTATCCTCTGTGACTGACGCAGTGCCTATTGAATAATAGGTACTCAAAAAAGGCTTGATGAATGAACGAATGGATGGATTGATGCATTAATTGAAAAGTAGAAGTATGGAAGTGTGAGCATCTAACACTGCCTGGGAGAAACAGGAATCCTTTGGTGCACCGATTTGAAGGAAGAGGTTGCTGGGATGAAAAAGTGAGGAGGGACACTTCTTACAGAAGGAACATCAGATAAAAAGATTCACCAGATTGTTTAGAGAACAGGTAATTTAATTTGAATGAAGTACAAGAAGCATTGAGGGATTATCAAAAGACGAGGTAAATAGCTGGCAGTTATTCTCTCACAGTTTTAAGTGGGTCTGAATAGAGGCTATTTTTAAAGATAGCACAACTTTCTTTGAAACTCTTTTCTAGAAAAATCTCAGCCTTTATTTTCTAGATATCTGCCCTTAAATCACACCAAAATCCTTTTGGTTAATTTAGTTAACCATTTCAAATAAAGATATTTCCAAAGGTGCAATTTTGGAAAAATTGAATTAGAAAATAGACCAATAAAGTAAAAAATTTACCTCTAGTTAAGCATATTACTCTCTGTATGTTTTTTCTCACACATCACTATATTCTCAACCACTACCAGCAGTTCCAAAATCTATCCAAAAATAGAGTCAAATAATTATAGAAATTTAATATAGGAAATTTGAAGTGCTGGATCAGACTTAACAGATTGAAATATAAAAATTTCAACATTTTCCACCTATGTCATTCTGTGGAAAGTAGAATTTATTGAACAGGAATATTCATTGTTTGTATACACAAATACCATCACCAAATTATTGGCCTATCTTGGGGATTTTTTTAAAAATCTGTAAATAATGTTGAGCTAAAAGAACTCTTTGATTTAAAGGATTTGAAATACACGTGTTTGGAATTCCTACCAATAAGAAATCATCATTGACTCTCAGGTGCCCTTCTTGGTCTATTTTTCAAAGACCCCAAAACTCATTCGGAATTCCCAGAGCTGCAGTATAATTAAATATCTATTAGACTAAGCCAATATTATAATAATCTCCTTTAATTATTCACAATGCTTAATGCACTTCTCTGTTTTTTATCCATCTGTTCCTTATTATTATCCTAAGAGGTAGTTATCACACCCATTTCATAGTTGAAGAGTTACAGAGACATCTGTCTTATGTTCTACTCAAAATAACACAGCTAGTAAAAGGCAAAATGACACCTTCTAGACTTGTGTGGTCAACTCAACTTCAATTCCAATACCTTTTCCAAGGAAGAAATTTGCCTTTTGCTATAGGTAACATCATCAATTGGTATTTGAGATAACTTCAGTGGCTGAAATGGATTACTGCTGATTCATTATTCATCATAAGACTCTAAAATAAATTGATTAGTATTTGATAGATACAGAGAATGCACATTGACAGTAAACTCTAAATCCTAGGATGGACTGAAACAATGTTAAGTTTCATAACTATAACATTGTATCTCTGAAATTTTACTAGAAACTCTCTTGCAAAAGTCCCAGGCTGAGTGTGGGCAGTGGGTGGAATTATTAACTAGAATTCTTTGGTTGGCTTTGCTCAGTTCAGTTGGTCAAAACATGGTTCAGAGGAAGGGAAGGATGTGGGTAGAATCTATTTGGGCCAGTTCATTTACTTTAACCTTGCACAGTTGTATCAACAATGGAAACAGAAAAGATTATACCCTCCTAAAATAAAGTGAATGCTTCAGGGGAAATCAAAGCTATTGCATCATTACAATTAAGAAATCAACATAAAGTTCATGGTCCTTTTGTGGTTGGATCATCTCAGTAGCATCATCTTCTCAAAGAACAGTACATTACTCTCATTAACCAAAAGGTCATTATCAACACTGTTAGTCACCAGTATATAGTACAGTTTATCTGAAACAAATATTTAAATGATCAGTGGTGAGAATCAATTGACTATACATGAGTCAGGGATAGAGTGAGACTCTAAAGTTTTCCTGAATTAATGTCATTTTAAAAGTTTCTCTTTCTAGAGCTTACTCAGCACCATAAAATGCTAGTAAATACAAAAGGGTTGTTTAAGTGAGTCAGAAAGGATTTGAACCTTTGTGTTCTCATTTATCAAGTGATCCCAGCAAGTTATTTATCCTCTCTGGGGTCTCAGTCTCTTCATCTGAACATGGGCTGACAATAGTACCTACCTCAAGAAAGTTTGGTTAGATTCAAGTGAGAGAGAATAGCTAAAACTCTTGCTGTAATGCTGCCATATAGTAAGTACTTAATGGATGTAAACTGGTATTATTATTATCATTATTATTAATTTATTTTTATTATCCCACTGAGAAAAATTTGAGCTGGAAGGACCAACGGAGATTTAATATTTTGATAAGTATTGCTCCCTCCCCAATGAATGGGGGAGTCTTATGGAGGGGAAATATTTGAAGGGTGGTAGGGAGAACATAACAATATTGCCACATCTTTTGTTTTAAGGTTTCATGGTACAGCTTTGTTTGATTTGAAATTAATCCCCAGACTTACATATCCACATTAACTTTAATTGCTAAAGTATTCCAAAAGCCTAGTGTCATTATTTTATGTAGATAAAATCCTTCCTGTAATCATTACCACATTCTTATCCTCCTCTGTGCTGTGTCCTAACCAGCTGAGCTAAGCAACCAAGACAAAGGCTTGTAGTTCATAACTCCATCCACAGTTTATCCCATGGAATTTCACAATAGATTCTAATGAAACTTCATAGGTAAAAATATTATGGTTGTGATATTTGGTCTAATCCATCTTAGAACATATTTAGAAGGTACTGCCCATGTACATTGACTGAATCCATCAAAAAGCACTGAATCTTATGTTTTAAAATTTTATTATTAATGTGTTAACCAGATTAACTCTGTAGCAATGTAACACAGCTATTCTACATACCTGAGTTACCAGTATCACCAGTAGCACAAGCCAAATTAATTATTTTGGAAAGAGTGCCAGAATTGGAATTGTTAGCTACTTGGGTTTAGAAGGGCTGATTCATATTATTCATACTGTTTTTCACATTCTTTAATAAGCAATTGTGAGCATAAACTACGGCTGTACACATAGGGCATCAGAAATATTATCAGGGAATTTGCAATATTATTTCATTCATCATGTGTTTCCAAGTAATTTACATTAATATAAACAGATTCCAGAGAATGGTTTCTTTACAAAGGCATCTTTTCACACCTCATTTACTACACTACATTTACGGCCTCGGGAAACAATTTTTGATTGGCACAAATGTTTATGATTACAGATGGTGTGATCTCCTAGAGATGATGCTGTGGAATGTTGAGGTTAAGGCTAAGATGGGTTTGTCTTGCCAGAAAATGATGGTAATGTGTGGGAGAGGCTGAAGATGATTCTAGATATTATGTTTCATGAATAATAAGGATTCTCTTTGCAAATTTATAGTAATAGGATTAGAAAAAGTATTGTCATAAGAAATGTCTTTCTTGCTCTCTGAAATAAGAGACCTTGAGAAGATTATGTTACAGTGTACTTCTTCAGCTAGCACTCTGCTAGCTTGAAAGACTCTCAAAGGGATATTTGATGCAATTTTCAAAGATCAAACAATCATGCCCATGATCAGGGGTTTTTACCTTTTTCTGCTGCTTGGATATCAAGAAAACAAGTTTGCATTTTTAAAACCACCTTATATAGAACAATTGGTGGAGAGCAGTAGAGAGTAAATGGTAAAATGAGAGCCTGAATCTATGTCTCTTTGGTGAGCGTAAGTAACGTGCTTTGCTGTGCACAGAAGGGTTCAAGTCTTTGGTTCACCTTCACCTTGGATTTTCTCTTTGAAATAGAATTAGTAGCTAGATGGATATGGTTCCATTCCAAAAATCTACATAAGGGTATTTTGCCTTGATCACTACAATGACGTGAGTGTTAATGTCATTTATCTGCTCTTGTGCTTTAAAATACTTCCCCATTTATATAAATCCAAGATCTTGCGTTGTGAAATTTTATTCATCCAGCCACATTCTAAACTTAATGAATTTGCTCTTCAGGTTTAACTATAATTAAATAGAATTCCTTGAACAAGACATTGTTTGGTTTTCTTTGTTTATTCTTATCATAATTTGTAATTATGGTAGGAACTAAAATATTTTTAAATCTAAAATGTTTACCCATAATTCTGTTATGAACTAAACTATTTTTCTTTATATTTCATTCAAATCCTTGTCCACATATAGTCACTGTGTATGTATAATTTGGCGAATATTCTTTTTTACATTTAAAAATAAATCAGAAGCATTTTATAAATTGCAGCTATGTATTCATAGTTTATAATAGTTTAACAATAGTTCACTAAGTAAAAGCTACCATAATTTCATATTATACAGTAGCCATAGTCCTAAAGCAAATATATCCTAAGAAAGAAGACCTGCGGTTTATGCCTCATAGGTGTTTAGTTGTGTTGAGATGAAATATTGGTGTTGTGAAAAGTCCTATTTGTACATTATTTGGGACAAGTTAGAAGTTGATGGTTGAGAATATGGGTACAACATATCCAGATCTTGTTCTACCAAAACCCCTTCCTTTTATTTTCATAGAAGTAAATGCTATAAGGATGTTTAGTAACAACCACATTGCCTGGTATATTCTATGTTTAGACTCTACACAGACTTTGAAACAACTATGAGAACTTACAGTCTGGACAAGACTATATTCAGGCCATTCAGGTGGGTCCTCATAAAACCTCAACAACGCATCCATTAGGCAAAGTAATTCAACAGATTTAAGGAGATACTGTATGTTAGAATAAATATTGTTCAACATTTGTTAGAAATACAAGTGTTTTAATAATTAAGGGAGGTAATATACATGGGTGGGGGAGATTGTGTGGAAAGCAGTACCTGGCAATACCAAGGGCCCTAGAAGATGCTCAGGAATCAGAGATAGTTAACTTTAAAACAGCATAGTTAGAGAAAAAAAGGGAATTGGGCATCATTTTTGAAACCAATCTTGACAATGTATTCAGGAGTATAAGAAGGCCCTTGAGCTCTGCTAGTAATCATTTCAGATGGGTTTTACCACCAGCAGTAATAATAGTGAAGTTTAGGAAGGGACCATAAGTCCAGAGATGTTATCTTGCTGATGAACCCACATCATTTGCCTTTGGAGTCAGGCACTTAAAAGGGCATAGGACGTTGATAGATGACCTCCACACAAAGGTCAGGGTAACACTAGGTCTATAACCAAGTTAGAATCCCACAAAATTTGTAATGTTTATGTAATGGCTAATTTTTTATGTCAACTTGATTGGGCTAAGAGATGCCCAGATAGCTGGCAAACATTATTTTTGAGTGTGCCTAGGAGGCTGGTGCCACTTAGCATTTAAGTCAGTAGACTGAGTAAAGATCTTTACCATTGTGGATAGGCATCATATAATCTGTTGAGGGCCTAAATAAAACAAAAAGATGGAAGAAGGGCAAATTTGCTCTCTCTGCTTGAACTGAAACAACCAAACAACCATCTTCTCCTGCCTTTGGTGCTCCCAGTTCTCAAGCTTTCAGACTCAGGCCAGAACTTACACCATTGGACCCCTAATTATCAGGCCTTCAGATTCAGACTGAATTACATCACTGGCTTACCTGGTTCTCCAGCTTGCAGTTGGAAGATTATGGGACTTCTCAGCCTCCATAACTGGGTGAGCCAATTCCTATTTTATATACATATATAGGAATTATATATATATATATACACTAATATATATATAGTTTATAATTAGTTCTATTTCTATGGAGAAACCTGATAAATATAGTTTGATCACACTGGTTAAAATTTCTATCAAAAAGAAATTGATGGAATATAGGAAAGAGATACTCCTAACATATGCTGGGTCATGTGCCTAATCTGAAGCATACAGTTATGGAGAAAGTACCTGAGAACAAAATCTAGTTGTAACAATGGTCTGGTATACTAGAGTAACTAAAAGGAAACACTAAATGATTCTGGAGTAGCATGTATCTTTTGCAACCCCACCCAAACTAGGAAGAACAGAACTTATAAGATAAGAAATCGGAGGGCTCTGAGGACAAATGACAAGGAGTGACAAAGGACTGTATTTTATTTTAGCAATAAGTGATGATTTTGATGACTCACAGTACGAATAGTTTTCCCAACGAAGTATCAAATATCTACTTTGAAAGCTGTGAATTTCCAAGGTCATTCAGAGGACAGACTAGTCTTTAGAAGACTTTATGAGACAGGTGTGTGTTCTAACAGAAATATCTCACTTTTAATACATAATACTTCAATCAAATATGGTGAATGGAGAGCAAATAAAAAGGATAATCCTTTCAATAAATGAGTGAAGGATAAAGCAGAGAATCTGTTTTTATCTGAATGAGGACTGGGGCTTAAGCATCTAAGGGAACAAGATGTGTACCTCATGAGATCTTCAAGGAAAGGCCTATGGATGGTTGGGAAAATCTATTGATGCTTTGTACTCCTATAAATACAGAAATTGCACAAGATCTCTGAAGAATAGTTCTTCAGCTGTTTGATGGAATTTCTAGCATAGAAAGATTGTGGCTCACAAAATTAATTTCAGGCAACTGAGGCATAGAAATCACCTGGTTTAAGAGGTAGCCCAATTCCCCCAGCATATGAGAGATGAAATTAAAATTAAAGTTCCAGGAATTCTGTGGTGTTTCTAAAATCTATGTGCCAAGGCTTATGCCAGGTAGCAGACAGATTGTGTCCTCAACTATATTTGCATTTCCAAGGTAGCCACTGAGTATAGACAATCCAGGCACTATTAAAACTTTATAGGGGCTTCCCTGGTGGCGCAGTGGTTGAGAATCTGCCTGCCAATGCAGGGGACACGGGTTTGAGCCCTGGTCTGGGAAGATCCCACATGCCGCGGAGCGACTAGGCCCGTGAGCCACAATTGCTGAGCCTGCGCGTCTGGAGCCTGTGCTCCGCAACAAGAGAGGCCGCGATAGTGAGAGGCCCGCGCACCGCGATGAAGAGTGGCCCCCACTTGCCGCAACTAGAGAAAGCCCTCGCACAGAAACGAAGACCCAACACAGCCATAAATAAATAAATAAATAAAATTTTTAAAAAATAAAATAAAAAATAAATAAAGCAAATAATTAAAAAAAAAAACTTTATAGGAGGAGGGACAGGATCAAGATGGTGGAGAAGGAAGATGCTGAGCTTACGTCCTCCCATGAACCCACCAAACTACAACTACATATAGTACCACTCTCTGAGAATGACCTGAATACTAGCAGAACAGCTCTTGTACAGTTAAGGATATAAAGAAAAAGACACATTGAGATGGATAGGAGGGGTTGAGACACAATCTAGTCAGGACCCACATCCCTGGCATGGTGACCCACAAATAGGAGGAGATATCACAAGCACAGAGGTTCTCCCTAGCAAGCAAGAGGTTCTAGCCCCACATCAGGCATCTAAGCCCTGGGGATGGGCAACAGTTAGAAGAGATTTCATAACATCTGTCTTTGTAAACCAGTGGGGCTTATGTCTGGGAGAGCCAAAGGGCTATAGGAAACCCAACCTCAGCTCTTAAAGAACTCATGTACAAACTCATTCACTCTGAGGCAGCATAGAGGCAACAGTTTGAAAAGCACCTGGTGCTCTAGCCAGGCTGCCATGACACCTCTCAAATGTACCCACTCAAGCTCCAGCCATCTCACCAAGGTAACCATGGCCTATTGCACTCCAGGACCTCCCTGACCCATGCCTTCTCTAGCCCTTGGCACACATAGTCTATATAAGTGATGCTCCTTCACAAGGCCATGGCTTCAAAACCAGGAAAGGTAACTGTTTTGCCTAATTCATAGAAACAAACATGGAAAGTCAAACAAAATGAGGAGACAGAGGAATATGTTCCAAATGGCCGAACAAGATAAAACCCCAGAAAAAACCCTAATGAAATGGAAATAAGTAATTTACCTGATAAAGAGATCAAATTAATGTCTCACTAAACTCAGGAGAAAAATGAGAACCACATAAAAAGCAAGTATGAAGGTTAAAAGACAAAAGTTGTAAAATCAACTTTAACTACAATAAGTACTTAATGGATACATAAAATAAAGAGAAGTAAAATATGATATCAAAAACATAAAACGTGATGGGGCAGTAAAAATCTTATGTGCTTTTAGAGTGCATTTGAACTTAAGTAACTATCAGTTTAATACACATTTCTGTATATATAGATTGATATATATGAACCTCATGGTAACCACAAACCAAAAACCTATAATAGATACACAAAAAATAAAGAGAAAGGAACCGAAACATAACACTAAAGAAAAAGATCAAACCACAAGGGAAAAGACTAAAAGAAAGGAACAGAGAAGAAGTACAAAAAAATCCAGAAAACAATTCACAGAATGGCAATAAGTGCATAGCTTTCAATAATCACTTTAAATGTCAGTAAGCTAAATGCTCTAATCAACATCCTAGGGTGGCTGAATGGAAAAATAAAACAAGACCTATCTACATGCTGCCTATAAGAGACTCACTTCATATATAAACACACACACAGACTGAAAGTAAAAGGATGAAAAATGATATTCCATGCAAAATGACTTGAAAATAAAGCTGGGGTAGCAATACTCATATCAGACAAAATTGACGTTAAGGCAAAGGCTGAAACAAAAGGCAAAGAATGGCATTACATAATGACAAAGGGGTTAATCCAAGAAAAGGATATAATATTTGTAAATATTTATGCACCCAATATAAAAGCACCAAAATATATGAAGTAAATATTAACAGACAAAAGGGAGAAACTAATGGTAAGAGTAGGAGACTTTAAATAACACCTCACTTATATCAACAGATAGATCATCCAGACAGAAAATCAACAAGGAAACATTGGTCTTTAAAGACACATCAGACCAGATGGACTTAAGAGAAATCTATAGAACATTCCGTCAAAAAACTGCAGAATATTCATTCTTTTCAAGTGTATATGAAACTTTTTCCTGGATAGATAGCATGCTAGGCCACAAAACTAGTCTCAATGAGTTTTAAAATATTAAAGTGATATCAAACATCTTTTCTGACCACAATGATAAGAAACTAGAACTCAATTACAGGAAGAAAACTGGATAATACACAAACACATGGAAACTAAACAACATGATACCAAACAACCAATTGGTCAAAGAAAAAATCAAAGAGAAAATCAAAAGATACCTTGAGATAAATGAAAATGGAAATGCAACTTTCCAAAATCTATTGGATGCAGCAGAAGCAGTTCTAAGAGAGAATAAATAGTATAGTAATACAGACTTACCACAAGAACAAGAAAAATTCCAAATAAACAATCTTAACTTTACATCTAAATGAACTAGAAAAAGAATAACATACAAAGCCAAAAGTTAGTAGAAGGAAGGAAATAATAAAGATCTAGCAGAAATAAATACAATTGAGACTAAAAAAATGAAAAAAAATCAGTAAAATTAAGAGCTAATTCTTTGAAAAGATATAAAAAATTGATAAACATTTAGCCAGACTCATCAAGAAAAAGAGAGAGTTTCCAAATAAACAAAATCAGAAATGAAGGAGGATTAGTTACAAATAATACTACAGAAATACAAAGAGACTTCTAAGAGACTTTAAGAGAAGTCTAAGAGACTTCTAAGAGACTTCTATGAACAAGTATATGCCAACAAATTGTACAACCTAGAAGCAATAGGTAATCTTCCAAGATTAGAAACATAATCTTCCAAGACTGAATCAGGAAGAAATAGAAAATCTGAATGTACCAGTTATTAGTAATGAAATTGAATCAGTAATCAAAAAACTTCCAACAAACAAAAATCCAGGACCAGATGAATTCACAGGTGAATTCTATCACACATTTAAAGAAGAGTTAATACATAACCTTCTCAAACTATTCCAAAAATATTGAAGATGAAAGGAATGCTTTCTAAATCATTTTATGAAACCAGCATTATTACCCTGATACCAAAACCAGACAGAGACACTACAAAAAAATTACAGGCCAATATTCCTTATGAGCACAGGTGCAAAAATCCTCAATCAAATATTAGCAAACCAAATTCAACAATACATTAAAAAGGATGATATATCATGATCAAATGAGACTTATTCCAGGGATGCTAGAATGGTTCAGTATCCACAGATCAACCAACATGATCCACCACATTAACAAAACAAAGAATAAAAATCACATGATCATATCAATAAATTCAGGAAAAGCATTTGACCAAATTCAACATCCATTTATGGTAAAACTCTCAACGTGGGAAGAGAGTGTTCATATTTCAGCATAATAAAGGTCATGTTTGAAAAACCTACAGCCTACAGCTTTTCAATGGTGAAAAGCTGAAAACGTTTCTTCTAAGATCAGGAACAAGACAAGGATGCCCACTCTTGCCACTTTTATTCAACATAATATTGAAAGTCCTAAAATGTATTTTGTATGTTTTTGATTCTTTGATATTTATTTTAACTGGCTTTATAACTAGCAACATGGTCAACTTTTAAACATTAGCAATATGTATTTAAGAAGAATAATTTCTGGGTTTAGAGTTCTCTTTATTTCCATCAGATTGTGTTTGGTATTGAGGAAGGGACCCCATAAAGATTGGAAGAGAATTGTCCTAACAGACTGCTCACTTCTTACTCCAAGTGGACTAGTCATGACTTGGGTATGTTATAGATTAATATTTGTTCCCCATTTGTCTAGCTTCCAGGAGGAAAGATTTGCCTAAACACAGGTGACCAGTTGTCCTACCCTTTGTTCCTCCCCAAGAAGGTGGACTGAGTTATCTGGTTCATGAATGACAGCTCTAACACTAGGTCACATTGTAGAATACCATTCAGCTTTATCAGTGACTTAGTTAGCTTTATCTGTGGCAACAAAAAATGCCAATACATCAGTGCATAACAACCACAAATATTTGTTTCTTGCTCATGTTACATAGGAGCTGCAGGCCAGCTGTACCTTTGCTCAGCTCTACTGTGTTTGGCAGAGCCTGGCTATAGCTTGACTCAGCCTGGCTTGGTGTCACATGTCTTTTCAGTTCAGAGATCCAGGCACTTGTATTATCCCTTATCTGAGACATGCTATTCTAATAGGTGAGGGCAACCCTCTCAAATACAACTTGAAGCTTCTACTAAAAAATGGCACATATCACATCTGATTACATCCCATTAGCTAAAGAATACCCCAGGACCCAGCCCAAAGTCAATAAGAGAGGGACATAAACTCTTCCCAAATGATGCAACAAAAACTTACATGACAATGAGTGGGAACATACAACCCTATCATAGGGAAGAAGCAAATAATTGGGAAATTATACTTCCATTTTCCACAATTACCTATAAAGGAAATATTTTTCTTTCCATCTTCCTGAATACTAAGTGCATCAGCTAAAATAATGGAGAATGCAAGGGTCATTTATGGGATCTTCTAAAAACCAAAAAAAAAAAAAAAACCCAAACCCCAAACCAAACTAACTCTCATTAATATTTCTCAGTTCTTCTATTTTTTGTGAATGTCATAGGTGTAAAATGGTAAAAATAGAGTTATCATATGATCCAGCAATCCCAATCCTGTGCATATATCTAGAAAAAAGCAAAAACTCCAATTTGAGAAGATACATACACCCAATGTTCATAGCAGCACTATTTACGATAGCCAGGATATGGAAACAACCTGAATGTCTATTGACAGATGAGTGGAAAAAGAAGATGCAGTATATATATATATATATATTTACTCAGTCATAAAAAAGAATGAAATAATGTCACTTGCAGCAACATGAATGGACCTAGAGATTATCATACCAAGTGAAGTAAGCCAAACAGAGAAAGAAAAATATCATGATATCACTTATATGTGGAGTCTAAAAAATGATACAAATTAACTTATTTACAAAACAGAAATAGACTTACAGATATAGAAAACAAACTTATGGTTACCAAAGTGGAAAGGGAGGGAGGGATAAATTGGGAATTTGGGATTAACAGATGTACACTACTATATATAAAAAAGACAAGCAACAAAGACCTACTATATTGCACAGGGAACTATATTTATTATCTTGTAATAACCTATAATGGAAAAGAATCTGAAAAAGAATATATATATATATATATATATATATATATATATATATATATATATATATATATATAAAACTGGATTACTTTGCTGTACACCTGAAACATTGTAAATCAACTATACTTCAATAAAAAAATAAATAAAATAAAAACCAAACCAATCCTCATCAACATTTCTCAGATCTTCTATTTTTTGTGTGTCATAGATGTAAAAAGGCATAAAATTTTTATTTAAATGTTTCTGATTGCTAGTGAGGCCAGATATATTTTCGTGTGTTTATTAGCTACTTGATTCTCCCTTCTTCTGAGATGTCTGTTCATATTTTTTACCTATTTCTTAGGTTTTTTTCTTCTGCTTATTGAGTTTTATGTGTTCTTTATATATTCCGAATATTAATGCTTTGATGATTAAATATGTTTCAAATAATATTTCAGACTAAGGTTTTACTTTTCTCTTTTTAAAAAATGATGTCTTTTCCACCTAGAGGGATGGGATAGGGCTGGTGGGAGGGAGACACAAGAGGGAGGGGATATGGGGATATATGTATACATATAGTTGACTCACTTTGTCATACAGCAGAAACTAACACACCATTGTAAAGCAATTATACTCCAATAAAGATATTAAAAAAAAAATAGTAAGATGTGAAACTACCTTTGAGTATCTGTAAAGGAGGTGGGTGTAACCGGTTTAAACCCCTTCCACACACTGAGTATATAAGGTTGGGAGCTGGATAAAAAAAGAGAGAATTTTTAAGAGAGTATTGATGTGTTATGAGTCACTCCCTGCCCTGTGGAAGGAGGGAAAGATATTTTCCCTCAACTAAATCCTAAAGGAATGGGCTTTAACATGACAAGAGAGCTTGATATGCATTTCCAAGAAAGTGTGTGACAGAATGGACTTATGTCATACTTATAAATCCAAAGTGGAGGGAAAGAGCAGGGTATTGAAACAAAGGATATATGAGTATTCGTCATGGGCATGATGTGGGAGAGGTGCAAGACTGAGATGGGATTACTTGGATCCTACCCAAGAGAACCACCTAGTAAAACAGGGAGTCTTAACAAAAAGAATCAGGAAGTATAGGCACTGGTTGCTTAGGAGTTAAGAGGAAGTCATAGGCAATGAGCTGGAAAGAGATGCCTTTGCAAGCTCAAGGGAATTGCAGTTATAGATACACAGTAACATGGAGCTGCTCCTCAAGGCACCTCATGAGAAAAACATGCCAGCTTTAAACACCTCTCATGTCCAGAGAGCACCAATGCTAGACTCACCATACCAACCAAGAGGTCAGACGTCTGGAGGCAGAGGAGCATTGTTGCTATGTGAGCAAAGAGAGAAGCAGCTGACCGCACCTCTTTTTACAATGCATGTGGCAATAAGCTTAAGCTGACGGAGGGAAAATGTTTTAATTTTAGATGTAGTTTGATTATAAATGAGACTGGATCTGTTACTCACTGAACTAAAACTATTTTTCTTATTGGAAATGTGTATAAGAATTTTTACTATGTGAGAACAGTAAGAAAAGTCATTGACTCTTCCTTGGTTTTCATCCAAGGGTCAGGGGAACAGCTATTCTAGATACTTTCAGGATATCTACTTCCCAAATTCCTAGATTTCATTTTAAGCAAACATGAATGCCAAGACTTCCATATTTATAAGATTGGAAATACCTATTTATGAACCAAAATTGGTTGTTTTCCTTCCCAATTATAAATGTCATAAATTATTTTATTTAATCTTAACAACCAACTTATAAAATGGACTTTACAAAGTTGGAAATTGATGCTCAGAGTGATTAAGAAACTTTCCTAAGCTCACAGTTAATAAGTGAATGAGCCACAATTATAACCCTGGTCAAACAGCTTGACTACAACACAAACAGGGCATTTTCTATGCCAAGTTGCCCATTTTTATACCAGGATGTTACCTTATTTTGATTTAGGTGCCCGGTAGGGTGGTTCCTCAACACCTAGAACTTTCTATACTGTATTGCAATTGCTTGTTTAATTCTTTGCCTCCAATTAGGGTCTGGGAATGCTAAGATGGCATCTACCTCTTCATTGTTGCCTATCTAGCTTGTAGCACAAATAAAAGGGATTCAATATACATTTTTCAAAAGAATGAATAAGGAAAAAAGCTGATATAAATTATGTGTTGTGTTATCAGCATTATACTTACCATGGAATTAAATCTTCCCTTTGGATGGCCCTGAGACAGCTACTAGACAGTGCCATTTATGCCTCTTAAAAGTTGCAAGTTTCAGTTCGAAATTTGATGTTGAGATCAGGGCAAGTGGTTCAGTTCAGACAAAAAAAGTATTTGTTGAGTACAAACGATGTCTTAGGAAATTTTCTAGTTTCTAGTAATACAAAAATAAAGACATTTTCTATGTCATCTAGAAACTTACAATCTAAAGACACATGTAGATGCACACAAAGTTAATTTTCAATATGGCAACTATAAGGAAAGAAGTATGTACTGGTTAACTTATCATGGTCACTTAACACAGGGAAAGCTACCTGGTTGAGAGGGCAGCTGAGATGACTTGAAGCGTGAAAAGAAATGAATCGAATGAAAATAGAGGAAGGGTGGTGCTTCAGATATAGGAAACTGCATGCATAGGTGCATGGAGGTGCAACCGTGTAGCATTTCTGAGGAAATACAGGTTATTTGATTTTATTAGGCATGACATGAAGTGGGACTAGAAAGGTAAAAGTGCCTAAATGAAACAAGTAAATGAATCATTTCCCATTGTTCATTGTAGGTACTCTTCTGCATGTCATGACTAACAATGAAATAATAAACATAAAGAGGGCTATTCTTCCAGGGTTAGCAGGAAGAGGAAGAGATGGATCTCAGTCAGCACCCCTGGAGGAGTCTTCCTACACACCATCTAAGGTCTTGATGCATTGCAATGAATGCTCTCACACTTTCCCCAAAGTATCATCTCATCCAATGAAAAGGACCACAAATAAGTGAAAGTGAGCAGAGGCATCGCTTGGGAGATGCAAGGGCAGGCAGTGATAAGATTATGTAATTAGAAGCCTTGAGATAGCTTTAGTCATGTTGGCAAGGACAGAAATCTAGGTAGGGGACTTTCACCAGAGCAGAACTACCAACTAAGGTCTGAAGTGAGATTAAATAGGGAGGGTATACACATGATGGGAGCGGTTTAAGATGAGAAGCGGAATAGGTGGAAAAAGTGCTTGTCAGACTAGGTCAGTGTCCTATTTGGACAGCTGAGAAAATAGTGTAACAGCATTAGGCTACTAAAAACTGCTCGGTGACAACTTTCCGCAGTCATTCTTCCTTCCTACTTATGACATGTAGAAAGGTCAAGGACCTACAGCTGAAGGATTAGACAAAAGCCGTGTCAGCTTTGGTTCTAATAGTCCTCATCTGATTAGAGAGTATCCCTGCTTCTTCCTAATGCTTCGGATCTCCAGGGTCCAGATGAGCTGAATACCCTAAGGTTCCTGCTCCCCGCCATCTGACACATCTCTTGGGACTGGGACTGAGACCTCTGTTAGTCCCCATACGGTTTGTACTGTCCCAAAGAGGCCACTCCAGAAAGCTGTAGGGTGACAAGGAGAGCAGGTGAACAAATCTGAATGTAAATATATTTAATTTGTAAGTTTGTTTATTTATTTATTTATTTATTTATATTGCGCTTTTATGTATTTCACAGGCACTGATTGAGTGGAGGGAGAGGCTACTGGTAATGTAATACACAAGTTACCAATCCAGGCTTTGAAGTCAAACAACACTCAGTTTAAATCCCAAATCTGCCACTTCCTAGCTGTGTGACTTGGAGGAGGTTGTGTCTCAGGGTCTCCATTTCCTCATCCCTCAGCTGGAGCTATAAATGTTCACCACTACATGTTATATGGTTTCCATAAGACGCTGCATGTGCAGAGCCTAGCACTGGGCTTTCAACAGAGTAAGTGCTCAGGACACCATGGCGTTAAGAAAAATTATGATAGTAAGGAGGAGGAGGAAAAGGAGACGATGAGGCAACATGCTTCATGCCTTCCCACAAAATAGTGGGGGGCTGATATAAAGAGGGGAATGGAAGAGAGGCTCAAGTGTTGGAAAGGAGGAGGAGAGAGGCTGTCAGCTGACTGTGCTATAGCCAACTTTCAGGCTTTGAAATGGATCACAAGTACCTCATATGGAGGAATAATATTTACATTTCTTTCCATTTTCATTCATTTCGCTGGATGATAAATGGGCTTCTTTTAAATCTCCCACTGACACTAGAATCTCTAGCGAGCGTGTGTATGCTTTGTGTCCAAGTCCACTGTAGCTGTGTGACCCCTACTTATTTAGCCCTAGGAAGTCTTTAATGCAGAGAGTCCTTTAAGGCTCTCCAGTTTGGATGGGACAGTTAAGTATAGTCTGCTCTCCCCACACAGTACGGATGCCCCTAATGTTATATTCTTCACCGAAAAGGGTTATAATGAGTCATCTCTTCCTTTTGCCTTTTTGCTGCTTCTGAATTATTACAAGAGAGATATTCTCACCACTTTTTTTTCTAGAGGATAAAAGTAAGATTCACATAAGTATCTTAGACCTTGTGCTTTTTGAGATTCCTTGCCTTATTTATATCAATGATTATATTAGGGTGAAACATAATACAAACCAATAATGCTTTTAGGGGTGTACAATTATTATGTGAAGGGCAGTCATGAGCCACCCCCCTACTTACAAAAAGCATGTTAGATTTATGGGTAATGAATAGGATCAAACCCACAACCCATTTTGCTGTAAGAAAATTATTCACTTGTTCTGCATGTGCTAGTGGCGGACTTCGTCAGGTTTTAACTAATCATACGTAGGTAATGCTGGGGTGGGACAGAGGTTTGGGTTAATAGTTCTTCTAGCATTTAGAAACTCCTATCAGGAAGCATATGTAACAACATTTATTATTTTAATAAAAATGTGAAACTGGTCCCAAAATGGATTTGATCACCACATACACCAGATTTTCATGCTACTTGGTCTCTGAGTGAAGCTACTGATTGTGTGACTTCTGGATCCTGGTGCAATTCCACAGAGACCCAAAGCTGAAGAGGACAAGGGTTGAAGCAAAGCTCAGAGATTGAAGGCAGCCATTCTTCCGGGCATGAGGAAAGAATAGAATCTAGTACTTTCGTTCCTTTGTTAACAAGCAGTTTTGAAATTAGTCACTGGCCACATGTGACTGTGGAACGCTTGGAATGCGGCTGGTCAGAATTGACATGTTCAGGAAGTATGAAATACACACCATAGGGAGCTTCAAGATGGCAGAAGAGTAAGACGTGGAGACCACCTTCCTCCCCAGAAATACATCAGAAATACATGTACACGTGGAACAACTCCTACAGAACACCTACTGAACGCTGGCAGAAGACGTCAGTCCTCCCAAAAGGCAAGAAACTCCCCACGTACCTGGGTAGGGCAAAAGAAAAAAGAAAAAACAGAGACAAAAGAATAGGGACGGGACCTGCACCAGTGGGAGGGAGCCGTGCAGGAGGAAAGGTTCCCACACACTAGGAAGCCCCTTCGCGGGCGGAGACTGCGGGTGGTGGAGAGGGGAAGCTTCGGAGCCACGGAGGAGAGCGCAGCCACAGGGGTGCAGAGGGCAAAGCGGAGAGATTCCCGCACAGAGGAACGGTGCCGAGCAGCACTCACCAGCCCGAGAGGCTTGTCTGCTCACCCGCCGGGGCGGGCGGGGGCTGGGAGCTGAGGCTCGGGCTTCAGTCGGATCGCAGTGAGAGGACTGGGGTTGGCGGTGTGAACACAGCCTCAAGGGGTTAGTGCGCCACAGCTAGCCGGGAGGGAGTCCGGGGAAAAGTCTGCAGCTGCCGAAGAGGCAAGAGACTTTTTCTTGCCTCTTTGTTTCCTGGTGCGCGAGGAGAGGGGATTCAGAGCGCCGCCTAAACGAGCTCCAGAGACGGGCGCGAGCCGCGGCTATCAGCGCGGACCACAGAGACGGGCATGAGACGCTAAGGCTGCTGCTGCCGCCACCAAGAAGCCTGTGTGCAAGCACAGGTCACTCTCCACACCTCCCCTCCCGGGAGCCAGTGCAGCCCGCCACTGCCAGGGTGCCGTGATCCAGGGACAACTTCCCCAGGAGAACGCACAGCGGGCCTCAGGCTGTTGCAACCTCACGCTGGCCTCTGCCGCCGCAGGCTCGCCCCGCATCCGTATCCCTCCCTCCCCCCGGCCTGAGTGAGCCAGAGCCCCCGAGTCAGCTGCTCCTTTAACCCCGTCCTGTCTGAGCGAAGAACAGACGCCCTCAGGCGACCTACACGCAGAGGCGGGTCCAAATCCAAAGCTGAACCCTGGGAGCTGTGCGAACAAACAAGAGAAAGGGAAATTTCTCCCAGCAGCCTCAGGAGCAGCGGATTAAATCTCCACAATCAACTTGATGTACCCTGCATCTGTGGAATACCTGAATAGACAACGAATCATCCCAAATTCAGGAGGTGGACTTTGGGAGCAACGATATATATATGTATTTTTTCCCTTTTTCCCTTTTTGTGAGTGTGTATGTGTATGCTTCTGTGTGTGATTTTGTCTGTATAGCTTTGGCTTTACCATTTGTCCTAGGGTTCTGCCTGTCCGTTTTTTTTGTTTGTTTTTTTGTTTTTTTGTTTTTTTTTACTTAAAAAAATTTTTTTTTCTTAATAATTATTTTTTATTTTAATAACTATTTTATTTTATTTTACTTTATTTTATTTCATTTTATTTTGTCTTCTTCTTTCTTTCTTTCTTTTTCTCCCTTTTATTCTGAGCCGTGTGGAGGGCAGGCTCTTGGTGCTGCAGCCAGGCGTCAGGGCTGTGCCACTGAGGTGGGAGAGCCAAGTTCAGGACACTGGCCCACAAGAGACCTCCCAGCTCCACATAATATCAAATGGCGAAAATCTCCCAGAGATCTCCATCTCAATGCCAAGACCCAGCTCCACTGAACGACCAACAAGCTACAGTGCAGGACACCTTATGCCAAACAACTAGCAAGACAGGAACACAACCCCATCCATTAACACAGAGGCTGCCTAAAATAATAATAAGGCCACAGACACCCCAAAACACACAACCAGACGTGGACCTGTCCACCAGAAAGACAAGATCCAGCCTCATCCACCAAAACACAGGCACTAGTCCCCTCCACCAGGAAGCCTACACAACCCACTGAACCAACCTTAGCCACTGGGGACAGACACCAAAAAAATGGAAACTGCGAACTTGCAGCCTGTAAAAAGGAGACCCCAAACACAGTAAGTTAAGCAAAATGAGAAGGCAGACAAACACACAGCAGATGAAGGAGCAAGGCAAAAACCCACCAGACCTAATAAATGAAGAGGAAATAGGCAGTCTACCTAAAAAAGAATTCAGAATAATGATAGTAAAAATGATCCAAAATCTTGGAAATAGAATGGAGAAAATAAAAGAAACATTTAACAAGAACCTAGAAGAACTAAAGTGCTGAACTCTAAACTAACAAACAGTGATGAACAACACAATAAATGAAATTGAAAATTCTCTAGAAGGGATCAATAGCTGAATAACTGAGGCAGAAGAAGGATAAGTGACCTGGAAGACAAAATAGTGGAAATAACTACTGCAGAGCAGAATAAAGAAAAAAGAATGAAAAGAATTGAGGACGGTCTCAGAGACCTCTGGGACAACATTAAACGCACCAACATTCGAATTATAGGGGTCCCAGAAGAAGAAGAGAAAAAGAAAGGGACTGAGAAAATATTTGAAGAGATTATAGTTGAAAACTTCTCTAATATGGGAAAGGAAATAGTTAATCAAGTCCAGGAAGCACAGAGAGTCCCATACAGGGTAAATCCAAGGAGAAACACTCCAAGACACATATTAATCAAACTATCAAAAATTAAAAACAAAGAACAAACATTAAAAGCAGCAAGGGAAAAACAACAAATAGCACATAAGGGAATCCCCTAAGGTTAACAGCTGATCTTTCAGCAGAAACTCTGCAAGCCAGAGGGAGTGGCAGTACATATTTAAAGTGATGAAGGAGAAAAACCTACAACCAAGATTACTCTACCCAGCAAGGATCTCATTCAGATTGAACAGAGAAATTAAAACCTTTACAGACAAGCAAAAGCTAAGAGAATTCAACACCACCAAACCAGCTTTACAACAAATGCTAAAGGAACTTCTCTAGGCAGGAAACACAAGAGAAGGAAAAGACCTACAATAATAAACCCAAAACAATTAAGAAAATGGTAATAGGAACATACATATCGATAATTACCTCAAATGTAAATGGATTAAATGCTCCAACCAAAAGACATAGACTGGCTGAATGGATACAAAATCAAGACGCGTATATATGCTGTCTACACGAGACCCATTTCAGACCTAGAGACACATACAGACTGAAAGTGAGGGGATGGAGAAAGATATTCCATGCTAATGGAAATCAAAAGAAAGCTGGAGTAACAATTCTCACATCAGACAAAATAGACTTTAAAACAAAGACTATTACAAGAGACAAAGAAGGACACTACATAATGATCAAGGGATCAATCCAAGAAGAAGATATAACAATTGTAAATATTTATGCACCCAACATAGGAGCACCTCAATACATAAGGCAAATACTAACAGCCATAAAATGGGAAATTGACAGTAACACAATCATAGTAGGGGACTTTAACACCCCACTTTCACCATTGGAAAGATCATCCAAAATGAAAACAAATAAGGAAACACAAGCTTTAAAATATACATTAAACAAGATGGGCTTAACTGATATTTATAGGACATTCCATCCAAAAACAACAGAATACACATTCTACTCAAGTACCCATGGAACACTCTCCAGGATAGATCATATCTTGGGTCACAAATCAAGCCTTGGTAAATTTAAGAAAATTGAAATTGTATCAAGTATCTTTTCTGACCACAACGTTATGAGACTAGATATCAATTACAGGAAAAATCTGTAAGAAATACAAACACATAGAGGCTAAACAACACACTACTTTATAACCCAGAGATCACTGAAGAAATCAAAGAGGAAATCAAAAAATACCTAGACACAAATGACAATGAAAACACAACGACCCAAAACCTATGGGATGCAGCAAAAGCAGTTCTAAGAGGGAAGTTTATAGCAACACAATCCTACCTCAAGAAACAAGAAACATCTCAATTAAAAAACCTAACCTTACACCTAAAGCAATCAGAGAAAGAAGAACAAAATACCCTCAAATTTAGCAGAAGGAAAGAAATCATAAAGGTAGGCCAGAAATTAATGAAAAAGAAATGAAGGAAACGATAGCAAAGATCAATAAAACTAAAAGCTGGTGCTTTGAGAAGATAAACAAAACTGATAAACCATTAGCCAGACTTATCAAGAAAAAAAGGGGGAAGACTCAAATCAATAGAATTAGAAATGAAAAAGGAGAAGTAACAACTGACACTGCAGGAATACAAAGGATCATGAGAGAATGCTACAAGCAACTCTATGCCAGTAAAATGGACAACCTGGAAGAAATGGACAAATTCTTAGAACCGCACAACCTTCCGAGACTGAACCAGGAAGAAATAGAAAATATGAACAGACAAATCAGAAGCACTGAAATTGAAACTGTGATTTAAAATCTACCAACAAACAAAAGCCCAGGACCAGATGACTTCACAGGCAAATTATATCAGTTAGAGAAGAGCTAACACCTATCCTTCTCAAACTCTTCCAAAATATAGCAGAGGGAAGAACACTCCCAAACACATTCTACGAGGCCACCATCACTCTGATACCAAAACCAGACAAAGATGTCACAAAGCAAGAAAACTACGGGCCAATATCACTGATGAACATAGATGCAAAAATCCTCAACAAAATACTAGCAAACAGAATCCTACAGCACATTAAAAGGATCATACACTATGATCAAGTGGGGTTTATCCCAGGAATGCAAGGATTCTTCAGTATACGCAAGTCAATCAACGTGATACACCACATTAACAAATGGAAGGAGAAAAACCATAGGATCATCTCAATAGATGCAGAGAAAGCTTTTGACAAAAGTCAACACCCATTTATTATAAAAACCCTCCAGAAAGTAGGCATAGAGGGAACTTTCCTCAACATAATAAAAGCCGTATATGACAAACCCACAGCAAACATCGTCCTCAATGGTGAAAAACTGAAACCATTTCCACTAAGATCAGGTCAAGACAAGGTTGCCCACTCTCACCATTATTATTCAACATAGTTTTGGAAGTTTTAGCCACAGCAATCAGAGAAGAAAAAGAAATAAAAGGAATCCAAATTGGAAAAGAAGAAGTAAAGCTGTCACTGTTTGCAGATGACATGATACTATACATAGAGAATCCTAAAGATGCTACCAGAAAACTACTAGAGCTAATCAATGAATTTGGTAAAGTTGCAGGATACTAAATTAATGCACAGAAATCTCTTGTATTCCTAGACACTAATGATGAAAAATCTGAAAGTGAAATTAAGAAAACACTCCCATTTACCATTGCAACAAAAAGCATAAAATATCTGGGAATAAGCCTACCTAAGGAGACAAAAGACCTGTATGCAGAAAATTATAAGACACTGATGAAAGAAATTAAAGATGATACAAATAGATGGAGAGATATACCATGTTCTTGGATCGGAAGAATCAACATTGTGAAAATGACTCTACTACCTAAAGCAATCTACAGATTCAATACAATCCCTATCAAACTACCACTGGCATTTTTCAGAGGACTAGAACAAAAAATTTCACAATTTGTATGGAAACACAAAAGACGGCAAATAGCCAAAGCAATCTTGAGAAAGAAAAATGGAGCTGGAGGAATCAGGCTCCCTGACTTCAAACTATATTACAAAGCTACAGTAATCAAGACAGTATGGTACTGGCACAAAAACAGAAATATAGATCAATGGAACAGTATAGAAAGCCCAGAGATAAACCCACGAACATATGGTCACTTTATCTTTGATAAAGGAGGCAAGAATATACAGTGAGGAAAAGACAGTCTCTTCAATAAGTGGTGCTGGGAAAATTGGACAGCTACATGTAAAAGAGTGAAATTAGAACACTCCCTAACACCATACACAAAAATAACCTCAAAATGGATTAAAGACCTAAATGGAAGGCCAGACACTGTAAAAGTGTTAGAGGAAAACATAGGCAGAACACTCTATGACATAAATCACAACAAGATCCTTTTTGACCCACCTCCTAGAGAAATGGAAATAAAAGCAAAAATAAACAAATGGGACCTAATGAAACTTAAAAGCTTTTGCACAGCAAAGGAAACCATAAACAGGACGAAAAGACAACCCTCAGAATGGGAGAAAATATTTACAAATGAAGCAACTGACAAAGGATTAATCTCCAAAACATACAAGCAACTCATGCAGCTCAATATCAAAAAAACAAACAACCCCATCCAAAAATGGGCAGAAGACCTAAATAGACATTTCTCCAAAGACGATATACAGATTGCCAACAAATACATGAAAGAATGCTCAACATCCTTAATCATTAGAGAAATGCAAATCAAAACTACAATGAGATATCATCTCACTTTGGTCAGAATGGCCATCATCAAAAAATCTATAAACAATAAATGCTGGAGAGGGTGTGGAGAAAAGGGAACTCTCTTGCACTGTTGGTGGGAATGTAAATTGATACAGCCACTGTGGAGAACAGTATGGAGGTTCCTTAAAAAACTAAAAATAGAACTACCATATGCCCCAGCAATCTCACTACTGGGCATATACCCTGAGAAAACCATAATTCAAAATGAGTCATGTACCACAATGTTCATTGCAGCCCTATTTACAATAGCCAGGACATGGAAGCAACCTAAGTGTCCATCAACAGATGAATGGATACAGAAGATGTGGCACATATATACAATGGAATATTACTCAGCCATAAAAAAGAATGAAACTGAGTTATTTGTAGTGAGGTTGGTGGACCTAGAGACTGTCATACAGAGTGAAGTAAGTCAGAAAGAGAAAAACAAATACCGTATGCTAACACATATATATGGAATCTAAAAAAAGTAAAAAGAAAAAAAATGGGCAGAAGAACCTAGGGGCAAGACGGGAATAAAGACACAGACCTACTAGAGAATGGACTTGAGGATACGGGGAGGAGGAAGGGTAACCTGGGACAAAGTGAGAGAGTGGCATGGACATATATACACTACCAAACGTAAAATAGATAGCTAGTGGGAAGCAGTCGCATAGCACAGGGAGACCAGCTCAGTGCTTTGTGACCACCTAGAGGGGTGGGATAGGGATGGTGGGAGGGAGGGAGATGCAAGAGGGAAGAGATATGGGGACATATGTATATGTATAACTGATTCGCTTTGTTATAAAGCAGAAATTAACACACCATTGTAAAGCAATTATACTCTAATAAAGATATTTAAAAAAAAAAAGAGACACACACCAGATTGGAAAGACTCCGTTTGAAAAAAGAATGTAAAACACTCATTAATAATTTTATATTGATTGTGTGTTAAATGCTAATTTAGATATTGGGTTAAATAAACTTCATTATCCAAAGTAATTTTACCTGTTTTCTTTTTACTTTTTATAGTGTGGCTCTAAAATTTAAATTCAAAGTTATGTATGTAGCTCTCATTATGTTTTGACTGGACAATACTACTCCAAAACCTTGCCTCAAAGTAGATAAATGATTATTCTCCTGAAGTCATCTACTTTCATGTTTGTGTCCTTTCACAAAGTGTTTATCAACATTTATTGCTTTCCAGTTAATTTCAGTCAGCTTCTCTTGAAGGCCAGGTAAACAACGTAGCTGGAAAAAGTCTAATGCATTTTCTTGCCTAATCACATGAGATGTTGCATCTGTATTTCTCTTAAACCACAAATGATGAACAATCCACAAACACTTCATCTGGTTTATATAGTCATCAGCT
Source organism: Eubalaena glacialis (assembly GCF_028564815.1). Taxonomy (NCBI): domain Eukaryota; kingdom Metazoa; phylum Chordata; class Mammalia; order Artiodactyla; family Balaenidae; genus Eubalaena; species Eubalaena glacialis. Next base: position 93,164,438 of record NC_083720.1, on the reverse strand, counting down.
GAATGTTCTTCCTGTGGGTGTAAGAATAACTGACAAAGGAAATTCCATAGAAATTTTCCAGTTGCTTTTTAAGATGCCATCAATTGTAAATTTGTATCAGATACCAAAATGTACCATTTGAATTACACAGGAAATGACCATTGATAGGTACAGAAACTATAAATTCAGAGAACAAAATATACAGTGGTTTAGTTAATTGTATGCTGAACAAGAACACAAATATTCATTCCTATTAACATGAAAGAAATGTGACACAGAGACATGAAATGAGCAAATATTGTTGGAAAAATGGCACTGATAGACTTGTTTGATGCAAGGTTGCCACAAAACTTTAATTTGTAAAAAACACAGTATCTGAGAAACACAATAAAGCAAACTGCCATAAAACGAGGTTTCCTTGTATATGTAATATGATATATAAATAATCTCCTATATAATAAATAAATGTATATTATATAAAAGGAGATTTATTTTGAAGAATTGGCTCACACATTGAAGGAGGCTGAGGTGTCCATAATAGAAGGCACAAAGGTCATGTAACAGGGATACCTAAGAGAGCCTGGAGGGCGATGATCAGGGAAGACGTCTCTGAGAAAGTGACATTTCAGCCGAGGCTTCAAGAATCAGTGAGGCCTGGACAGGATGTGGAGAATGGGAAGTGATAGGCCTATGGGAGGTAACTAAGGATGGAGAGACTCTGGTACCTTTGAAGAGCTGTAAGAAGGCCAGTTGGCTGGAGCACAGTGAGAAGAAGATGAGGCTAACAAGATGAAATAGCTGCGGACCACTCACACAGGGTCTGATGTTACATTACTATCCTTTCTGGGGAGACAAGTAATAAAATGCAGACCCATGCTCAACAACACTAACCACAGCAGTAGCAATGGAAATAGCACTGCTGAGGGTTTACTCTGTGTTGTGCCCTGCTCTGGGAGTTTTAAACTTAATATTGTATTTAATCTTCACAACAACCAATTTATTATGTTCCATTATATTGATAGGATATGGGTATTAGCTTACAGAGGGTGGGCAATTTTAAGTTGACATGGCCAATAAGTGACAAAGCCAGAATTGGAAAGCAGGGTTTTCTAATTCTAGATTCTGTATTTTTACCAGAGTTCTACCCTGAATATTGTCTTATACAATATTTAAGTGAACCCCCTTCCATATGAATTAGCTGTAATTGTTGTTTCAAAGTCTTTTTTCAAGGCAAGCATTGTTTTCATTTTCTCCTTAGGCAAGGCTTATCAAAAGATACTTCCTTCCCTTCCTCACAGGATTCTGTCTAGAAAACCCAAATGAGAATTCCCTTGCCTCTTGATTGGTAGAGATTTTTTGCATGGCATTTGGGACAGATGAGTAGGGAGATTTAGGATCTATAGACCACACATTCCTTGTGCTGGTTCCATTAAAACACCTAAGAGTCTAGGTGAGAACAATTTATTCTTCCTGAGATGGTTGAAGTTGAAAAATAACATTTTGATAAATTTCCTCAATACGTTGAAGACTCTAATGGAACCCACTCTGGAATCTAGTGATATGGTCCAAAAGATAGTTTTAGAGTCCAACAGACCAGGGCTGAGTTCAAGTTCAGCCACTTATTAGCTTTGTGATCTCAGCAGATTAATTAACCTCCCTGAATCTCTGCTTCTCATCTGTGAAATAGGGATAATACAGATAATAAATAAGGGTAATAATAGTACCTACCTCACCTGAGTGTTGTGAGGATTAAAGGAGATAATATATATTCCAAGCTCAGTAATTGGTAGCCAGCCATTATCAATCCATCTTTTGGAGACATTGAATACCTTATGGGTTCAAATCTTAGGGCAGTCACAAAAATAGTCAACCTGAAGTATAATGCTTTGAATGATATAGCCAAATGAGACATAAAATGCCAAATAGTAAAACTGAATAACACATCTAAAATAACAAAACACTTGAAAGAAAAAACAAATTTAAAATTCCCAAGGTCATTTCTCTAAAAATGTTTTATTTTTCTTTTTAAGCTCAGCATTCAGTTCAATGCTAGGAAACCCAAATCCCTCAATAAATGTTTGGGTAATGAATGGTCAAATAATAAAGGAAGGAAGGAAGGAAGGAAGGAAAGATAGAAGGAAGGAAAGAAGGAAGGGAGGAAGGAATAGATGGATGAATACAGCGTCATTTGTTGAGCTGTGCAAATGTAAATTCAGTGACTGTCAGATGCACGTGTGACTCCAAACTGAGTCTAGCAAAGAGAAAGCAATGTGAACCTACTTACTTGGAAGATAGCCAGAAAGTAAGGTTAAAAAATAGAAACGCCATCAGGATCAGCAAGAAAAACTGATGAAGCCTTCCTAGTCCTATCCTTCCTGGCGATAGAGATATGCTTTAAGAAAATCATTGCTTAATTTTAGTTTTATGGACCTAGTTGTAACCTAAATGATCTTGCAGAAGGAACAGCTCTGCATTCACGGGCACCTATGCCTACAATGCACACCCTCAGATTCAGTTTCAAAGTTTATGCTCAGAAATAAACATTTCCAAGACATAGGGTATTTGTCTGTCCTTCAATTCATATATGCCACTCAGTTATAGGTAGTTTTCCAGGAATTTCCAGTACAAACTCCTGCTGTCCAAGCTAAGAGTTTTAAATATTGCATTGTTTCCCCAGAAAATACCATGTATCTAATTTTTGAGACAAAACAAATCAGAGGCAAATGCTTGGTTATTTAGGGAATCAAATCAAAATGTATTGCAGATGAATTAATTAATGCAAACAGAGATTGACAAAGGTGGCAGAGTGTGTATATTATATGTTGTCAGCATAATTTTAATGTTCAAGAAAAGTCACACACATAAGTCGAGAGTGCTATTTACAGAATTTTCTTCTCATGAATATATATATGTATATATATATAAAACATTGTGTACTCAAGATCTGATATGTCTATAAATGGAGGGAATCCAGCAATTGGCCATTAAGGGCAGAATTTAGTTTATTACACCTGTAGAGGGCTGGGGACAAGGTTAGACTGTTTAGGAGAGTTGTCTTTCCATGGCTCAATAATTTTCCATTCTGTCTTTGTCAAGAAAGTTATGGAAAGCAATCAATAAAAAGTTGGCTTACTGCAACACAGTAAGATTGAACTGTAGAGATTAAACTTGGCTGTGTTTATTAACAGTGAACACAAGCTGGATGTGGGCCCTCTTCACATAATCCTTTGTTGACTTAGGTACAGTAGTCGGCATTTATCAACATGTGTGTTAACAATGAATGTTTTTGTTTATATTAGTGAAGAATGTAAAGACCGGGGAAAACAGGTAAAAAACAGTGTATTAAGCACAAAAGGAAAAGAAGAATTAAGGTGATTAATAACTCATTTCAAAGAATACTTTTGACAATACACACAATTTACCAGTGTACCTGTGGGCATTTATCTTTATAATTCTACAATGTTCATCACCTTGACACTTCTGTCCTACATAAGAAGCATGAACACTGAAGTAGCTCTTATGGGGAAGAGAATACTACTGTTAAACAATAACAACAATAAAAGACCAGTCTGCCCCACATCAATTTCTCCTTCATGCTACATTTGCTGGAACTCATGGATATTTTCTCCTCTTGCTACATATATATATACATACTTGATGTTAAGTAGATTATATATTCTTCCTGGGCAAACAGTGTGTCTTCTATTCCTTTTGCACAAAATTATTTCTTCTCTATTCTTTTAACACTTCCTACTTCATTTATTTTATAAAAATCAACATGAAATATCTGTGGATGAATGCATAAATAAATGAATGAATGCACAAACATGTTTTTAAACTGCTAGACTATAACCTCCTTGAAGGTAGGAAACTTGTCTCAACTTTGCCTATTATATCATGACAAGAGTGGCCAAAACCCCAAAAAACAAAAAATTCCCTGAAACAAAAAAACAATCTCAGCAAATACACAGGGATTACCCCCTCCCAAGCCCCAAACTACTGATCCTAGACTAGATGTCAGAGTCCTTCTCAGTCTCAAGCCACTTAAGACCCTTCTCAATGAATTACAAATGGCCCCTGTATCTGAGCTATCTCTGGCACTTAGTAGGTGCCCAGTGAGTGTTTGCCAAATTGTGGATGTCATTTAAGATTTTCTATTAAAACAGAGACGTAAATGCAGAGACAAAGTGAGGGGAATGCAGGGATGTCATATTGGGGTTTTAACAAGAAAAATAAAAATTTTTATTAAAGACAGTTTTATTGCTTTAAGTGGAAACACTGTAAGGGTCTTTATTTCTTGTGTTATTTCCTCGTTTCCAAAGGTATGAAGAGTGATGTGCATTTTTTTAACACGTATCCAGGCTAACAATCACTGAACGCTCTGACCATAGTTAACGCTCTTATCTACCCAGATTGTTTGCCACGACTCCACACGCTGCCATCAGAGACCCACGGGTCTGGAGCAGCAAGCAGGACCAGGAAGGGGAAGCCATTTCCAGATATTGTACTTCTCAGGGGTTTAAAGGCAAAAGAGACCTTCTAGGTGAAAATAAGTACCTGCAACTAAATCTTGCATAAGCGTAGAGCAATAGTCTCTGGGCTCTGCATTAGAAATACCTCTTAGTTTCATATTTGTGGTTAATGCCACCCAAATGGTAAACTCACTTAAACCTAACATTCTGATTGTGGGCAGTGCCAAAGATTTAACTGGGAATGCTGTTATGTTTCCATCCTATGTCCTTGATTTTTCAAACAATTAGTGTGTCTCTTACCATCAGAGTCTCTGACAATTAAGGCTATTCAAAACCATGAAAATTGGGGGTTCTAGCTTCAGAAAAGGAAGACAAAACATTCTTCCAGTGCGCACTAGTCTTTATTTTTAACTTCATAGCTCATAAACATTGGTATTAATTAGCATCCTTTTACTGCACCTTGCATTGAATTGTAATTATTTGAGTCTCTGTTTCTACGGGTAGACCCTCTATAATAAGAAAGTATCTAATGCATTTTTCCATTCCCAGCATTCAGGATTATGCCTGGAACTCCTGGGAGATCTTTGAACCTTCCCTGAAATTGAATCTGTGCATATCTTTGAATTCTCCAAGCTTTAGTTTTCCGTGGATTAGGAGCTCAGCGTTCACGTGTGAGATGGAGTTACACGTAAGCAGAGGAGTTCCCAGTACAACAGGTTACAATTACAGGCAGGTATAGGTAGGAAATAAAAATGTTTTGTTTTGTTTTGATTTGCTTTTCAGATACCCTTACAAGATAAAGAAATTAGCTGGATTCATTTGAATATTTCTCTCAATTGCTTTTTAGAGAGTCAGAGAGCTCATATGCCTTTCAGATTCTGCATACAAGAGGATGGTGCTTTCCACCTGCTTGGGAGAAATACAAGCTTCTTTCACTGGTGCTGACTTAGAATCATACACATACAGACTAGAAAGAAATCTAGTCCCCACTGTCTAAAGGTTTAGTGACTCCAGAAGAAGATAAACATTTAAAGTAGCAACGGGATGTGTTTACCATTTTTGAACACCTTATACCATTGAAGAAATCTCTGCTCGGGCTCTATTTCTTTTCAGGCATTTCCTACATTTTTGTTGTTGAGTTTTGATAGATCTTAGAAAAGTTTTATCTTTTTCTGGTTGCCTGATACCTGAGGCTGGGGCAGAGCCTGCCATTCATCTCAATCTAGATCCTTATCCCCCCCCCCACTTTGTCTGTTATTTGTGCTGGGTCACAATTGACTTCAAAGGTGACTTTGGATAAAAAATAAATACAGCTTGGTGGGAAAGGACGAGATAATTGGATGCCTTATGTTGTAAAAAGAAAGTTCCTCAAATTTTTCCTAGGAATAAAATTCTCTGTGCGTTAGTACGCAGAATCTGACTTTGAGTTATTCTGTAATATCAATAAAGTATCCTTTTCTGTCATCTCTAAGGAAATAAATTTTCCCAAATCAGAACGAGAGCATTCCTTTAATTTTAAATGATATATCTGCTCTTGTCACTTTTAACTACCACTGAACATATAGAGTAATGTTAAAAATAGAGACAATCCTTGTATGCCTATGAAAAAGTCAATGACTTTTAATAGACATTGAGTCCAGTTATTAATTTGGGGAAAATATGGGAACAAAAGGAACAATCATCTCCTTTTTGTGCTCTGGAAGGTGTGAAATGGAGCATTATCCTGATTATATGCTCTCATGTTGCCAGTCTCATGCAGATGCTATTGGTGTAAAAGTGCAGTACAGATTTTTTATCCAGCTAGTTCTTCTAGTATTTAACAGATAATCTCAACCACAAAGAGAATATATTTATTTTTGTCTGTAGCTGTATCCTACAGATTGTCTACACTATTTGGGGATAATTACAAGATCTCCACTTCAATTGGATGTGCTTGCTTACAGCTGGGATTATGGGCTTCTTTGCAAATATACATATGCTGGGATAGCTCCAATCCAATCTCTAACAGCATATGTAATTAGGTGAACTGGTGATGCTTCCAGCAAAATATATCACTTTATTTGATGAGATGTCCACAAATTTCACCTTCTCTCTTTCTGTTCTGACAGTTATGACAGCTGATCTCTACATACGTTGTTCAAGACCAGAGTTTGCTGATTTCTTATGTACTAATTAAGGATCTATATTATCCAGAATGAGATTGCCACATTCCTATGCATAAGGAGATTATACTGTTTGGCAAAGGATCACATTTACTTTGCAAACAATACCTTGATCTCAACAGAGCGTGGTCTCCTTTCTCGGGTGATCCCGGATTTCTAAAATGTGTTTGAATGCACCACTGCCTCATGGGATTAGATCTGTGAACATAGTTCATACTCTGAGGCAGATGCTGGGAAATACAGTTCCTTCTCACTCCCCACGCTTCAGCTACCACTTTACAAAATAGAAGTGAAAAGTTACACGTGTGGAAGGTGTGATGAGTGACAGTTATAACCTGGCCAATCTGCCTTGGCAAAGAGTGCCTGGGAGAACACAATCTGCTCTTTGGGGAGGCAGGTGGTACCAAGTTACTCCTGTCTGAGGCAGGTCAGTGCTATGGCCTCTACCTGCATGTATGTGATACAGATGTGCTAGCAAAGTCATCCCAAACAACTAGTGCCTTGTCTCTGCCTCTAGACAAGGAGCATAGACACTAGACAAGAATGAAGGAGAGAGGGTATCTCATGAGAAAACACCATCTAGAGAAACGCTAGATGTGTAGCAGTAGTAATATGCTCTCTCAGGGTTGAAGATCTCTGTACAAAGACATAAGAGATTCTTATCCCCATTTCCCCTGGTCCTTTCTTCATGGTTCTTTTCAGTCCCTTTAGCTCATGGATGACTTGTTTTTCGGCTGAATCAAACCTCATCATATGTGTTATGACAAACTAGTAACACTTGAAAAGATGGATAACCTCTAGTGTTGGCAAGAGACTCACTTTACATTGTTGCTGGAATTAAAATGGTATGACCCTGAGGGTTGGGGACAATGTGACATTATTTTTTCAAAATGTGAAGTATGCATACTTTGGGTATGGCTCTAGGAATACCCTTAAGCAGGAGGGTGCTGGGGGTAGCCAGAAGCTTTCTAGAGCTGATTATGTGCATTTTTACTTGTATCTAGGTATCTAGAAAACTGATAAGCTACTACTAATGTGTAAAGGTACATAGAATAGGAGCTAACTTTTATTGAGCAATTTTTGTGTGCCAGGTATGTGTGTTAATTTACTTAATCCTTATGACAACAATAGGTGCTGTTATTATCAACCTCAATTTGCAGATTATGAAATTTAAAGGATAAAAAACTTGTTTAAAGTCACACAGATAGTAGGTGGCAGGCCAGGGTTTGAACTCAAATCATCTCCCCCCCAGGGAAGTACCAAACTTAACCACTTACCTCCTCCTGACCAAGCTGCTTATTTCAGCATGCTTGTAATAAGGATAAAAAAATGAAACCGTCTAAATAGCACCACTTCCAAGCTATTACTTGGAATTTCAAGCATGCATTAAAATGAACTTATAGAGCTGAATGAGCTCATTGAAAAGGCACACATTATATGTTTTGTTAATTGAAAAAACAAGTTTTAAACTATATATACTATGCTCTCACTTCTGTACTCTACTAAAATAAAACACATTATAAACAAAAATAATAGGGAACAATATTTAATATCTTATGATAACCTATAATGGAAAAGAATCTGAAAAAGAATATATATATTATATATATAAGTTATATATATATAATATATATATGAATCACTTTGCTGTACACCTGAAACTAACACAACATTGTAAACCAACTATATTTCAATTTAAAAATTTTTTTTAAGTTTTAAAAGATAAAATATAACCTGAAAACTCTCCTACCAAAAAAAAAAAAAAAAAAAAAACCCAGAAATAAAAGTCCTATATCTGTGTTTGAATAAGAATAGGAATAAACCCAGAATGATACATACCAAATTGTTATCAGTGGTTAATTCTGAGGTTAATTGGAGGTAGGAAGGAAGGGAATATTGCTTTTACTTTGCAGGTCTCTGTATTGTTTTATATTTTTTTCCCATGAGCATTACCCTATATCTTGAAATTTAAAAAGGAAAGATAAAAATGTAAGCAGAGGGAATCAATACATAGTGATATCCAAATATTGAACTTCCTAATGCTGCATTTGAACAAGTACAAAGTGAGATTTCTGCATCTGAAAACCCTTTTGGAGTTCATCCTAAAGAACCTCCATCTGTGTTGATGATCGCCCACAAGTCTTCCACAAGACTCTCAACCTCACAATGTTGAATAAATATGCAGCCCGCCCCCTCTCCCCAACGTCATGACCAAGCTCAGTTTCTCTAAGTAATTTTAAAGTGTGATAAGAGCAGTGATTACTCACAACAGCAGTGACCAGAAGCAGGTAGAAACGAAGTTTCTGAAGATGAGCTCATGTAACTAGTGGCTAGGCTGTGCTGGTGATATTTGACTTCAGTCAAACGGTGCTTGATTCAGAATGATTGGTCTCAGCAGCTACAGCCCTAGAACTTAAGAGGTCCCATGGGTATCTAGAGGTAATTCTAGTTTGTTCTTTCTCAGACACTCAACATTTCAGCTAAGTCGCCCACCTAGTTTTGTTCAGAAAAGGACATTAGAAATATCCTCAAGCTGTGGTGTGCTGGGGGCCATCTGGGACTCACTTGCTAACACTGGTGTGCGTATCCCTTCCCAACTCTGCGTTTACTAACCAATGCACTGAAATAGGATATGATAAGAATATTTACACGAGGGATATCAGCAAATGCTGCAAATCAAGGCTCCCCCAGCCAGTTAAACATTTATCTGCACACCACTGCCCCAAAGGCTTTCTAAATCATTAACCCAGAAACTTTGAAAGTTGTTCAAAGGCTTCAAAACCACACTATCTGCCATGAGAAACTCAGAAGGCTGACTTCTCCTCTCTCCTCTTAAGAAGGAGCAGTCACATAGGAAGAGATGAAACGCTTAGGTATTGCTTGTCCAAGGAGACGTCAGTCATTCTCCGGAAGTTTCAGAAGCAGAACCAGAAGAATTGTTAACCTAATTCTTACTTTACAAATTCCCTCACTATGTCCTACAAAGCCTCCATCCCTAAAATGAAAGGAGGAAGAGAACTATTTCTCACCATGATCTGGGTGGTGAATGAACTTGGAGGAAAAGAAACAGCCCAGAGAACTCATCTCTGTGTACCTGAGCCCTGTCCCCTAAAGGTCCACATCCACCCAGGACAAAGGTCCCACTCAGAATGTTTCTTCCCAATCTTTTTATTCCTCTTCGTTTAATAGTAGCTATTGTGGCCTAACTGAACTTTCTTGTGATGAAATCTGTTTATTTTTAGAACAAATCGTGAGGCAGCAATAGAACACTGCATTGTTTTCCTTACTGTGAGCATTTAAAAAGAAGTAAACAACTGAAAACCAGCAGTGACAGACACTGCACAAGAGTACTTCTCCTTCTCACCCAACCTGTCTGGGAGCCCAGCCTAAGGGGATGGTGGCTTCAACACACCTCTCCACCTGACACACGGCTCTCACTGCCAACAGCATTCCACATCTCATCCAGTCAGTCTGAAAAGCCAACATGCCTACCCCCAGATCACTGAGGGAGATAAAGCCAGAGTAATAAAGTTTTTGACTAGAAAGGACTTCAAATGATCTTGCCAGCCACCTCATTTTTATAGCTGAATAAACTAGCACAGAAATGTTAGGTGACGTGCCCAAGATCACACAGGGAGTAGCAGAGCCACATTCAGAATCCAGGGCTTTCTCACTTCAAAGCTGATGTTTGTAATCATCAGATTGTAGTCAGTTGAAATCTTTATCATCCCTCAACGTCCAACTGGAGAAGCTACACCTGTCATTCCTTGGACCTCAAATGGGTATCATTCCTGCCTACTCTGAACCATCATAATATTCTGCATTTTATTATCATGCTCTGTCTTGTATTAAGATCATCTGTCTTCTTATTCTGTTTTATTCCTCCTCCTGGAATATATATTTCTTGAGCTAAAATTGGGTCTTCCTTTTCTCTGTTGCTGCCTTGTACTTGGTATGTGTTTAATAAAAATGTACTGAATGGAATTGAATTGACCTGAGATTTGAGTTCATTGTTCTGCAGTAGTTATCACTTGCACATGCATGAGAAGCAACTCAGGAGCTTATTAAAATGGAGATTCCTGCAATTCTGATTCAAGAGCTCTTGAGAGGGTCCCAGGGACCTTCATTTTCAACAAGCCAACAAGTGATTCTGAAGCATAGATCTATCTGTGCTTTCTTTCCAAGTCTCTCTTGTAACAAATATAATTTTGAGATATTTGGCCAAGATTAGAGGTGTCATTCAGTTCCCAGAACATGACAAAGATTACAGGTCTACATACAGTGTTGGATCCTATAGTCTTAATTTCACTAACAGAGATCTCTAATTTAAGCGTTCTCAAATGGGCTGTGGGGTAAGGAATTTAATGTTCTGTCAAGTGCCATTCTCACCAAACTCCCCTGCTCCTCAAGCTGAGACAAAGTTCTCTAGCAGTGTAGAAGGAGGGACAAATAAAGTCCTTCTGCCCATGAAGTCAATGTGGAACTCATACCTTCCAAGAGTACGCAGGCATTTTAGAAAGAATAAAGAGCTTAAACAGAGACTCATTACAACACCGACACTCTGCAACATGATATGCTCAGTTAGTTAATGTTTGTAAAGTGCTTTGATCTCATAAAGCAGTGAGATAATCCCGGGCCTTGTTTACTGAGTGCTTCTCTTCCCAAGGGCTCAAAGTGATTTATAGGGAACAAGCCCAATTCTTTGCTTGCCAGTTCAGAGGGGCACTCAGAATAATTGGGGGGTGGGTGCCTTGGAGCCAAACTGAAGGAGGGCACTGTGGCTATTGTGATGGTCCATGTTCGGGAAGATCACAGACCCCTGCCAAGTTCCAGGAGGTAAAGCTGATCTTCTGTGCTCACGTATCACCTATGTAGGTTGCCATCAGAGCATTTATGCTGTAGTGTACAGTCAACATCTGTTTATGAGTCTGCCTCCCCACTAGACTATGAGTTACTTGGACAGAGAAATTGTCTTTCAGCTTTGCATGACCTGGCCACTGCCCAACTCTCCAAGTTTAACTCACACAGCTTTCCCTGTCCCTCACCACCTCCAGCCAAACTGGTCTTTCTGTTTCTCAGACACACCAAGCATCTTTCATCTGTTGGGCCCTTTGCACCAAAGTTATTTACCACCATGGCTGCCTTCTCAACATCCAAATTTCAACTCAGCTGTCACCTCCTCAGGTGACCCTGACCATTCTTTGCTAAATGTGTTACTTCCTAATCAGTCTCAGTCATATTATTCTGTTTTATAACTGTTTGATTTTCTTCATAGCACCTGTATTTTCTGACATCATCTATTTTTTTATTTCATATTATTTATTTTTTTCATTCTGATGTCATTTTGGGGGAAGTGGTGGCTATCTTCATTTCTTTTCTTTCTTATTTGTTTCTATTTTATTTCTTCTACAATAGTCTGTAAGCTTCTAGAAAACGGGGACCATCTACGTCATTCATCACTGCAACTCTAGTACCTAGAAGATTTTATGTGGTCCATAAAAAAGTTGATATAAATATTGGTGTTTCAGCATTTTATACAGCACTTAATAAATACTTTTTAAATAAACGAATACATGAACAAATGTTAGACTAAATGTTATGCTTCAGCATAAATTCCTTACTTCACTAAATTGCTGGTCAATCCTTTTGTTCACAAAGTATGACAGGTTTGGATTTAATATACCTCTGGTATAAAGTGATAATCTTTGATTTTCAGCTATCTTTCATCCTATGATACATCCAGTCTTCAAACCTGTTGATTTTTCTATTGCATTGTTTCATACACCTTTCTTTTCCTTTCCCACTTCCATTGCTCCTCCCTAGTCCATAATAGTAAAATTTCACATCCACATATTTCAATATTGTCTTTAACAGCAGCCTCCACACAGCCCACCCTGATGGATGCTGCACCTTATTGGCAGATTTTGCTGTGTCTCATCCTGTCACTATCCCCCTCCAAAAGCTCAATTATTTATCCTCAAACACTTTGGCACCTCTGTTTGCCAGCTGTGAGGCCATGGGCAAGTTACTTAACATAACTTCTTCTTCCGTAAAAATGAGTCTGATTAATAGTACCTAACTCATGTCTTGTCATGAAGATTAAAGGAGTGAATTAATTCATATAAAGATGGTCACAGTTGTAGGGAATCACCAAATGGTAGCTCTTCTTATTTTCTGATTAATGACAATGGTCATAGTAGTAAAGCTGAAATGCTTTAGCTAGAGTTTTCCACTCTGCTCCAGGACTATCCTTCTATCTTAATTTTTCAACACCTTGACCCCACTATTAGCTTTTGTTTCCATCTTTACTTTCCTAAATCCCAAACATGATTCACTTTTTTTCATCCAAGAGACTATTATTTCTTCTTGTTGCAAATTTGATGAGGACGATCTTATTGATGATGCTGATTTTTCCCACTCTCCACTTTCTATCACTCCTCTGAAATTCTTCAGTTCTCTCTCCTGCCTTCTTAACATATCATACTAACTTGTGAAACTTGTCCCATCACTGTATTTCCTTAACTCTTGTTTTTAATTTGTTTTTTAATTGTAACTGGACGGCTGGTACATGGGAGACCTTTGAATCCCAAGGAACCCAGCACAATGTACAGCATCCTTTTGTTCTTGTATAATTCCTTGCATTAGCCAACTGTTCACACTGAAAATACTGACATGAAAGGAAAAGGAAAGATAGGGCCAGCCATAGTTCTTTGTCTCAGTCCCTCCTTACTCAACTGTAAGCTGAAGTTAAAGTATCGGCAGAATGTGTACATATCAAGAAGTGAAATAAAAACAGTTGAGTTAGTTTTGCCCAGTGTTTCCCCTATTCCGGAAACAAAGAATTACATACGTATGTGTAAAGGAAGAATTGTGTAATTTCAGTGATTCTGCAAACAATGAAGTGCTATTATATTTGCTTTTAAAAATCGATATTGCACAATATAAACACGAATGGTAAAATTCAGGCTAATAATATACAATTTTAAAGTTTGTTTTACTTAGACATTTAAAAACACCATGATAGGTCAGAAGAAAGTCTGCAGAAGAAATGAAAAAGCTTTGTATCTCAGTTCATTTAATGGCACAACTTTCCTGCTTTTTGAACAAGCAACCCCTCATTTGCACTGGACTCCACAATTTATGTAGCTGATGAATATTAATATTAATGCAATTTCACTTGGGACTTGAGAATATTTAGATTATATATGCATTTTATACTCTGATTCTTATGAAGTTAACTTACATGACTGTACAAGGGTTTAGGGTAAAGCCTTGAAACTTATTTGCGTCTACATGTTCCTGGTTCCAGCAGACAGGGGATTTAAAATATGGTTCTTGTTTATTTTTTGTTGTTGTTTAGGAAAAAAGAAATCTTAATTGTTGTTTTGTTTTTCTCTTCCTTGCTGTCATGTTTATGTTCAAAAGGTTATCACATTGATCCCAACCTTATTGCAGCAAACCTATCACCACTCTACCAACAAAGCTCATCAAGTCAGGACTATAAGTTCCCCTCAAATTAAATGATGACTGAACCATAGCAAAGCCTGCTAGAGCTGAATGGCTCTTGGCCCAGAGTGGCCTTCACTGTACAAACATATGTAAATATATCCAAATATAGAAATCCAAGCTTTCAGAACCTCTGACCCACTTTTTTCCCCCCTCTTTGACATCTTTCTTTTGCAGCTGTTTATAGGTGGCATGTCTCTTATCTATTGGTGCCAGGCCCTGCTTCTTGTGCCCATCCCAGCAGCCTGGCCCCTTTGATGCTTTGTAGTCTATGACTTCAAGACTGTGAACTTGGTGCACTCTCCCAAAGCCACACCTTCCCCTGGCAAGGCCAAGGATTCAGGGCCATGAGCAAAACTGGAGTTGAGGCAGGTTAGATGAGGGCATGTTGCCTTGTTATAACAACCTGTCAACCACTTGAGGAGACTTATAGAACATTTTAGTTGGCAAGGTAAAGAGATCAACCTAAGCTGTCAAGTTGCCCAGATTTGAGGGAGTCTTTTCTTTTAATAAATTTATTTATTTATTTTTGGCTGTGTTGGGTCTTTGTTGCTCCGCGCAGGCTTTCTCTAGTTGCAGCGAGCAGGGGCTACTCTTCTTTGTGGTGTGCAGGCTTCTCATTACGGTGGCTTCTCTTGTTGCGGAGCACAGGCTCTAGGTGCACAGGCTTCAGTAGTTGTGGCTCACAGGCTTACTTGCTCCATGCCATGTGGGATCTTCCCGGACCAGGGCTCATACCCATGTCCCCTGCATTGGCAGCCGGATTCTTAACCACTGCACCACCAGGGAAGTCCCCAATCTCTGCTTTTACATAGGAAGCTTTACCCAGGGACGGCAGTTCTACCCTGAAGAGCTTTGTTGTGTTTGGAAAGGTAATCTAATTAATCATCTGGGCCTTCCCAGGACAAGTTCAAACAGTACCTTTCCCTGAAATGTCTTGCTAGATCTCTGAGCTGTTTCCTCTCACCTGTCTCCCGCAGCTCTTCCTCCCATTGGAGGTGTGTGATTGTCGTTAAAATTCTCAAAGTGATCACAACTGGATGAACTCCCAAAAGAAGTCCTCTTGGAGCAGCATTCCTTGGAAAAGGTGATTTATTTTTTTCTAACAGAGAAGAAGACACACTTTCAGTAAGGATAGTTTTAATTCATTTTTTAAATTCCCTGCTACAAGTATTCTCTATTTTTTCTTTAAAGGAAACTCATATATAATGAGTTCGAAGGAGCCAAAATTAAACAGAGACTTATATGCTATATGGGAAGAGTTTTTACCCCCAGAAAATGAAAATACATCTCAAAATTCATAATTATGCCTCTTCTTTCAAATATTTTTGATGACACTTATTAATTTTATTCTTTCTTTTCCCAAATGAAGGCAGTATACTGGTTTATCACAGTAAGTTTCTGACCAGGGTTAAAAATTTGTCCCTTTGGGCATCTAAACTGTATATATCTTTCACTCAGTTATATTAAGTTATTGGCACTTTGATCTTTGTGCTTTCCATTCATTTTATGAGATACTGATAAAAATGTAAAATGATATGAGTAATTTTAACATTTTTTAAGTTGCAGAAGAGTTTATTCAAATGAGGACCTCCTTAGAAGGCCATTCAACACAGAAATGGAAGCAGAGATTCCTGATCAACATGGGAACAGAGGACATAGAACCTTATGGAATAGCCCCCAGAAGATAATTCTGAGGCACATCCAACTTTTATGTTTGAATACCACTACAACAAAATGTTTAAATAATGGCACAAATAAAAGTTGTCATACTAGCAACAGGGCCAATAAACTCCAAACTGAATTCTTGGCTGACAGAAAGTCTGCCACACCATGACTTGAAATGTGTGCAAATTCATGCATAAATGTTCAAAGAAGTTTATTAAAATCTAGTTTAAGAATGTAAGTTTATAATGCATGAAAGTAGAGGTTGAAAATTAAATGCATGGAAGTTTAGGACTGCTTTTATAAAAGGGAAAATTAAGCTCTTTATTGCTTTTGTATAATTTTACTGTCTATCAGGGCATCTGACATATAGTAGATAATCAGTACATGTTTTTTAAAATGAGTTGAATAAGATTTCTTTTGTGCATTTTTTATAGGGATTATATGTAATTTATTCTTGACATATTGTATTAATGGAGCATGGGTTGTATCTATTGTCACTTTATTTAAGGTGAGACTAGAAAACAAAAACATGGAGGTTAATTTCTCCAGTCTTTTGGATGGTAGAGGATGAATGACCACAACAGTGACATCTTGCATTATGCTTCAACCTGTAGTCCCGCTATGCTTCAAGGGAAGCCTGCAAGCTTGAAGCAATGGTAAAGAAAAAAGAGGGCATGGTGCTTCATGATCTGGTAGAAATGTATATTATTTAGAGCACAACCTTTTCATTAGCTTTGAGTGGGGTCAAACAAATCTTTGCAGTATGTAAGTAAAACTCTTTGGGAGAAATTACTATCAAGAATAAGAGTTTGGGGGAACCACATTGTATATTTAAGTGATCTGATGACCATGGCCACACATGCCTGTCCATGTGCAGTTGTACCTTACTCTTCTGGCAGCTGATAATCTAGAAAAATTGTAAAATTGTCAATTTTACTCAAATGGACCATTAACTATGACAAGACGGCTAAAGAGTTCATTTTAGTTTAAGATAAAAGCTTATTCTTGACTAGAAGGAAAAGTCTATATATAAATAACAAACAGAACTTCAGAAAACATGAAACTTGTTCTTTTTTTCATTGGAACTTGAGCAAAACAATGCTGTTTTGATGTCCAGAAAGTTTTGATTGGATGTTGGACATTTTAATACTATGTTGTTGAGTGTCTGGATTTTGTTGTCTTCCTTTAATATTTATTTATTTTTTTTAGTATAGAGGTACATTAGTTCAGATCAATTTGATTTTTTTTTTTAACTGGTTCTTAAGCTTCATTTGGTTTTTCAGAGTTACCTCTAGTCTAGTGATAAGACACGACTCTACCAAAGTCTCTATTGAAACTCTCATGTGTTCAGTGAGGTTTTTCCACAGTAGATGGTATGAAGTTAAACATCTTTTAGTCCTGTTAGAGCCCTGGGAATTTTCCATTCACAGATATCCAATAGCTGTTCTTTGCATGGCCTTGTGGAATTTTACCCTAATTATGCAAAGTTTAATATTTAATCAAAAGTTTGAGACCTCTGTGCAGATTTCTGCACCTCTTTCTTTGCATATGTTTTATCTCTATGGTATTCTGCCCCACAAATTTCAGCTGCCTCAGCCACCTTGTACTCAAATCTATGTTTTCTCAGCTTAGTGAGATTTCCTCCTCTGCTTAGGTTTCCTCTCCCTATGCTGGGACACATTAAGTACCTCCAGGCAGAAATTCAGGATAATAGTAAAGCCCACCTAGTTTGCTCTCCTTTTCTCAAGGTTCACAGTCCTGCACTGTCTGTTGTCCATAGTCTGAAAAGAGTTGTTTAATTTTTTATTTCTTGTTTTTTAGTTGTTAACAGCAAGAGGGAAAGTTCAGCCTTAGTTACTAAATCATAACTGAAAACTAAATTTTTGCTATAAATCAGGAGCAAATAGATAAATTTTGCCATGGAAAATCCTGCCATTCTAAAACACAAAACCTATCATATCCAAGTAACAATATTTCATGTTTATTTTTCCATAATCCTATTGCTTATGGAGAATTTATTCCGTAAAAACGAATAGTCACTTAGTCTTATAAAATAGAGATTATAAACACTCTAAAAGATTCTGTGAGTCGTGGAAAATTGTGTTGTGTTTAATTACCACCTATTTTATTAGCTTCCACCTTGTCAATGTTTCTATACCCACATATATGTATATATACACACACACATATATGTATATATACATATTTTTACAACAATAATGATAAAAATGACAACATATTGCTCAGCCTAAATGCCCACTTTATTCATCAGATTTTCTCTTTAATTGTTTGGGTTGCTTCCAAGAATGTAATCCATGCAAAAACATCAAGCTTTGCCATCACTGAGGATTTTCACAGGAATGTGATGCAGTCTCTAAGGACAATTTCAGTGGAAAGTTTGAGTATCAATGGGCTAAGAATAGAGCTTCCCAGCAGGCCAACATGGACTTTAGTAGTTAAATTCCGATGTATTTCCAAGGAAAAAATTAGTCTCCAATATGCTCGAGCTGCTATTGTTGTTACACTTTCATCCTTTTCTTATGATAGCATAGACCTACAATCCCTTATCAGAAACTTTTGAAACCAAATGTACTATGAAATTTAGAATTTTTCTGGCTTGAGGAAGGTAATACATTACATATCCCATATATTTTATAGTATCTCCAGCTGGGACTGGGCAACATGGAAATCATACTCCTTGATATTTTTGCAATGAAATGAGTAAATATTCTCACTAACTGGAATAAACAAATAGAAACAACAAAAAAAGTTGGTTTTGGAGATTTTTAGACTTGGCAGTTGCAAATAAGGGATTAAGGATAAGTATTTAAGGTCTCTAAGATTCTCTAAGAAGGTCCCTAAGAAGCCTCTAGGAAACAAAATATGTTCAGATATTGATATAATCATAATATGCTCATATACATTATTCATTAGATTCAAATGTATGTCAGTGAACTAATCATTTATACTTTGTTTGGAAACAACAGATAAACTTTCATGGAAAACATTTTTTTTTCTTAATTTATGAGTTTAAGTAGCTTACTAGTGAAATATCAAACAGATAATATTGAAAGAAATAAAGGGGAAGTAATTTATTACCACTAATAATCATACTGTTCAGGGTGTTATGACATCTAATCTTTTTATAATACTACTGTTTGAAAAGCATTGACAGATATTATTTGATGCTTGTCAGACTCCTCTGTGGCTTATAGGATGGGTATTATTATTAATCTCAATTTGTAAGTGAGAAAATTGAGGCTTAGAAAAGCCACCTGACTGTCAAAGACCATTCAGGTCTCACGGTTGGGACTTCGGCTGGCAAATCGAACTCTCATTTCACTATATTTCTCTGACAGTACAGCTGCAGCAAAATTTTATTGTAATATATTTCTCATTGTAAAGAAGTCATTTGTTCCCTCTATATGGGTTAAGAAGTGTTCATTTATTCATTTACTCATATGTTAAAAATAAAGTGTACTGGGTATTTGCCATGAGTTCTAGGCACAGCACCAACTCCATAAAACAAAGAATTCTAACTTACTTAGCTTTAGGAATTGCCTTTTGGAAAGAAGCAGAGGAACTTGATCAACTAACTGGGAAGACTAAAATAAATAAAATAAAATTCCTAAAATTTTTATAAGGCTCCTTTGTGAATAATAATCAAACTAGGCTTATGCCCAAGGAACCATTTCAGTACTAGAAGAGAGGTCACCGACAGCTTTTCTAAGAGCCTTGTTTTCAGATGAGCCCAAGGTTAAGTGTTGAGGTACCTGTCTGAGGCCCTATAGCTCATGAAAAGCCAAAGAGTCTGTTTACCAGACCAAAGTCCCTGACTTGGAGTTCCGTGTTCTTTCCAGCATTCCTTTCAGTTCATAGTATTTTTAAGGATAGCTTATCTTCTCTCAGTGGACGGGCCTGAACTTTCATAAGTGAGGGAAAATGGCATGCAGAAAGGGGAAATGCAAAGCCCACAGCAGGTCCAGGCCTGATCAGGAATGGACACAAGCTCCCTAAAGACCCTTCACACCACATTGACCCCTTCAGTGAGCACACGTGCCGCTATGCCTGTGGTTGTCAGCGTGGTCAGTTGCTTGAACTCCGTGAAGTCCTTTGGGGACTTGAGTGACAGATCAGCCGACTGGGATTGAATTAGGTGGCACTTTGTTTTCCTCGCCCATGATTTGTCTCTAATGAAATCCTGAGCAATTCAGATCCTCTCTGCTAACTTTTCATTGAAGGCTACTGAATGGACCACATCTCCAGCCCTTGTTTCTAGCACTGAGGCTATTGGCTCTAAAAGCCTCCATGGAATGAGTCATGTGCTTGAAATGATCCTGGGGAAACCCAACAGGCAAGCTGCCAAGTCACTTGCAGGTGGTCTTTGACTAAGAGAAGTACCTGAATATTAATGCCTCACTGATTTCAGGCCATTCTTGGAATCCCAGAATATTTTAATTAATTACCTGTTTTAATTAATTAATTAATTAAATGATTAATAGCTAAGCACTTGGGTTATTAAGGGATCTATGTTCACATGGATGGTATGGTAGAGCCCTTAGGAGCCAGTGTCCTGGAATAAGGCCTTTCCTATTGTGTCCTCCTCCTTTAAGGGTAAGGATCACAGCGGTATACAGTGTCTTATTCTACAACACACATTAATATTTCTGAAATAAAATGAGTATATATTCCCACTAATTGGTATGTGAATGAATGTTCATGCTATATTCACGTGTGTTTATGATGCTAAACTCATATAAAATACCTTTTAAGTAGTACCATATCTGTATAAGTAATATGCTTATTCTTAAGTTCATTCTGGGTGTATATCCAATTATTCTCTTAACAGTGAAGTATGATTTCCATCAAATCTTCAGCCTGCAAAATGAGAATCTTGCAAGAAAAAAAAAGAAAAAAGAGTTCAGGAATTCTCCCTACCTGGAAAGATTATGCACCAAATGAATTGGAAAGGAGAAGCAAGTATGTAACTCACTGATTCATACAGAACCTCAAAGGGCCTTTGTTTGTGGCCTAAGCAAGGGTTCAAGTCGGCCCTCCTGATCTTTGGTTGTTTGCCCATCCCTGTTAGTTTTCACAACAAGGTACTTTGCACATTTTCAATAGTACAAGGAAGAGCTTCTTCATGGCTCCCGAGTCCAGCACCATTCTTATCCTGCCCATCTTTCTGCATTTATTTCCTCCTCCACTTCATTCCTTTCTTGGTAATCTTAACCCGCTAAACTCATTTATTTTTTTCCCTAGTCTTGGAAATTTCCTCCAACTTTCTCCCCATAAATGAAGAAACCTGCTTCTTGTGGTTCCACCAAGCATTCTTATATTCTACAGAAGGGTTAGGACTAGGATTAAAGGAGTTTTTATTTGCTTACAAACCTCTAGAATTGGAGCTGAGTTTTTGAGAATACCAAACAACTTTTGAGTGCATTAGAGAGTTAAAAAAAAAATCAAGACACATAGGACCTATTAAAGCATTTAAATCCAGAGTTTCTTAATCCTGGCCCATGGACTCTTGCATGGTTAAGAATGAATTTGAAGGAGTATGTGTGTCCCTTGTAATTGGAAACAACAAAAAAGTATGAATGGGTGGGGAAAGCTTTCATTTATTTTCACAAATTTTTTGATCCCAAAGAGTCCCATAGTTAGCCCTATAGTAAAAAATTCAGCAAACCAGAATGGCTGGAAATTTGGGATTTCAATCATTCTCTCCTGCTCCCTTCAGTCTCTAAACAACTGAGAATTGAAAAAGGTAGCCCAACTGAGCCCAGAGAATTAATGGTAAACCTTGACTGAACAAGGAGAGTAGGATCTGAGCCTCAAATGGGGTTTCCTACTTCTTCCTTTCTGAATTAAAGACAAGTAGGACTAAAGATGTGGACTCGCCTGACCTACCCACCTAGTTACAGGCAGAGAAACTGAATGAAGTTCAGCCTGCTTGCTCACAGTTATCCAAGGAGAAGGAAGAGAGTAAAAGTCGGCAGGTCTGAGAGCCTTGCCTTTGCAAGTCAATGACAACCCTTCTGATAACCAAGGGCCAATGGATTTTTACCTATTACTAATTCACCAAGTAGGTAAGTCATTCACCTTATATGAGGGAGAATCAAGTAAGAAGGATAAGGAGAAAGTGGAAATATTATAATACCAAGGGGAATTCACTTTGCCTCTGTGGAAATGTGGTATGAGAGTTAGGGTTCCCGGCTAACAGGAAATGTGATGTACATCACTCACAATCTACTTTTTGTTGAGCCCTGTGGAAGTAAATTTAGTAACCTCAGAAATACAGCTTGTGCATTAACCAGAAGGAAAGGCTGATAATGTCTGCCCTCTACCCCTTCCAATATTGTGCCTAATAGAGCTCAGCATGGAGGTTATGAAAGCACGACCAGAGCATGACACCTGCATCCCATTCCTAAACCCATCATTTGTGTGGCCTTGAGCAAGTTGTTAAAACTCTGTGCCTTAGTTTCCTCACGTGTGATATGGGCACTTAATATTTAATAGGGTTGTTGTAAGGAATAAATGAATTTATACATGCAAAGTGCTTAAACCTCATTTGACCATGATAAACACTCAATTAAAGCTAGTTGTTACTTGCTAAAGCTTTGTGGTTTGTCCAGTAAGAGAGTCCTTCAGACATTGTTCTCCTATCCATACAATTTTATGTGTCATAAATTTTATTCAGAAAGTCTTATCCATACTGTGTCCATTCATCCCACTTTCAAAATTGTCCACAAAATGTCCAAGGATTGCCAAAATGATGGGATGCTCTACAGCATTAAAAGTTATATTATAGAATAATATTTAATGATATAGGAGAGATATTTATAATATATTTTAAATGAAATAGAATTTTTAAAGCAGTGTGAAAAGTACAATTTTTTTCTTAAATAACAGATATATGTTGATAAAGTATTTGGAAGAACGCGACTTAACGTTAAAAGAGACCATAATCGTCACTTAGCCTAACCTCTCCATACTACACAGATTTCACTGCTGCTACCTATTCTCTCTTGCCGCAGATTCAGACATATTCTTGGCTTACATGTTTTCATTCAGAAATGCAGGGGCATCAAAGTCTACTGTTAGATTGCTCTCGGATATTTCTTACTTGCATTAAACAAAATCAACCCTTAAAGGATTGAAATAATAGAAACGTTTTATTTTCTCTACAGTACCAGGATAATTATATTTTCGAATGGATAAGCTTTAAACGCTTAACTAGAGTTTCAATTCCCACCCTCACCCCCCAGTTCTCTCTCCTCCAGGCTAAGCCTTTTGTGTTCTTCCAAGTTTCTTACCTCTCTCAGTTGGCAGTGCCACCACCCTAGTTCAATCTACTTTTATCTCTTACCTGACCCATTGAAAGTCTTGAGTCACCTCAACAATTGATCTGCTTCCTCCCTGTCCTTCTCTAGTTCATTCTCCAAACAATGTAGTTTGTTAATCCAATCATGAGACTTTCCACTTTTAAGTCAAACTCCCCACTGCACTCACACAAGAATCTAAACGTCAATGCCCTGTGGAAGATTTGGCCCACTGTCCCTCCCTCATTCTGTCCTCATCACAGCTCCTCAAAGGGGCCAAACACCTTCCCACATTGTCTTACTAGGTGCCCCTACACTTCTCTTCTCACACTGGTCCCTTCTCAATCTTTAAGTATTTAGCTAATTCTCAATACTTTCCCATCACTTCCCTGCTCCTATTCACCCTTCCCTCACTGTTAGGTAACCATTCTTTTGTTTTATGTGACTTTTTATATTTAATTAACCTAAGTATTACTTAATATAATTTGTGACCTTTGTAAAATGTGTATTTACTTAACATAAGGAAATGTGAATTGTCTTGGTTTATGTCTTATTTGCTTGAGCACTACCTTTAAGAATTTTTAATTTAGAAAAGTCTACCCGTACTACTATGAGTGCACCTCATTTGTTTCTAATAGCTGCATTGAATTTCCCAGTATGCACCCACCACCTTTGACATTTGCATTATCAGGTAATAGACACCTAGATTGCCTCTAATTCCCCACTATCATAAGCAACACAACAATGAACATCCCCATGCAAGTTCCTTTGTGGGCCTACATGTCTCAGGAATATGTTCACTCTGGGTAACAGGGTATATTTATTTTTAATTTGATCAAGTACTATTATAATGGTAGTCCCAGGCTAAACTCCAACCAGTAATGTTTAAGGATCTCTATGTCCACAAGCTTCTGCCAACATTATCCATCTTTCTATTTTTGCAGATTTGATGGGCATAAAGTGATATCCTGTTTTGTTTTGTTTTTTTTGGTTTCTATTTCTGCCATTTCCAATAAATTTGAACATTTCTTTATATGCAGGACCATGATGTATATATAGATGTGTGTTATATACTTACAAGAGTGTCCAGTCAAGAATGTGAGTGGGAGCTGAGTTCCAGCCAATGCTCTGTGTGCTCTGGCATGGGACTATAGCTATCTAGAGGAAGGGCTGACTTCCATTAATTCTGATCAAAGCAATATCTGGGTTAGCACTAGTCCAGATAACACACTTATTAGTCACTTAGGTTTCAAATTCTAGGAATTCCTTGCCATATCCTTTCCCCTCTTTAAGCCGAAAGTCCTGTATTTTCTCGTTGATTTTTAGTCATTCCTTGCATATTATAATCCCTTTTTGGCTTCAGACATTTCACATATCTTCTGCATTATGTCAAGTGTCTGTCAGATTTGTCCATGACATTCTTTTTTTAACCAAATTTCTGAATTTTGACATAATCAAAAATAGTCTATTTTTCTCTTCATGTATTTTAATCATGAGTTTTTGCTTAAATCCTTCCCCAATCTTAATTCACAAGGGTATTTTCTTGAATTATTTTGTATTAACTTTATAGTGTTACATTTTACATTTAGATATTAAATCTTTGTGGGAGCCACATTTGACTGTGCTGTAATCTTTTTTTTTTTTTAATTTATTTATTTTTTTTTTGGCTGTGTTGCGTCTTCGTTTCTGTGCGAGGGCTTTCTCTAGTTGTGGCAAACGGGGGCCACTCTTCATCGCGATGCCCGGGCCTCTCACTATCGCGGCCTCTCTTGTTGCGGAGCACAGGCTCCAGACACGCAGGCTCAGTAGTTGTGGCTCACGGGCCTAGTTGCTCCGCGGCATGTGGGATCTTTCCAGACCAGGGCTCGAATCCGTGTCCCCTGCATTAGCAGGCAGATTCTCAACCACTGCGCCACCAGGGAAGCCCCTGTGCTGTAATCTTATTTTATTTTTCGTCACATTCAGAGATCCTTTTCTCAACAATATTTTCTAAGCAGTCAATTTTTCCCTATTACTTTACAGTGCTACCTTTATCATGTAATAAAATGTCCCTGAGCTCTCTGTGATGTTCCATTGGTCTATTTGTCCGTACTTATTCCAGAGCCACAATGTTTTACTACTGTAATTAGTAAATGTTTTTATATATAAGGCTCCTTTTTTCCTTTTTTTTTTCAATATGGAAGATTTTCATGAATGTATTTTCCCATACAAATTTTAGAATATGATATATGAAGTTCCTCAGAATACCTAGTTGGAATTTTGATTAGCATTTTGTTGAATTTAAAGATTATTTGGGAAGGGAATTAACTTATTTACAGTCTGACATCTAAAAGAAAGAAGTGCCTAACCATGACAGATTTCTTTGTTTTCTTTTAACTGGTATCTAAATTTTTCTTAAATGAAATCTTATGGACTCATTGTTAATACACATATATCTTATAGTTTGCTAGCAAATGTGAATGCCATTTTATCTTTTAAGATTGAGATAATTTGTCATTGAAAACTACTATTCATTTTGGAATTTTATTTTATATCTAGTAATCACATGAAATTATCTTATAAATTCTAATACTTGGCATACTGATTAGATTGGTCATTCTTGGTAGACTATCACATTATCTGCAAATAAGAACAGATTTACTTCTTTATTATAAATTCTGATATCTCTTATGTTTGTTCCTTTTCTTTCAACTTCAGTTGGAATTTTTGTACCACATTAAACAGTAGTAGTGATAATGGGCATCCCTGCCTCATTCCTAATCTCAAAGGAAAAGCATCTATAGATTTGCTACAAAGTATAAATTCTTCTGTATGTTCTAGTATATAGCTTTTATCAAGCTCAGGAAGTGCCCTATTCCTGGTTTTTAAATTATTTTAAATTATAAGTAAATTTTGCGCTTAAATGCTTTCTCTGCCTTTAATAAGAAAATGCTTTTGAACTCTATTTTGTATAACAGAAAATTCTAATTTTTTTACTCTATTTTACATAACAATGATATACTTTCTTATGTTGAACAATCCTTGCATTCCTGGTAAAAATCTCTACTTTCATGATGTAATTTTTAAAATATACTTGTAAATTTTCACATCTATGCTTATAAGTAAAACATACCCTATTTGTTTTTTCTTATATTGCCCTTGTACAGATTGGAACTGTCATCATACAATAAGCTGAACATATTTTACTCTCTCTTTATATTCTGAACATATAAAGCTATACGGGTTGGTTTTCTTTTTGGGGGGTTGGGGGCTTGAACTCTGATCACTCTTTCCATTTTTTTTATTGCATATTGGTTTAAGTTTTCTGGTTTTTTCCCATTAGACATTTTGTATATTTTTGGGTATTTTTGTGGAAATTTATCCATTACATCTGGGATTTTTATATGTTAGTGCCATATTGCAACCATGAAGATAAAACCTATCCTAATGAGGAAAAGGACCTAGATATTTGCTATTATTATTATACCGTTGTATAAAGCAAACTTAGAGTATCCTACCTCTATATATCATTTATAAGAGATAATAACATCTCTTTAAGCCACTAAAATTTATTTATGGATATGAATCCTAATACTCTCTTTTTTTTTCTTTTTTAAAATTTGTTGCAAGAGGGAGGAGGTATGTTGCAAGAGGGAGGGGGATATATGTATATATATAGCTGATTCACTTTGTTATAAAACAGAAACTGACACACCATTGTAAAGCAATTATACTCCAATAAAGATGTCAAAAAAAAAAAAAGAGTATATAAGTCTCCCAGTTAGAAAACAGTATGAAGGGCATGACCCCATTTGTATAAAATTTCATGTGTGTTCATATAGAGATGTCTGGAAAGGTATTAACAAAATAGGTTTTCCTGGGTGATAGCATTTGAGCTATTTTTTACTTTGTACTTTTAAAAAAAATCTGCAATAAGCATGTATAATTAAAAAAAAAATGTTGTTCCTGTAGTTAATTCTTCTTTTTCTTTCTGCCTTTCATTTTTTATATCCTCTCTTTATTTTGATCAATTTTAACAGAGGTCTATCCTATTAATTTTTCCAAAGAGTAAGATTTTGGCTTTGTTTTTCAATTATCTTTATCATTTGTTTCTCCCCTTAGTCAAATATTTTTATTCTTATGTTCCTTGGGTTTATTCTATTGATCTTTATCTAAATTTTGAGTTAAATGTGTAGCTTAAGTTGTTTCCCTTTTAAGATTTTCTTGTTTTCTTATAAATATATTTAAATCTACAAATTGTCTATTAAGTACTATTTTAGCTGTGCCTCACAAATTTTGACAAATAAAACATTTTCTTTCAGTTCTAAGTATTTTGAAATCTTCTTTAGGATAATATTTAACTCAGGGACTTTTATATTATGTTAGTGTCCAGGCATAT
This sequence comes from Eubalaena glacialis, assembly GCF_028564815.1. Taxonomy (NCBI): domain Eukaryota; kingdom Metazoa; phylum Chordata; class Mammalia; order Artiodactyla; family Balaenidae; genus Eubalaena; species Eubalaena glacialis. The sequence continues at coordinate 93,136,954 of NC_083720.1, read as the reverse complement.
ACCAGTTTTTTTTTTTAATCCTTTTAAAAAATGTTCTAATTGTATTGCATTGTGATCTAAGCTGCCAACCACCTCACCACCAGCACACACACACATATATATCTGAAGCTGTTTATGACACACTTGATCTCCCTAGAGAGACCTGGAAGAAGGTTGGATTGCACTGTGCAAAGCATCACTATGCTTATAGTAAATGCTCAATAAATATTTATTACATTAATGATTAAATGAACATAGTATATATGTATATATATACTATGTATATATAGTATAGTATATATATACATATATATGTGATTTGAGAGATTGGAAGATTGGAGGTTAAGGTGAATATATTCACACAAAGTATTACTAAGGAATTAGGTTGGTTTCTAAGACACAGAAGAAAACACATGTCATTACTTTAGTCATACCTCAAAGGTCAAATCCAACTAACAAAGTGAATTATTAATTACTGAGAGGATAACTA